>NC_142104.1:22410000-23028125 GCF_056152115.1 Neolamprologus brichardi | reverse complement strand
TTTAAAAGACCTTTAACAAGCCTGCCACTACTGGTAACAACAAATTCTGGCTCCTTCAAGAATATAGGAAATATAAAGATATTAGGGTTGGCTAAAGACTTTTGCACACTACTATCTGGGTGTTGTTTAACGTGGGTTATAGGCCATTCCACGCTGTGAAGCAGCAGTAAAGAGACTGCGCTTTGTGTGGGAGTGTAGAGCTGTGCTCCAGGCGACATACAGTAAAGGATGTGACTGCGGGGAAGATAACTGCTCACTCACAGCCCAGCGTGAGCCGAATGTCACATGACCCAGTTTGAGGGTTTGCAGCGAGAAGACCCTTCCCACAAATAACTCGCGATGCTGGTAATCTCACACTAACACCATGGCGCAGACAGCTTTTCAGTATTTGGTTTGTTGAAATCGACAATAAAAACCCAAGTTCTTCTCAATACACGTGGATATTTGAACTTGAAATTAATTGTGCACAAAATAGAGCCTGGAATTAGACCGTGGTTTACTTGGATCACTGACAGCGTGGACAACAGTGGTTACCTCAGGCTTTTCACCGCGTGTCCATCCAAACCAGTATGATCCAGTATAAAGTCAGTCAGAGTTTCCTAAGCTTGTCTCACGGCTGCTTTAAATTTACTGTTCTTCCCGTTTCTAAAGGAGACCTAACGGAAACCGAGTGAACCCAAAATGACAGTTAACCAAGCTTTTAAAGTTATTTCTGAATGTGCGCTGAAAGCAACACAGTCCAGTGTCTGCAACAACCGCCAGAAACTACCCACAACTCTGCGCCTTTGGTGAAACAACGGTCCACTGGCGCTCAAATTTGCTGGCCTGGCTCATCGGGTCATTTCTTACCACTTCAGCAATAAGCAGCATTCCTTTCCTGGATGTGACGAACTCTTTGCTGGGAAGAATAGACTTCAGGACAGTCTGGGGCGGCCGGTTCGAGCTGGGAGCCTCGATGTCCCCCATTGTTATGAAAAGAAAAACTCTCCTCGAGCTCCGGGCTGCTCAAACTACAAGTACTGCAGCGATTTTAGTGAAAAATTAACACACGCACACACACAAACACTCAAATGAGATATGAGGAGGCGTGAGGCTTCTCTGAGGTGGAAGCGGAAACAATGACAAGCTCGGAAATGCAGCGGGAGCGCCAAAAAAAAAAGAAGCGCAACATCTGCTTTCTCCAGATGTGAAATGCGATGCCCCCAGCTGCACACAACGGCGGAAATATACAACTCATGATGTCACAAAGAAAAAAAAAATCTTTATTGATATTTGTTTTTTTTTCTCTTTCCCTTTACAATTTAGAAATCTTAAACAGCCACACCATGCTTAGTTACAGAATCAAATACGCCTGTGGATAAACTAACAAACACTTCTACAGCTAAACCTTTAAACTACGCACACAATGCAAAAGCAGTTAGCAGGTTGGGGTCATTCATGCGCACACGTTGTCATTAGTTTGCTGCAGTTCGTCTGCTTTATGTATTCTGCGTTTCAGTCCTCGGCCTGTTGAATGTGATGATACTGAACAGAATGTAGCTCTCAACGCACAGCAGCACAGCTAAGAGGAAACACATGATCTGCAAAAAGAGGGTACATCTCAGCATACATCCATTGCATTCCATATGTGTGTGTTCGGGTGTATGTAGGCTACTCATATTGGGAGTGTTTTTACGTTTTTTACACAGTCAAACTTTAAGGACTTGCCTCTCTTTGAGAAACAAGAAAACAAGTCATTCAGGGGTAAAGGCTTGTTTAAACTTAGAGTAGTGCTCCAGAAGTGAATCTATGCCAATGCATGAAGGTTTAATGTTACTGAGCATACTGTATATACACTTAAATACATCTCACCCCTCCAATCAGCATGCCTGTGTTAATGTAAGAAGTCATAGCCATCAAGCTCAAGGTGATGAAGTAAACGCTCGCAAAGACCGAATTCAATACATCCTGAAGAAGGAGAACAAAAAGAAAAGAACAAGAGCTTGAACATGCAACAGGCAGTCACACTTTTTTTTCACTCTCTCTCACTATGTCCAAAGCTGTAACACATCACTTACAACTAGAGGCCAAAAGAAGAAGGTCAGCCTCTTGTTGAGTTTGAGCAGGTAGAGCACCAGCAGAAGCGAGGTGATGAAAAACTCCAACGCTGTGGCTGCGATGTACTTGGGTGTCGAGGCTACAGCGAAACACACAAAAGCCACAAACAGAGTCACCTAAAGCAGAGAGGGGGAGATTGCAAAGAGAAACTGTCACTGAGATAACAGAGCCAAGAAAAAAAACACTGTGGTGTTTGATAACAGCGTATTTTAAAACTGCATTGTGTACTGTGAGGTCTCCTTCCTTCTGGTTGCTTTGCAGTTTTTTTGCAACGTGTTGCACCTCTCAGTTTAGAGAGAAAAACAGGAACTGTCATTTTGAGAAGCTTTCCTCATGACATTTAAAAAGATTAAATAGGTCATGATCCACTTCAGCAACAGCCTTTAAATCACATACTAACATTTACCAGCTAAAGCATAAAGCATTATGAAGCAATTGCGCCATGTTCTGTTTCCGTTCCCCTTTTTTAACAGGCACAAGGCAGCGAAACGGCATGTATCAGCTGTTTTACACCGCATTACGCCAAATGTCCAAAGTTAGGATATAAGCAGATATCTCACCATCTCTGTCACCTTCACAATCCCCCTCCTGGATTTGAGAAAAGCAGTGTCCACTTCCATGGCTGTCTGTTTTGTTGTCATTCTACAGCACGATGATCTGATTTCAACAGAGAACTCGCTCAGTCTGTTTCCTGAAACATGCAATTTCCTTTGATAGAAATAGAAAATGACTGGTCACAAGAATAGACACTGTATTTTCACACTTACTGCTACTTATCACTGCTCAGGGGGAAAAAACACAAGTAAAAATGAGCTCTGGCTCCAACAGAAACCTTACCTAGAGCCAGAGCTGAACCACCACTGAGGGCAGACACTGCAGTGACACTGTGGGTAACACATCATATTTGCTTTAAGGATGGATAACATCATAATTAACATCTTCATCAACTTCAGTAAATATTGAACATCAACAGGAAATAACTGAAGATTTCTGTTTCAGCAGAGTCAAACCATGCCCTAATAAGCCTACACCCTGACTACTCTGATACTCATACTTGGACTATGGTTGTGCTACCAGTTGGCTAATCGTGGCTACATTTTAAAAAGCTATGTCTTCCTCTTATTTATTCTCAGTCAGATTGGTGCATAAGCATCTGTGAAGCTTCTCAGTCATCCAGGTCATCCTAGTCTAAAGATGTTTCACCTCTCATCTGAGAAGCTTCTTCAGTTCTAAGAGCAACTGGTGGAGAATCCCGGATTTTAAATCTTATGGGAGTCTCCCCAAGCTGTCCGCAAGCTGCCATATGTTTATGAAGTGGCTGTACAGGCACTTCATAAACATATGGCACAACATAGAAGAGCCACCTTGACGGGACAAGACTCGGCTGTCCATCTGCATCTAAAGGACAAAGGACACTCTTCCGAGGATGCTAATGTTCACAGTTTGGACAGAGAAAACAGATGGTTTGAAAGAGGAGTGAAAGAAGACATCTATGTCCACTGTGAACAACCATCTTTGAACAGAGGTGGTGGTTTACAACACCAACTGTCTGTCATCTATAATCCAGTTTTGAGATCCCTTCCCAGATGCCTTAATACCCACTCACATCCTGGGCCATCTGACCTCAGGAAATCACATGATAGGGTGGAGCTGGGCTTCACAATGGGTTCACCCGAAACCCTCGGCTGACTGTGACCTACACCTTGGCTTGTGTAGGTCTTGGCTTGAGGGGATGAGAAGTGAAACGTCTTCAAGGAAACTTAAAGAAGTCCAGATGCTTTTCTTTCCAAGCTCCTTAGAATTGGTGCATAAGCATTTCACTGCAGATTTTACTTGTATAATTATGTATGTGAGAAATACAGCTAATCTTGACTCTTGAAATTACCATCAGATATTTTTGGCCACAGGAACAAATCCTTTATGAGCACATAGTGTATGAAGCCCTTTCCCCTCATGCCACCAAAACAGTTCTGCCCTACTGGGACACGGACTCTGGACCCCCCACGCTGTGACACTACCTTTGGATTTTGCATGTTGTGAAGTGCACTAGGTTTGCTCTGGTGGATGCATGTATGTGGCTGGACTGATTATGGAGACCAGCACATCAGGGTGCGGTATGTATTATACCTGAACAAAAAGGTTACCCAGCAAGATGACGCTGTGTTCAATTTGGATTCCTGTGTTTGAGCAGTATACAATAATGACAAGGACCCACCATCTGCAGCAAAGGTGTCAAACACAAGGCCCGGGGGCCAGAATCACCCCGGCATAGACTCTAATCCGGCCTAACTGAAAAGCATTTAAAAATGTGAAGGAAGGTGCAATTGTTGCCCTTTTAACTATATGTTTATAGGTGTTACAGCTTTATTTTGACTGATAATGACCTGACACATAAGTTAAACATACATAAAAAATGAAATAATGAAGAAAAAAACTTTTTTTAATATTTAGTATAGAAATTTCTTTATGTGTGTGTGTTTTACAATGCATTCACAAGATACCCTGTGTATCCACTAAACCTATGCACTGTACACATAAATACACGTTTTCTTTTTACACCCAATTTTACATATTTCTCACAATTTAAGCCCATACAATTTTTTTCTTACAGTGTAAGAGTGCTGACAGACTTGTTTCATTAACTTGAGCAGCAGTTCTTTACCACGTAGAAAAAAACCTGATAAATGCTGCTGAAATTGCACTTCTATTGCTCATATTAAGATATCTCAAGGATTAAATGTGTAATTAAAGACAGAAAGGGAAGTTTCACTGGTATGGCCCACTTCAAATTAAAGTGGGATGTATGTGGCTCACAATGTAAAATGAGTTTGGCATCCTTCATCTACACCAGTAAAATCTGTTTTATCCATTCCATAGCAAGTTGAAATAGAATTGGCAGATTAAAACACACAGATATAAAAATAACTGCAATCATAGTTTGCAAACATGTTTCCCTGATTTGACCGAATGCTCTTTTCTTCAAACATTGTACAAAAACACAAAGAGTTTAAAAATACATTCCTTTACACACAGAGGCTGTGTCCTATTCTATGGCTTGGCACATCTTCAGGTTTTAGTTCCTCATGTTGGCGTCCAGTACTTTTGCTCTCAGTGTGGCCAGTCGCACTTCCAGGGGTTAGACTCGGGCGGTTTCAGACACTTTCCCAACTTCTCACAGCCAGCCGGGGCCCAGTTCTATAAAACAGAGAGGTCCACACAGTAAGTACAGCAAAATGAAAGTATCAAATGTACAATGCATTGCTGATTTTTAAAGTCGTAACTGATCTTCACTAGGCTGAAAGCAGCAGATAATATTTGTGACCCACCCTTTCCACAGTTTCCTGTCCTGTGTTCTGGTTCGTATCAAGTCTTTTTCTTTTTTAAATGTTAAACTATGAATACATATTATCCCAGTGTAACATTTTTCATCAAAAAACTTAATTGATTGAAAAACTGATTATTCTTTCCCAATACACACCATGCATAAAGTGTATTTTTCAAATACTGAAGTGGTGCCATGAAATTTTAATGTCTTCTTACTTCAAATTTACCAGTTTGACCTTGAGCGGTCGTATTACCTACTAGGTTGTGCACATTTTCTCGTGCACCATTACTCTAAAAGTAGAGTAAATGACAAAACCATGTTAAAAAGATAAAAAAAAAAAATTACTTTTCCTTATGAAAAATGCAGAATAAAAAGATGCAATAATTCAGGCTTTTAAGCATTTAAATTATCACACTTCTACCAAAGACAGGAATTGGACGCAATGTAGCATGTTTATTTGAATGACCACCAGGGGGCAGTGCCATGCCACAAATAAGGTGGGCGCTTGGGGAGACAAAGCCAGGCTGCTTTTTAAATAATACCGTTACAATAACACTGAAAGAGAAAGTTCCAGACAGAAGGGGAAGATGTCATCAAATCGGTACACACTGATATGTAAAGTTAGCACACAAACAACAAAATAAAAGCTACGATTGATTCAAAGCAAGGCCAGGAGCCTTCTCTATTTTAGCTTGTTCTCCCATAGACTTAATTCTTTCTGGCCCTTAAAGGGTTTATCATTGTCACTTACATATCAATTTATCTGATGTATACAGCTGAGAAGAGCACCTGATCTAGTAGTCGGATTTACAACATAACAACTGATCTTAAACATGACCGTAAGAGATATATTTAGTTATATTGTGTCTCACCATCACTGCACTGTCACACATGTTGAGCTGGGGAATGCCGGGCACCAGAGTGTCTTTATGCTGCTGCACAACTGCAGATATCCCGCTCAGAGCGCCCTGGTACTCCTTAGAAAGAACACTGCCAACACAATAAACAGCTGGGTATTATCGGCAGAGCACTTTCAAGTAAATGATTATCATTTTAGTTAACCAAAGCTCCAAAACTCCAAACATTATTCATTTATATTGATGCATGACAAGGAAACATGATAAAAACTAACATGTGAGAAAATTTTGTGCTTTAAATTGAATGATTGTCAACAGAGATGCAAAGTATATTTGACTAATTGATGACATCATCTTGTAGTAATGTTACAAAGAATAAAATCAGATTTTAATATATTAAATACCAAATTTTCTTTAACAGCGATCTGAACAGTTAATCCTGAATGGAACCAGTTGTTTTATGTTCTGGACAAAGTACATATGAGAAAGGCAAGGCTGCTTTTGTGTTTGAAACACACGGAATAAAGATCACCCATTTTTCTGCCTTTCTGTTCATGTATCTAGTGACAAAACATGACTGCGGCCCACGAGCGTTACTCATTATATCGGTGGGGGGACGAGCCGCAGCTTTCGATGACAAAAACAGAAACCTAAACACATAAACACACACACAGGCTGTCCACTCTTGTACCCTTTGGGAAGGCACGCTCAGCAGGATGAACTATGTAACCCCCATCACATCCCCTGTCTCTCAATTACTGTTGTTGGACACCAGTGAGCCCGGGCACCTCTGTGCATTATTATATTCAGAGTGTAAAACACAGGGGCCCTGAAGGCTTTCAAAGGAACGCTGCTCTCAATAGGACCTGTAGGGTTAATGGGCTCTGTGTGTGTGTGTGTCTGTTGGGGGAGTGAGCGTCTGGTGGCGTGACACAGGGATAGACAAATATCAGCAGTGCAATTACACCCCTGATACACTCGCAGGCAGCACCTGTGCCAGCCTTCCATCCTCCCTCCACTGCAAACGCAATGCTCTGATTGGCCCCTGGGGAACATGTGCATGTGTGTGAGGTGAAGTGTCAATTAGAGTAATAACCCCAGGCCCTGTCCAGCTCACACCTACCCTCCCTCTTAGATCTCCCACAGGGCAGCAAGGCTTCCTCCATCAACCAGCACCTGCTCCTTTCCTTGATACTCACTCTTTACTTCCTCCTGCAATTACTTGACTGGTAGCGCTCGCTGCAATTAGTCTCTCTCCTTGTGCGCTGCGTTTGTCATAAGCTAACTATCTATGCATTGTGACCCTAGCTGATAGGGAAAAACCAGATTGCTCCGCTGTGTTAAACATCCAGCATTCAGATTAAATTGCTTCAGCTATCTCAAATCACAAATTCTGCTTTTTGCTCGATCTCGATCAGCAAGAGGGATATTTCATTCCCCTCCTATCTGTGCCGGCTCCTGATTGTTGCGATTCATTTTGCGATAAGTGATGAAGCAGCTTAACAGAAGTAAATGTAAGGGAGATTTATCAGGCTGCTGCAAGTATTCAATTTCTCCGTGCAAGTGTGCAAAGCAAAGTAAAGCAAAGCGCGAGAAAGTTGCACGAGACGCAAAGTTTTCCATTGTTTTGTCTATGCGCCAAAAATCTTACAGTGCAGAAGCTCTAAATCAAAAACTAATAATATCATTTGTTTATACCCCCTCTGCAAACAAATAATGAAAAGCCCACAGTCAGCACAGCTCATTATCATGATTATAACCCTTAGCTTACTAGTGTAGAGGCAAAATCTGGAATAATAAGCAGGCTGTATGCAAATGGAGTCTTTTGATTTATAATGTATGGCACCCAAGGGGGATGGGGGCATAGCTCAGGTGTGTCACCGCTCTGATTACTGATTCATAACACTATTGCTGGAACACATACACACAAACAACCACACAGTAGCAGAAGGTGGGGGAATTGAGGAGACAATCAAATACATCTGTCCTGCCTGCCCCTCCCCTCCACCATCTTCTCCACCCCGGTGGAAATTGAGCACTTCAGTGAGGGACTATTGATTGGGGACAGAAGAGCATGGTGGCAGGCAGCAGATGAGGCCAGACTTGAGCAAGGCTGCCTGCAGTGTTAGGGCTGGGGCTTACACCACACATGACCCGGGGGCTCTGGGGACAAAAGCCGAGGTAGGTGGTGAGGAAGTAGGATGTGTTAATCTCAGGGCATTAGGTCACAGGGACGAAGGGTAATGTGGGAGGCAGAGAGAGGCTTTGAGAGTCCAGCGTAGCCATCATCGAGTTAGGCTGATGCAAACCTGGATGGCTCTGTGTTTCATCCTGGACAGAAGGACCACCAACACAGACCCTGTCATCCTCCCCAGGCTCACATTCATTTACAATAGCAGCAAGACATTTTTTTTTTTGCTCTCACGAAGCAAAATGGAAACAACTAGAACTTAAAAAAAGGAAATAATTCAAAAATCTCCATAACGACATGGAACTGTGCAGGAACAGAAACTGTGTACATGTGTGCGCTCTTTGCTACATCACAGCCTGCGACAGTAGTGAAGGTATGTGCACAGACAGGCCCTACATCATCTTAAGTGGCTCTTTAGGTGCTGACTAAGATTAATGATGGCCAGGCAGCCGGTCCAGCTGGGGGACCTGAGAGCACACGGACAAAACACACGCATGCACATGTGCAGACAAACACACACACACACACACATGTGTGGATGGAGGAGCACAGTCCCGGCGGATGCAGAGGGACAGCAGCTGAGAGGCGACAAGTGAGATGAGATGCATAGCAGTAGGTGGAGGGAGAAGGTGCGAGAAGGGAAAACAAGTTTGGCAAAGAAGGAGAATTTATAGTGAAGATTAAAACGGATCGAAGAAGAACGGCACGTGAACAGTGAAGAGGTCAGGCAGCTTGGCGTTGGCGGGGGCGTGACCTTGGAGACAAACTCACTAACCCCTCTGTGCAGAAGTAAAAAAATAAAATAAATGGGCAGTTTTGGTTTGTGTGGATGTGTGTGTGTGTGTGCACATCTAGCACTCAGCACAACACATGTCTGCATATTGATTGGTTTCTGCCTTTTTTTTTTTTTATTCCTCCGAGTGAATAGCAAGGCTAAAAGGTGGGCAAACGAAAAACAGCATTAATGTTTTATCATCCAATCTCGCTCCAGAACAGAGAGGAGCACAAGCAGGAAGCAAATGAGGAGATGAGGCTAGAGCAAAAAAAGTATGAGCGGCTAAGCTGCAGAAGGCAGAAAAGAAAGGTCAGTCTAAGAGGGTTTATGACAGGAGGAGCCACAGAAAATTCTTTCCTGAAAGCATTTTGAGATTATCTTAATGTATTAGTCACTCTGTCATTTAAAAAAAAAATCTACATGGTCACATTGAACATCTCGCGCTGTCCAGGCACAGCGGAAGACGGTGCTCATTCATCTTTTCACCCTTATTTAGTAATAGTTCAACGTCGGCCGTTTGCATCCTGTCTCCGTGATTCTTAACTCTCCTTGGAGAGGAGGCAGACCCACACAAAACACATTAAACAGAACTAGCTCTCAATTTAGACCTGAACAATTTATCTTGCAATTTTAACCTGCAGCGATGTACCAAAGGGTTGAGGGCCCGATAGTGATCTTTAAGGAGCTGTTTGCAATCACAAAGAGAAGGGTGTAATCAGGCGTGCTCTGGCTGAGTGGATCAATCCGCCGCCTTTTTCTTTTTTTTCATGCCGCTAAATCTTCATTGATCTTGCACACATTCAGTACCACGGGCAAACAACCTTCTTATTCTTATCCCTGCTTTCTTCCCTTTTTTCCCCCACAGCTTTTTCCCTGTTAGCCTGCTTGACTCCCCTCTTCTCCACACCTCACCCCTGATCCTCTCTGTCCGTTTCCTGGAGATCAGCTAAAAGCAAAATTGAACTTTTTTAAGGTACTGACCTGAGAGGGAACTTTTCTCCAGGATCCCGCCCCAGGTGGAAAATGAGTGGCTGGAGTGTGTGCTCCTTCTGCTCGTGAGTAGTCACATTTGGCACCTCTTCACCCGGACAGAAGTTTATGCCCTGTAAAACATATGACACGTGTTATTAAGCACATTGATCTGAGCTACAGGTAAAGTCCTTCACCTAGACTGCCTGTACTTTAATCTACCCCAGAATAAGTATTCTACAATTGATTCAATTTGTTTTAAAATCAACATTTTAAAGAAGTGGAACCTTTCTTCTGTCTATATTTTCCAGTTTATATGCCTCCTGAAGCATCAGTTCACCAAACAAATCGATACTCGTGTGGCAGCAGCACGGCCGCTGCCTTCTGTGCTTATTCGTGTAGAAGACTAATCTATGACACAAAGAGCAGACCTGCCTGAAATACTATCCTAATTAAACATGAAACATAATATCTGAAGTCAGTGCAGCAAGAAAGGAAGAAATAGAATATTTGCTTTGGCTCGTATTGCACCACATAAATGACACTTAAGACATCATGAAAATAAGGATCTCAGTAATGTGATTACAATTTGTCTTTAAGTTTGATGGTTAAGGTTTTTATGCGCTTCATCATGTCCAATTAAAAAAAAAAAACACTGCACTAAGCTCGGCAGGAGAGATGTGAGTGTTTAGGTTTAGGCTTGCAGCCACCTGCTGCCAAGAGCTGAATGCTTAATCTCATTGTAGTATGGGTTATATGCATATTGTCTTCCAATCTGCTGTGTTATTTGTGCTCCTGTTGGTACACCGTGAAGGCTTTCTCGCAAAACAGAGAAATTTTGCTGCCTCCTCTTCATCTCTCCACGCCTTCGCTCCTGCTCCCTGACTCTATTTCTCAGGAGCCTGGCAGTGATCGCAGCCTGATTGAGTCACACTCACTCCTCCAGAACCCCCTGGAGATCTGCCTCCTCCTTTAATACACACATAAGCACACGCACGCACAAACAAACTCACACTTTTGGGTTTTTTTTTGATGAGCACAACTAATATTGAAAAAGCATTCATCTGTAAGACATTGTTGCTGCCCCCCCTCTGAGATCACTCAACGGAGCACCTCAAAATACATATAGAAGAGAGAGAAAGAGTGAGAGTGAAGATAGATACCCCCCGCCCTGCAGAGCTTCCACTGATCCAGACTTGTCCTGCCTTTTAAAGTCAACTGCTTAGAAATGCAGAAAAGAATCAGGGGGAAAAAAAAAAAAACCATCCCAGAGGAGCAGCAAGAAAGGCCTGCTGTGTGTATCTGTCTGACTTTTTCTCTTGTAGCCAAGATATTAGAGCAAGAACTCCATATCTGACATGACATTAATGCTATGGATACAGCAAGGCTGCTTTTAAACTGGAGAACAGTGGTCGTCATTACAAGATAAGGTGCAGGAGCATCCATGGGTGGGAGCGTGGATTTTGGGGATGGAAATGAGGAAAAAGTATTTGATTTGGCTGGATCGTTTTATGTAGACTGGACAATGTTTAAATATATTCTTTCTTTCACATACTGAATATTTGAATAATCGGAACAGCAATTTAAAGAACAGAAACAGGTAAAGATAGTAAAATGTATTTGACAAAAAAAACATTTAAAAACTGTTAAAAATATTTCATACCAATCAAGCCTCTCATGAACCCTCAGATCTGTGTTATGGCCATTGTAGTTGGTGATATTAAACAACTTAACTTTAAGTTTACTGGAGTTTTTGCATTTGCTCTATCTTAACAAGCATCGAAACTGAGCTAAAACAGGACATTTTTGCATGTATATCAGTTGTGTGAGTGATTAAGAGAGCTTCAACCAACTCAACAGGAGAATTTCTATGCTGGATTCATGTAAATAAATGATTGGACTACAACAAAATCCTAGTTTTACTGTCACAAAATTAATACAATCCCTGTTTAAAGGAAATCCATCCTCTTGCAAGAAGCAGCTTAGTTTTGCTTTCTCTCCATGGCAGGCTTTCCAAACAAACCTTTTTGTAATTGTACTGTTATGAACATTTAAGATGCAAACTAAGACCTGTAGAGTCTCAGATGTAGGTTGCAGATTTTTTTGTCTTTGAGCATTGCATGGCCTGACCTTGGGGTGAATCTGCTGGGACGTCCACTGCTGGGAAGATTGGCAGCTGTCTTAAAGGTTTTCCACCTGTGAATAATCTTTCTCAGTGCAGATTGATGGACTTCAAATTGTTTGGAAATGTCCTTTTAACCCTTCCCAGATTGATTGGCAGCAATAATTGCTTCTCTATTGCTGATATCTTTCCTCTTGGCATTGTGTTAACACTCACCAGAATGCTCAAGACGTGCAAACTGGCAAAACTGGCAAAAGTGTAATATGCTATGTGTTATTTTCCATATGAGGTTGCCTTGCTTTAAGACTTGCTAAGGACCAGATTATTTTTTATTATGTCCTGATTTGTAAAACCTTTGAATTTAAAGAGGGTGTGCTTTACTTTTCTCATTCTGCAGAATGAAGGCAAAACATCTAAAAGAAACAACTCCAACCAAAACACGTTACTGACTGGAGGGAAGCTCCAAGTATGATAATTTATTTGTGCTTTTACTTGAATGAACAATAATTTCTGCTGCCTGGGGTTTGTCAATACTATAACATGATGCTATGAGGAATCACGGAAGTTATTGTCTTTTTCAACATTTCTGATGAAATGATGTGACTTGAGCTGAGTTTATTACAGTTTTATTCACACTATTTTTTATTCTAATAAATCTTTTATTTAATAATAGATCAAAAGGCAACAAGTAGCATTAGCTGCAGTAACATTAACTGCTAACCTAGCATCAGATGAGTTGACTGCTTAAGCTGTTACTTGAGCTAATGTTATATCCGATGCTCAGAATAACTTAGTGAATATTTGAATTACTTTAAGCTTATTGTCACCATTATTACCAAGTGTTTACAGTGTGAGAGTAACCAGAGAGTGTAAAATGGATGTGACAGGTTCATTTGAGGATTACAGTTTTCTTTGAACATTGTTGGAAATATTTGGACATCATTTATGAATTAGTACGTTTACTAAATTAAAGACTGATTGTGTTTTTTTCACCAGTGTGCATTAAAGTGTGTGTTAATGTAAAAATTATAAAAGTTATAATTCAAGTTTAAAGTACATCAGCTATGGCACAGCCTAATTCTTGTCAATTTCTTCAGTTTCAGTGATGCCAAGAAGAGGTATTCCCAGTACAGTTGTCTCAAAAAAACATCCTTTTTCAGTTTTTGCCATATGAAGCATCCAGCAAGGCTACTCACAGTTGCATAGGTTACTCAGCAATCCAGATAAAAGGGAGACACAGTCACGACAAACTATGTTTCACAATATTAACATCAATACGCTGCCTCAAAAGAATTTGATGAGAGGCATTTAAGCCTGTGAAATTTCTCATTTTCCTCATGGCTGAGCAGCACAGACTCAGCCAGGACAGAGCAACACGTCTCCCAGCCATTAACCTGTAATTTCATTCTTCTTTAGAGACACACATCTTCCTTCCTTGTTTATTTTTCAGCAAGGAGCACAAAAAAAGCCAAATTGTACTGCAGCACATTACTTACAAAGCAGCAATACATGTTTCATTTCAGCGAGGAGTGGATTTCATTGTGTATCACTATCATGAGACGGGTTAATCCTCAGTGTATATGGGGTGGGTTATCTTTAACATGAGTTTAGTAGGAATGATCAATTCCAAAGAAAGTAGAGCATTACCTTTAAAGCAGATGTATGAAAAGTGAATGTGGGCAACACAAGAAGAAACAGTTTAGGAGTTCATAATGACATCGGGGATTTGTCTTGTAGGAGCTCAACCGTCGGTCAGCGAAACACACTAGACACGCACGTCTGTACAAAGAAGCCCGAACATGTATGTGCATGTTTTTTTTTCATTCTGTCTTTTCTCTCTCCCATGTGCGCACACACACACACACACACACCAATCGATAGGCAACTCACAGGCAATCAGACGCCATTATTTGTGAAGTTCCACTTCAGTTCACATGAGTTGATAAAGGAGGCTACTATTGATTCAGCGGCCCTGAAGGAGAGAGCAATTTAAGCAACCGATGGGGCATAAAACAAACTGGATCACAGGAAAGGCATAGCCATGGAGGGAGGACAGAAGGACATGTTTTTATAGATGGGCTCGGGGTAGCCAGGGAAAAAAGAAAAAAAAAGAAAACGCACTATACTTTAGCTGCTCAGGTGCCAGATTTCACATTTCTATTGATATTTTTAATCCGCACTGAGTTGATGTAATTACGCCTGAGCGCTATGATGCCAAAAGAACAAGCAGGTAATGATGATATGTAAATTTTGGGGTGGGGGTGGGGGGGTATTTCCACTGGAGTTTGAACAAACAAGTCATCTGGTTGATGAATGATGTACATTCGCTTATGTGGGGGCTCTTCATTAATATTCATTACACTGATGTACACAGCAGTCAACTGATGAGCCGCTCTCAAGATAACACCAGCAACAGCCAAAGTGTTTGTGTGTTTGAGTGCGATTAGGAGAGACAAAGGAGGAGGATGTGGCAGTGCAAATGAAGAACTGAGGAACAGAGTTGAACTGTTCAGAGGGAATCTCACCTGTCTAAACTCCTCCCATGAGTTGCTCCAGGTCCAGTAGTGTGCCTTGTATTGTCCAAGCCTCACAGCCATCAGTTTATTCCCACGGTAATAAAATATTGGCCTGAAGATGGCGAGAAGAGGCAGAAATTAAGCTCAGATTTACTTCAACTTGCATATATTAACATCAAATTGCCTTAGAAAATGTCCAATCTTGCATTCTTGCACTTTTTTTTATACATCAGAGGAGGAACGTGAACTCCCTAAAAATCACTCAAACTGTGTTGTTTTTTGGTCAAAATTAAGAGTCTGGCACTAGAAAAGGAGTGAATAATGGCACAGAAAGCAAAAGTTGTGGGAGCCACACAGGTTTAAAAAAATATCATCCTGATAGACACATGAACCTTTGTACAGTGTTTTTATGCATTTGTATGAAACCCTCAAATGTCAACATTTTCGTAGCATATAGCAAAAAGACATTAAGATTCATTGTAGAGGCAATTACACTCATCAGCCACTTTATTAGGCGCACCTGCTAACGCAAATATCTAATCAGCCAATCACATGGCAGCAATTCAGTGTCTTTAGGCACGTAGACGTGGGCAAGATGACCTGTTAAAGTTCAAACCGGGGATCAGAATGGGGAAGAAAGGTGATGTAAGTGACTATATATTTGGTTATTGGGGTCAGATGGTCACCAGTAGATCAGAACCTGCTGGTCAACTGGGATTTTCCAACACAACCATCTCAGAATTGAAACATAAGTAATTCAAATAACCACTTGTTATCACTACATCTGCAACAGACCTTGAAGCAGATGGTCTGCTAAAAAAAGGAAACTGAACAATAGAAGATTTCAAATACGCTGCCTGGTCTTGTGAGTCTCAATTTCTGGTGCAACATTCAGATGCAAGGGTCAGAATTTGGCATAAATAAAAAGAAAGCATTGATTTATCCAACAATTTAGACTGGTGTTGGTGTAATGTTGTAGGGGATATTTTCTTGAGGAGTTAAGGAAGACCAAAAGTGTGTGTGTGTGTGTGTGTGCTCACCTGTTTTTGAGTGGCTGGGAGGAGTTGAGCAAAACAGGTGTTAGGTCCAGTCCGTCTAGGATTCGATCATCAGGAGGGTTGATGCCAGCGAGAACCAGACTAGTGGTGAACAGGTCCATGACATTGGCCAACTGGAAGTTCACCTATAGACAAGAGAAGAAAATAAACGGGTCTAGTAAAATAAGATGTTACACACACACACACACACACAGAAAAGCATGTTTGTTTGAGGACCATCCACAGAGAAACACACTACTAGAGTTTTGTCTTTTAAACGCTTGTTCATATCTTTCACGGGTTCTGAAATGTCCTCCTTGATGACTGAAGTCCTTGAAATCAAGAATGAGCTGTGGCAACATGCTAACAATGCACAGTCATGATAAGCATTCGTTCCATGTGTGGTTGTGTGTACACACGCAGGAAAAGAGATGCATTTCAACAGCCTCCACTCTAACCTCTGCATGCAGGTTTATTATTAAAACTCCAAAATGCTTCTCTTTCTAAATTAGTTTTGGGAGGGAAAAAGGGGGAAAAGGAGGAGCAAAAAAAAAAGAGGAAAGGAGAGGAAGTAGAGAGAGGACAAGACATTGGCGAGAAGGTGGCTGAAGCTAGAGCGAGCTGGCGTTTTATCTCCTTCTCCCAGTCCCAGTGAAAAGCGTTATTTTATTTATAAACTTTGAACTATTTTGAGATAAAATGCCATTTTTTCGCTGTCATCCTTGATCTTCCGTTCCATTCTCTCCTGAGCGAGCCTTAGAGGGAGACGGCACGCTCACAATCAGATAGCGCTATCAGCCCTCTGCAGCTGCACCGCCATGTGCCGCTGTGCTCCTATCGGCAGCCAGCACACATACAGGCGTACACACAAGCTCCTAAGCACTGAAATGAATTCCCCTTTTCTTCTGTATCCACAGAACTAGCCACAGAAAGGGCTCTGCAATGCACTCCATGATCTATCTGCACATCCAGACGCTCTTTCTCTCTTTCGTGCGCGCGTACACAAACATGGAGAGATTTGGTCCTTTATTTCATTTTTCTTTTTTTTTTTAAGTCCCTCTAACACAGACACACACAGACCGTTAAAGAAGACAGGACAAAAGGACAAGAGGAGAAGCAGCACTGACATTTAGTTGGGAATAACTTGCGTCTCCAAAAACTGAAAGTTTAAAACTCGGACTGGTCTGACAGAGGAGTTTATCTCACGAGTTGCCATCTTTTATTTCCTCCCTTATTAGCTCTGCTCTCTTTTGCAGTCTAAGCTGTTTTTTTTTTAAAATCACCCTTTGTTCTTTTCTCTTTTGTCCCACTCTTTGCTCCCTATTAATGTCACATTCTCCTGTTTCTCCATTGTAAGCAGTGATGTTGTTTATCTGAGGAGGCAGTGCTTCTATCCCCATCTCTGCCACTCTGCCAGTGTGTCTGCAGCCTGATAACCCACCGAAGGGGATTGCGATGCTCAACAATGTTGTGGCACTGTCAGCCCACCCACCTCCCAATCTCTGTTCCTGTAGCCACCATGCAGCCCCTCACCTGCCCTCAGGCACAGGGAGAATGCTTCAGAGCACCCGTGCGCCCTCATCTCAGATCTGCTCCTTCCATCCTCCAAAATATACAGTAAGTGAATGACTAATCAGAAAGCTTCACCTGCACTCAGACTCGTGTCAGTTTAATTGAGTCATCACTCATATTCATTCACTGATAACAGGCTTTATTTTCTATTAATAGGCATGGAAATACCAAGCTCATGTAAATGAAGCCAATGGAGAAACCCTACAAAACCTGCAGTTCTGAGTCAATCCCTGTGGACTGCCATATTAACATCTCTAACTTTCTAGCAAAATTAAATATGTGAACAGGCTGATAACTGTATGCAGGATGTGTCTGAACTCGCCTGTTTGAACTGTATCAAGGCCTAAAGCTATGCTCTATCTACAGCCAGCCAGTCTGCTGTCTATCTGCTGGGTTTAACCTCCACCAGTTCAACTCACTGAACTGGATCTCTTCACTGTTTTAGTGTTTGTGCCTTCTGGAGTTTTTAACGTGGTTGTAAGAATAATAATATGGGCTGCTATGCTACTGTTCTAACACCCCTTCCAAGATGCCTGTGCTACACTTTTGATGTGCTACAGTGTGTCTTTTGCCTGGTTCTGCTTAAGACTTCTTCCTGTTAAAAGGGACTTTTTCTTTCCCACTGTAACCAAATGCTTGCTCAAAGGAGGTCGTTTGATTGTTGGGGTTTTCTCTCTAGTAAAGGGTCTTTACTTTACAATATAAATCACCTTAAGGTAACTGTTGTTGTGATTTGGCACTCTATAAATAAAAATGAATTAAACTAAATTAAAATTCTGGTATCGCATGTTCTTTATAAATAATAATAAATAAATAAACCAAGATGACAGCAGACACAATGCTAACTGTTGAAATAGTATTTTTGTCTCCAATTCCCAAATGCTCCAAAAACTTTCTCCTGATTTCTGTGTTGGGTCACTACAATAAACCTGAGGAAATCCCCCATTTAAGAAAAGCTTGGTAACTTGTCTCCAGCATTTTGTTCAGAGGGTTTACAGACTTTTCAAAGCACCCATCAACAGAGATTTGAAAAGACTACAAAATAAAGACAGGGGGACAATCTTTTATCTGTTATCCTTCCTCCCAAGTGACACAAAGTGATAAATCCAGAGCTATAGAGCACAGTAACTCCAGCACAATAGCCTTGTCATCACATCCCTGGATATTTCAGGATCTACAGTCCCCTTTCTACTAAAACTCGAGTCAAGTCATTACAACTACCGAACACACACACACACACACACACACACACACACACACACACACACACATGTTTTAAGGTTAGAAAGCTCTCTCTCATTCAAACAAACGTGCACATATAGTTGTGTGGGAGCTAACAAAAATTACACCGACATGTTCTGCACCCTTGCATATGCATATAGAGGCACACTGGTCAATTATAACATGGCACAGGTGCAGGCAAAGCCTTACAAACACTAAAACCATCCTGGCAGTGTGGCAGTGCTGCAATCTTTAGCACTCTTCCTCCTTTTCTCTTTTCTACACCAGCCACCTCTTTTACTTCTTCCTTGCCTCTTTCCCTCCAAACCCCCCCCTCCCGTTCCTTTATCCTGAGCGCCTGGCATATTCAGATACTGAAGTCCTCATTACGGCTCAATCCAACCTCAGCAAACACACAAACAGATTAGCCGCTTAAGACGCTCCCAATCCCCCTCTCCCTCGCTACTCTGCCGTGCTATCAGGCCCCAGCACAACCCTGTGAGATGAGCCAGGGGCAAGGCTTACTGCAGACTGCAGCCTCCGCTTGCTCCTCCACAAAATCCCTCTGCGTCACAGCCCCGTGTCACAGCTGCCCCTAATACAATTAAAAGTCATTTGCAGAACGCACAGGCTTAGGGGATCACAGTGTGGGTGGGGGGTTAAATTGGGGAATGTGAGGAGGGGGGGGGGGGGGGGGGAGTTGGGGCATTAATTCCAGAAATATTTTAGGAAACAGTAGAAAAAGGCTCCCACTTGCTTTGTGGCCAAAATCACAGTCTGGCTTTCTGGAGTTCGGCTCTGTTTGACAGAAGCTGGACACAGTCGGGATTAATTGACGCCAGTGGATCAAATTGTGTATGTGTAAATAGCTAATTGATACATAAACAAAAAAAGCAATGATTGTTTGAAAGAGAGAACGAGTAAAATAATTTTTCCTTTATACATAACTTGCTTCAGATTTTCAGCTCCTGGTACAATCTGATTGGCAGAAAGTCAGGGAACAACAAAGCATAGAATAATAAGCTGTCCTCTGGGTGCCTGGACTAACATTAGACTAGCCTCTCGAGAGCACGTGTTGTATTTTATTGTGGGTTTTTTTCATGCTTTATTTGGTAAAAGCTCTAATGACTGGGGCATTCTTACTGAGCCTTCTTTGATGTGCCCAGGCCACCAAGCAATGGCAGGCTCCCTCATGCCTCCCTCAAAGGTGGTCTCCTTCCCACAGAGGAAGGGTCCGTTGCTGCCACCTGAGGAGTCAAAAACCACAAAAACACCTGCATCAATCACACGGGACACAAAAGCGAGTCAGAATTAGATTTTAAAAAAGCACTTTGTTTATGAAATAATTGCCTACTTTCATTGGGGCCAGACATAACAGCTGCACCGTTGTCTGAGGTGAAGAACACAAAGGTATTATTGTCAATACCAAAAGTTCGCAGCCACTTCAAAATCTGACCGATGCTGTAGTCCAGCTCCATCACCGCATCGCCATAGCTACAGCACAAAGGCAGATCACATTTTTCACCTCGATACAATCATTTATAACCACTTGCATGACATTGTCTTTGCGTCAATAGGAGAGTCAGCAGGATAAAATGTACCGGCCTCGCTGGCTCTTCCCTAAGAAGCGTTTGGAGGCATAGACGGGGGCGTGAGTGGCGTCGACTGCCCAGTAGAGGAAGAAGGGCTGCTGAGCTTTAGTTTGACGAAGTATGAAGTCAAGACCTTCCTGCAGAGGTGGAAGAAAACGTCATTACACTGGGAATACAAAAGCCAGGAGACTTTCTGCAGCTTCTTTCACAGCATTGCAGTTAAGGTAACAAGAATTCTCTTTCTCACTCACTAGACACTCAAATAGTGTTTTCAAGTAAAGCAGTGAGTCAGACAAGCCTTCAATAAAACCACCTCCAAGAAGAGAGCACGGAGTTCAGTTTTTGTTTAAACTGTTTTAGAGAGAGACTCATCAGCCTTCTTAGGTATTGTTGTACTAAGGAGTCTCCAACGTGTTGTCTAGCCTGTTGAAATCAATGAAAGCAAACTGAGGAACATCTCTCGATACAATGCAAAACAGTTTCAACAAAAACACACATTCTAACTGTCATGTAGGCAGAATACTGTATTATAGTTTTAGCAGTTTATTAACACTGAAACACTGAAAACTGAGCTTGCAACCCAGGAAAAGGATGGTTATAATTAATCTAAAACGCTTTGCTAACTACATTTCAGACACTTACATTTGCACCATTTGTTCTTTATTACAAAAAGAGATAATCATTTTGCACACAGATAAATATTTTACAGTAGATGACTGCAAATTTGTCAGTTATCCACACAAAACTTAACAGTTACAAAAAGAAATCTGATTTTTGCTTAATGTTCACCAAGTTTTAAGACATGCTGCCTTTCACAGGACCGCCCTCTTTCAGTGATGACACACCATTCCAGCATGCAGTGTGTTTCTGCATGCTGGTTTTGATCATGTTCCAAACTGAATGGGAAGGACCGCCGCAGCAGAGATAATCAGTGCACTTCCTCTGGTTAAATTACAGTAATTATTAAAGGCCAGAATTAGGCTTTACCTGCATTCATTATTTATTTTCAATTATGTTTTTAATTTTTTCATATTTGGGTGAGCCAAGGTAAAATTCTGTATTCTGGCAGGCAGTAACATTTTGTCCCCGCCTTATGAGAGCTGGGACAGGCTCCCAGAAGGCAAAAGGTGGGTTAACAAGTTGCTAGTTTAACACAGGCAGGACCGTTCTGTCAACTGCTTTAGAAAAAAAAACATTGCATCAAAATGTGATGTACCTGGTATGAGTATGTCACACTGAGACAGCAACAACAGGTGATCCTTCGCTTACCATCAGGTAGATCTGTGTGAGGTTTGACTCTCCAGTCTTTCTGTCAATCTTAAAGTCCTCATAGAATCTGAAAAAAATAACAAATGTATACATTTCATTAACAACACCTTCGTCCCATCTGAATAATAGCTAAGGTCAAGCTGGCCTATTTATCGTCTGTGTTAAAAAAAAGTTTTAGCAGTAACCTGATTGTGTCATCAGTCTGCCTCCAAACTGACTGAAACTACTGTGGACTATGTGATTAGGAGAAAGGAAGTAAATTTCCCTCCTGTTGAGGGTGTTTGCTGGAAATTTTGGTGAAAGCCATATTTGGGAAGTGTCAGCGAAGCTGAGCAGAGGGAACTGTTATGAGGCGCTGCTGAAGCGTGGCGCGGCAAACAGAGAAGCAGTGACAGGCATCTCTTTCTTATGCTTCACTTCCTCCAGGTGTCCTCGCACACAGCCAACGCAACCTGCCGTCTCTTGAGGGCATGTGTGTGTCTCCCTGTATATGTGCCTACGTGTGTGTGTGCTTCTGTCCAGGGCCCAGGTATGCGGTGCTGATTAAACCCACGGCTAAGCGAAAAACACGCCCGGCTGCCAGTTCCAATGACCCTGAATACACATATGGCTGTTTTGGGGAAAACAAATGGGCGGAAAATGGAATACACAAGCACAGCTGGTACAAAGAAGGAAGAAGGGCGGGGGGGAAGAGACACTCAACTCATCCTGAGGAGCAGACAGCCAAACTATTCCACTGAGTCATGGGGAAGGAGATTTGTATATAGATTTTCAGCCTTGCTGTGTGTTTGTGTGTGATATTACCTGCCGAGCATCTCAGAGTTGTTGTAGACGGGGATGTTTGGTATCGACTGGTCGTTATAAGGGCCAAAGTGGCAGTTTGGTGAACCAAACCATTCATCAAAACCGTTCTTCAGAGGAAGATACTTTGGTCTGTGGCCCAGGTGCCTATAGCAACAAATGAAGTGCATTCACACACTAAGATCAGTGTAGCTGAAGATCAACCCATATGTTTTTGTATATTTACTCTTAGGCCCTAGCTATAACGTCAGATATTCTTGCCCTGATATTTTTTTTTCTAAAGGTTCAATGCAGTTTTTTTTCTGTTTGGATGCAAATCAGTTACAGTTCTTCACAGTATACTATGTAGAAAAACTTTCAAATTTTAGAGGCTTAAAACTTGACACTGTGCATCTGCTTTACTGACTAACAAAATATGATGGTGGCATCAGGAAGACTTTGTTCTCATCTTAGCTGCACAGAAAGTCTATGTAATCTTACTTAAAGAAAAGAAGAAGAAATAAGAAAATAAACACTCTTTTTTTGTACATTTGCAAATATACTGCACCATATACTTCCACCAGCACTCCTTCCACAACTGATCGCTGCTCTCCAAACCTTCAGAGACTTTAAAACCTGAGAAAAGATAAAGAGCTCACCACTTCCCAACTATCTTGCTGACATAGCCCTTTGTCTTCAGCAGCTGGGGTAACAAAATCTCATCCTTGGATATACCTCCTACTATGTCCTGTGGTGTGTATGCTGCAAAAAATAGATCCAAATTTAAGGTACTGAACTTTCCTTTGCTGCAACTATACTGTAAACTGCACAGTATAGATAATGCAGTGAGAAATCAGCAAGAAATTATTTGCACAATGCAAATGCACTCACTATTCCACTTTCCAGACTTCTAGGGAGACTTTTCAGACAAAAACAAAACTACCTTTCAATATATGTAACTAAATGGTTCTACAACCCAAGTCCCAACATGGGTATAATAAGACATTTAGAAAAATGTCCCAGAGCACTTTCTTTAGCATATTTGGGCTCCACTGGCACATGAATGTGGAAAGTCTCATCCCACAATGCCTGTGTCCATTTTAGATTTTTATTGTAGATTTTGAAATAATGACTTAGTTATTATTGTTAGTTAATAATTATTACTTCATTATTATTTAATTACTTCAGGTTTTTTGTAATATCTGTATAAATAAGCGATTTCTTTTGTATACTTTTTTGCCCTCGACTTTGTTTGTATTTATTTTATTGAGCTGTTGTTTTTCTTTTGGGATGAATAAATTATTTCTTCTTCCTCTTTGTCTCATTATTATTACATTTTGTCCAAACATGCTGTTATGTTGTGAAATAATTATCTAAAGACTGCAGCTCAAGATAGGGTGGCTGCAGTGAGCTTGTCTGGGTTTAACACCAAGCTGCAGAACTAAACCAGTGAGCAACAAGGACGAACAACAAGAGGAAGTGAAGTACAAGTGCTGTCTTACTGTATAATCTATGCTTAAAAACTAAAATATTATATTAACAACCCCACCCGTCGCATATCTTTTAGTCTATTTTATATTGTAACTAAGAAACTCACTAAAAAGTAAGCCTTTTTTTATTATTAATAATATTTTCATATCGGACTGTATTTAAAAGATAGCTCTACCCCCTATGACATCTGTCCATTTTTGGACTCCTGATTTGAAGCCTCCAAGTTATTGGCTATTTAAACTAATGCAGTGGGCATTGGGGTGGCTCCGTGGCTCTGACTGAAAAACCAGGTGATGTAACTGATGTAAGTGGGACTTTAGGCTATAATTAACTTTAATTATTAACATTAATTATTAACATCTTCGGAACATCTGTTTTCAGCAGCAGGAAACGTTGCATCAAAGTGCAGGTCAAGTCTTAGTTCTGAGAATGTTGATATGTTCGCTTTTCTTCATTGCAACCACCACATGCTCAGTCATTCACCACTTAAACATGCAGACACACACATGCACAAATACACATACACTTGAACACACACCTTATCTATCGCATCCAGAAAATACAATACTATCTGAAATCTTTTTACCTCCTACTAATGTAAGAAAGCTGTCCAAGAAGGCAGACCAAAGTTTCAGTTGAGGTTGTGTGTTTACCTTTTTTGTTATTAGTGTATTTGTGATTAGAACTGAAGCTATTATTTTATTTTAGTAATCGAGTAATCTATTGATTATTGTATCGATTAATCGAGTAATCGGATAAGAAATACTTTTGCTTTGTTAATGAGAAATAATAAATTGGAGGGGCTGGAGGCTAGTTTTTTGTGCTTCTCATAACAAATGTTATGATGGTGCATGATGGTATAATTTTAAATATTAATGTATTAATATTAATTAACACAATATTTAATATTATTTCACTATCAATCTGAAAAATGTCACCTGATGCCCCCCTTTAGACTCACCCCTGTCTGCTGCAGGTATCACTGCATGGAAAATAGGACGGCTGCTGTCAGCCAACAGGAAGCTGTATAATTTAAACAGTCTGGTATCAGGCTAAGTTAACAGTTCATCTGCATATTTTAATACAAATTCTGGAGGCTTACTGCTGATTTTTCATTGTGAAAATTTTCTTTAAAAATTATTTTATTTTAATATAGCGTGTAAATACACTGAATTTTTTGGAATATTTGTTATTTCTCATTAATAAGACAAAACTAGTTATCATCTTATTACCTGATGAATCCATGGAACAGTCAATAATCAATTCAAACTATCAAAAGATGCAACCCTAGTTTAAAGTTTTTTAATATTCAGAGACTATAGCCATGTTTTATTTACAGTCTAAACATCAGACAAACCTATTATGAGTTTATTTGTTATGCTATGTAAATATACCAATACTGAGGCTTTTTTCTTTCATCTTATCTGGACGCAAACATATATAATAGTTATAAGGCATTAGCAGCAGAGCCTTTTTTAACGCTGTGTGAGGTACTGGCGAGTAACAATGTGCATTCAGTCTTTTACCACATCTATGGCTTGCTTAATCACATCAAGCTTGCTCTGTCATGGCCTCTGTCACACAGTTGCAAACATTTTGGACATGTTGGCTTCCTGCTCTAAAACACAGTTTAACAGTTTAACACAGTTAAGAAAAAAAAAACGTTGCTTGCATGATCGAGACAAGTTTTCCTGCTCATTTATTTTCCACACTTATCCAGACTTGGACATTGCTAAAAATGAAAATCCATAATATTGCACAGTGCTTATGAACCCTGTACAGAGACATTACCGTTTCTGGCACGGGCATTAGTAGTGTAGAAACCATTTCTGATGGGCAGCCTCCCGGTGAGAAGTGCAGCTCGAGCTGTGGAAAAATAATGATGTCATTAGACAAGTTGAGTATGCATTTTACTTTTCTGACACGCAAATAGAGTGAAATGTGCTCCAATGGAAATGGCACACATTGAGATTATAAATGGTTTACTGTCTAGCTAGTATTTTGGATAAACTCAGTACAGTTGCCATTATAAAATGGTGCCTCCAGCGTGATGTGTACATCAGCTTATTGCAAAATTGTTTTGTGCAACTACTGACATCCTGCTTTAGTTAATATTAATAGTGCTCAGTGCGTGGACATTTGAAAAAACGTTTCTTGAGAAATGCAAGTGCATTGTCATTAAAATGACCAAATTGGTGATGTTGCAGTAACATTTATGATTTTCTGTATACTCTGTTTTGCACAACATATTTTATATTTTATAATATTTAAAAAATAAATGTTCTGTGATAAATGTATACTTTCAATCTGTAAATCAGTTGTTCTTTCAAAAATGTTAAAAATGCACAACTGATCAATTCAGTTCAGTTGTATTTATATCGACCCAAATCACAATCACTTCAAGGTGGTTTATATTGTAAGCACTTGGTGACAGTGGGAAGGAAAAACTCCCTTCTAACAGGAAGAAACCTCCAGCAGAATCAGGCTCAGGGAGGCGCAGCCATCTGGCATGACTGGTTGGGGGTTAAAGGGAGGAAGACTGGAAGGAAAGAAATTATATTATCCACTAAAACAAAAAATGCTGGTTTATGTCAGTGTTACATCGTCTGCTGACTTACAGGGGGAGCAGAGTGGGTTGGCAGTGTAGAAGTTTGGTAGGAGCATCCCTTCAGCTGCCATGGCATCCAGATTGGGGGTTTCTTTAGAAGGCTGGCCAAACACCCCCAAGTCCCCCCAGCCCATCTGAACAGCAGAGGGAAATTTATTACTCACTCCATACATATGCAGTCACATTTAGATTAGAGTTTACAGCCTGCTGTTTACATGAAGTAAAGGTGAATAAGTTACTTGAATAACAGTTGCAAGCCAGCACAGAACGACCTCGAATAAAACCTCACAGGTTTAACGAGAAATATGCAGCTCAGCCTGTCACTTACAGTACTGCACTCTGAGGTAAAATTGTAACTAAACATACAAAACAATAGAAGAAAGAAGAGAAATACTCACGTCATCCATGAGCATGATGATGATGTTTGGAGATGGAGCGTTTGGTAGGTTTTTTGTCCAGGAACAACATATTATTGCTCCAAAAAAAGTTATCAGAGTTAGAGTAACCATTCTTCCCATGGCTGTGCAGAAGTCATATGAGCCTCCGCTACAAGGAAGTGTTTTGTTTGTCTTCGTGCAAGTTTTCAGCGCAATATTTGCGCATACAGGAAACAGCAGCTCTTACGATGTTTGCTAAGATTTATTTACAGTTCACTGAAATCGCTTTATCTTTTTTTAGTTTAATTTCTCTTATATATGACTACGGTAGCTTTATATTGTGTTATTAAATAAACAAAAATTTGCTTTTTAGTATGCTGCATTCAATGACTGCTGATAAATCTGACTGTCACGAAATTAAATTTCAAAATATTCGGATAAATAACCAAAAAACGAATCTCATAAAATATAATTTAGCTTTAAAATGAAAATATTACTATATAAAAATTATAAGTCAACTATTTAAGCACACGGTATATACATCATACAGAAAAAAAGGGGGCTGCGTTCTAAACCTGCTTTACGGGTTGTAACTTAATGCAACATGTCACGTGACCGCATCTGAAAGCTCACAAGATGAACACTAACATGGCGGTGTGCATAGCTGTGATCGCAAAAGAGGTAATGATTGTTGTTATATATCACAGGTTTTATTTCCGTGTTGTGGTCATAGCTTAACCTTATATTGATAGACGTATCTAAGCACATGTTAGCTTTGTCTGAACGCTGTAAGGTCGGCAAGTTTAAATGCACCAACATGGCTATCGCCTAGCATTAGCTAGATTACCTGCTGTTACAGTTTTCCGAATCTTTCCCGAGCAAGTGCTACAAAGACGATGCCTTTAACGGTTTTTTCTTGTTCTTCTCTACATTTGTATGTGTTTTTGGCAGAATTACCCGCTATATATCCGCAGTGTTCCCACTCAAAATGAGCTGAAGTTTCACTACACAGTACACACCTCTCTGGATGTGGTGGAGGAAAAGATCTCAGCTGTGGGCAAAGCCTTGGGAGACCAGAGAGAGCTGTACCTGGGTCTGCTTTACCCAACAGAAGACTATAAAGTGTATCCTTTATTTTTAAGTAATTGTACTGTTTGTTTGTTTTTTGGGGGGGGGGGAGCTATCCGTGTACTTACATCACGTTTCTTTCACTAAGGATAGAGTATGATCTCACCTTAGACCAATTGTCTTATTACATAAAATATAAATAAACATTACTCTTCAAAATAGTGTGCAGAAGTATTTGGCCACGCCCATTTCTTTATATTTTTTCTTGGGACATTCCTAACAAGCTATTAATAAGTCAGTATTTTGTATGACCACGTTTATTCATCAGAGCCTGAACTCTTAGACAACCTTTCCTGTAATCCTCTTTAAACACTTTTCCACCAAAACCATTTCAGATGATCATGTGGCAAATAATGGGTGGATCCATGCTGAAATCCTTATAAACCAGACTTCTAGATTCTTCTCTTATCATTCTACAAAAACAGAAGTTGTCTTAGCTGGAATGTTTGGTCTTGATGATTCCTGAAGAAAACACAAGTATCCTTGACTTGTAAAATAGATATGGGTATGTGACCAACTCCAAGGTGAAATTTGTTATTGTCGTCGACTCATCAAATACATCTTTGCGGGATAATGAAATAAGAAGTGTAAGTTGAGTTTGCTAAGCATCTACACATTTTCAAACAGAGCTGGATTAAATAGAATCCTGATGACAATTAACCTTACATTTCAAAGTTTAGGATGCACTGTACACAACTAGAACACAATACTTGATTAGGTCTTGTCGAGATGAACACAATCAACTTTTTGGGACTCGATTGGAACATTTATCTTCACAACGGACGCTGGTTTCATTTTCAGATGTTCAGGAAGTTGCACAACTCGTTTACTGATGTTATGTGTAACCCGTTCCACAATCCTGGAGACACCATTCAGTCCAAGTGAGTATATGCTGATATTGCATTTGATGTCCCCCATTTATACAGTGATGTTTAACCAATAATCGATCCTCCTCCAGGGCCTTTGATGGGATTGTTTCTGGAATGATGGTACAAACTGCCTGATGCATCTTTTAGCCATTCTGCTGATCCTCCACTGTACATAAACACCCTTTTATTTACTTGTTTCTTTAATTATGAAATACAACTGTAATAAAACTGAACTGTTAGACATCACTGTGTGTTATTTTACTACAAGTGGAACACCAGATCATTTTTATTTATTCACATACATAGCAAAGAACTTAAGTTATACATAAGGGGAAAATTTGTAGATTACATTGCAGGCAGCAACACAAAACATTCGTCAATTCGTAAAAACAGAGATGCAACTGCATAACATTTCGAGGATTGTCCCATGCATTCACAGCAACATAAGCTAACAAAGCGACATCTCTGAATTATGCACATCTCACCTTCATCACTGTGGTCATTTATGCACCTCTCATAATTGCCAACTTGATAATGGATGGAAGAATGTTTAAAATGACTTGTGTCACTTCTATCCTCCAACTTTATGCTGCGGGTAGACCTAGCGCTGCTGGGGGTAGTGCTGTCCACTCGACCCTGCGCCTAACTCCTCTGATGGTGGCGTGATAAGCAGCAGACATGGGTAACGTTTAGATGTCTGCTCATGGTAGTCCATGTGTCCCCACTGTCTTTTCCCCACTGGGGCTCCTCCGTAGTAAGGGTGGGGTGTTTGATGTTGTGGCCTGTTCGACTGGTAACGGAACCTGCCTCGAGAGCTGTTATGGTATCGGGGTGGACGGTAGCCACGACCTCTGCCTCTGGAGTGGGCGCCTCTGTGCCCTCCCCTATCAGTTGTGCTGATGCCTGGCATGTTAGTCCTCTTGGGCATTACCTGCAAGACAAAGGAGGCTCTTTACTGGTTAGGACTAATTTGGTTAAAAAGAAACACTGAACATACCCAAGACCCTTTGGTGTTGGTATTTTCACTTCCAAACAGGAAGTGGGGTTATGTCCAGTACACACGGCAAAATATAATTTTCCCAGTCTATTCCTTTGTGCTAAGCAAAATAACTTTAACTTTGTTCCAACCAAGAACCGTACAAAAAGTACAAATTTGTTTCTTCCCAAGCACGAAGGTTATTTTGGTAGAATCTGATGCCACCTGAGATCTTTTCCCTCTTATGGTGCTGCAAGCTGTGCATGTACAACAAATGTACTGAGATTTGACTGGCATTATTGTGCACCTGAAATCCACACGTCTTCAAGAAGGGGAGGGAAAAAAAAAAAAAAAGCATAGTACCCCCTCACCTTTAAGACTCTTCCTCTGAACAGAGTCTCATGCAGTCCAATGGCACTCTGTACAGAATCTCGATCGGAGAACTCAATGTAAGCAAAGCTGTGAAGATCAGAAAAGATAAAAAGCACCAATTAGATATGGAGTCAACATTCATGTAGGTGTATGCTATGATCAAACATGTTAGGCTGCAAAAAAATAAAAATATATAGATATATAAATACAGACTGAACCTACCCCTTAGGATGGCCGGAGAACCTGTCACACAGGATGGTTACTCTGTTGACAGGACCACAGCCATTGAAGTGGATCTCCAACTCATCTGCAGTGGCTCCATAGTCTACCTGAGATTTATTCAGTGTGTTAGACCAAAACTGTGACACCCCCCAAAAAAAAATATCCAAGTGTAGAAATGAATGTTCCTTACATTTCCAACATAGATCGACCTGTTGTCTGCGTCTATCCTCTCCTCGGGAGTCATGTTGTAGAAAGGTCCTGTGGAGGAAACAGACTTTATGCACTGCTTTTGCACATGCAACACGGGGAACGTGCAGTCTACATGAGTCATGCTAGGTGAAACTAACAATGATTACATTCACCAATATTATCTCTTTGACAATACACATCTCAGTCTGGCTCATCTCTGCTCAGAGCAGGAACCAAAGAGGAGGATGGGGGGAGGGAGACGCACAGAAGCAGAAAATAGCCACAGGCAGCGAGAGGACACTTCTGGTTCTCTGGGGCTCACTGCTTCGTCTCATTGGGCAGTGATGAGGCACAACACTCGCAACCACTGTGAAGCGTCCCAGGTGTTGGCCAGATGGAGAAGAATGTGGTTATCTCACCTGCCTGGAGGCTGTAATGCTACACGCACCTGGCTAAAAATACACTGTTGAGGCTTCTTGCATGCATTTAGCTATGCAGCTATACAATGTGGTACAACAAAGCACCGCTCCACAGATGAGATGCAAGCTGTCTCACCAGACTGAGGGCTGCTGGTCAAGAGCTGCATGTCCACTGCATCACACCTCTCCTCCTCCTTCAGTCTTTCCGACTCTTCTTCCATCTCCAGCTCCTGCACCCTGGCCTTGATGGCCAGCAGCTCCTGTGACACAACCAAAAAAAGTAAACTTGAAGAAACTTTGGACTAAAGTAAGTCACTCAGCAATGACGGCAAATTAAAGAAAAACTTAAACAGATGCAGAAACATTTGAATCTTATGGGTAGTAGTACAATTAGTGCTCTCCAACAGCGCCATTAAAACAAAATTAGACAATTTTGATGTTCATTTGCAGTTTGAGGTTAGAGGCTTGGACAGATTTTGTCAAAAGGTACATTGGCATCTTCTGGAGGCTAGAGGGCATTGCTTATTCCTACTGGGTTCACTTTAGTTGGGAACCTTCCCAGATTCACTGATCTGAAACTAGGCTTGTTGTCTGACTTGTGATGCAAAGATACTGATTTTTTTTTTGTCCCTCCTATGTTCCCAATATCTACTGCATATTTAAATAAACATGAACTAATCTCCCTTAAAAAACAAACGTGTTCAAATTGAGCTGTTCTGGGCAGCAACGTAATCTAATCACGCCTGAAGTGCAGCACAAAACGTAGCTATAACCGCACTTAACCCGGACCCACAATGCGCCGAGTGGCCCAGCTTTTCACTCTGCATCTTAGATGTGGCTCAGTGGTGCTCTTATCACACAACGTTTGTCGGGGATATACAATACGACACTGCGTTTGCGCTCGTTTGCCTAGCGTGACGAGCTTGGTTTATTGCACCGCGTCGACATATAGCACTCAAGCAAACAAATAACCCGTGTCAAACCTGCTTTTTGCCCACCGCCAGCACAATAATAGCCCATGCTCACCGGGTCCTCCGTGAATTGCTCTCCGATGGACTCGCCCTCGAGGTAGCCGTACTCCAGATGATTTTCCGCCATGCTTACTGCTCACACATAGCATCTGCAAAGCTGACTGCAGCTTGCCAAAACCGCCACAGAAAAATATCCCTGACAGGGAGCAACCCGGTGGACGGTCCGCAAACAAACGCGACTGCACAATTTGAGGTAACCTAATAGATATCACCTGTGAGTGAGGCGCATGGCGCGCGGGACTGATTGACAGACGAGCGCACGTGAGCGCGGTTTTTCTTTTGTGTGGACGCTCTTCCTCTCAGTGGCGTACCTACTGTACGTGGGGGCCACGGCTGCCCCCTACACTACACACACGCATACCTCACCACAGTTTACCCACATGAGTGAACTAGTAAAACTATAACTACAAAAAGCCTGTAAAATGATATTTGCGCATCCCATTCTTCATTGTAAAATGTAATTTATTTTATACATTTAAAATCACTAGAAGTTTCTAATAATGAGCTACACAGGCCGCTAGACTCCCATTTTACATTTTTTAGCAGAAACGGGCATGTTTACTCCTTGGTTTTAAAAAATAAAGCTCTCTATAGTTTTTTTTCCCCTGATAATAACTGTATGTATAAACCATCCAATTCAACTTTATGTATGGGGGGCCCTTTGAGCAACACTTGGGTGTCTCTATATCTGTCTTATAACTTATAATAATTTTAGTTAATTTTAGTTACTGATCTGAAGTGAACCTCCTGACCTCTCTGTGTTGTTGGTGGCTTTTGGATTATTATAACTGTGATTATCTGTCGAACCTTTCCATCCATCCTCTTAAGCTTATCCAATTTAGGGTCACAGGGGGGCTGGAGCCTATCCCAGCTGCCATAGTTTGAGAGGCGGGGTGCACCCTGGACAGGTCAGACAGACAACAACTCAGACTCAGATTCACACCTATGGACAATTTAGAGTAACCAGTTAACTAAGCCTGAAGAACTGCATGTCTTTGGACTGTGAGAGTACCCAGAGAGAATCGGAGAGCTCATGTAAATGCCACGCAGAAAGCACCCATCCACATAGTGGATTCAAACCTGGGACCTTTTTGCTGTGTGGCAAGAGTGCTAACCGACAAAGCTTTCCTCTTTTAAATGTTATTTATAACCTATCTGTTTCAGAAGTCTGAAATCTGTCCTCAGGGGGGTTTTTTTTCAGTGAGTGAAGTTCTAACAATCTTTCATTCATACGTTTTCACTGATTAGCAGGTATGCCTACGTGATAATATAAAGTCCAACCCCAGGAACACACCAGGTTTGTGTCTGTGAATCACATCTCCAATCCAGTTTTGTTCCATCCTTCGCATTGCTTCAAATCACACCCTCACTCCCTATCTGCTCCACCACTGTATAACTATACAAATAACGCAAATAAGAAAAGAAAGAATGAAAAGAAAAAGACTAAAAAGACGAGCCTTTAGAGACTCTATAGTGCCTCTCTTGGCAAAGCAAATGTATTTGGCATAACAATGCATTTATGTCTGCTTGCTAAAACTGCAGGACAGGACAGATTAAAAAAATAATAAAAATAATACAATTTTACAGAACAGAGAGCTACTTCTAGGAAGCTTCAAAAAAAGCTTCAAAATACTCCACTGCATTTGGTGGAGTATTATCTGGACTGGGTACAATCAGCTCAGGTGACCCTTACTAAGCTAGTTAGTGTTAGCTGATAACATATATGTCCAAATATATTTAGATGTGGTGATGACCGTTAGAGGCATCAAAACTGTGCCCCCAAACCTATGGGTTATGTCACATCTTTTATATACAGTTAGGTAGGTTTGACAGTTTTCTGTGCACCACTAAAGTGGATTTTAAATCAAGAAATCAAGATGTGATTGAAGTGCAGACTTTCAGATTTAATTCAAAGGTTTTCACAAAAGTAAAGGAATTACAGCAATTTTTACACACAATCTGCCATCCAAACGTAATTATAAAAACTGACCTAGTTTTAAATATAAGGATTGTTTTTAATACATGGATGAAAATCCTTCGCAAACAGCGTTTGCCTGAAGTATAGAATTTATGGACATCACTAAATGCTGTGTTTCCTCCCTTGAGATGCTCTCTAAAGCCTTTACTGCAGATACATCTAGTTGCTGCTTGTTTGTAGGTTTTTCTGCATTCAGTTTTGTCTTCAGTAATTGCAAAGCATACTCTACTTGTTTAATATTTGGCAACTGACTTGTCATTGAAGAATATCTTATTTATTTACCTTGTGAAATTCTTGGGTTGCTTTTGCAATATGATCCTAGTCATTATCATTTGCACCGTGAAGTGCTGTCCAATCAATTTTGCAGCACTGGACTTAATCTGAGCTGAGAGTATAGCCCTCTACACTTTACAATTAATCCTGCTACTTCTGTCAGGAGTCACATCATCAGTAAAAACTATTGATGCTAGTTCCACTGGCAGCCACACATACTCATGCCATAACATTACCATAACCATATTGGACAGGTAATATCATCGGATCATGAGCTTTTTCTCTCCTTCTCCATACTTTTGTTTTTATCGTTCTTTTACAAGTTCATCTTGGTTGCATCTCTCCAGAAATGTTCAGGCTCTGTTAGATGTTTTCTGACCCTCCTGTTCTTCAGTGGTTTGGACCTTAGTATAAACCAGGGTTCCCCAATCCCAGTCCACGAGGGCCGGTGTCCCTGCAGGTTTTAGATCTCACCCTGGGTCAACACACCTGAATCACATGATTAGTTCAATACCAGGCCTCTGGAGAACTTCAAGACATGTTGAGCAGGTCATTTATCCATTTAAATCAGCTGTGATGGATCAAGGACACATCTAAAACCTGCAGGGACACCGGTCCTCGTGGACTGGGATTGGGGACCTGTAAGGAAGAGGACTCCCTTACTACATTTATTTATATTATACTATCTGTATAGCACTTTAGAGCACACCTTTCACTTTATTAAAAGCACCTTATCAAGCACTTTATTTAGCATTGCACTTTAAGCATGGATTTGCACAGTAAAACATTTGCACACAAGAAGTTTAAATATTTATTGACTATTTATTGGGAATTTTAAAATCAGTTGGTAGCCTTATTTCAGATCCTGCACAGCTGCTCCTCATCAAGGAATGTGGTGGTTGTCTGTCAGGAGAAAAGAATGGTGATTGAAATTGTGATAAAGGTTTACCAGTAAGGAAAACTAATGCAAATGTGTGTGTGAAATCTAGGGATAAAAGTAGTGCAAATAAGTGTAAGATAATGATTACTCACCTTTCTTGCCTGTGTCCTCCTCAGGGTGTTTGGGCAAATGTTTCCCCGGGGGTCCAGACACCATTTAAAGGTTCCGGGAGAGACCATTGGTAAAGAGAGTGTGGTGAATCTTTTTGTGCTTGGGTTTCAGGGTTTTTATAATATTGGGTTTGGTGTAATATTAAAGTGTGAAATATTTATTAATATGTGAAATGTATTTATGTATTTATTTATTCTTATTGATATATTGTATACTGTGGTGGAAGGTTGGGATTTAATAACTTACCTGAGAGTGGAATAATGGTTAAGTCTGTGACAGCTGAACATATTTAAGGCTGCCAGTTGTCATTAGAGTGTGGATTTTTTTGTGCTGTGAAGAAGCTCGACAAATTGTTGTAAGGAGAGCTGCATAGAAAAATAAATACTTTGTTCCACTACACTTGTCTTGGTCCACCTCACTGTGTTTCCAGCCGCTAAGGGCCGCCCTGTTACAGGACCCCTGGTATAAACCCTCTGTATTTCCATTCATAATGGCACTTCTTGTTTGTAGACCTTGACAATGATACACCTGCCTCCTTGAGAGTGTTCTTGGCAGAATTTTGCAATCATTTGCTTTGGTTGTACTCTGTAGTGCACCTTTTAAAGACTGTACCAGACAATAAAGTTGCCCACCTTTGGCCTCTAATGTTTTTCATATCTCTCTGTCTATTTTTCATCTTGATGGCTTCCTTCACTTGCAACAACATCTCACATGGAAAATTCCCTTGACAAGTTACCAAATAGGTTCAACACTTGGTATTAACTCCAAATTTTGTGTTTGCTTAATTTCTCATAAGGGGGACAAGACTTCACCAGTGAAACAGCCTGCCAGCCAGTTACTTTTAACAATTTGAAAATGTGGGACTGTGTATAAAAAAAGCTGTCATTCCTAAACAGATAATGCAATGTTTCTTGCAAAACCCCTTGAAAAATAAAACTGAAAATGTGCACTTAAACCATATCTTGACTGTGGTGCTGTAATAACTGAAATGAGTAAAGAAGATCAAGATGCAAGATAATTCATAATTTTATTGAGGGGGGTTATATTGGCTGGGTCTGATTATTTTGGGGGGGGGGGCATAACCCCCCTAACCCCGCTGGAAATTACGCCCCTGGGAAGAAAGCATGTACAATAAAAATCTCAGAATTAAGCAGCTTAAGAGAATTTAGTCAATAATAATTCTGTTGTTTTATTTTATTTTATGTATTATTTTATTTCTCCAGTGAAAAAGGCCTCATCTGTTGATTTTATGTTCAGGAACCACTCGGAAATACCACAAATATTCTGACATAACATCAGTTAAACATATGAGAAGAAATAACTAAATAAGAGTAAATGGTGGGGAGAGGTTTTGCAGCTTTTAATAAACATAGCCACATACCAAATGTGTCATTTGAAAATTAAGAAAATATAGAAAGAAACTGCAGTAAAAAGGTGTCTGTTGTTTGGTTTTATTTCCTGTTAAAAACTCGCTTTTAACAGGAAGAAACCTCCAGCAGAACCAGGCTCAGGGAGGGGTGGCCATATGCCGTGGACCAGTTGGGGGTGATGGGAGGAAGAAAAAACTCATACATGGAGTGTCATTAATGTCATTTCTATAGGAGCCCTGGGAAGGTTTGGATAACCTTAAAAAATGTAAAATAAAGTTCTGCGGTTTAGATGTAGGGAGCCAAGTCCAGGATCAACATTGCATCTGACCAATCACTTTGTTAAGGTGTCATAGCTTTGCAACTTGGAAAAAAACTGCCGATGCCCACTGAGGGAAAAACAAAATCCAAAAACGGGGTCAGTTAAGGTCAAGGTTATGGATGGGGGTTGGGATGTGATCATGAATGGGTTTAGGGTTACTGGGCTATAGTAAGATTCTATCGGATTAGGCTTATGTTTGGTATGTGGTGTTATGGTGTTTCCACGTTACAAAACTATGACATCACTACAATTTAATTGGTCACTTGTGTTGTTGAACCTGGGCAAATATTAGATTTGTTGACAGACCTGTCCACCATGTGCCTCATTATAAGAAGGGAAGAAATAGATTTTTTTTAAACCTAGCAGGTGATTCAAAAGAGGCTAAAAGTATAATAAGATTTAATCAGACTATTACATTTACTTTAGTATAAAATCCAAAGCAACAGACAGTGCACAAAATACCTAAAGAAAAAACAGTTGGTAGGGTGGAAAGGGACAGCTCAGGTTGAGCAGTCTGGAGTGAGTTGGAGAGGCTGAGATGATTTTGACATGTGCAGATGAAATAATAAACAGGAAGACCAGACAAAGGATGTTGAAGATGGAGCTGCCAGGCAGGAGGAAAAGACCACAGAGGAGATTCATGGATGTAGTGAAGGAGGACATGGAGAGGGTTGGTGTGACAGAGGGAAATGCTATGAATAGGGTCAATGGAGGCAGGTGTAAAGATGGAGATGGAGTGATGCAGCCGAAAGAAGAAGAATTAGTAGAAGAGGTGACTTTAACATGAGGCCAGAGTTGTTTAGTAATGTTTTTGTGTGTCACTGTTGTAATATACTTACATCATCTTCATGGTATGTCTAGATTTTTTGGTGATATGTCAACATTTGGGATAATGACTCTGTGTTAATAATTATTTAATAACAATGGATCAGTTTCATTTTCTGGGCATGTAATCTTAGAATATTCCCACATTTGAAAAAGACGAGAGAGAACAGCAATGAATACTTCATTTCATGTTTTAATTACACAGTTACATTGTTCAACACAGACAATAACCTGAATTAGAATGTTTTACAGCTTCACACATCCAACAGAGCGAACAGTTAAAGAGCGGTATTAGCAACAGGGAGGAAAGCATGCAAGAAATAAATACAAATAAGAATTGAATTCTTCTGGCACAGTTTACTTCATCTAAAAATGGCAACAGGACCGTTTGAAGAGGGAAATTAAACAAAAGGGAAAAGATCTTCAAAGCGCCATCCTTTCCTACAGAAACATGTTTTTCTGTAATAATGTATTGCACATTACAGTATAGAATGCTTCCCTACACATAAAAAAACATAAACCTTTATTCAGTTTATGTAAAGATAAAAACAAGACCATCCTGAGCCATGGCTTTTGGGAAAACAAGTTCTGTATCCACTGTTTGCCACCTTAGCTTTCTACTGTAGCTATATATTGGAGCCTGTTTCACAGGAAGGACAAGTCAGCGTCACATCTGATGAGCTTTGAAGCTTCTCTGGTTGGAGTTGGGAGGAACAAACACCAACCTGCTAATATCTGACTTCTCTAAACATGTGTTTTGCCCATATCATGTACATAGTTAAACAAATAAGACACATGGCCAATGCAAAGTGTTTGGAGACCCTTGGATGGTATTCACAACAGCAGAGCCCTTATGTGTTTGCCATATATAATATCTTCACAGAAAAAAGTAAATGACACCACAGCACTAATGCACTAATTGCATTTGTTTCATTACCCCAGCTGATCTTCTGTATCCTACTGTCCACTGAACCCAGGAGGAGTGAAGGACAATTTTGCTCTTTCCTGTGCAGATTCGAACTGCAGTCTCATATCTCACGCAATCAATCACAGCTGACGTTCTCTACTGCTGGGACATAACACAAAAATTAGAACCAAAGCGAAATTGAACTGAGATGGTTGTAGCTTTTGGTTGTGTTTTGGTCATTTATAATGGTCTGTTGGGTTTGGCTTTGTTTCGTTTATCTGAGGGCTTACTCACAGACATGGAGGCACACACACAAGCAGCGCGCTCGAAAGATGAACGGAACTGCCGCCACAATGTTGCGTGGATGTGGATGTTATAGAAAAACGTGTCACTGTACTGCAAAAAGCTGCTGCTACATACTGTGAATCAATGTGCCACTGTACACGGCCTGGGATGTTTCATTAAAGCTCTGAAGGTTTCAAGTAGTTTGTACAGAGACATAAAGAAAAAAAGACTTACAAAAACACACACACGCAACCATATGCACACACACGCACACACACCATGCATTCATTTTTTATCTCTGCAAGGCTTTGTGACTGTAAGAACACGCAATCAGTAGGCTGTTTGAAAGGAGAGGCTTCTATTATTTTTACAGAAGCACTTTTCAGTATGTAGACAACAAGCGCTTTGATTGCTTGAATAATAATTCTACACTTCTGAAACTCAGCCGGTTCATTGAGGGCGGTCTTCACTCCTGGGCTCTGAGCGTGTGTATTTCAGACACTTTGGTTAACTGGTGTAGCTGAGCTCTAACCTTTATTACTTCTGGTCTGCTGATTCACACCATTTTCAGAACCTACTATGGCAATACAGGAGTACTTTGGTCTGTGCTTTTATTGGTTTTGGACAACAAATGGCATGTCATGGTCAATTCTCTGATCTGTTTGGTAATACGGAGGTCTGACTGCATGTGTGCCTGTTACTAAATTCTAGCAGAATCTGTTTTTTTAGTGGGATGTGTTTTTAAAAAAAGAAAAAGAGAGACACTAGGGTCTGAGAGGAATAAATAGATTTAAACATTATGAGTAAAGACAGTTCTCTACAACGCTATTTCCTTTTATGACGACATTTGAGCGGGCATGTGTGTGTGTGTCCATGTCTGCTCTCAACCCAGCTTTTCAAAGTCCAGGTCAACCTCTCCTGGTGGTTAGCTGTATGGTCACAGGAGGTAGCTAGTGTGAAGGGAGGGTTGTGAGCAGTGGTTTGTGGTAGTAGTGGAGGAATTCGACATCAGGGTAAAAGGAACAAGTCACAGAAAAAGAAAATAGGCTGAGGTCAGCGCCTTAATTCTAACACACATACATAAATGCTACACACGAATGAAGGGGTACCTTGCAGCTTATGTCATTTGAAATATGGTCTCAGATAGTCAAAAAAAAATATCAATCCAACAAAAACTAAAAAGTAACAAAGAGTTTTTGTTTTCCCATGCCCCAACTGCAAAAACAAAGTTACTCTTTTTTCCCCTTTTGGTCCAAGCAAAGGACGCCAAGCATGTAAGCTATACAATAATCAATATAAAATATGCACACATATTTTTTTCAAGGCTTTTTGACTGTTTAGTATTCTCGTGTTAACCTTATTGCTGAGGCGTGTGGGAAAGCCTGGAAAAGAAAAAAACAGCGAAAGAAGTCGTGCTACTCTCTTGGCCTGAAACTAAAGACCTGCCCCCCACCCCGCCCCCCACCCCCAAGTCAGCAGCTTATACTCAAATTGTGTCTTTACAAATGAACAATAAGCAGCGAGGAGTAAAGAACAACATTTTAAAGATTGGGTATCAAATTAGATTTGTCATGTACTGTAGCTTAACACTGGCGTATCGCTTAATCCTGCACCATGGGAGAAACAAACACTGTTAACCACATGCACGCAGACTGATGAGGACCAAGAGAGAGAGGATCACTACAGGGGCGCTGGAGCTAAACGGCTGGTAAGAAACGGAGTGCTTGACGTGATGTGTCAAGTATGACATTTCCAAAAATTGGTGTAAATGAGAAGGAAAAAACAAACTAATTGAGTTACCACTGAGCCTTTCTATTAATACACACTGTTGAGTCACCTACTGCAGGATGCAGAGCTGTTTTGCCACTGTTGCCAACAGTTTCCTCCACTCGGAGTCACATGACACTTTGATTTGAGTGAAAATTGAAAAAGTGTTTAACTTGTATGAGAGAAAAAAAATTGATCAATTTTAAAAACAAATGTACTGTGAAAAAAATCTGGACATTAAACTTTAAAGGTTTCTGTTATTTGGCAAACACATTTTTGGACCTCTTTAAATACTATGTACATTCACATTAAGTTACTGATGTTACTTTAAATATATTTATATGTATCTATATTATATGACACCCTATGGGCAGTTGCTGAGGTTCCATTCAGTAGCTGAATTCTCTTCATATTGCACCTCCGTCCTCTCACTGTCTTACAATGCGAGCAATACAAAATATTCTACAAGAGGGGTTTCCATCTCATTGATATAGATTCAACAAATCAAACAATAAGTACAATGCAGGCCTTCCTCTCATAAACATAAGCGTCCTTGCTCTGTCTTCACTGCTCAACCCGAACTCAAAGGAGGAAAGTGAAAGGTAGCAAAACTAAAACAAAAGTCCGTCTTTCCGGATATACACAAGGGCAGCACGTGTGGACATCAGCAACAAGAGACATTATTGAAAAATGAAAAGAGGAACGATATCTACAAGCGGGTTCAGCCCTACCCGTGGGACTTGCTTCGTGGCTCTCTGTCCAAAGCCAGCGGAGGGGTAGGGCACACGTGAGTCAAGTAGTTGGGGAAGAACATGGAAGGGAGGAGAGGGGTGAGGGGAGGTAGAAAGAGAGAGGAGAACAAAGTCTACACCGCCCTTTTTTAGGCTCTGTCTTGTGTTTATCATGCTTTGGAAAAGGAGGGAGTGAATGTAAAGGTAATTCCTTCAAAGATCTCCTCGCTGTGGAGCGTATATTAAAAACAAAACAAAAAACAACAAAAACTTACAAACAATCCTTCCACGTATCTCCATAGTTTGTAATGCCATCTTGGACAATGTTTTCAAGCTTGTGTTGAGGTTTTTTTTTTCTGTTTCGGCAGCTCCTTTGCCATGTACACACCATCGTCTCCTTTGAGGCTGTGTAGCTTTTTTCGTTCCTCTTTGTCCTCTCTACCATTTAAACAAAAACACACTGTTGCAGGGTTTCCATCTATTTCATTAAGTCTTTCTTGTAGGTAAGTTCAGAGCATTGTCCATATTCACTAGTCTGGGCCGTCTCTGAGGAATCGCTGTACTTTTACCCAGACTGCAGGAGGCAGCTGCACATCAAAGCAGGTCACAGTTTGCTGTCTCTGGGTCCCGTTTTGCAGCTCCTCTGCAGCCCGGTCGTCTCAGGCTGGCTTATCTGCTGAGGAGGTGATGTTGCTTTGTGTTTGGTTACAAGATGAGTGCTTCTCTTTATCGCTTACTTACTCACTTTGGCAGTGTAATACAAAGGTTTGGATCATGTTATTTTTCATCTTTGAAATCATTTGGGTTCATAATGGTGCAGAGAGGTGAGTCCGGTGTAGATTTTCTTGGCTCGCTAGCAAGGTAGTTAGCAGTTCAAAATTAAGTTATTTTTTTCATATCATTACTGTTATCATAATCAACGTCAGCATCATCGCTATTATTCTTTATTTAGAATATTTGGACTTCTCTTTGTTTTCCCTTAAAGCCAGAAAAGAACTTTTAATAAATACTAAGCTGTGTTTCTGAGGAATTAATCGCATCCCAACTTTTACCCCTTCCCTCAAAAATAACAAAAAAGGTATTATGCTCCTTGCCTTTCTCCAATGGGATACTAGAAAAAGTCCCACATCTGGGAACTGTTTGGACTGTTAGTGCACATCTCAGGGCTCATCTCATTGGTGCTAAATTAAAGGGAAATCCTATCCAGGTGCTAATCGGCCTAGTCATCCCCCATTGATGCTGCCTCCTCACAGCCCTTATAGTGGACATTATTTACCATGCTTACGTTACTGAGGGCAAATCTTCAAGTCAAAGCTCATTTTCTCAGCAAACACGTCTGATATGTTTCTTCAACAGAGAAAGGAGACACTGCACTCGTCATGCTTTACACTACATTGAACCCCAGACCACAATCTTTGTATCTGTGGCTGTGAAAGAGAAAGTATACTGGAGGAAGGTGAGGAAACAAGTCCATCATCAGGTTAAAGAGAAGATGTTAAAGATCGGGATATGAGGGAAATAAGAGGTAAAGGAGGGGACTGGAGCAGTTTGCGATGAAGATTCCTCAGTTTGGTTTTGTGTGGAGTGTGAGCGCTGTCACTTCGGTATGCAGGGAAGGGACGAAGTTCAGACGTCAGCGAGAGGTGGCATCCAGTAGCGCGGGGGTGGCTGGAGTTGTGGAGCGAGAGGCACTGCTGGAACTGCTCTCTTTGGGGCTGGCAGAAACACTTCCGCTGCCGCTGCCGGCCCCTCCCGCAATACTGCTCTGGGCTGCGAGTGACAGGGGTCCTGGAGGAGTGCGCTCGGAGTGAGTTGGGGGCGCGCTGGAGGAGGCGGAGGAGCTGGAGGAGGGGGTTCCTAGAGGGACACTGCTGCCCCCTGGCAGCCCCTGAAGGCCTTGACCACAGACGTGGTGGTGCTTCTCCCAGTCTTTGTGTTGGCAGAAGGAGCCACAGTAGCGAGCTGTGTTGCAGCCGCTGCACGTCTCGCTGGCTTTCCTCCCACAATTCCAGCAGCTCTGTTGAGACAGTAGGGAGAGAGTGGGTCGATAAAAATAAGTCTATTTTGTACTCAACCAAGCAGAGTTTACACTTCCTAACGCTGCAACAAGAGTCTAGATTTGCCAGCAGGAAATATGTTTTTTTCCCACTGCATTACTTTAATATGCAGCTTATTTTTCCCAAAAATATTACAGTATCGTTACGATGTAACACAGCGTGCCGTTCGGGTGATATGAAAACAAAACAACAACTATATTATACCACAAGACTGCACAGTAGGTATGTTCCTCAAAGGCATCAGCTTTTACATTTTTTAAACTTTATTCATCAAAAACAATGCATTACAGTTCAGAATGTACTGTATTTTTAAAACAATTTCTCACATTGTACATGTTAAAACCTAAACTAAGTGGCATTTACAAGCCAGTTTGTGTGTGTCATCCACAATTTGTCTGCTCCTCTTTGCATGGGGATTCGATGTTATGGATTTAATTCTTGGTCCAAGGCCACTGGTTTGTGTTACCAGCAGGTGGTGGTCAACTGCTCACTAATGGCCTCAGCCTGGCACTCTGCTCCAACCATCTGGGTCTGTCTGCTTTTATTTACACAGACAACTGGACTGCTTCTGCAGTAATGATGACAACATGCTGCTGCACCAAACCGAGAGAAGCCAGCTGCAAGGATTACACAATGCAAGGTAATGTCATGGTCCTGAGTCTGTCGACTCAGTGTTTTGTGTTTCTTTATATTATTCTATGTTCTTGTTTATTCTGTTATATCTTTTGTTAAGGTTTTCCATTTGTTAGGATTTTGTTCTATGTCTGCCTGCTCCCACTTCTCCATGTTCCCTCTCTGTCCATGGTGTCACACTGTATGCCCGTGAATCTGTCTGTTAAGTTCAGTGTCTTGTCTGGTTCTCTGTGTATGTGAGTGTGTTCAGTTTATGTTTCCCCTGTCTCGTCAGCTCTGATTTCTCCTAGGTGTGTTCCCCTCCTGTCGCTCATCCCTTGATTATTGCTGTGTGTATTTAAGCCCTGTGTGTTCTCCTGCCTGTTGCAGTTATTTCCCTGCAGCACCCTATGTTGGTTCCCTGAGTCTTCTTGCATCTCCAGTTCAGGTCTGTTTGTGTAAGTTTTTCCCAGTTTAGTTAATCTTAGGTTCAGCACTTGCCACCTATTTGCTGTTTGTTCTATCTCTGTCACAATAAAGCTCACTCTCATCAAGGTCAGTGCTTGCATCTTGGGTCCTACGTCCCACCTCCACTCGTCTGCCACTGAGGACGTGACAGGTAAGGGGAGTGGAGCAAAGGGTAATGGATCAAGAAAGCCTTGAAACAACGGGCCTGATGAGTGATTAGGGAATTTAAAGTTCCAATGAGAGGAGGATGAGGCAATATGTCGGTAGGGGGTCTATGATACTCACTTCACTGGAGTCTTCCTGCTGGTTGATGACTGTTAATGCATCCTCAGAGGCTTGCCTCTTGGCTTCGGCCAGTGCCCTCTCCATTTTAGAGCGCTCGGCAGAAATCATCTCATGAGCCTTCCTCTCAGCATCTGACACTGCTTTCTGCAGCTCCGACATCGCCTGTCGCTTCACCTCATTCACTGCCTCCTCTGAGAGAGAGAAAGAGAGAGAGTGTTAGTGCTTATGGCCATCGTCCCATCCAGCCTGCTCTGTCTGTCATCCTTTATTAAGGTTCTTTAAGCTGCCGTCTTGTTGCAACGCGGCAAACAGATGTACATCATCCAAGATTTAAAACTTTATGCCAGGAGAAGTGTGAAAAAAAGAAAAGAAACCAGACTTCAATAATTTATTCAAACACGTCTGGTCACAATCATTTTCAGAGCTGACAACAGCAGATGTCACCAACTCGGTTGTTCATCAAGCACCCTGAATGAATTGTCATCCTATCACAAGAACAGTTTTACCAGAAACTGACAAGAGTTTACAGTAAAGGGCGAATAATTTCCCTCCGCAGCCGGCACACATATCTCCACCGGCTGACTTCCTACAATGTAGGCTTCATCACATGGTCTTTTGTTTTTCCAGCAGGAGTCCACCATATGAGTAAGGAGGCTTTGTTTTTATAACAGGCAGGTGGGTAGACTCCTTTCCAGATGGCAGTCGAAAATAGAAACTTCCTGTAGTTCCTTCTCAGTAAGAAGCAGAAGTGATTACGTTTTGTGGTCTTTCATTACTGGCCTCGCAGCGCACAACATGTTTTCCCGTAGGACTCCATTCGCCTCGGAAATAGTTTGCCAAAAACACACTGTTTAGCATTCAAATGCTAATGTGGTATGTTGTGATGACAAGATGTGAATTCCTCTAACATATTTTCTACCAGCAAAGACAGCAATATTTTCATACATTGAATAATATTTCTCCAGATAACCCACATGAGCCAATTATAGCAACGTGCGCACACGCATAAAGACACAAATGACACCCTAAAGTGGATTGCTAGGCGGGTTAGACAACGCAGTTCTCTCCCATGCTCAACATTTCCTCCAGTCAGTGTTTGTTTGAAGGGGAACTCATAAATAACTGTCACTTTTCCTCACCGCTCCACTCCAGTTGTTTCAAACTACTGTGCAGAAAGATAGCGAGTGAGGGGGAGCCTTATCCACACTTTGCTGCTGTGTACATGCGCATGGCAGCATGTGCATGGAGCTCTATGTGAGCTTGTGTGAATTCAGCGCTCTTGTGCTAAAAAAAGTTTGCATTCTGTCAACGCTGTACACATATAGTTACACTTAAGGCACACGTGTCTATGCTGTCCCACATCCTGTCATTCCCTCACTACCTTCATTTTATTCCTACTCCTCCCCCCCCCCCCCCCCCTACACCCCTCCTTCTCCTCCTCTTCTTTCTTCTCTACCTTGCAAACACTATCTGCATTATTCCAAGCTTCTCAATTATCTGGCCTAATGCATGCACCACTAAGATTAGTTTGCAAATTTAATTAATTCTTATCAAGGAGACTGCATAGCAGATGCTGGGGCAATTAGCACTTAATGGAAAACACGGGGGCAGCAATATTAATGTTTTAATTCTGCAGGGATTTGGCAAGTCCCTGAGATGTGTTATTTCTGTCTGCTTTTTCACACTTCAGATCTTATTTTTCAAAAGCAATGCAGTCTCTCAATGTGAACCAGACCAGAGAACACGTGTCTGGTTTTAATTAAAAAAAGCGAGAGGTGCCGCAGCTACATCAGCACAGACTACCTGGGTGCTGAGATAGAGCTGACACATATGCACATACACGCACACAAACATTTGAGGTGAGATGCTGGGAGTGAGATATGTTACTCACCCTGCTTGTTTTGGAGGTGCTTTAGTGCTGGGGAGAGCGGGATGCTTGTAGTACCTGTATGAAAAACAACTGCAATTAAAAGAGCCTTTTGCTGCCGGTGAAAATGCAGCACAGTATTTTGCAGACAGCAGCAGCATCTATTCCTCCGCAGGGTATTGGAGTATGAGTGCAGCATAATGGTGCTGGGACTGAGGTGGAACAAGGGCTGAACCAGACCGCTCCCGGGACAGGCTCTATCTAACATGCAGGTCCCATGCGGTGCAACGCTCCCACCTGCTTCCCTTTGGCAAAATTAGCCAAAAATAAAGCTTTTTTGGGATTTCTTTTTCTTTTGTCTCTATATCTCAGCAGTTTGATTCTTATTCCCTTCAGTCAAAGGTCTGTGTATGAAATGTGAGTGGAAAAAGTGGGATAAAAATTCAAGTGCTCCCGATGATGGAGACCAGTTAAAACTCCACCTTGTGCTGTGCTGTGCTGCCGCGGCCTACCGTAGGCCCACTGACTGCATTTTCACTGCAGCTTTAACTGCAGTGGCCTTTCATGGTGGTGACAGATGGAGGGCATTTATCCTAATGACACAGAGGACGTCCAATCCTCTGGCCTGATGGACCTACAGCTGTAAGGCCTCTGCTCTGTCTGTCTGCAGCCGGGGTGAGGGCCATGAAGAATGACGACAGTGTTTGTACGTGTGTGTTTTGTTAGTCTGAGGTCAATCACGGAGACAATAGAAAGAAGAAGAAGAAGGAAGACGCTTGACTCTTACCAGCTTTCCTCCAGATTTCTTCCGGGAGGTATCCTGAGGGAGGCCTGTGTAAGAAGTCTCGATGGATCTCTGAAACACACACGCAGGCTCACACTCAGTGTCGATTGCATGCACACAGCGACAAACTGTTGATCTGCTCGAACACACATCCATCCATGACTGCCCTACAGTTTCCAGTTCTATTTTTGGAATCGATAAAAAGGTATAAAAAGGTAAAAATGTATATATATATATATGTGTGGCAACATCAGTGCAGTAAACAGGCTGCCATAGACTTTCTCCAACTATTTGTGGGAAGGAAGTGGAATATGGGAGCTAGAAGTGAATACAAATCTTAATTACGAATGAGCATGCTGTCGACATAAGGGTGCAATCAGCTGGTTAAAGATCCAGGATATTGCAAGGAGATGTTTTGTATGCCTCACAGTTTGAGCTAAAATTTCTAAATCTGCTGTAAATATCATCATCTGACTGACTCTCTGTGTCTAAATTGATATATTACGGCGTTTCCAGCATGTTAAGTAAGCCCTACCTTGCCGTGAGTGTTTTGCTTTGCCAAACATACCCTGCGTGTGTTTGTCTACCTGTCTGTCTGCCTGTCTGCCTTTCAGCAGCCGAGGAAGTTCCTACGGGCAGTGACTCGCTGCTGCTAGCTGTGTTGGAGGAGGAGTTGTGGTGAGGAGGAGGAAGAGGAGGAGGAGGAAGGCAGTGCTGTCCGTTGCTCCCACCTTTTTTCATCTCCTCCACGTCACTGTAGCGCCGGATCCAGTGATTCATCTCCTCCCGGTCGGCCTCCTGGCAGCGACGCAGCACTGTCAAAGAGCGCCTTGTCTTCTCTACCATGTCCATGATGCAGTTGAGGAGCTGCAAAGGCAAATGATATTTACTTAAAGTGATTAATGAACAAGAGGAGACGTTTACTGGTCCCTTCCGCCCCAGAAAAAAGTAAACTAACGGGGAGGGAAGTTAAACTTTCAAATGAAAGGTTTTGAAAGGGACCAGATTTTTAAATAGATTGTTTTTCCTAATAGCTCATGAGAACAAAACCTCTCCAAAACGTAAGAGCCACTTTTCGAGCCACTTTTCCTGTCCCAAAACCAGACGTGTGCTTGCGAGCAGTGTGTGTTAGTGTCTCGACCTATTTGTTCATGAATTCCGTGCTTGTTGGTGAATGTCTGACAGCATTACGATGATGCAACGATGATAATTTAACAGCTGGGCTGCTGATGACAGTGTTGAACCGATTCCTTCTACCCTTCTGCTCTGCTCCTTGCCAGCTCAACAGATTTCCTCCCCCCTCCACCTCCCCCTTTATTGTAACCAGTGTAACTGTTTTCCAAAGTGCCCTGTCTTTCCAGACATAGAAAGATCTGCTAAATGGGTTTAGCATGGTTGACATTCAATCTATATCATTATTCCCATTCGTCTTTCCCTCTCTCTGTCTCTGACTTCTTTCCCCTGCCTCTCCACCACCTCCCTCCCCTCTGAGTTAGCTATATTTATTTCAGTGAAGTGTTTCTAATTTGGCAGGGGTCCAGGCCTGGCCGGTTCTCTCCATGACTGCAGCTCTTGTCTCAGCTGCTCACCCCAGCTGGAGCTGCTCTCTGCTGGGTCCTGAGCTCCATCTGGGGCCCTGTTTCTCTCTCTCTGTGTGTTTCTCACTCTTGCATTGTGTGTGCGTGTATGTGTTTCTAGCCTACATGGTTTCTCATAGAGTTGAGTGCTAGGAATCCAGATAGGTGTGTGTCTGTTGTTAATTCACCGCACTGACGCAGACCTCGTAAGGTCAGCTGTCTGTCAGCAGCTCCTGTCCCTGTCATCTGCATGCCGTCAATTGCACTAAAACAAACTTTCATCACCCGCTGACCTCTTAGCTCCCCCCCCCCATTGTTTTAATTTGAATAAAGTAAAGAGGTGGTTGTCATTAAACACAGCTGCTTTGCAGATTCGTACATTATCGAGGTGCTTCCATTCCTCTGCCCACTCTCGATCTGTAAGACGGTGATCAATCACTTCCTCTTGGCGAGCTCCGTGGACTGCTATAAAAAAAGAAACACACAAACACAGAGAGGTTTGTGCCACATTATTGTCATGTAGACTTCACACATCATCAACTCATTTTTTTGATAACTGTGTCGACATAATGAAATAAACTCCCTGACTTATTTCTTAGGCCTTACTAGCTATTTCACTATGGCAGTGGTTGTTAGCTTTGTCCATTAGCTGAGCGCACTGCTTTAATTTTCTTGTTTTTTGATTTTTTATATTTCCTGTGCAACTCCTGCTATATGCATTTTAATGTAAGTCATATAATAAAGCATATAAAGACGCTGAATTATACAAATTTAGCACAAATCAAACTAGAAGAGTCACTGAAACAAGCTCTAGCATTAAATCCACTATACATTGTCTATACATTGTTTATAATAAAAACACACGCTCATATCTAATCAGTGAGATTATTTGTATAAGAACCAGAAGGAAGTCACGTATGGCTGCTGCAGGTGACCACATGGGCATGTATGGCTGTGGTCTTTTTATAGACACAGTGCCACAAGGATTATCACACTGGACTGACAGGTGGCCTTTGTTCTCTACATACACCCCATTTATATACACTGAAGCTCACTCGGTCTTGACCGTGAAACTGTGTGTAGTGTCACTGTGGTATTACTGACTTATCTAACCAAATGAATGCTTTGCAGCTGTTCTACCTGTCTGCCGGTGCCTGTCACGGGCTTCACGGTGTTCGTTATGCCTGTAAGCATCTCTGTATTGGTGTGCCAGAGCCATGTCTTCTAAACGGTAGTGCTGGGGTCCCACTTGGGGGTTTGGCGGGTGGGGGATGCCATTGGGAGGGTGTGTGGGGAGTCCATTGAGAGGAGGGTGAGCAGGAAGACCTGTGCTGGGGCTGAAGCGTTGGCTGGGGCTGATGGTGCAGGGCCTCTTAGCCAGGTGCTCCGGGTGCAACCCATCTCTCTCAGAGCTGTCTTTGGTCCTGTGAAAGAGGACAGGGTGGTGGATTAATTCAGTGTTTCTGAGCCCAGATGGCCTGGAAAGGGTGATTTAGCGGCATAGCCACAAATTATTTTTCTTTTTTCTTTTTTTGGATGTCATCAGTGGTAAAGTAATTGCAAATGTATCCTATTTAAAGTTAAGTTTAGAGAGCAAACCTTTAAAGCTTTATTCCAATGTTATCTCAAGTGTCATAATACTTAAAAATACACAAAACTCATTATTATTCATCTCATATATATATATGTATGTATATCATCTCACTTTGGCATGTCTGCAAGAAAAGAATCAACCTCTATACAGACTACATGTTTCTCTTGTTATTCCATCCTTGGCCTTGCCAGACCACAGTGACTAATATGGAAACTGTGGGATGGCTTTGCAAGCATCGATATCCAATGCCAATGTATTATGTCAGAGTTCAGGAGGGCACAATAAAGTGAAAGCCAGAATCTCCTTTTAGGAGAAAAGACTAGCTCTAAACATGTAGATGTGATTCTTTTTATGATACCTATCTGTTGTCTGTCTTCTAATGTATCTTTGTATTTGGTGTACGGTTAAATATCAAATGGTAACAGCAGAGTCTGATGGATAATTATTAAATGAAGACTCTAGTATTGCAAGTTAAACCTGTTTGAAGAGGCTTCAGGAAGGAACACAAATCTGTCTTTTTTTTTTAAAGTTGAGCAACTCCCATATGGTGTATGCCAGCGCACATACATCCTCACGCACACATCTTGCGTATCCCTGCTGAGAGGTGCTTGTTGTTCAACTGCGGTAAGTCAGCGCCTCTCCAAAGCTTTTGCACAGCTGTACGCCATATGTACCAAACAAAACCAAGTCCAAGCATACACCCTGCATCTCAAGCTCTTAATCTGAATATCCCTCAGCCTACTCTTAGATTGCAAGTATTTCTCCCACCCTGCTCTTGGGCTTAAGGGGCAATATGGGCTGAATGCTGTGTGTTTGGCAGATGTTTAGTGACTCTCATTTGTGTCTGTGTACTTTAAGTGTGTGTGTGTGTGTGCGAGAGGTTGTGTTTTCAAGCCATCTGGACAGTTTAAATGGGAGTGTTGATATTAATCTGTTTAGCTGGATGGCAATAGCTAGGCATTCAGATGGAAATCACTCTTTATTATCCTGGGGATCAAAGGCGAATAAATGCAACACTGATGATGGTGTGTGTGTTTATGTGTGTGCGTACTCGTTCTCAGTTATCCGTGTCTTTATTATTGTGCATGTCAGCTATAATCGTACACATCCCTGGTTGTACTGTCTAGCAAATCAGAGGTATAGCTGGCATGACGTAGGCCTTGGCCCAGCTGTACACCCCCACCTCCCGTCCTCTGAGTCCTGCCTGCTGCGTATAAGCCAGAGGTTGTGAAGAGGATGTGTGGGGATTACAGTGGGATTGCATGTCCAGCTCCAACCTCTAGTCCCATTCAAAACCATAGCCACCACCTGTCTCCCCACACCCTGCCTAGGATGTGCTCAGCATTGTGGCCAGCACATCGCCATCTGGACACGTCTCTGACATATGGACAGCGGCCGGGAGCCCGCAGGTCAGGCAATGTAAGAAGGGGAGTGAGAGAGCGGGGTGAAGAAGTCATCAGAAAAGAAGGGCAGTGCCAGTAAGAGAAGAAGGAAGAAATGAAAAAGGGAAACGTCAGTTAATTCTCTCGTGTGTTATCCTCTTAGCTGAGCGAATAAATCAGAGAGCTGGGGAGAAATGTGGGACAATAGCTCTGTTAGACCTCCTGTCTGTCTTTGGATAATGTTCAGGACATGTACTGTACTTCGCTCCCTGCGCTCCCCTTTGGATCTCGTTTTCTTTCGCCTCTCAGTCTCTCTTTTTTCTTTTCCTATGCTGCATTTATCTCTCTCCTCCCTCCCAGACAGCTGGCAGAGGCAGTCTGGCATCAGGGCTGTCCAGACTTCCGCCTCCCGCACAGAGGATTTATAGCCTCCCCTTGTCGCTTGGCATTCTGAAATACCCTAAAATAATTCATTTACAACAGTCTGTGTAAGACTCTGCCAATGCATGTTCATTTCTGAAGTCTGTGCTTTCTTGTGTTTAAACAGAGAGATGTTACCTGTCAGGGGTCCTTCTCTTGCCATGCTCATTCATCTCCAGCATTATCTCGGAGGAGTCGAGTGGTGAGCTGGCGTTTGCGTCCAGGAGTAGCTGCTCGTGTTGGGCCAGATACTGGGCTGGGGTCTGCTTGGCCAACCTGGCACAGTGAAGCAGTTCTCTCTGCAGCAAGGGCAGGTTTGCCTTCAGTGGAAAAAAGAGGGAAGACAGTATGTAAGTTGTTATAGGAAGGACATGCCGTAGATTTACTGAACCTGTAGGAACATAGATTGTTGAGTGGACAGGAAAAGAGCTAGAAACTCACGGTGGAATCACAGATAGATGGGGTGAGAGTGAAATAATGCCAGATTAGGGTGAGGAAAAAGAAAGTGATAGATGAAGAGACAGGATGAGATAAGACAGGTCCCTTGACACATTCCTCTACCATGTGTCTCCCTCTCTTTCTCCGGGGTGTGCTGTTGTGTGTCTTTTATCTGTGTGTGTACGTGTGAATGTGTGTGTAACAGTGCTGTCAAATAGCTCTCTCAGACCTGTCTGGTTGATATAACACAGCTATTGCTGCGATGTCCCAGATGTGGAGGATCATCGCACGCCAGGAGGTCTGACACTCACACACACAAACTCACACACACCCTTTTTGTCAGACATTACCATGCACGTCTTACCACTGTTTATGTACAGTTTGATGGCTACCACATGTACACACTGTACACATATAGATTCCCCTTTTTACTACTCTTTGAATACTTTCACTGAAACGCTGTCCTGAGCGCTGACCACAGTGAGAAGTAAAGTTTGTGCATTTAACTAGAGGACATCAGGCTTGATTTGTTGAAAGGTGCAGACGTTTACCTTTAAGAAAGGAATGACGAACGGCCTCAGAGGGAAGTTGGTGGCTTCGTGAAGTTTAGAGTGAAATTCTTCAATGGTGAGAGTGGAATTCTATCCAAGACAACAAGAAGAAAAAAGTGCTTTTAATGCTTTATAGATAGCTCGCACAATCATTCCAACACATGCCATTTCCTTATTGTCTTCTCCACATGCTTATATCTATTTGTATTATGTGCACACATTCTTGATTCTCAATGAACGAATAACACAATAAGTTCCACGTATTAGCTTAATGTAGCTTCAGATAGTTATACAAAACGTTGTTACTGAAAAGATTCATCAGGCAAATTCTACACGAGCATGATCACAACTTACCACCAGTCCCAGGACGAGGCTGCGCACTCTCTCTCCAATCTCAGGCGATATGTCGTTGCCAAATTGCTGCAGCGTGGTCAGGAAGCGCTTCAGTTTGCAGAGCTGCCGGGCACCGCAGGCCGGCGGGAGCTGCTGGTTGGACAACGAGGCTGTTGAGGACATGGCCGGCCCGTTGCTGAAGCCGTTAGGAGTGGACGGAGCACCGTTTAGCGATGTAGGAGAGTGGCTGCTCCCATTCAGCACTGCAGATAAACAGACAGGAGGAGGAGGCGGCGTGAACTGGGTCAGTAGTTTCGGAGGGGCCTGAGGGGCATCTGACAGATCTAGGGGCATGACAAGGGCAGAAGCTTTTAAATCCTGCTGACAGAAGAGTGTTTGGCTGAGATGAATTAAATAAAGCACACAACAGATTTAAAGTCGATACCACGCCTCCGGTAAATGACAACTGTAGTGATGCAATTTTCTGCTATTTTTCTGCAGTAACTTCAGCTGTCTCACAAGTGGTACCATTTGACTCCCACCCCGACCCATCCATCTGCCTCTGTATCAGTCTATTTCGCCCTGCTTCTCGCTCACTCACTCACTAGGACACAACTATATGAGGAACTTGTTAAAGAGATGCCAAAAATAGTCCTATGGCCTGTGTTACTTTTATTCCAGTAGCAGGTGTGTAGCTAAATCTGGGCCCGCACATGTCCACCAGCTGAAAGTACATTTGCAGCTTTGAGGTTCAGAATAGGCACAGCATTCATACACATTTATACTCACTCGCGTATTTTTCTTAATGCAGGCACAAACAAACAGAGAAAAACAAAAACACGTATGACCTCTCCCCTGAAATGCTCTTCTCCGGTCAGTCCCGTGTCTCACCAAATCAAAATAAATATATTTGCGTCTGTGTATGAATGCTGCGTGTTTGCTGGAATACCTAATGATGACACAACGTGGCATTTTTTCCTAAAGCTGTATATAGCTTAAACTTCACGATAACAGCATATGACAGCACTTACAGTGAGCACAGCATCCAACCAGCTGCGTAATCTTTTCAGTGTGTGTTTTTAGGGCTCTGTAGTGAGCTACTGTCAGGTATGATACTTTTCCATCATATTTTGATAAAGCAAAGACTATAGGCAGTTCAAATGTCCACTGGTGCGTAGGTGCTTTGGTTCCTCTCAGGCATGCTTGTTGCTCTAATCCACGGAACGAGGGCCTGAACACATATGGACTAACCCATGTGATTCTAATAGGCTGCACTTGTGTTCTGGTTTTAGAGAGCGAGGGAGAGGTGCAAGGAGAGATCTACACTCCTGACCACCCGCCACAACAGGTGAAACAACATAGTCTGCCATTGCTATATAGGGAAGAAAGCACTCTACACACTGAAACACCATCCTGGCTGATGTCCCTGTACCGACTGCCGCCTGACCAGCTGGTAAACAACACAGGCACACACGCATACACAATGCCATACACTTACATAGACACTCAAAGACACTTGTCCCACCAGCAAGGGCGTTATGCACTCCAAAAGACACAAGCACACACGGACGCCTGCAGGGAAACACACCTGACGCACAAGTGACTTCAACACTTGTTCATCAGAGCAGAGAAGAAACACATATTTGGAATTTCTCTTCCTTTACACAAGCGTATAGAGTGACACATGACAAAAGCAGAACAAATGGCTGCGAAGTTCATCGCAGACGGCTGCTAAGGTATTACAAAAATGTATGCATTTGTGAAGAGTCTGATCGGCATGTGGTAGGTCTTAACGAATGAATTTTTCTTATTCTTACTGGAATAGCCCTACTTTCGTTTTCATGGCAAATTTACGGGAAGGAAGGAAGAGTTTTAAGTCCTAGCAAAGACACAATAAGGCCAAAGTCACAACAAATCATAGACATTGTGATTAAAATATGACATCTATATTAACAGCTAAACCACAAACTGATCCAGTTTGGTGTAAAGTAGCTTTTACCCCAATACCAACTACCTAATCTATGCTGTAAAGAAGCATTTACAATGCCTTGGACACCAGCACAGCCACATCCTGTTTACTATGAGATAAAGGTTTAGAGCGACTCCATTCAAAAGTCACCAAAGCAGCACACCAGTCAGTGTTTTTCTTACACCCGTCTCACAGCGTGTAAGCGCTCAGTGGGTTATGAGCAATTTATTCCAAAAAGTTTGGACTCTAGATGACGCTCATAGTAAACAAATCACGGACTAAAGATGTTAAAGTATAAAGTGGACGTGTTGTTTTTCCTACTTAAAAATAGGATGGAATAGATAGATAGGATCCTTACTTGATTTACTAGTGGTAGGGGTGAACGAAGCATTGCGATTGGTTGATTGGCTGACAGCCGGGGGTGGAGGAGGCATGGTGGGTGGGGTGGACCTGGGCTGGGTTTTCACATCCGCAGGTGAATCTGGCATTGTTCCAACCTTCTGCACTCTGCTACCTACAATATGAAAGGAGAAGACAGACACAGTTTGTCAAGAACGAACTCCAGCTTTACAAAAAAAGTGTATACCTAAAACTTCAAAGTGGAGAGTGGTGGTTTAAAAGACAGCACTGACATCTTCACCTGGGAGCCATTAGATGTTTTCTTAAGCCAGAAGCCCCACATATACAGAACAAAAACAAATCAATGCAGCAAGTGGAAATGAATCCAAACTTCTTTTGTCTTTCCCGATGGAAATTCATGGGCCTGGGAGACATAAAACACCTGCTCACTAGCTCAGCTGCTGCTGACTGAGAGCCCCCTTTCGCTTCCCTATTGCTCTCTCTCCTTCACACATGCACAATCCATGTAGCTGTGACATCCCAATCAGACCCCCTCCACTGTAACCTCCAACACCCACACACTTCCCCCCGCCTGTCCCTTCTCGTTCCCCAGTTCAGACAGCCGGCTTGATAGCCAGTGACAAGTGCAGCTGGATCTGCTGCTGTCCATCACTGTGGACTGGCTTTCAGCGGGGCTCTGTCCTGCTACCAGAGGCTTCACTGTCCTCTGCCAGACAGCCTGCCAGGACCAAACAAGGCAAGGCCAAGCTCTGTAGTGTGAAGGGAATGGATGGTACATCAACGGACATGAGAAGAAAACACAACACGTGGTTTATGTGACATGGCCACACGCATGTGCGTGGACAGATGCGCTACGTTGTACACTAGTGGCAAAGGGCCTCACGTAGTACAAAAAATCTTACACAAAAACACGGTCATGTGAAAAACTGCAAACACTAAGTCGATGTATCTATTTATCTAGCTATCTATAGAGCGTTGTCTTTCTGTCTGTCTGTCAGTGCAGCTGCTGGATCCTTCTGCAATGTAAACTTGAGCTGAGAGTGTGATGACTTTTTCAGCTTGAGAAGATATTTTATAATGATGTGTGTGACTGGCAAAGTGCAATGAATGCGCACCATGTCATAAGAAACAATAAAATCACTATTAACACTCAGTTTATGCATACGGTTGAGTACTAAAACTCTATTACTCAAGTAAACCCATCTATTCATGAACAAAGCCTAAGACAGAGGCCCGTCTTCTCTACTCTAGCAAAGCAGCACACTGTAGACTTTATGTGGCATTCAATGCTTCCTACCCCATCCCTCACCTTCTCTCTTTTTCTTATTTTCATCTGTCTTGTCATCACTGGATTTAAAAAAAAAAAAGTAATAATAATTCTGTCCTTTCTCACTAACACAGAGAACCCAAACAAGTGACCACAGTAGTTTTCATAGATCTTCATATAGTTGGCAGAACAGTATAAGCAAACCAACTTAGGGGCCAAGAGAAACCTTTCTTTTCCTCTCTTTCCTTAATTTTCTTGGCTCAGTTGATGTATTTTGTTTTCTACTGTTACCATCCAAAATACAATATCAGACCACATTTATGATCTGGTTAAATAATACCACTGGTTTAAAGCGTTCCTGCTGCCGATATCAGAGCTGATGTCACATTCATGTGCACATCATGGATGTTAACTGCATTTTAATGCAAGCACAGTAAATGAGACTAACTTATTTGTGACAATAAGTATCTCTGAGAAGACAGCGACCAAAAGTTGGAATTCAGATATTTGCCAAATTTAAAGAGATTCATAAAACTGTCTAAAGTTATCATTAATATCTTTATACGATGTGACCAGGTTTCCATTACGTGATCTAATTTTGTGAATCGTTTTGTCATTTTCTAACTTCTTTAGTTGTCTAGCTAACAACTTGTGTGGTTTATCCCCAAATTCAAAATACTTCTGTCTTACAAAAATGAACGCTCTATTAATATTGCTAGTTAATATCTGGTTTAGTTTGTATTTTAATGCACAAATAGTGTTGTACTTATCTAAAGAGGGAGCCTTTGCATTGTTAGCGTCCAAATCATGGATTATTTTTTCTAATTTTAACTGTTCTAGTTTATTATTTTTATTCCGTGAAGCTTGATATGATATTATGGACCTAATATAAGCTTTAAACGTTTCCCATAATATGTCCGGTGAGGTCTCGGCATTATCGTTTATATCGAAGAATAAAGAGGTCTGAGAACTTATATACTGTTGAAATTTTAAATCGCTCAGTAGTTGTGGGTCGAATCTCCAATTCCTGTATGCTTTAGTGAGATTACTAAGTGCGAAGGAGCAGGTGACAGGGCAAATTTAGAAGAGGAGACAAATAATTATTTGCCACAGACAGCATTTTTGCAAAGTCAATAAAGTGTCCCTTGACTCAATAACTCACAGTCACTTCTTTAAGGTAGTCTGGGGGCTTTTACCTTAGCAGATGGTTTTGAAATATCGGATTTTACCATCATTAAACATGACACAAAATAGCGTAACAGATGAAATCTGTTTAAACAGTGTGTTCACACATATCTGCTGCTTGTCTTGGCTGGTAAAATGCACTAGAGGCACAGAGGAGCCTGCACCATGTTACAGCAACATGCCGAGACAATATTTTTTCAAACAAAGGAAAAAATTACACATCACTTTGCCAGTTTCACAAGAATGGACAAATGATTAGGCGTATGATTCACTGTCTAAGTTTACGAACTTTCCCCTGCCGTAAAAACACACACATTTTGAATTTTTAAGAGAGTCTGGAAGTTTCTCCTTTGTCTCTCTGACATTGCGTGCTGCTTTTTCCTTGTTCGCCTATGTTTGAATCTTGTCTGTGTGCTTTGAGGATGTTGTTGATGTAAGAAAAGTGTGGCGAACGCCATTACAAATGCGTATTTTTGATTTATAAATTAATGTCATCCTGAGCCAAACATAACCAGTTAGCGATAATGTCTGGTAATGCATTTCTGCTAATCAAAAAGAGCTAATAAAAACTCTACCAGCATCGCTACTGAAGCATAATGTTTAACACTCACTGGGCTTTTTGTATCTTTACCCTGGTGTGTAGCTGGAGTATAGTAATCAGCTAATATATCAAATCACTACCACATAATGTGTTTTTCATTTCACTCCTGCGAAATGTTTTCCTACGCACAACTCCTGCCTCAGTCCGCCTCAGTCCTTGGTGTTAGCCTATTTCTGAGAGCTCCGTTCAACAGCTGGTGTCTGTATTTAAAGAGTGCCACACTGGAGTGTGCAGTGTGAGAGCCATTGACACACTGATCCTCAAGAACACGAGGGGCACTCTGCTGTTTGCCCGATGCCAGACGCTCTAAACATAAACACACAAGGTTGTGGATAGAGGCAAACGAGGCTGGTTTGTATAAATAGATGCTCCTCTATACAGCACTAAACACGTAAAAACACATTACATGCTGTTGAATTGGTGGCCTTATTCCTTTATAGAAGCAGCCATATGTTTCAGTAAACCTCGTCTTTGAGCAAATTTATTATGTCACTCTCTGTACAAGATCTTTTCTAGTGTGTACGGTTAGTTTTTGAGAGGAGAGGAGAGGAGATGAGAGGCGAGGAGGAGAGGAGAGGACGAGGATAAGGGGACCATTCAGTCTGTCTGCTCCCACCGTGGGATTATAGACAGCTGTTTAATCTGACCAGCTACAGAGACAGGGCGCACACGTACACACCATGCTCTGGATTTTACTTTTAATACATTAGGAAGTCTGCAAGGTCTGCATCCCCATCTGTGGCCATCTGTGCTCCAATTGTGCTTCGCGTTGAAGGACAAAATATTTATACCAAAAGAAGTATAAAAAGAGAGCTGGGTATGGCAGGTGAAGTGGACCTGTGGTTAAGATTCAGGTTTGGACCATGCTATTTCTCCCTCACTTGCACACATCTGAGTCTACTAAGAAGGCCACTTTAGGGACAAATACATCTTTTTTTTGGTCCAAAATATCTCTGAATATTGTGCTGAAAATTCGACGGCACGATACAACCGTTACCTTCCTCTCTGAGGCTGTTTGCCTCTGTTTCTCAGACTCTCTGAACAGCTGTATCTCTCTATGTTTGACGTAATCAGGGCTAAAAGATTGCTCACCAAAGAAACAGTCCTCAGTCTGAGTTCTAAAAATGTTTTCTGTCTCCTGTTCTCTCCTTGTGCCATGATGAAACGAGATGAAAAACAATTCACTGCAAGGCACACAAAACCACAGATAACATACATATGCACAGTGCAGTGGTTTGTCTAAGTCATTTGAGGGTCTCATTATAGATTCAGAGACACATGTTTTCATTTTAGTTCCTTAAGACGAGCGCAGATAGACATATAACGACCACCGTGTAATGATAAGATATTAGAAGGTCATTCAGATGCTGGTTGTGCAGCGTGGTCTCATTTTACGCATGCATATGCCCGCGTGTTGACTGTATGTGTATCTAGGCATTTGTTCTTCCACTGGAAATGCGGCTGAAACTTATTAGCTTTAGCTAACCACTGCAGAACAGTCCCCTTAAATCCCCCCTGTCTATTCAGTCTCTCATACTCCACAGAGACTCTTGTCAGTGACCACATAGCCCTAAAATTCTCTCTCTGTCTCTCGCTCCCTCCCTCCCACTGTAATTCCCCTAGTCTCCAGGAATGCTGTTGTTTTTAATTTCTCCCAGCTGCTCTGGCTGGCTGCCCAGCCGCCTGGCTTTCCACATCTGTTCCCTATCACGCCGCTGTGGAGTCCACACAAACAGAGCCTAAGCCCCTGGCCCCCAGACCCCCACCAGGCCTTAGAATCAAAACACTGGGGATTGCAGGCCTTGCTTTTTGGACCTGGGACTAAGGGCTACAGCACCTACAGTACAATCCATTATTATAGTACCAGCACAAATATCATTCAAATAAAAAGGAAGTGTGAACATCATTAGCACACAATTAATGTCATCTTCCCAAAACCTAGAGCAAGTCAATGTATTTGTTTCTGTCTGTGTGCCTGCTTCTCCATTTTGACATTTACCTTGTTATCAGGGTGCACCGCGCCACAGGTAAGATAGGAATGTGTGTGCGTGTGTGCATAAATATTTGTGAGTCTGCACCGAGGCTGCTCCTGCAGACAGATCCCAGACTCCGCTTCATCTTGAGCTGATTTAGAGTTCAGAGGCTTTAAAGCCCTCACTAATGACAGGGTGGGAGGCAGGCCAGTGCAGTGTGTGCGCACACAAACGCGCTTGTACAGCTATCTTTATGAGGACTCACGTTAAAGTAGTGTATTCCCTGTCCCCATCGCACTAACCCTAATCTAAGCCAATTTCTAACCTTAAGTCTTAACTCTGAAGCTGCCTGTTGAAGGTAACTTCATAGCAATGTCCTCACTCCTACGGTTCAGATTACAGTTGCTCAAGAACACTCTCAAACACACACACACACACACTATAAACAGATGCACAGATGGTTTCACACGTGCTTACAAGTTTTCAAAATACGTATGCTCATGCTGTGGACACAAACATGGACATTTTGCCCTTTGTTACTTAAGAATCGCTGTGATATTACACATGTGCAGCATATGGCATAATAAACACGGTGACCAATAACAAACAGGGGAATAAGGAAGGGAGGATGGGGGAGGATGGGGGAGGATGGGGGCGGACTGGTTGTCTTCAAGCACTGACAACAGCCGGGCTGTCTTTGATCAGATTACAACAAGCAGATCATTGACAATTTCAAGCTTTTCAAAGTCGAAAAGATCTCCATTTTCTTTTAAATGATCAAACTGGGGAGGGAAGAGTAAGAATAACTACAGGACAAGCAGAAGGTGAGGACAGATCAAAGACAATTTATCCAGGACCAGAGGTGCTAAGGTTAGAAAAGCCGTATTTCTGCCTCTCAAAGCTGCAGGGATGCTGTCATACACTGCTTATATCTGTGAAAGCTGTTGATGTAATTGTATTGAAGTTCTAGCGACCATCTGTTCTCCTTTGGGAGGGCCTGGCTCCTCTCGTCGGCAGTGAAGTGGTTATGTGCAGCATATCACTGCTGCCGACGTGCTCGCAGAGAAAAAACTTCCTTTTCAGATTTTCCCAACGGCTGCTAATAAAATCCAGATGCTAGACTGTTTCTGCCTCACTCCCGCTTCCCTCACTCCTCCCTCTCTATCTTCTGTCCTTCTACATCTCCTCTTTTAGCCCCCCCCCCCCCCACCCTCTCCCCCACCCTGAGCTATCCTGTCTTCCTACATTGCTAATCATTTTTTTGCTTTTCTTTTTTTTTTTTTTTTTTAAATCTACCTGTCCTCCCTTTGCCCTGTTCTTCATTCCCTCACCACCCGTCCATCCTCACCTCCTTCTTTTCTTCAGCCACTAACTCAGAGCCATTCCTAAATAAAGGAAAGTATTTGTGACATTTGGCCGAGGCAGGCTGTGCCAAGAACAACTCCCTGGCTAGCCAGACACATCTGGAGTGTGTTAGGACTGCACTGGGCACTGGTACTGACACTGGCTATTCCACCACACACACACACACACACACACGCACACACACAGAGAAAATGGTCCCACATATAAGATCACCAAAAAAACCATAAAAATTGCTCTCCTTACATGCCAGAAGCTGCAGGCACAAATTCTCAGTTGTACTTGTTATTGTATTGCTTACACTTCCTCAGAAGCAACAGGGAAATACACAGGTTTTTATGGATAATTATGCAAGTACATGACTACACGCATGCGTTCTGTGTAGGTATGTAAACAGCATCGGAGTGCACGCATGTGTTTTGTGCTTCTGCATGTGTGCAAATGTGTGTGGGTTTGCCTGTGTGCGTGCTTGTGTGGCTCCAGGGTCCCTGTGTGAGAGGAGCTGAACACCTGAACATCAATAACTGTCATGTGAGCCACCTGGGACCCCACAGCCAGCTTGCACCATGGGCACACAGCCATCACCAGCACAGCTGCCACAGAGAGGGGAGGGGATGGGGTTATAGGAAGAGAGAGAGAGAGAGAGAGAGAAAGAGAGAAGGATTGAGAGCAGAGATGTGGGGGAGGAAGTGGGAGACAAGACAGAGTCACAGATATGAGGAAGTGACTGTGCATGTACATCTAGGAATGGACCAGCAAAGCAGGCAGGCAGACAAACAAAAGCAGAAAAATTTACATGTAGCTTCTGCCGTGCATGAAAACTCTCATTTGTTTTTGCTCATCTACATCTTTTTTTCCCTCATCCTGTCAGCCATGCACCTAATTTTGCCAGCTGAGAGCTCAGCCCCAGGCAGCCAACATCATCGGATAAGACTTTCTGTTGTCTTCACTTTTTGATGAGCCCAAAAGTGACATAATTCATCCTCGCAACGAGTGCACTCCTGTAAAATCCAGTTTTGCTGAAGCAGGAAACATTTTTTGTGCAATGTATGGAGTCATGATTGGTATCACAGTAAAGTGGAAGCGTAAACACAACATCTACCTAGGCATCTGATTTTGTTTTAGGTAACAGGATTCAGTAAATAAATTCTATTGAGAAATCACGTTACCGCCTTATCGATCATCTTGAGCATCTAGTACCGATTTCTTTAATGGCCGACCAATATCAGCTTCATATTTCACTTCAATGGGAATAAAACCAAAAGACAAAACATATTTGAAAAGAGTATGTTCACGGTGAGCGCACACCCCCGATCCAAACACCTGCAGCCTCACCCAGCACCAATTAGCTCATCAGGCTTTTAATTACTCTGTTAATTGCATACAGGCAGCGTGAAGGGCAGCCTGGGAATAGGGCAAGGGGGCCTCCTGAGGACCCAGCCTGACAAGCCTGACAAACAAAGAGGAAATTTTCTACCAACAGCAGCCACAACAGAACTACTCTGGAGCCTAGGAGGAGAAGTGAAATGGGAGAAAAATAGCTGCAAGTGCCTTATTCACAGCACTGTGATGTCACTTCCTGTTCGGATCAGAGGCTGAGACCGTGATCTGGGTGATGTGAAAGGCTGGGGCAAGCTGAGATGCAGAGAAAGAGAAGAATCTGAAGGAAGAAAGGAGCAGCACCTTGTACAAAGAGTTATGTGGACATCTGTGAGCAGCCACACCACATCTGGATTAGTTCATGATGGTCACAGGAGAGAGAGAGAGAGAGAGAGAGAGAGCGAAGGGCTGGGGTGGGTTGGTGCTGGAGGGGCGGGTGAGAGGAGCTAGCGTGGGAATGTCCCACTGTTAAGTTTCGGGCATGCAGGCTTAGTGTATTTGTGGGAGAGTTGGGCTGGAGTCTCCACAGTGACCCGTCTGTCACAGAGCTCTGCAATAACACAAACATCCTCTAAACTGTGCAAACTGGACACACACATTCACATGCAAATATGACTACAAGGCAGCTGATATGAAAACAGTCGGAGCGGCGGGGGAGGAATTCTGTATCTGCTTTCTCCTGCTGCTACAGTGGTTGGCATTTACTCTTCATCCATGTTTTACCGTATCAGAGAGGCCACCTTCGTGCCTCTCCCTCACAGCAGATGTCCCCCCTTCCATTTCTTCCAGGAGCAGTGTTTGAGGAGGTGTATCCAGGAAACAGTGGCCAGCGCTCACTTCCTGTGTGACAGGTGTGCGATGGAGGCCTGACAGCTGCTGTCCTGCTCTCTCTTTCCCTCTCTGTATTCCTCTCTCCTGTATCTCCCTCTTTCCAGCCAGCTGCAGCAGAGAGCAGTTCTGTTTGTTCTTACGTCACTGCTGCTGCCTGCTGATTTATGGAGCACAAAAGACTTAGAATTGACCCTGGCAACATGCACACACCACAGCAAATGCAGCATCGCTGTGTATCCTTTGCCATAAACTCTTTGCGTGAGTGTGTGTTAACAGAGCGCGTGAACTACGGCTGCCTATTTTTCTCCCCGTGTCTCCCCTCTCTCTTATGCTTTGTGCACCGTTAAAAACCTGACACTGAGCTGTCACTTACAGCTAAGATAGGAAAACAAACAGCAGATTAGTCATTCTCCTGCTTGATGTCTTGTATTTCATTTCATTCTGTGTTAAATGTCTGCTCTGTCACTATGGAGCTGTCAGCGCTGACAAAACTGTCTGTAGCCTGAACTGCTCTCCAGCCTGCCAGCGCTCTCATAGCTCTTCATTTGCCCCGCGGGCACAGTAACAAAAGCTCCTGACATTAGCCAGGCATGGGGAGGGTGTTCTGTATTATCCTGGAGGACCCCATAGGTTTCACACACAGACACGCAAGAAACAAGAATGCAGCAGAGGAGGTGGGGGCGGGGGTGGGGGGTGGGGGGGGGGGAGAGACATTCATGTGACAGGTTAGAGGGAAGCTTTGACAGTTTCTCCATTTAGCCTACAGCCAGCTCATGCTGGAAGCTGCAGAAATAAATACCAGCAAGTCCTCTGGGACGCAGGCCGACTACAGGACGCCGCCACAAAAACAGAGCGACTGGCTAAAGAAGGAGAGTGCCCGCTGTGCCAATAACATGGTGATTATGTGAGCTAATTGGGAAATTAAGATGACCTGATGCCGCGCGATGGTCAAGGTGGAGGGAAAACTGCCACTGTAAGGGAACTGTGTAAATTTATGTAAATTTAAACAAAACATCTGCATTCTTACACTGGTATAATCTTCCTAGGGAGAGATGACAGGAAACAAAATCTATATAGTTTATATTAGTGCATGCTTACTAAGTTACAGTTTTTTAGGAAAAAATAAAGCCTAATCCAGGGAAGATAATCTCAGTATATGTCACAAAATTATCCACCCGTATGTCTCCTTATGCTTTGTTCTTCTCTGTTATTACAAGTGCAACTCGTTCATATTACGTAAAAAGAGAGACGCTGTGGAATCAATCATAGTTTCAGGGGAGAAAGTGATATGAGTGAAAACATTACCAGGTGATTATCAGTTCATTTAATGCATAACATTATTTATTATGAGATGAAATTCTGCCACAGACTCAAAAATAATCTTTAAACCTTTTAAAAGATCTTTTCACCAGGTCCAGCTCACCACATCAGAAACTTTGTGGTCCTACAAAGCGTCTTTATGTTTTCTCATATCACATTTATTTCTTTACCTGAAGGTCTCTGGGGGAACTTATAGATTTCCCCACAAAGACATAACATAGTTTTCAGAAATCTTACAGATGGGCTGATTTCTGTTGGAAGCAATAATTGAAATATCAAACACAACCTCTACACCCTGCAGACGTGACTGCGCCGCTCCTCAAAGTCACCACTACTCTTTGACATATCAAGGAAATCTCTAACCTTCCTCTCTCTACACTTCAAATATATCTGTTTTCTGAAAGGTTGAAATATCAATTTCCAAGTGAAATTAGAACTTTACACGGGCAACACTTTTATCTGAAGGGGCACAGTTTCTCTATTCCTGTGTGTGCGTGTGTGGAGAGACAGACATGCACAGGAAGGAAGGCTGAAGTCGAGATTAAGGTCTGTACAACTAGCTGGTAACACACTCAGTGGCTCAGCCTCCTATTTGAAGAGGGACGGAACCATCTGTGTGGCACAGGATCTGTTTCCAGGAGATAACGACATTTTTAATTTCACAAATACTGTAAGGGGAGAGAGAGAGCGCAAATGTGAGAGACATGCCTTCCTTCCCAATCTCTGTCTGCACGGTCGCCCCGTTGCAGCACTTCCCCAGACGTCCAGAGAGGACGTGTTTTCGAGTGGAGGCCTTAATAACTTCAGTCTGTGTTCCTTTGCGCTTGTTTATCCCACGCCTGTGATAAAGGGCTCGATGTGGGGCAGAAGGAAAGGGAGGGATTCATTATATCATGTAGCGGTGGCGATTTGCACTTCCCATTTTCTCTGCCGGCCTGTTCGCTTGGCGTGATTAAAACACAGCTCGGTGCTACTGTAGATTAGCCCAGCTGTATCCTGTGACAGAGTCTGATCTGAGCACATTTCCTACAATGAAGTAGAAAGGGTGGGAGGTGACAAGATGTAGCAGTGGGAATGGGACGAGGAAAAGAAAGGGGTCAAAAGAAGGTCAGAGGTGAGTGACCAGGCGAGGAAGTAAAAAAAGGTGAGGAGGGATAGCGGGAGGTGAAATAGGCACAAGATAAGGAAGGGAGGAGGAGGAAGGTTGTTCTTCTTGGCTGTAGCTGTCAGCATTCCAGCTACATACTGTGGTGACACTGGTTTGAACCTGCATTCACAACCGGGTGTTTATGTGAGCTACAAATGCGCCTCGTTTGAAAAATGCATAATTGAGGGTGCAATTTGTGGATGCTTTATATGTTGATGAATTTTTGAAGAGTCAATTCAACAAATAATTTTCAGAAATGCTTAACTATAAAGGGTGAGTTTTCAACCGTGAATGTTCCAGATAAAGTAATTCAAGCATCTCACCTGCTGTGAGAAAGCTGGAGAAAAGACACCTGATAATTCCAGTGAAAACAGTGTTATTACTAGATATGCCTGTGTGTGTGCTGTGGCGCTTAAGAATATGAGTGGATATGCGCACATTTGGGAGAAAGCAAAAGGAAAAGAGAGAAAGAGTGATATTTCAAACACACAATTGGGGTTTTACTTGGCCTCCACCCACCGCTCTGCTCCCACGCTGTGGCGTCAGCAGGCCAGCCATCCAGCGAGTGTGTTTCTCATTCCATCAGATGTTGGGAAGCTGCTCGCTTCTTGACTCTAGTCTCTGACATTCTCCATCTCCCCAGAGAGGCTGGGCAGCCTTGTCACAGTAATGTCAAACACATGTGGAGCAGACCAGAGAACGGCCGACCAAAAACACACACACACACACACAAAAGACGGAGGACTGAGCAGCAGGCATCCAGAACCACGCTGGTTTACCCCAGTGTGCATCAGGATAAACAGCACCGACACTATAGAGATGCTGCACCTCATCATTTGCTCACATAAATTTACACAAAAAGCACAAATTTGCATATCGCTCTCACTGATCTCACTTCAACTGTGTAATAAGCACACTGTTCCTCTGCTGTGAGCAACAGTTCTGCAAAGAACTGCCAGAGAGCAAAAGTCAACTAAGCTGGATGTTTCTCTACATCACAGATGTACAGTATAACTCCCCTGTTAGTCTGAACACACGCAAATATACACTGAGGGCTGCAACAACTGGAACCAACAACTAGTGACTGGCTTCTGTACAATTTGCAGTTTTAGAGTTACTGAAACCATAAGTGCTGTTTTTTTCTCTTTATCTATTAAGGCATAATCTTCTCAAATTAAAGGCAAGGCCATGTGACTTCCTACAGTCAGCTAATCAGAGCAACTAGTATGACAAAGAAGAAGACAATCAGGGGAGTGTACATACGTCAAACAACACAAATATGAACTACTTCAACTTATATTCACCATAAACTTTGCTGCTATAGTGTTTGATATAGAATAGTGTGTTATTCATATAAGGTTTGCTTCTTAATTAATTAGATATAGTACACACAGCTCCTCCGTTTAATGAGGAAATCACTCACACATAAACCCATCAAAACATCTTCAAAACTGGGATTGCGGGGTTTTTTTTTCTTTTTGTACCACTGACTAAACTTTGCAGAAAAGAGAAGAAAAAAATGAAAGATTATCTTCTCAAACCGCCTCGTCTTGTTTATTTCTTCTTCTCTTTGCCGAATAGCGATTTTCCTTTTCAACACACTGTGTTTGAAATTTCCCAGCTACAGCATGAAGAAGAGGGTTTCTATAAATGTTTGTTGACTAGAGAAAGATATGTAAACACACACAAACGCAGGTTTTATATCTTTGGCCTGTGTCAGCCGCTTGACTTGTCTTGTTTGTGATGGCCCAGGTGTCTGTGTTGTGCTGACCACCTGACCGGCTCGCTGTGTGCTTGCAGCTCCCGCCCACCCAGGGCCATCTGCTCCACTCATTAATTAGGAGGCAGCCAGTTTCACCTGCACTGCCTGCATTTAGATCCCAATAATTAACGTGCGGACACACACAAACACACACAGACACATACTCAACAAGCCCACACGCCCATATAACAAACACATAAGCTGAGGCATCAAGTCAAAGTATAAGCGAGAGCCTTTTCTCTGTTAGACACCGAAGGCTTCTATCATCTCCATTTCTGCTGTTGAATGCCTGATATGTAACTCACTGATAAACTAATGAGGTATAACAAACAAAAGAGAAAGCCATCTTGAAGTGAATGGAAGTGAAGTACACTGGCATGTGGTTTCGCTTGATGCCTTTTCTTCTGAGTAAAAGTGGTCCTATTACTCAAAACCTGTGGTTGTTTCCCTCTGTATATATAAAACAGCAGACATCCTATCCGTGCACCTGTAGTAGATGGGAACTGAACAAACACTCTGCAGGCTCGGGTCATAATGAATGGCCAGCCTTTTAAGAGAGCTACTTAATGATGAAGTGGGGACATCTGCCCTAGCAGGCAGCAGGCCCTCCTGGTCTGAGGGATTGGGCGGCCGGCACTGGGAAGGAGAGAGGACGAGATGCTCTCTTGGTGGTGATGGAAGTATAATGTGCGGTGAGGCAGGGTGTCTGCACTGCGGTTTCACCTCTGCAACCTCCCATCTATTGTTCAAGACTATTATCAACTGTTCAATTATTCAGATGATATTTACCAGGGCCAATTACACGGGGCCACATCCTGCAGAGAAAATGGCCGGAGTGTTTTACTGTTGCACTTGCATGCGGAAGAGTGCGCTGCTGAGGCTGTTCAAGTGGGGCTCAGAAACCTTTGGCTGGACTTGTTTTCTTCGCTGGGAGTGTCTCCACACTCACAAGAGTTATTATGAGCCGTCCAGTTCTTTATAACCCACTTCTCTAGTGCCTCCACAGGATGGTATCACCGCAGTGACACGTAAAAGGTTATCCCTCAAAGCTGTTCAAATCTTAACATAAACAAACACTCGTGACACCATACCTTGCACTACACTGTTTTGGGGCACCGAGCAGTTCAGCTAAGGGTAAATGCCTAAATGTATCCCTTCACACCCATTGCCTTCATCCAGACCAAAATCACAGAGACCAAAGATTTTGTGTCACCACTTTGTCTCAGCATCACTTTGATGTGTAGCACAGACTCATGTGGCGAACAACTCATGACCTCCCCTTGCTCTGTCTTTCACTGTCTCTGTCTTTTTATGTCTAATCTCAGCTCTAAAGAATTAAAAGTACAGGAAAAGAGGAAAGTTCATATAGCACTACTGATATTAATAACAACAATAATATTAATAGAGTCCCTTTTTCCTGCCCCCGTAACTGTCTCTTGTTACCAGTGTTATTCAATTCAATTATATTTACAAGGCAACATCCTACAGTGACCCAGCAGTAACCATCTAAAGACATCATAACAGGCAAAAAAAGGCAAAAGCAAAAGTTATCCAGTATCCTGATCTTCACCTTCACGGAGCAATAAAACATTGAATGCTAACCATAATGTGAAAGTTTACACTTGAAATATTTTAGTATTTTAAGCTTTTCCATTTAAAACATCGAAAGAGCAATTAAAAATAATGCATGCCAATAAAAATAATAATAGACATATTTTTTTAAAGGCGTTTTGCCGTAGTTTCACTCAAAACTGACTTTTGCAGGTTGTACTTACTTTATGAAGGTCGAGGTCAAGCTGAGGTAACAGTAGCGGAGATAATCCACACCAAATAGTTTCTAAAACCGATTTTTATATGTCATCTCAATCCTCATCATTTGAAAATAATAATAATAATAAAGCTTTGTCGCGGTCTTATTCCTTATTTTTCTGTCTTTGAAATATTGAGAGGAAAGAGCGAGAGTCTAGCAGGAAAAAACAGACGGTTTAACTTTCCTTTGGGTGTTCAGTAGGGGGTCTTGACTTTCCAGGTTTAATAAATTATGAGGTATTTCACTTCTCAGTTATATCGAAAAACGTATAAATAAAATCAAAGCCAGAGCTCTTGGATCTTTAAGCAGATTGATGTCTTTGGTTTTTGCAGTCTGAGTTGTTGTTTTTGTTTTTTTCTTTTAAAGCAAAAATCAGAACTTGTCCCAGGCATGTAAATCCGCACTCTTGCTCATTTTAACCATCCCAGATCGAAGAAGGAAAAACACAGCCGAGTTTCACCTGCAAAAAACCCCAAATATATCTATCTATCTATCTTTTTTTTTTTTTTAAAGCAAACAAAACTATTAACCTGTCGCTACTGCAGAAATCATCGCATCCCGCAGGCAAAAAAACGAAATTATAAAGATGCGGATCCTCTGTTCGGCAGGGTGCGTCTATTATTCCTCCTGTTACAACTTTAAAACCCTCCTTTTTTAACTTCACAGTTAAGCCACAGTCCGTGGTGTCAGGAGCGAGTCCTTGTACATCCGACGAAACGAAGTGACCTTCTTCTCTTTCTGTCTCTTTTAAAAATGTTTAAGCACACAGTCACCCTACAGCCCGTGGACAGGCTGCTCCACCACCACGCTTCTCAGTACGGCACTTCTCCTCCGACGCGCTGTCTTTCAGTGTTGTGGTCTTTAAAGAAAAAAACAGAGGAACGCAAAAAAAAAAAAAAAAAAAGCTTCACTTCCAAAAAAGAAAATCACATTCGGCTGAGCAGATCTGACGGTTTATTTTCCTGTGGATTCACAATTTGGGATTTGCTTGTTTTGTCTTCTTCACTGATGAGTGGAGCTGGCGGGGCCACTGTGCGCAGTAACCGCGGCTCTCTCCTCCTCCTCCTCTCTCTCTCTGTCCTCGCTGTAGCCTTCTGTCTGCGTTTAAACACCATCTGGAGCTCCTAACCTCTCTCTCTCCCTCCCTCTCTCTCTCTCTCCCTCTCTCTCTCGGGTACCATCATAGGCGAGAGCTGGCAGCTATTGTGCAGGAATCCTTTCTAAATTGAAAAAGATCCAAAATTGCACATTGTAAACCCCGCATTTGTCCAAAGTTATTGAAATTATGCGATTTAACCAGTAAAACCTTGCTAAAAAAACACGTCTGCAGTTCTCCAATAAAATGCAGGCAAAAATTAATAATAATAAGCTGGATGAAGATGTATCGTAATGACATTATATGGCTGTATGGTTTGTAATATATAGCCTATCCTTTCCTACCTATATATTTTTTTAGAAGTTTTTTTTTAGAAGCTAAACAGCTCGAATCCAAAAGCACTGAGACTGAGTGGAATACAACTCTTTTACCGTCCCGCTGTCTGCCCGTGGGGGCCGCTGTTTCCTCATATCAGGACGACGGGGACGACAAGGAAGGCAGACTATATTTACTTTAACACTTGGGGGGAAAACCACAAGCTTTCTGAGAGCTGAATGAATGCAAAAGAATGCGTCTGTCGGCATGTGACCATACGCCAATAAACGCAACGCGTCTCGTAAAAGTGACAGTTTCCCTTTATGTTCAAGTGTTGTCCTTAATAGTCAAGTCAGTGGACTGTTGTAAAGAAGGATAGCAGGACGATTCGTCTTGTAAAAGAGCTCTATAAATGTGCCCCATATCTTCCCACCCATATACTTGTTTCAACTGCGATCACACGTGGCAACATTAGTATTCCCACTTTGCAATGGATTCACGATTGATGACTGCTTCAACCTTTAATCCTTCTCATTTGATGTAACATCTGTCCGAGGATGACGAATGACAATTCAAAAAATAACAATTCTTTTAAATGGACTAATCTGTCTTTTTTTTTAAATTTATTAATCAATTCATTAGCACGTCAATAAAATTTCAGCAGTTTAAACGGTGAAAAATGTCCATCGGAAGTTTTCAGAAGCAAGAAGATGTTCTGCTCTCCGGATCAGCAATCCCAAACTTTTTCATTTATTTATTTAGAAAACGCAGTTTTGTTTTTAGGTTTCTTTTAAATCTGAAAACAATAATATTAAGTACCCATAAATATATAAAGTAATATGAATGCATTGTCCTAAATAGATAAACAAATACACTGGATAGGCAGACAGAGATCCACAAAGAGCGACAGCGAAAAAGACAGGTACTGTACATCTGCCTCCTCTATAGTGAGAATCCTCCACCTGTCCACACTGGTCTGTTAGTCCCTTTGCCCCACCCACCTGCCCTCTCTCCCTCCAACAGACACACATAGCCATGGAAGGGGACAGAAGACAAAGCTGACACCCTTCTGACCCCTTCTGCGTCGACAGAACAAACAGAACCAGCTTGTAAAGTACACACAAACAGCTGCTGTGCCCTGACTCCAGTCTCACCAGCCTTCGCCAGCACTGAACGCAAATGCTGCCGTCGTATGGAGACTTCTGAAAAAGCCCTCCACTACTGATTAAATAATGTGAGCAAGTGCGCAGGGGGGGAAGCCCCGTTCCTCTCTGACTGGAACAGTTCCCTGCACGGCTGATGAGAGGCAATAACTTCAGGTAACGTCAGCACCAGGTGCCAATGTTCTTTTTTTTCTTCAAGCCACAATATCTGATCAAGCTGTTGCTGCAAATGTGATCAAACAAACAAAAGGAGGAGAAATACACCGCAACATTACACACATAAACTGATGCACGGGACATTACAAGGGTGAATCTCTCACAGACTGGGTAGCTAGCGCGAAACTTCAGAGTTTTGGCCCTAAAGCAGCTCTGTATACATGCATGTTGCAGTGTGTGTGTGCGCCATTTGTGACTTGTTTGCTCTCTGTGCAGAATACTGAGAGATATGTGTGTCTCTGTGTGGCCCTGAGTGACAGAAAGGTAGGCGATGGGGGTTGCATCCAAAGAAAGGATTCCTGTCAAGGTGACAGCTCAGAGATTGACAGGATGCTATTCTCTTCGGGAACAGCGTCAGTCAACCTGTCAGCCTCCCTGTACGACAGCCTCTCACTCCTCTTAATTTGGCCTTTTGTTGAGCGGTCACCGGGTTAGCTCTGACACTCCATGTGGCCAGCCCGATAAACTGCACAATGAAACACACTCACGCAAGGTGGGAACTCGCCTCGATGAACTCTCTGTGGCATAATACTGCGACTGGAAGTCCCTTTGATGGCATTAATGACAAAAACAGCTTTGTCTTCCCCGCCTTTTCACTCTCTATCTCCCTGTCACACCACAAACACCCCCACCCTCCACCTCCCTCCAACCATTGCTCTGGATTCTATTATGTTGGCAGCATCTTCTGGGTAGTTGAGCACAAACTGAGACAGAAGAACTCAGTTTGGTCATTGTGCTGCTTTGGAAATGACTATTTCTGTTTGTGTGTGTCAGACTAAAAGCAAGCAAGAAAGAGAGAAGTTTTGCAGCATTTCCTCCTCTTGCACATTGTAAATCCTTTCCTATAGTGGCAGTCACAGGCTAGTGTGTTGAAAGGAGATAAGGCCCTGAGCCGGCTGAAAGGAACGCTAGACCCATTGTGTCCCTGCGCTCTTCTCCCTTCTGCTATCCTTTTCTCTGTCGTACGCGTTCAACAGACCACACGTTCGTGGAGCTACCATTAATGTCACCAGTGTAGGCTCCAGGCAGACGTGAAGAAGGAAAGAGCACATTTTGATCAAAAGAAGGGAGGGGGGGGGAGTTAACTGCACCGAGTTATGCTGTTTGATAGAAACGATTAGAATCATACCGAGCCTCCTCTCCTCTGAGTCACATGCATCGTTTGTAAATATGACTCGTGTACTTTAAACTCTATTTTCTTTGATAAAGCACTTAACAGGATGTTTATCTCTCACTTTGTATTCCAGCATCTTAAATGTGTGCAGGTCCTCCAGCTGCTCCGTCATATTATGAAAGAGAGAGTCTTCCTGTAATATGGCGTGGTGTAACGGATCATTGACCCACCCACTCAAGCACACACGGCGGAATGCTGCTTTTACAAATTGCACCCATAGACCCCCTGACATTTTGTTTGCAATCAAGCAGGAAAGTATCGCCTGTTTGAATCATCCAGACATGATGGGAATCGTAAATTCAATCCATGCTCTTGGACCAAGTACTTCATTTCCAGTATTGTCATCTTCAACTAATAAGAGTATTATCTATTACTGCATTACTGTAGATGCTCCAGCATATGCAATAAAGCTGATTAATTACCCACTCTATGTGCTTTGGTTAAATTCTGTATTTCAGATGGTTAAATTTGGCACGAGTATCGCAGGGATGTGTTTCATTCATAGTGTTACAACCAAATATGGCTTCAGAGGACTTACATGCTGGCATGAAGTTTTCTTTAACCAGAGTGCTAGGCTATGTGTACACGTGGTCATATCTGACCAAGAGAAGTGCAAACTTACAAAAGAGGAAGTGACATCTGATCAAATCAAGTGTTGACTCAAGAGCAGGATATGCAGCCTGAGCGAGGCGAGGGGGGACGGACAACGGCCAGTAAAATGTCCGCAGGCAGGTGAACGCGTCCCATACATTCACATGAAAAAGTCAGCGCTAAGTATGTCTGTGTTTCCCAAGAGACAATATGTGTGTGTGTGTGTTTGTGTGGAAGCAGACAGTTGGTGGTGCTGGCACTGGAGATAGTGAGTAGAGGGGGATGAGGCGCTGTATCAAGTTGTGAACATCTGTTCCTCATAGAAACCACAAAGCTGGTACTGAGGAAATAAAGAGGATAACTGCTCTACTGCTCTCTCTCTCTTTCACAGACACACACAAACACACACTCATCTCACTTTTTTCCACTCCTTGTTTACTCAGTACTTTTACCTCTTCTTGCATCACTATCAGCATCCATGTTTTTCCAACATTTTTGATCATCCATTCCATATTTATTTGCTCATATCTCTGCTGGAAATCCAGTGATGTAATCATTAAGCAACGGATAAGTGCACACAGCCGATGGTATATTTTTATGTAGATGAAGTTTCAAAATACTATTACAAAATATGTCCCGTTGTTCTAGATGCGATAACAATTAGGTAAGCTGGACTTCTAAGAAAGAGTGACATGGCGAAACCGCAAGACCAAGCATTTACAAAGAAGGAGGACAAAAGATAAACTGATCCACAGACTTAAAACTAAACAAAAGCACATATGGTGGATTTTCCAATCCTCTAAGTCAAAACTGTAAATGGATAGTTAATTAAGCTTTAGTCAATACCTAGTTTGCTTTTGACAATCAATAAGCTTATTATTAAAGCCTCTAGTCACCCGTAGCCTCGTGCAGTCCTCAGAGATTTTGGTCCAGATTGTCATAACACGGTTGCTGCAGATTTATCAGCTTGACATACACGATGAGTCTCCCGCTCCACTACACCCTAACAGTGCTCTGTTGGACTGAGATCTGGTGACTGTGGAGGCCAGTTGAGTACAGTGAACTCATGTTCAAGAAACCAGTTTGAGATGATTTGAGTTTTGTAACCCAGTGGATTATCCCGCTGGAAGCAGCCGTCAAAAGATGGGTACACTGTGGTCATAAAAGGCTAGACATGGCCAGCAGCAGTATTCATTTAAGCTGTGAAGCTGAGTTTAATAGTGGTCATTTGATATTAAGCAGAGATGCTCTGCATGCCTTTGCTGTAACGAGTAGTTATTTGAACTACTGTTGTCTTTCTCTGGGCTCAAAACCGAGGTTAAATCCCAGGAGAACAAGAATTTGTGAAATCCTCAGACCAGCCCATCTGGCAGAAACAACAATTCCCTGTTCCAAGTCATTTAAATCATTTTTCTTTCCCTATTATGATGCTCGGTTTGAACTTTAGCAGGTTATCTAGACCATTTCCACAAACCTAGATGCACTGAGTTTCTACCATATGATTGACTGATTATATTTACACTTTACAGAGAAGCAGAACAGGTGTAACTAATGAAATAGCCGGTGGGTGTACACATAGTATTTATTACCGTGCAAAAATTTTTATAAACATCAGCTGCAACTTAACAAACACGTGGCGGCTCACACATGATTTATAATACAGTTATTAGTAAATTCTATTAATGAGTATTTCAGTGTTGACAGTGACAGTAAAACGTTTTAATTAACTATTTAAAATGACTATTATGAAGCGTAATCAAAAAGCTTTATTTAGAGTCTATGTTAGATGACTAATTGTGCAAACAGGTCTTTGGCAAGCTGGATAACAAAGAAAGCATCAAAGTTATGTGCTTATGTACTTATACGAAACTTATTACTGGTGAGATGCCTGTTTTTGTCAAAGAAAATTGTAAAGAATAGCCTCTTCATAGCTATAGTGGATTAGAGTTGGCACAAAATTACAAAGTCTATGATACAGCAGACATGAGCCAAGGCTTTGTTAGGGATTCTCTGCACCTTTTCCATCAAAGACCCTTGATTTAGTCCTTGCTGCTTTTCTTCTTCCTCTCTCCATCTCTCTCACTGCCTTACTGGCTCTATCTGGGCCTGCTGCGAGGTTGTGCGAGCGCTGGGTGGCAGTTCCTTATTGTACAGTGTCTATATGAGTGTGCGTCTGTGTGTATGTGTGAGTCTGTATGCTGTGTGCGACTGATAAGACCCAGGGAGAAGAGCCAGCATGCCGACATATTCTTGCCACCGCGGTTATCGCCTGTCGCAGCTGTGCCTGAGCTCTGCGACATCTGCTCCCTCACAGGAAGCCTATGCTGTGGCTCACAACACCTCTCCCTCAGACACACACACACACACACGCACACACACACACACACACACACACACACACACACACACACACACACACACACACACACATATGTACATGCATGAACACATACTTTACTCCCGCTTCTCCATACAGTGAGAACATATTACCGGACTGTACCCCCCCCCCCACCACACACACACGCACACACAGTTACATCAGGTAAACTACATGAGACAAAGAGCTGTGTTTATAGTTCTCAATGGCACATTTTGTTTTGCTCAGTCTATACATGTGTGCATGTGTGTGTGTGATGAATGGGCTGGAGCACCAACGCTGGAGTTCTACTGGGTTTTTATCACTGAATTACAGGGGGGGATGCTTATGACTAAGCCTAATTATAGAGGCCTTATCGCTGCAACGTTCACAAAGCTCATTACTGCCAAGAGACGGTATGCGCTGCAGGTAATTCACCACGTTGGGTATTAGTCCTCGCACTGGCTTACCGTTTCTACATATTTAGAGTCTATAAAATTAGGCTTTTAATGTCTGATTCTTAATGCATCTCTCTCTTCAAACCCTTCGCTGATTTAAGTGAAGGTTTTCATTTTTATACCTAAAGGCAGTGTTTTCACTTCTTTATGAATCAATTACATTTTTTTTCTCTTTTTACTTTTTTTTAACCTCACATGTCTTTTCATGTATTCCTCAGCTGTCTGCTCTCTTAAACCTGTCCATCTGTCATTCACCAGTTTTGACCTTCATGTGTATTATGAAACCATTAAAGCTCAACAGTGAAACTCCAGAATCTGGTTCTGTTCCTTTTAGCTGCTTGGGGAAGCCCAGAGGAAGACACCCCCGGCTCACCCACCCAACCACCAAAAGCTCTAAAAACCTCTTTCCTTTTCCTTTCCAGCGCCCACAGGATAAATGTGCTCCACTGGGCTTGGTAACAACAAGGGCAAGTCTATTTAATCTAGACTGGTAATATGAAGAAATTGGGGGTGGGGGGGGGAAGCACGCAGACAAAAAACAAAGCGTTAAGAGAGCAATTTAATACCACTTTTATTTGTTATATAACAGGCCAAAAAAAGCCATGTTTTGATGCCCTTCTAGCCTTGAATCCTTTTGCTTCAGTCATCAAATAGCAAGATGAAGAAACCTCACATAACCCCACATAGCATGTAGCACAAAGTCAACACAAACTGATTATACGTTAATCACTTGAACTTAATGAGCAGATCAGACCGCTGCGGGACCTTCCGTCACTCATCGCGATTAACACGATGCCAAAAGACCTTCATAAAACAGGTCCTGTAAGATGACAAGCTCATACCTTCACTATATCTGTAACGGCTGCTGGCCACCAGGTTGTGATCGAGGCTTCCGGGCTGGAGTATGTGGGTAGCGAATTTATCCCTCAGCTCGCGGTGGCTGATAAGTGTGACGGTAGGGACACGTGGAGCAAACGCTGGAACAGCTCTCAGGTCAGCCCTCTTCTGGCGCTCCAAATGGACCTCAGCAGACATGTTCAGACTTTCCTGTTTATTTGAGAGGTGAGAGGCTTGGAGCAAAAGGGACATGCTCTTTGAAACTCTCTGGCGCACACTGGCAGCTTGGAAGGTTCAACCGTGGAAGCAGCAACAGCACACTTAACACTAAAAGTTAGTATTACCTCCAAAGGCTTTCCTGCTGAATGTTCTCGTTCAGTTTCACTTGAGGATTTCCATGTGTTTCTTTACAATTTCTAGTTTTGCCTTTGAGGGCCCGGTGGATCATTCTGTGACCCGCTGAGCTGTTGTACACATACACGGACTTAGCTTCACTTAAGGCTCCAAAAATTGAAATAGACAGTAACAGCCAGCCTTTCCATATATTCCTTTCATTCCTTCAGTGAATAAGTTTATCCTGGTTGAAGTATTCCTGGAATCTTCTGGTGTTTTTTCCTTTGCCTTTTGCCTGCGTGCAGGAAAGAGAAATAGATTGTAGTTGTATTCTGTTTTCTCACAAGTAAGTCTTTGTCCTTAACCGCTGTTCCCTTTAACATGGCACATCTTGCATGTAAATCCCCATTTCTTTCTTCTTCTTGGTTCACCCGATCCTCTCAGTCGCTCTTCTCTTCTCCCCAGCAGAGTGTGTGGGAGTTAATCAAGAGTGTGTGTGTGAGTGTCAAAGGCAGGTCAGCTTGTCTTGTGGCTCTGGCTGAGGGGTTGTGCTCTCATCTGAACCCTCCTCCTCCTGCCTGCCACAACAGCTCAAAAGAGAAGTGAGTGCTTGGATGTCACACTATCTGTGTGTGTGGTTATTTTTTCTGTCTTGAGGCTAACACCCCTGGGGAGGCCAGGCAGCAGTGCTGCTTGCGGTGATAGCTGCAGACAGCAGCACGCAGCAGGACCTGGGCCTCAGTCTGGGCTTCCTCTGTCAGGAACCAGCTGTGTCGGCCAGAAGCCGCTCCTTCCCTTACTGCATCCTCCCTTCAGAGGTGCCCTCCTTTGCTTCTGTGCACCTTGCCCGGCGGCTATAATGATGCCGTCTGTGCTCCCTTGTTCAAAATCCTTCCTTGTTGTTCTTCCTCCTGTTTGATTTTTGGGTTTTAATTCAAACCAGTTACTTCATCATCTGGATTTTTCTTCTACCTCGCTGCAAAACAACAGACTAAAAAACTTTGGATGTTTCGTTTTTGTATATTTCATGGAAGTTTACAGAACAGGACAACAGGAAATACAACAAAAGCCAAAGTAACTGTTTATCAAACTGTCCACAGAACTGGAACACAGCAAATCCATTAACCAGCTGACTTTCCTATAATAATCGGCTCTTATACACACAGATGTATCTCAAAAGTTTATAATATTAATCCATGTTTTTGTTTAGTTTTTCTTTTTAACTCCTAAAAAGTAGATGCTCAGGATTTTTTAGTCCTGGCTTGGTTCATGGTAGACAGATATTTAGTCAAAGTAGTTATGGGACACAGCTACCTATTTTGTTATTTTTTAATATACATCATAGGACTAATAAGCTAGAAGTTGGCCATCAATTCTCCTGACCAGTGATAATATTAATTGTAATAAATGTGTTTATTTCAATCAATTAATAAATAAATACTTTGATTTCAGGTTAAATATAAATATTAAAGTAGCATACTAATTGTCAAAACTCATATTTACCATTGTAGCACCATAATAGGTCATAATATAAATATAAAAATGCAGTTAACAACTTCAATATTCTCTTTTTTTTTTGCTAACTATTTCACCAGAAATTGCCGCCACATGTTACTTTTGTTTTCAGCAGAGTTCTGAGTCCACAGGCCAACCGACCAAATCTACGTTTTACTTCTCTTTTTTTTTTTTTTCGATAAATGAAGGGTTTCCCTGTGGAAGTTCTTTTTTCCCACTGATAGACAAATGGTGGTGTGTCTTTATCCAAAAGACACATGTATATGTCTGCCTCATATTAGTCCAAAATAATAAAAAGCTTGTCCTCTGTGATTACTGACTGTCTGTATACACTTCATACTTCCTCAATGGCTTTCTGGTGTCGTTGACATCAGCCAAATTAAAGATCGTGACATGATAATTGTTTTGTCACTAATATTTTTAACTTTTTTATTCATTCCTACTACGTGTGAGCAACATGAAGCTGTTGCTGCAAAGTAGAAAGAAAGTAAGTAGGACTACAGCTGCAGTGGGAAAGAACATGCTGAAACAGGGCTGTGACACATGCTCTCACACACAGGAACCAAAGACATCGACTTTTACCTACTCTGGCCTCTGACCTGGGGGCTCATTGAACAATAACCATAACACAGAGTCCCAGCATTAACCCTCACTGCTGCTACACACACACACACACACACACACACACACATTTCCACACAATTTATGTTTGTGTATGTCGTTTACTGATGAGAGAAGTGAGAGGGGATGTGAGTACACAGATGTGCCAAGTGCCTGGTTGAAACTAACACACAGATGGTCATCAGCAGAGAGGAAGTGAGAGAAACCCATGTTGCTTTCTCTGACTTTGGGCGTGGGGAACAAACAGTGTGAAAGAGGGAGAGAGAGAGGGAGAGAGAGAGAGAGAGAGAGAGAGAGAGAGAGGGAGGAAGAGAGGAGAGAGGGAGAGAGAGAGAGAGAGAGAGAGAGAGAGACCTGATTTCTCTATAAACCAACAGTGTGTGAAGAAGATGAAATTTAGGTGTTTTTTAATGTATTTTTATTAGAACAACCATTGGTGATTTCCCAGTCACAGGTATTCCAACACGGAACATCTGCACTCTGTTTTAAAGCTGATATAATTCTGAATAATAGCAACAATCAAACTGCTGTTGCATTTCATTTAGGAGTTGATTCTCTGACGACATGATTGCATTTTGGCATGGGTTTTTAGGGGGGTTAAATAAAAGAGCCCCGTCAGTAAAATGAAAATGAAAGCATATGTTTGTTGGAGGATATGACGGCTTCTGAGAACATATGAGGAGGGGATGCTGATCATATGTTTGGAAACACATTACAAACAGCTACTGGGGCAGAAGATTGGGTAAGTTGAAAAAAGAGCAGAAATTGGCCCTACATTAGCTCTCGTAGGGAAATTTTGATGTGTGACAAAAGAGATTTCTCTTTGGATTGTTTTGTGCTGTGATTCATAGTTTTTATCCAAATAGAAATAAGATGAAGAAATAAACAGGATCAAATAAGACCAAGTGGAATAAAAGAAAGTGATTTAGGTGCAAAACCTACAAAAAGACCTTTATTCACTTAACATCAAACAACATCTAAATTATTAAGTTCCTTAACTCTGACTGAACTGTTGAATCTTTTTGATTGTAATCCTTTCGTGTGTCTATATGCTTGATTATACATAAGCATGAAGCAGTAATGGGCAGAAAACAGATGAGTATCCGTTAAATGTAATCTCTATCCTATCCTATATATATATATATCCTATGTCAAAAAACGCTAAATGTCTTCCTGAACGTATTTTTGGCTTTTTGCTTTGTGTGCCTCAATGTGAACATGTGAACTCACACACACACACACACACACACACACACACACACACACACACACACACACACACACACACCTACACACACACACACACACACACACACACAGATTTCTCTGTTACCTGTTAGAGAAGCCTTTCCTCTCTTGCCTGCCCCCCTCCCCTCAGATGTTGGCAGGTATAAAATGAGTTTTGGGGGAGAGCGAGATAATGATTCCCCCATAATCACCAGAGGCCAGGTCTGGTTCTGGCAGGTGCTATCACAGTAGCGACCCAGTGGTGCCTTCTCCCCTGAGATAAGGTCAGGGGGATGATGCGAGGGAGGATGGTTGGAAGGGAGGAGCAGAAGAGGAGAAGAGAACAGGGCAGAGGGGGGCAAAACGTGAGTTACAGACGAGCGGCTAGCCTCGCCTTATCTCCCCCCAGCGGCTGCCACTGCTGGCTCCCAGATGCGGCGGGCCAGAGCAGCCGTGTCAGAGAGATCCCTCTATCAGCGACACGCAGGCACCCCTCGCCAAATACAACCGCAGCAGGAGGACACACCAGGACTTCATTACCTCTTTAAAACTCCAATCAGCATTCAGAGAGAGAAGCAAAATAATCTCTAACTTTGTTGCCGTATCAGAAATCCAGAGGAAACGCACAAAAACTGCGATTGTTGTTTTCTAGCCAGGTTATTAATTGTCTCGTCGCAACAGCAGCTCCAGTTCCCCTGCCTTAAGAACGCAAACACACACAGAGTTCTTTCAGCATGTTGGTCAGGGTTTAGATGAAGTGCAACTTTTCACCTTGTGCAGCAAAAGTGAAGCTTGTGAAAGTCAGTGGTTGGGACGTCTGGCGTCTGGTGGCGAGAAGCAGCCATATGGTGAAGCGCCTCGCCTGCCTGTGAGACACCTGGCCACCACTAACTGGCTGAACTTTTCAACTCTGCAGCCGTCCTTATCACACTTTGACCGAACAAGGTTCTTCTAATGGAGTGACTGTGCGCAGATGCAGAAACACACAACTTTAATTTGACATCACTAACTGAAGATTAAACCTTCTAAGAAATTTGAGTTTGTTATACTGCTATGAAGCTACTTTTTATAGCAACTTGAACATAAAATGCTTCATGTGTTTATACTTCGATGATCTAAATTCATAAAGTATCGGAACTGACAGCATTAGTGATACCCACTGAACCCACAGTAAACACAGCTCATGGGAATTTGTTTCCACTTGCAAGCAGTGACAAAAGGATGAATGAGAACACTCAAGGCTGGCGTGTCTTCCAAAAGAGACTAACTACAATGATCTTGGACCAGCGTAAGGAAGAGAGAAAAAAACACAGTATACGCCGACAACCTCCTCATATCAGTGGAAACACCACCACCACTAGCAGACAAATACGTCAGTCGAGGCTTGTTCGCCTTTTCTCTCAGTGGTGTTTTTAGAATACACACCTGTTTGGCAGAGACAGCTTCAGAAAAACCTCCAGATCTTAACAGAACTCTATAAGTTAAACCGTCCCCATCTGTCACAGTCGAGCTCCACACAGATGCACACTGAGCGCCTCCTCTTTTTTTATCCTTCTTACAGCAGACTTGGCACTCATTCAAGAACTGTCAAAGCACACCTGCTAAATTAAGCCGGGCCTCATACTCGCACAGACACAGAGGCACGAGTTCAGGAATACACACAGCAGACACATGTGCAGCTGGACGCACATCACCGAGTGCGCTCACATGTGGATGCTGATATATGGACACCTTGAGGTGACTGTTGTTGTGAATTGGCATTATATGAAGAAAGCTGATCTGAATATATTATGATATGGACTGCATGCGGTGTTTTAGATGATCTTCAACAGCCTGTTTAACTAACTGTGTTTTACCTTTGGTCAGTTTGTTTTGACAGATGTGTTACATCAGGAAATTTGCTTTTGAAAAGTGCAATATGTTACTATAATTAGTCATATATAACAAGTCTATTGTGTCCCAGCTACATATAACCCCATTTTTTTTTATTGCTGTACACACAAATATGTAATCTATTGATGCCCACCTCTCTTGACCCCACTACACCCAGTCTCTTCCTTCTCTCTTCTTGTGGCTCGTGGCATGCACAGCCGCTGAGCTGCTCTAAATAGGTGCCACTGTGAATTGGAGACAGATGGAAACGAAGGTTCCCCGCAGAGTGGTTCCCCTGCAGCTGTGCAGTGTACCCGGTGCCAGGGAGTGATGACAGCTCAGCAAGGGGCACCCGGAGAAATAGAAGACAGCACCATCTCCGTCTCACCCACGCACCCATCACACACACACACGCACTCACACGGGCTGTGCAAAGGTGCAAAGAGGAGGGGTGTGAGCTCCAGTACTAGCCTCCAGGAATGTGAAAGTGGAGATTTAAGTGAGGAGACAAGCGATAGACAGCTATAACACAACACATTTCCACTGCTCTATGGCAACCAAACAAACAGACACACTAACTCATGCCTAAAGACTCATACATTAAATATTAGCGTAATCATTTCCAGTAAATGACAATGAAAGGGAAGTAAAGGGAAGTGTGTAGTGTTGGCTCTGAGTGTAAAGCATTTATATGATTGTTTTAAGAGAAAGTGTTTCCATTCTGGACTTTCCAAGATAATAAGGTTGTTAAAATGCTCCACTTCTATCTTCTGTTTGATATTAAATAAATAAATAAATCATTTTTTATAAATTTATCTGTTTAACATTCAATGTTCAGGTAATAATATTGCCAAGAGTTATATGAGATAGTAGGCTGGCCAGTCCTTCAGTCACGAATGGTGATGTAGAAATTTGTACCACTTTTAACTCCCACCAGTTAACTAAAACACTACATTTTGTTTGTGTAATTACTGAAGTCTGAAAAGAAGCATAAATCAAGAACTATTTATTATTAAGGCTTCATTTACTGTATGTATTCAAACACCTACCAAAGAGTCCATTTTTTTTACGTACCACTTTGTGGCAGTTTTTCTTTAAACCATGCTGAGAACAATTCAGAGTCCAAATATTGAGTCTTCATAGCTAAATATCACACAAATTTCTTGTTTACGTAGAAGTCTGGGAGAGTTTAATCAATGCACACTGCCTAAAGTAGGCACCAGAAGTGAGTAACACCTCTTTGTAACATCAAAATTGTATCACCTCTCAATAATTGCATTTTCATGAATCATTAAAAAAGACTAAAGGTCTGAAAGTTGGAAAACACAATGACTACAGCTCACAGATAGAGAAGTTAGAAAGCCCCTGTGATTACTAAAACAGAATTAAGCACACCTTCAGTATTCCTGTTACGCCTGTTTCTTGGCTGCGGTTATAAAGTGAGCTGTTAATGCCAGAACATTCTCAGTTTTGATCTATACACTTTGTCTGCCTGTCAGCATGATGGCCACACAAGGAAAAACACTGCCAGAGGAGCAGAAATATCTGAACGCTTCACTGAGACACACGAAGATCTATAACCATTTAAAAATCGGTGGTAACACAGTTGTGGAAGTAATCAGGAGGTATCTAATGAGCCATAGTACCACACAAATTACACCATGGAGAGAGCTCTACTTGGGCAATTTATCTCAAGTACTTTGAGCTTGAGTTTCTGCGACACTCAGACATTGCATAGAAGCAGCTTCTATACTGTAAATACAGTAAACATATCAGATTTAAGTGGAATCCACCACGCTGGGTCTGACCTAGTCGAGGACTACCAGTATTAATGCATATTCCTGGGAGGTGGGAGTTTGATGATCTGGGGCTGTGTGAGTGCAAAAGGTGTTCGGTGATGACAATGACTGGCACCGTAAACGCCTGTGGATATGCAAGAGTAGTGGCTGATAATTGACTCCCAGTCTCCAGAAGCTTTGCACAAGGTGAATATTCCAGTATAATAATGAATTAAAGTGCAGGGCTAAATTATGAGTCTCGACAGAAGAAAAAAAGTGAAAGGTAGGGTATGCTGTCTGGCTTGAATACAAGAGAACCAGCAAAGAGCAGCTGAGAAGGTCTTCTCTGGGGAGGATTTAGTCCATCATCAAAAAAAGTTTTGAAACATAAGATAAAAAATTAAATATTTAACTCTCAGTAATAAAAGATGTACTGACGTTTATTGCATTGCTGCTGCTGCAGAATGCATATCGGTAGAATGCATAGTCTTCATATCGGAAATGAAGACTGATTTTGTAATTGTGTATAAGAAAGCATACAATATTATTTTCTTTAAATTAGAAGTAATCATAAGGTGATAGAATTTTGAATTACTTGGGATGGTGATGGAGGTGATGGAGGTTGTAAAAAAAAAAGGACCTGGCCTTTTTGGCTTGACCTTCAGCTTATGTTTTGTGCCATCTTTTCCATCTTTGGAGTCAGGACTCAGGACTATTTTTTGGGATAATAATCACTAATTGTTCAGTCACAGCAGAGCAAAAATAAGACTGTATCCCTGTTAGCTTTGATCAGAAGATCCAAAAATTCTGAGTTCATGAGGTGGAGGAGGTGAAGTGGATTATCCCAACCACAGTAGCCTACCAGCAACTAAGACTATTTAAAAATGTAGTGAGGTCAACACTATCAGAGCTGTGAGGCAGCATCGTGTAGCACAGAAATCCAAGCACTCTGAAAAAGGTTTGTATGCACACTTGCACGTGTGTGTGCACGCACGTGTGTGTGTGCAAGGCCTTCAGAATTTACCTGAAGCTAATTAGCCTTGTCTAGCTGTCTTGACATATTGTGTTCAGGGTCATGTATATTTCATGAGAGGAGGCTTCCTGTAAAGGTCATTGTGGAATTTTCAAATGAAGAGACACCTGCTTTATTCATCACATATAATTGTATGTATTATCAACTCTTTGCCCAAGTTTCAGCTCCCTCTCCCATCCATAGTGAGCAAAACAATTACATTTTTACTGTAGAAAATTAGTCATGTGACACTGTTGCCATCATCAAAATGGTTTTCTTACAATAATTACTGCTGCTGTTGTTACACTGAGCTGTTGTTGTTTTTTTGTTGAGAGGAGAGGGGGTATGGCGTGGAGTGTCGGGGTGCTCCCGCTCATTAGAGTTGTATTTTACCAGTAGAAGTGAGTCCAGGGAGTACTTTTGTTTGATCTGCTTTACATAAACCAATCCAATCTAACCTAGCTTGTGAAGAAAAATCAATTAAATTCTCTGTAATTGGACTGACAGTGCACTCCAAAGTAGAGCAGCAATCAATATTAAAGATGAAAAATGAAGCCAAAGGCCATCTCGCTCCATTGATTTGCACTGAGAGAAGGAGGGATCCAGATATTACTGCCACATAGGAACACGAGCCATTGAACTCCGTGATGTTGTTATTGTCTCAGTATTGAAATAAGTACCATGGAAGTGAGTGTGGCCTGACAATTTCAATTAAGGCTCAGTGATCTGTAAACAGAGTTGGGTCAAATAATATTTGCAAAAACTTTCTCTGCTTTGTTTATTCTTCTTCACCACCATATGGTTAGCGTAGCAGAATAAACACATGTCCAAGGTGTTTTACTTTTATCCTTTTATATTTACTTTTGTCAAACTTTTCAGTGGAGATGGGAGATAGCATTACCCACATTACCTACCCATGGCAATCTATCTACTGATGATGAATAATGAGGAGGTGTTAGAGAGCACTGCATGTCTTCTGTTTTTGAAGGAACATTTTGAGATTATAAAACATTGCTTTCTTGCCAAGAGTTAGAAGACTGACTCCACCTTCGTGTCTGTGGGGCAAACATGAAGCGTCGAGCAACAGTTATTTTGTTTTGCATCACAGAAACTGGAAGCAGGATAAATAGAAGCACACAGGAACTGTCTCTGAGCAGTAAAGCCATAAAAGCCTTACACTGTCTGGCCCTGTGTAAAATTTCTAATATATGTAGTCAGAAATACTGCATTTGAAAAGAAGAAGGATTATTATTTCAATCTAGTTTCATGATTAGGACATTTTTATTTATTTTGAAACAGATAAAGATGATTATCTAACATTTAAAACAGAAATAGGCTTGCATGCAAATACTTTATTACTGTATCACTGTTAGAGAGATTTTCAAGAACCACATAGTAATATCCCAGTGGAAATCTATGTGGATGTATATGACTGGCTGTTTTACATGGTTTGTATGTTGATCCCATTTAAAATATTATTCAGAATGTTTTTATGCTGACCCCGAAGAAGGCCATGAGCCAAAATGCATCAGTCAATAAATAAATTTGTCTATTTACTGCAAAGGTTGCTGGAGATCTTCACACTTTATTATTTAGAATTTATTTTGTTGTCTATGCACCTTGAAAATTTACTCTGCCTGGATAACACTTATCCACTTGGAGAAGTTGGATTTTCCAAGCAAGCAGAGAGATTTTATTTTTGCAGGGTGTCTAATTACAGCAGTACATGCCCCAAACACCTCATCTAGGAAAAGCTCAGGAGGCATCCTGGTCAGATGCCCAAAGCTCCTAAATTGACTCGTTTCAAAGCAAAGGAGTAGGATCTCTACTCTGAGCTCCTCATGCTATCTCCAAAGGTGGAATCACTGTTTTCTCAGGTAACAGCAAAATATAATGTGTGTCTGGGAGTGCGTAGAGGGTTTGTTGTCAGTCTTCTTTTATTCAAGCAGACAAACAGGTGTTTTTTATTTACTCCACTGTACGTCATCCTTCTCTCCAACTGCAGGATAACAGGGCGGTACCCTAATGTTGCTCATGTCCCCTACACCTTGGCTCCAAAAACTGGCAGATGGATAGACAGACAGCTGTGCACTAATCAGCAGACAGATGGATTGACCAACCATCAAAAAGGCAGGCAGATGTTCAGATAGTTAGACTTAAAAATCACTTTTTTGGTTGTTGAGGACCCAAAACACACACACACACAAACCAAACACATCCTGTAATACCCCAAGAGGGTGCACTGCTTAATCTTTATGACTCTCGAACCGTAAGGCTCTGTTTTAATTTTGAATTCTGCAAAGAAGGGAAAAAGGTAATATCATCTGGTCCTGTGAAATTCTGTGTCCAAAAAGTGATTAAACAGGATTAGACAGGATTAAACCCCACAAAAGGTAAAACGGACACAACTTGAAGCATGCAGTGATGCCCATTACATAATAAGGGTAAAAATATGAATGACCAATTTGTGGTTTTAGACCTGTACTCTTGAATTGTGTCATTTTTTTCTTACAACGAGCCAGCATTTCTGAGTGCACTGTTCGGCAACACTGTACAGTAACGTGATTACTCCAGTCCCAGGGCTAACTGTATATTTGAATAAATATCACTAATATAAGTTAAATAATTGCATGTTTTAACAACAGTTGTACAGTTTGGATTGTTTGCTGCAGATTTAGATCAGTTTGGTCTTCAGGAAGTATTTTCTTACTCTGTGCAGCAGCGCTTTCCAAAAAGAAAGTCTACGTGGCCGTCATGATAGTCACGGACATTAGTGCTCAGACACCGAAAGTACTCTCCATTGTCAACAGCCTTACGTACCCACAACACAACCCAATCCTTCCACCTCTTGCTGTCCTCTCCTGCCCGTCAGCTTATCAGGACCCTGGCAGACACTCTGATCAGGGTTGCTCTGTGCTGCCCATGTGTTTGTTTGCTCCTTATCCCACCTCGTGGCATAGCAAGCGGCATAGTGCGCCTCAAGCCCCTCAGCATATCCTGCATGCAGGCGAGAGATAAAACAAAAAAAAAAAAACTGCCATGAAGATTGCAGTTGTAGAAGAGGCAGTCATCACTCTGAGAATCTTAATGTCCTTCCCTTTGGAGAGGAGAAGAGAGAATAACAGAGCAAAATAGAGGAGAATGGTGGATATTTCAATGTCACTTAATTCAAGCCTTTTGTTGATGTTCTTCACGTACAGATAAGTGGCAGATTAAAGGAATAAAATTGACATTAAAAGGTATTAGTGAGGTGCTGGTCCATCATGTGCTGCAGAGCACCTTTGCATTCACTGAAAAAGCCTCTTGAAACAAATATTCACTTAGTCTGTGTTTTGAAGATAACTGTGACAAAAATCTCCCATAGGTGTTTAGCTGGATAAAGATCTGGTGACCGCAAAGACAACAAGTCACAAAACTTTAATAGTCATCAAACCAGTTAGTGACCTCTCATCTTTTATGGATTGAGGTGTTGTTCCCATCAGAATTTGAATGTTTTATCACAGGCTAAAGCGTGAAACAACTTTGCTCTGATTTCTGTGACCCTTTCTTCTGAGACCCAAAACCAAACATGTCCCCCACATCAAAACAGCAGCGGCCGATCACCTCACTGCAGCTTCTTTAATTTTTCACTCATCAGTGGGTGTGCCAGTTAAATCTCTGAGAGCTTTAAGTAACTGATTGGCTGCCAAACTCAATTCCTCTCAGCTTTACTTGTACTTGCCTGCAGGTTGTGATGCAATGAAAGCTGGTGCACGCAGCTGCCTGGTGATAGTAGGGCGAGTTCTTTAAAGGAATCATCCCTTTGGGGCTTTCACCGCATCTGGTGCCTCTTGGCAGACACATTTTTTAAAACTCGGATGTCTCTTAAATTCTTCCGTGCCTTATGTTGGATTTTATTGTTAAAACACTTCTCCTCAAAGATGCAATCCTTTAACTGATAAACTGCTCTACTTGTCGCAGGACCATTTGTGGTGTACAAATAAATTTGAGTTATTTGTACTTTTGCATGTGCGTGGATAAAGACAACCAAAATGACGCTATTAATTCATTTAAATGATAACAAGGTCAGATAACTCTGAAATCCTGCGTGCATGAGATGCTTCATTCTTACATCAGCAGCAGTTCAAATCTATCACAGCACCCAGTTATATTAATTCACAATAGGCATATAAAGTGGCATTTCTTTATGACTACAACACGGGTAAGAAAGCCAGACACACACTGCACTACCTGGAGGAGAAGTGTCGTGGCAGAGCAACAGGAGATAGGCTACACCAGCATGTGGAAAGAGGGTTAAATGAAAGGAAGTTGCTGTGGTATTATGTCCCACTATGGGATGAAGAGGATAAGAAGAAGAAGACTACACTTATATCTACAGCTCCTCCTATTATTATTACGTTTATTAATATTGTTGTTAGTTCTACTAATAGCATGTCTGCACGAGCCAGATAGAAAAAGGAACAGAAAAGCAGCAGCAGCTTTAGTCCCTTGTGCCTCTATAGAAGGTGTTTTCCCTTGCATTATGGCAGCGTCAGACAGCGACACAAATCACTGCTATTTGTGTAGAAGGGAAGAATGAGACTATTCATATTTTCTTGAGTATCATGGCAGCAAAGACAGTTTGAACGTCACGGTTAAACGAAACAAACGTCCACTTTGGACTCTGATGTTTTCATGGTTTAAAGTGTTTGGGCCAGTTGTGCATGTTGTCATGTAATGTGCCTCATTTTGTCTATATTATCTTTACAAAAGTGGTCCCTGTAGTTCATAGCTGCTTGCTTATTAGCAGGCAAAGCCATGTCCAGAACTTTATGTCATGGTGAAGGTCATAAGAAGAGGCAGGACAAAAAGGTATACTGCAAAGAGACAAACAGTAAAAAAAGAGAAAGATAGGCATAGCCAAACAGAGAGAGAGAAAAAGAAAGAGGAGGAGATGAGAGACAGCACGATGCCCGGTGGAGGGAGAGGAGGAGGCAGTGAGTAAATAGTCAGCGGCTCTAATAGGAATATCAAGCCAGTGAAAGGTAAACAGGCTTCTCCAGGCAGATACAAAGGGAATGTGGCGGCTTTGAGAGCACTGGAGTGCCGGCACGCCACTGTGGCACAGCGATAACGGCCCCAGGCCTGCCTGCATCCCAGAGATAAGGCCGAGCGCTGGCATGTGTCGCCCCTGATCCCAATTTCACAGTCAATATTCATCCAGCCCGACAAACAAGCAACATTTAAGATAAAAAATAAATATAGAGTCCTTCTGCTATTACCTCCTGTTTATTAATCTGCACACAGCACCCACTGCCTTTTAAATAGTAGTAAACACCCAGCCCTCCTCGCCTCGTCCCCTCCCTCTCTCCCCCTCGCTCCCTTCTCACCATCAGAATCCCTCTCTCTCCCCTCCTTCCAGGCACTCCACTTCTCCCAATCCTCTCTTCCCTGTCTTCCCCCTGTCTTCCTGCACATCTGGGGATTTGCATGGCTTCGCTTATTCTTCTCAGATTGCCTCAGGCATGTGCGTGTGTGCGCGCGCGCACGCCTGTGTGCAGGTCTCTGTGTGTATGAGCTGATGACACCTGTGCTTGCATGTGTACACAACATCCTTTTCAGATATATTTCTGATATGTACCTGTATGACCAGTTTCTGATTGCTGCAATAGGTGCGTGAGAGTGTCTTTATGTTTTGAGACATGTTTGCCTGCAGTGATTTTGTGTGTATGGAGTCAGACCCCAGCTGTATGCTTGAATCACTCAGTGTCTTCATCTTATCCTTCGCATTTTCTCACCTGGCACCTGTACTGGCGTAAAAAAAAAAAAGCCACTCTGACAGGTTGTCAAGCCTCGTGTTCAGTCACGAAACCTGCATTTTCCTAAAACACAGGATCGATCACAAATGTTCAACTAGTTCTTGTAGAGCTTTACTTTGAAAGAATGCTCACTAAGAATTTCTACAGAACAAAAAGAAAAACGATGGAAATTCTTAAGTGAAATGATCTCATACCACTGGAAATTTTCCCACCAAAAATAAGGTTAAATACTGGATTAAATCACTTGCTAAGTCTGATTTTACTTTGAAACGCTGGCCCAAACTGCAGCCAACAAGCCAGCTGGGGTCTGATTACCATATGCAACAATCACAGAGACGAGTAAACCAAGAGCTAAGCAGAGCTACTTGGCCTACAGCTTGTTTTATTTCTTTTTCTGGACTGAGCACAAAGCCTCTCTTCAATTAGCGTCATTAATTTTGTGACACAGAGCGGTGAGAAAAAGGAAGCAGAGCAGTGAAGTACATAAGCCAGGATTGACACAGGTACATGTCACATTATTGCAGCTGGCACAGGCCCGCTGTAGTATTTACGGTTACAGGCATGAACATTACATTACAGTTCCATAATTTGCTGGCAGCTGGACTATAATCATTCTTACCAGTGCTCTTTATTGCTCCCTGACCACCAATCCTCAGCTCCCATATCATCCTCCCCACTACGCCTGACCTGCTTCATCACTGCTCATTTACTCATCCCCTTCTCTGTGGCCTTCTCCTGCCCTTCCTTTCTCTCTGTGGTACAGACCTGTCCATGCCTGGCCAGCTGGCCATATCCCTTTAAATCTGGCCTGAGCTGAGCCGCTGTCTCCAGGAGATTACTGCACACTCTCCTCGGCTCCACAGATGGGAGAGACAGGCTGCCAGCTGGCACAGGGACACCCACTATCCCCACTGGAAACTGGCCAACAGGCCTAGCTCTCTGCTCCAAACACTCTGCCCATTCACACTCTGTAGAGCTAGGCCTCCAACTTCCTGCTCTACATTTTTTTTTTTTGCCATCCCCTTCTGCTCTATTCACCTGTCTCAAGCGGCCATGTCTATTATTTAAGTAAAGCTCCATAAAGTACATATTTTGACCTGTGCTTTAGATATCTAATAGTTGCTGGAGTGTTTTGGACTTTTCCAGATGGCTTTAATTGCACTGAATTAAACAATTCTGTGCAATTAAAAAAAAAAACAAGACCCAGAGAGGTGACGTTATCCAGCAAGAAAGAAAAAAGGCCAAATAACAAAATAACAATAACAGCAGAATTGTTTTTTCTTCTTTATAACATCCATCAGTCATCTCTTAACCGTTCAGACATTAGTTGTTACACAGGCAGTTTAAATTACTTTCCAGCCTCCTTGTACTCTAATGAAGTCACGCAGTTTGTCAGTATGTTAGCTGCTACACACCATCCAGTCATTTAAGTGTAACTGTATCATCCAGAGCTCTTTTTATGTTATGAATGGAGAGTGTTTTTTTTTCTTAGTGGAATAGATTAAAGTATTAAGAACCACATAATGTAAGTATCTATAATGATTTTTTTCATCATTTCTGTTCTTCTAACTACTTCACACACATACATACACTCGCTCTTTATCTCTCCGGCCCCCATTTTAGAGCGCAGTGAAAGGTGCAGACTGAGGCTTATTGAAAGGTGTCACATGTGCAGATGTGATAAGAGTACCAGGTAGAGATAAACAAGCCCCCTTCATCACTATGTAACCACACACATGCTGTCCTCTTGAGTTAAAACAGAACACACACATATGCACCCACACACTCACATGTATTTAATGTACCAGGGTTGAACAAGTTCATTATCCCTGTGTGTGGTGGCTTGATAAGGCCCGGATCTCCTGAAATAGCTTTGCTATTGAGCTAAGACCTTCCACTGTGGAATAGAAAAATAAAAGGAACCCAGAGTGGAATATATATCATTATCCTCTCTGCTCTGTTATCTGTCACCTTTCCATTACAGGAGAATAAGGTGGTTTTGTCCCGGAGGCAAACAGCTATCAGGAAATATGTTTTCTGATGCAGTCAGGACACACTCTCGTACTTTGTGCTACAACAATGGCTGTTGTTCCTGCTTACATCGACCTCCTGCTGTACTTCCTGAGCTGACTGAACCATTCCTGTGCCACTTCTGGCACCTTGCACTTCCACACGTGCACCCGCCATGGGAAAGTGTCAAGTGCACTAAAACGGGGGACGGCACTGTCAACACAGCCGCCTGACCACTGCAGATAGTAATGAGATAGGAAAAATACTCCCCTACATTTAGATTTGCATAATTCTGTTCAGTGTAACCTGGTTAATATTGAACTTTATCTATCTTTGCACACAAATTTAATTTTGTGGTAGCAGTCATACATGGCATACTTACACCGCATGCGCAGCGTTAACCGATCATAGAGTTGTGTGGAGCGGAATAGCCTTTGGTGGCTAAGAGAAGAGAAAATGCACAAAAACCTTGCTCCCCATCCTTCTATGGGACCACCTGCTGACCACTGAGATGATTACAGTGCAAGATTGCTGTACCAGATTACTGTGACCCCAAGGAACCCTCAAGATGGATGTGCACACACACACACAAATACACACATCCACACACGCACCTACAAAAGCACCTGCCATCTTCATGTAGAATACTTCTTACAGCTTTAACTGGTGGCGTTGACTCCACAAACTGAGTATACTTCATTTACAAATTCTCAATCACCCGTCATGGCCACTCAGGAAGTAGCTTCTAGGGAACAAGTGAGCAAGGGAAGTAAATGTTATTGCTGATTGAAAGGATGATCAAACCTAGAAAAAGGTAATATAGCTCAAACCTGAAGTCTAAAACTATTTTTAAATGTTTCAAATACATTTTTGAGCAACATCGTAAGCTCTGTGGCTAAGAGATCAAATCTATAAAGTACATATAGAATAAGCAAATTAGGACAGCAAGACATTGCAAACAGGTGTGTGCTGATGTAATCGTCAGCATGACTACAAAGCAAGTTCAATAATCCTTGTGTCAAGATACAGCTTCTGAAACATGTATTTCAATATGCATGTATGAGAATAATGAGACACCGAGGCTCAAAAATATCAGTTTTTGCCCACCTGGGGACGTTTAGTTCCCTATAATGATCTGTTATCACAGTAATTAAAAAGTATCACATAAAAGAGATATCGGCATAAATGTTTCCGCCAGCTCTAGACAAAGCAGCAGATTTCTATCAAAGGAGCCTATGTAAGATGAAGCAAGGGAGAAAAGGGAGAGGTCTGCGTTAACTGACTTGACAGTGCATCACTTCGCATCATATGTGACGGACTGTCATTATGGTTCACATCCAACTGCACGGCTCTCTTTACCAGACTGTGGACGTCACATGATATCAGTGAAACGGAGAAGTTAACTTGCGGCTCCTTCCCCATCCCTCCTCCTTACATACGCTGCTTCTCCGAACCCCCTCGTTTCTTCAGCACCAGCCCCCCCACCACCACCACCACCTCCTCCTCCTTCCACCCCTCCACCTCCTTCCACCCCTCCTCTCCTGCCATGTTTGCAAGAGCGAGGGCTTTGGAGGGTGGCACTCTGATGGCGTGAAGCCAGATGGCAGCCACAAGGCAGGCGATGTGGCACAGAGCGAGGAAGGGTGCACATGTACGCACACACCCGTACACAATCAGTCACTCACACTTTCTCTCCTTAATGAACAGCCATGAATTATTCATCACACACACATGCACACACACACTCACACATGCCTCTCACAGGGCACGTACACAGCTCCTGTCAGCAACAGAAGGCTCTGCGACTTCTCTCTATTTTATTATCATTTCTCTAGGCATTTTCCTTGGTTGTAAAGGAATACCAGGTGGTGCTCGACCCCTCAAACTATCAACTCCTCCTCCTTCCTCCCCACCATTTCCTCCTCATTGCACCCCGTCTCTCTTCCCATCTCTCTGAGTCCTTGTCATCCTCTCCCAGCCTGTTTTGCAGTTTTGCTCATAGCCTCTTCCATCTCTCTTCGACTGTCCTCACCTTTCCTCAGATTCTCACGAGCAGGGTGTGGTACGAACTAAGGCTGCACAAGTAATCGAGTTTTAATCTCAATCACGATTTCAGCTTCCCACAATTAAATGAACAAGATCAAGCGATATTGCAAATGCATCCTCCAACAACAGAACCCAAAACAAAACCAAATCAAGCACTCACTAAATTACCGCCCGATGTGCCAATCACAACTGTTCCCTGCACCGCGCAGCTTGATGTTTCCTGGACTAGTCTGGATGAGTAACACTATGTTAAAAGACAGATGTACAACAAAAACCAAATGTCTGGCACAGCAGCAGGTGAAGAGATTGTCTCTCAAAGTGATCATTACCCACTGTTTGGAAAAACTTTTAGTTTAAGGAAAAAGATGGTAACCAGAACAAATCATACAAGTAGTTTATTCAGTAGCCTGAACATCATACATCAGAAAACGCAGCATCATTAATGCATGAAGGTCAAGACAAACAGCCCGATGCTAACACGTATCATCCAACTTCAACTGAGATGCCCATGGAAGGCAGCATGTACTGTGCATCCAACTCACAAAGACCCACTGAAATCACCAATGTAATTATATTCTGTTTGGCCACAGATAAGTGTCGAGTAAACACCGAAATGATGGCTGTGGGAAAATGGTCAATACACCGGACAAAAGTATGTATGTAATGAGGAATTGGTACCATGGTACTTCAAATTGCACCAAATTCTGCTTTAAAGTTGAAGTCAAAATTGTCAGGATCAGATAACCACTGATTTACTGTTATTTCTGCTCTGTCTTTACAGTTAAGTAAAAGTGTGTTTTTTGTTTGTTTGTTTTGGTTTTTGCAATGGTTAAAGCTAATAATAAGTGTCTGGGTATTGTCAATGAGGATAACTGGCCTAGAAAAAAAAACAGAGGGGATTATGGGATGCTGAGGCTGAGGAGGACTCTGGATAGCTCACTCATACAAACGGTAGCATGATCACACACTCATGTCTTCAACACTTTGACACACTGCTGTTTGTGACGGCTACAAAAGCAGTGTGTCTCAGTCTTAGGGCACCGTCACTCCTACAAATCTTGATTCTTGCAGCAGATATCTTAAAATGACGTTTCAGTACAAAAATCATTTTCCACATTCATAATCTTCCTTGACTGAGGTGAACCAGCAGATTGAATATACCGTGTCTTATTAATTCTTGTCTCAGTTATGTTTACCCAAAAGTGCTGTCTTGTGCATCAGCTACAGATTAATTGGAATGATTGGGGTGCTGTGGAGGGATGATAACAAGGTTTGAGAGGTCTTACTTTGTGTAATCCATGTTGTCCTTATCATTCAAGGATCAGACAACAAAAAAATGTATTTGCATCACAATCATGTTCAGTTTCAAAGCTAACTCATTTTTCCTCTCTCATGTTGTCCTCTTGACTTTGTTGCAAGCAAGATGGTTAGTCACTTGGCTTCTGCCTCTTTTCTCAGCAGTTGTGTAGAGGGTGTAAAATGATGGTGACAGATACTGTACGATGGGGGGATGGCTAAAGGAAAATGTGCCCTTGCTGTCAGGGAGGTTCAAGGTATAAAAGGGAGATGTGAAGGTGAAGGGATGTCAGTGATGGGATGGAGGGAGGTGCAGAGCTCTCAGGGGAGAGGGAGCTATGAGGAAGTCTGATAAGGTGTACAGTATGTGGATGAGAAGAGAGAAGGAAAGCGCTATAGTGTGACAGAAGGGAAGGGACATTCTGTGCTGCTGTGGTAAAGGTCACCAGTCTCCCCTGTGAGGTTGAGTGGTATTTGAACCTCACTTCTGTGGTTACAATGTCTATCCACTGTGTCTGTATGCGTGTGTCTGTGTGTGTCTTTGCAACTACGCTTGCTTCTTTGGCAAGGGAGACAGACCAGTGCTGAGTTTAATTGTCTGTAACAAAGAGCTGACTCCTTTAGGATCCATTGGTGTGCTGAGCATCATCTGTGAGACCGCAAAACAAAACACACAATCATACGCACAGACAGGCACACACACAAAAACTTCAATGCATGTTACGCACGGCACAGCACGAAATGTTTGTAGGAGTGTGTAGGTATCGTTTCACCTGAGGACTGTAGTCTCAGCAAGACAACCTGACACAGGGTAGGAGGTAAAAGGCCAAAGGATTCATCTGAAAATAATTCAGAGCACTGCTACCTTCTTTTCAAACTGATGTCCCAGAAAAAAAGGCTTATCCACGCCTGTATCATCACTTAATAAGCACACTATCCTTCTCTGGGATCCAAAGCATGTCATGCCAGAGATAATCCTTCTAGTGCTCTCTGCCTCAGCATCTGGGTCTCCACCAAGTTGGACATGGTTGGTTCAAAACATCTCAGCACCAAGAATGAAACAAAACGTCCTGATTTAATGCAAAAACCAACTCAACTGACACGTCTTGAGTCCCGAATGGTAATACCAGACAGCCTGTGTCAGAGTAACATGACAGAATAAACACTGCACTTTATGTATACATAAAAAAAGTCAGTGTATTTTAAAATATATATTGTACTTTTTATAGTATAATGCCTTTATATGTAGACAAGTTTTCTTATTTATTAAATAAGTTAAATAAATAAAGAATAAATAAAGTCTATGAATATTGTTCTTATTAGTAATTGGTATTTGAATCAAAAATGAATTTCGTTTTTGGTCAGCGTCTCCTTTGTTCCACAAAACTTCATGCATATGTGGGTTGTTTTTTTCCCCATCAGGTAGAAGAGATTGTTTTTAAATATTTCATAATATTTTTACGAGGCACTGTAATTAGGAATTTTAGGAATTGTAGAGCAATAGTACAGGTTCAGTTTCTTCAGTTCATCTTGTTTTATTTTTTCTTTAATGCAAACTCATGTGTTATGCAGTGACAGATTGTAGGAAATGCTCTTCCTGCAAAAGGACTGTTATGTGGGTAATGTAAGGAACAGAAGCCAAAATGTCAAAAATGTTGATAATGTTCCTGGATGTGGGTTAATGTTTAATGCAGCAGTCCCACTGCATGTATGACACAGGATTTATATGTGAAATTTAGCTTCAGTTGCTCATTTCTGCATTCATTTTAATGACTGAATTTGAGGTTAAAATCATTGTATGATATGAAAACACAGCAATCTGGTGATAATAGGAAAGAACAGCATTTTTCCTGCTGCTTTATTTCTGTTAAAGTAACTGTGACTAATTTTGAGGGACATGCAAAGGGTGGCTGGTGTGTATACGTGAATGAGTGGGTGTTTATCTGAGACAGACAGAGTGTGAAAGCAGCAGGAGGCCTGGAGAAGATGCTTAGAGACAATGGAATCAAGAAGACCCGAGACAAACAGAGAGGGCCGAAAAGGCCACAGTCATTATCACCTGGGCTTTATTTCTGTGAGACTTCCCTCCGCACACTACTCACCACCAGAATCTCATTTTCTTACCCTTTTAATCAATAGATCTTCAGTTTGAGTGGTTACGACTGAGCCTTCTGACCAGTCACCTGTGAAGAAGAAGTAGAGGATCGCCTTCCTTCATCAACCTGCGCTGTGGCACTCTCATATACATGAACACACAAAGATCTAATGGATGCTGAGTAGAGTAGGAAGCAGAAAAAAAAAGAAAATAGAAAAGATGATTTCGATATTTTGAGATGAAATAAAATTCAGTGTGTTAATCTTTAACATCTTTCCTTAAGGATTAATAAAGTATTTGGATGATTCTGAGTCTCTCTTTTTGAAAGAGAAGCAAAAACTGAACTTGACAGTCATACAGGCTGTACTGTGTATTCTCCAAATGAGTCGTGTATGAGACAAACATCACTGCAACCCTAAAGGCACAAGCCCCCACAATCGGACTACGTCACAGAAGACAGTCTATAAAACCGCCAACCGGACACTTCAAACTTCAATCAGGTCAATCAAAGTCCCACATAAGTAAAACTTTATACCATCAACAAATAATATATTTCTAAAATGTTTCCAGAAGGGCATGATGCAAATGAGGACCCAAATGCAGGACAACAGATAACAACTAAAGTAACTAAATGTGTAATAAGGAAAAATATTTCCTGGCCTGGTGTGACAAATCCACTGCCTGATAATTGGTGTATTGGTCACAAAAAACAGGCTGGCACACAGATGCCCGCACAGATAGTGTGGACAGTATAATCCCTGCCTAAAGGCCCAGTCAGGCGGGCTTAGAGAACAGTTTTGCCTCAATTTGAGTGAGATTTTGGTTATTTTCCATTACAATTGAGTAGCACCTCAGTGTGAGATGGGGTTGTTACAGCAAGGCCGGCACACGTCCTATGACATCATTTGTACAATACAACAATGGGGAATGTCAAGGCGATGGTTTCCCCTCTCCTCAGTCTATGTCTTTTAGTCAAACTTGGGGACCATGGTGTTGTTTTTCTGTGCAGCCATTTCAAAAATGGTGGTTTTAATTTTCGTGATGGAGTTACCGCTGACTGGCCAATGAGTGGCATGCAGTCTATTGACGTCATACTTGCGGAGTACCTCAGATGGCTTGGAAACCTGGCTGAGCAAGTACTAAAAATGTACCTGGTACCAGGTTCCTCCACCTAATGGAAAACCCTAAAAACCAAGTCAAGTAGGTACTGGTGGAAAAATGGCTTTAGTGACCCACCTGGTGAGTGAACTGATGAGAATCATGGAAAGAAACACAAATATAGGCCAAAGAGGTTAGAAAGCAAGCTGACAAGAAGGAGGAGAGGACTGTGAATACACAGAGGGATCACTGAGTGATTGAATACAAAACTAAGTAATTCTTTCCTGACAAAAAGAGAAAAAAGAAAGACTGGAAGTAAGATTAAATGGCACACAATGTAAGAACTGAACAAACCAAAACAGGAATAGACAAGTGATAGTGACAAATAACGAACATGCAGACAAACAGAAGAAAAAAGCTAAGAAAATACGGTCAAAAGGGGAAAACGTGAAGAAACAGATGCAAAAAGTACCAAAGGAAAAAAAAACACAGGAAATGGTTTTTTTTAAATCAATGAGGAAAGAAGTGATGATCTTAGGGAAACATGCTGTAAACCCCACAACATGGAAGCAGATGGAAGGAAAACAGTAGGCAACTTCGAATTTCAATGACTGATATCAGTCATCAGGTATAAAAGCTGCCTGGACGGTACAAGAAAGCCGATAATGTTCCCTTCCTTTGTAAATGAAAGGCATGCCCACCTGCTTCACCTGTTTAATATACATATTATAATGTGATCATAATGCACCTGTGTGCAGATGTGATGTGATTTAATAAGACCAGACAGGCATGGGGTTAAAAATTGCATTTTAATACATTTAAGCTGAATACATTTATGGATCCATCCACTATACATTAAGTCATTTTCCATATTCACACTACAATCTCAGACTTACAAGCATTAGTGTAAACATGATGTAAGCCCTTCTCAGGTCCTCTAACATGTGTTCTGAGGAGGGCTCTTGGTTTTAAGCTATGTGCTGTAAAGCTGAAGCCTCTGGTTTGAGAGTTTTAAGGGCTGCCCCCCCCCTCTGTGTTTGTCCTAAATGGCTATGTAATTGCAGGGCTGCTGGTCATGGACCCCCTGCTGTGTGGAGATGAGAGCTTGACTACTTCAATCCTGACCCCGTGATCCCGCCTCTCTTTCCATCTTTTTCACTCGCTCCCCAGCTTTTTCTGGCTCTTGCCTCTTAATTCGTCCCTTTCTCTCTGCCATTCTCCTTGTGTCTCTCTTACACACAAACACAGTGAAACAAGCACAATGACCACACAGATACATTTCTGTCTGTGGTAAATAGTCAAATGTTCAGCACAGCAGGGAGATGAACCCATGCAGGGCTGCTGCCGGTCAGGGAGGTTTGTTAGTGCACAGGGGTTTGGAGGCCTACCAGGTGCAATTTTTAAAGCCTTTTAAACAGTGAGACCGAGATAAGGAGAAAAGCAGATAGCAGACTGCATGGGGATCATCCATTAGTAAATATTATTGTGTTTATTATTGTATTGTTGTATTGTATTATTATATTGTGAAAGATCCAATGGCTTTGCGTTATTTAAAAAAAAGTGTATTTTAGGAGATGAAAAGGGTTTAACTGGCATATTTGACATTTTTATATATATATACACACTTTTAATGAATATAACATCATACATTTATGAACTATGAACTAGCACAAGCGTTGTGCAAACAACAAAACGACCTCAAGTTTCATGCAAGATCTAAACTCCAATCCCCCACCTGACAGCTCTGCACTGCTTTCTATGAAAGACTGAATCTACTACGTCTTCTACCAGAGGCTCCAGAGGAAGTGCAAGAGTCTAGTTCCCACTCACCCACCAGTTACAACATGCTTAAAGGTTATTCTGGGTTCTCCCCATATGGAAAAGAAATAGTAAAAACTTATATGACTTACTCATGAAAGTGGCCACTTTCTCATTACTTTCATATATTGTTTTAGTAAGTATCCAAAACATACAAGTTTCATTATATAATTTTTCAAGGGATCTTATATGTGTTTTCACTCTTGTATGCTTTTCATACAAGTTTCACACAAGACAGATACAAACTTTAGAAGATTTATATATATCTTTTCCATATGGGTCTGCAGTGATGGGAATAACAACTAACGGCGTTACTTTTTTCAATAACGAGTAATCTAACTAATTACTATTCCTATCGTTACAACATCGTTGCAGTTACTAACAAGAAAATGCAGTCCGTTACTATTTTTCAACAAACAGACGGTTGAAGCTGTGTTCAGCTTACTGCATTTTATATCAGTTGCACGGAAGTAGCTGTAAGTGATCTGGGCGCTACTTTAAGCAGCTGCGCGCTTAAAGCTGTTTTTGGCACAACACCTGGAGCTAAGGGGGCAAAACAATAGCATGAGTGCTGCTGTTTGACTGAGGAAGAATAAAGTAGTCGTGGTAAGCCAATCACATGACCACTTAAAGACAAAGCAACAAGGTGATATATACCAGTTTATAAATTGTGTTGACAGGCCACGTAAAACCAGAGTCATGATAAACAATATATACGCTGCGTTTTTTCCTCAATCGTTTCGTCACGTTTACTGTCCAAGGACAGCGCTAGCAAGCACTCTGTAGTTATGAGCAACCCCCCCCCCCAAAAAAAAAACAACAACAAAAAACCGGGAAGTTTTAGGAGTGACGGGGAGAGAGAGAGAGAGAGAGAGAGAGAGAGAGTTTGAGATGTGAGACATTTGTGACGTTTAGCGTGTTTGGAGTGTGTAGTTAATGTGTTGTCTTGTGTAGTTAGTGTGTAGTGTTGTGGATAGTTTTGTGTTGTGTGTCAGAACAATGAGGTGACTGCTGGTAGCAAAAGGAGTGACACACCTGCTGCTGTCAGACCTGCAGGTATCAGGCTGTGATGTTCTCCTTTATAGTGGACAGAAATTATTTTTTTGGAGTGGCACAAATAAACCCAAAAGGGAGGACGGACAACCGCTGCTTAAGTGTAAGTACAGCTGAGATGCATATTTTCAAAACACCATGCCCATTTGGCTTTCAAACAACAAAAATTGGCTATGCCAAAAATTGGTCCTCCCAACACAAGCAGAGTCCCCTTGCAGAAACAGGGCAATATAGTGTATGTTGTATGTTAAGTGCCAAGAGGCTTGCAATGAATTATACATTGAGGAAACCAAAGCACATCTGGCTAAATGGATGGCACAACACAGAAGAGCTACCTCATCAGTCCCAGACTGTGCAGTCTATTTACACCTACAGGGCTGCAGCCATTCCTTCAATGATGAAGATGTCCCCCCCCCCCCCCAAAAAAAAAAACAAAAACAAAAAAAACATCTTGTAATTGTATCATATGTGTGTAGTACATATGACCATTATGATTGATAAATATCTGCAATGAATCTTTGTAGAGCTTATGACATAATCTACAAAAGTGGTGGATGCCGTTGCCGGTATTTAAATGTGTATGACCCTGTGCAGAGGTGGGAAGTAACAAAGTACAATACTTTGTTACTGTACTTAAGTAGAGTTTTCAGGTATCTGTACTTGAGTATTATTTTCTGACTACTTACTCATTACTTTTGCACTAATGCATTTGAGGAAAGTATTATTACGCCTCCAAACATCAAACCGATTTGAGCCTAAACAGTAACACGGTTCGTGTATTAATCACCACAGAATATCACATAAATAGAGATGACGTTTGCCGAAGTCAGGGGTTAAAAGTGGGACAGTGGTGGGGTTTTGTTTTGTTTTCTTGGCACAACAGTGGAATGACTGCAGGTCTCCATAAGTTGCAGCTGCGGTACTTCTGCATCTAGCTAGCCCTACTGAAGAGGAGCGAGCATAAAGGGAGTGACTTTTTAAAGTAGCAGATTATTTGAAATGCAGCGTTTCTGTCAGCTCAACAAACATCAGCAAACACAAACTGTTTGTGTGCATTTTGTCTCACAGTGTATTGCTAGCTAAAGGTCCAGCTGCTGTATTTCACAGGGAGAGAAAAGAAAGAGAGCTAACTTCACTCAGAGATGGAGAAAGATACAAAACACAGAATTGGAGAGGAAGAAGAGAGGTTAGATTTAAAGGTAAGAACTGCTCAGTGGTATTTAATAAACTGGAAATTAAAGCTTACAGGTAAGTCCTCATGTTTTTAAATCAGACACTGGGTCTGTACATAAAACATTATGTTTTTTCATATTGTGAAATAAGCACCAAAGCAAACTGAGGTAGGCCAACTGTTATTTAAAGGTTGCATGTTAGTGCAAGATAAACAGGTTAGTTTGCTGTACTGTGATGGATTTAAAGTAAAGAACGGTGTGCGTGACTCATGCAGAGTGGCTGTGGTTTCATGATCAGAATACATCAAGTGTAGCTGAGACTCATGAATTGTAGCTGATGATGCTGAGATCCATTCAGTAAATTTTAACTTTGTACTAGAAAAAAGACAGTAGAAACAGTGTATTGTCAGTGTAGAGGATGGAAATCGGCCAGGACAATTCATGAAACATCTGCTGCCATCTGGTTTAATTAAGTTGTGTAAATCCACAAAGAGCAGCAGGTCAGCTGATCACAGCCTGTATGCTAAGAAAATCTATTGGAGCTCTCAATTGAAATTATTTTGACTTATGATTCTTTTCCCCACCCTGAGCCATTACAACCAATTTTAAGGGTTTCCCCACCTGCTGAATCCACTTTAACCCCCAACTGTACACATTTTCCTGTTTAGAGGCAAAGTCGCCCTCTAAAATGTAGACAACAGAAAATAGAGATATAGTTTTTTAAAATTTTTCTTCTTTTTCTTTAGATTCAAGCTGTGTTTAATCATTTTTTAAGAAAACGTTAAACTACAGTTTGTAGTAGAGAATAATATCTACTGATATTATTTTATCACTATGTTAATATAGCACAAGCTTCAGTTAGCTTTGCACAAAAATAGAAACAAGTAACAGGCTGGAAAATTGTTTCCCTAATAGGTTGTGGTCAGTTTTTTGGGAGGCAAACAAATTTGTCCCTCTAGTTTTTCCAGGTTCTTTGTACATTCCTTCATTTCTATTTTACAGTTTCAGCAATCGCCTTCCAGGACATTTTTCAGTTCCTGATGCTATGATTATTATTCATTACATTGATTATTATTCCTTGTATTATGTCACTGAAACTGAAATTTGCTTGAAATTAACAAGGGGAGTAGATGGTATTGACCAGCCCAGCTGCAGTTGTTATGTGGACATGACATGTAGTTGTATTTCTAGGGTGATGCAAGTTAGGTTAGATTAAGCCACAGGTTAATCCCTAATTTAGACTTGGGCGTTATTAAATTATGATTTAACCAGAAACACCTTTTAACTTTACACCAAAAAATTCCACGTAACCTGACGTGCACCTCCTATAAAACTTTTCTACACGTCGGTTCGATACAGCCTGCAATCATTGAATGGCATGAAAGGCTAAGGCATAAAAGGGGTCACACCATAAGTTATGGTGTAGATTTGTTGTCACTTGGATGAGTGATGAAACGTTTCTTCCACTGAAGACGATGAATCTAAATGAACTGAATAATCTTTCTGGGATTTTCTTACCTGGATTGTAGAAAATGCATCAAAACGTCTATTGGTGCCAAAAACATGCTGCCATGAAAATCTTTAAGTTCATGAAAAAGACTGCTGTTGGATGAACAGATGGGTTGAGAGACCAGTCGTTGCTTTTTGACACTGTAGCACATCACGGTCAGTGTCTTTTTTTTTCCCTCTGGGGCAATAAATTCATGTACGCTTAACAACAGAAAAACTGCAATAAAGTTCAGACGGATTTAAAAAGAAAAAAGCTTTTAAAATTAATGTGTGCAGCTTGACTTCGCACCAACTGCTGACATAATTACAGAGAGGGAAAAAATTTGAAAAACTAATTTCAAATTTAATGTAAATTATAGTTATTGGAAGAGCTGCGGCAATCGCCATTCATGTACGAAGGAAATATGCGTGCTTCGAGCTCGCGTGCGTGCACTGGGAACGGCTCATATAAGCCATCAAAAAACCATCAGATACAGACATGAATGCAAAATGCATAAACAAACAAGAAGACCTTGAGCAAGAGGAAAAAATCTGACAGCCATAATGCAGCAAGTAGTAGCAGATATAAGGACCTTTTTGAACACACAATATTTTCAATGGTTATAACTTTATTTGTATTAATAAAGCTGTGTGAGGCTACATTTTCATTAATGATGCATTTGTATACTAGAATCCAGTTAAGAATGACTCACAGTTGTCAAATAAAAGGCAACTTGTAATTACATTAAATCCCCTTTTCATGATCTGTGTCTTGTTTAGCTGCTCAGAGATGTTTTTGCAGGGTTGTTATTTAATATTTGCTCTGCTCCTTCGGGTGACTCTGTCATCATTATTTATCGTTCGCTTAATAATTGGCTGTCTTTGTGCACATATTTATCCATAATCCAAAGAGTACAACACAAAATAATAACTATGCTGCAGATCTTTAATAGTTAATTACACAAAAACTGAAAGTTTAATTTCAGAAGTTTCTTAGTTCTTGTTGTTCCCTCTGGTCTTTATTTTTAAGAGTTTGATTTAATTGACAATGAAATGCCAATAAAAACGTCTAATGAACAAATGTCTTTGAAATATTTTCAAAACATCTGCAGACGCACTTTATGCTAACATCTGCTAGGACTGCAGTGAAACACCCACCAACTCGCAGACTCTGCCGTCTTGAGCAGGTCCGACTCATTGCACACATCAAACAAAATCATCCTTGTTTAGACGATAGTGTTAAAAAAGCATTCCTCACAACTGTTATGACAACTGTTGATCATTTTTATAGTTGGAAAACATTCACAAAAATACTCTGGGAAGACCTTTAACTTGACAAAAGCATTGTGAATATGATGTTTTACAATCAGATAAATCAAAGGACAGAAACATCACACTGCATATCTAAAGGGTCATCTATTTTTTGACAGGCTCTTTTATTTTTTAATTCATATTTCATGCTCTTGTGATTTATTGCTCTCATAATAGAACTAAGCAGCTGTCACATGAATGGGGATCTATGGGGATTGGCTCGCTTTTGGAGCCAGTCTCATCTTTCAGCCTCTTGCAGCCTTCCCGTCATCTCTGGAGTAGTCGTGAGGCTAAATTAGCTACTTCTACCTTACCACACCCAAATCCAGGCGAGTCAAACCGTGACATGGGTTGAGGGTTTTTTTTGTATTATTATTATGATTTTAAAAGCTATAACAGGTGATATCTGTGATTTCCTGCATCAATTCTTAGAAAGTGTCCACATAAGTCCAAAAGTGCTGTAGCCTTCAACTCCAGAGAAAGATTCATTTAATATTTCTTCTTTTTTTTTTACCATCACTGTTTGATTTGCACTCAGCATTGACATAAACCCACACAGGCTACACATGATGGGACGCTTATGATACAAAACATTCCTCAATGTGAAAATATGTTCGTCTTGTTGTGAGTAGCTGCACCAGTTCTATAAAAAAAAATCTCAAGAATAACATACAAATATGTTCATGAAAATCACAAACATACTTTTACACAGACATAAACACACAGATATATTCCTCTTGTGTGCTGGGCGCCTGTCACTCAGCATGTCACCCTGGCATCTGGAGTACACCCGCCTCCACCCAAATTAAAACAAGGAGGGAAAAAAGATATTTTCCAATTCAGCAGATGTGAGTCATTTCATCTTGTGATTCAAATGAGTTTTGTGTTTTGTGTGAACAGATGTCCGTACCCCGCCTCCTTTATCAACATTAGCTGATTGGGTTTTAGCATGCAGCTTGCCGTGCCTCTGCCTCACAGGTACTAACACACTAATCTGCCTCTGCACAGCTGTGCAGCACAGTGGAGGAGGGAAGGGAGGAAAACAAGAGTAAGGGCAGAATGGGATGATGGAGAAGGGCTGAAAGGGATGGAGAAAAAGATGGAGGGGAGGGAAGGAGGGTAAGAGGGAGAGCCAGAGGGCGATAAGAAGAGAGGATGTTAGTGAGACAAAGAGAAGACTTTGAGAGAAGAAACAGACGCTAGGAGAGAGGGGAGAGAGGATGAAAGAGAAATAACAAAGAAGAGGAGGGCAGAGAAAGTGAGAATGGAAAAGTGAATGAAGGAGTTGATCGCAAAGTTTTCATAGCAGTGTGTGTGTGTGTGTGTGTGGTGAGGGCAGTGGCTCTCAGATAATCCTTCAGCAGCTTCTTGGCCTGTGGCTGTTCATACAGAGAGCACCTGCAGCACAGCGAGGGTCACACCGTGGCGACACACTTTCTGCTCTAATAGCGTGTGTGCTTGCAGGTGGATGTGTGAGTCGCTTCATCATTGTGTGTCGCCAGTGATTGTGCGTGCGTGTGGCTTCATCATTGTGAAGCAGATTTGTGTGTCCCGCTCCAAGCCATCTTAAACTCAATTCTGCACTTCTCCTCTGAACTGAGATGTTAGATATCTGAGGGTGTGTGTGTGTGTGTGTGTGTGTGTGTGTGTGTGTGTGTGTGTGTGTGACAGGACAATGTGGCACGGACCTCTGGTGCGTTTGTTTACCCAGCCATCGTGCCTCAACAACGGGACTCTTTCTGTCTGCGCACCTGTTCAGCAGTCCTGACATCAGCAGCACTCAGCACACAAAGACCACCTCTGCACCCTAGAGGGGAGCAGCAGGAGGGGAAAATGAATTAGGGCTTTGGGAGGAGCAGACTAGAGGGAGGGAAAGTGCATCCAGTGATGAGAGGTAAGAAAGAGCGAGAGTTCGTGGCGAGAAGTTGAAAGCCTCGGTGAGAAACACACGGAGACAGAGGTATGATGTGCCAGAAAGCGGGAGAAAAGTCTATAAGAACAGGCTGAAGACAGGGAGCAACACAAAAGCTAGGTCTGTAACATAGTTGGTGATGCTAAAAAAAAAAAAAAGGGTGGGGGGGTGGAGGGGTGGGTGACAGTGAGGTAAGGTGGTTGGGTGCTGTGTCCCTCGCGTCATTCTCCTCCACCCCGGGAGTTGATCGGGTGCACTCAGCTTGTGAGCTCATTAAAAAGCACCCATTATCCCGACATTTGCACGCATCGCATGCAAAACTAATTTACTTGTAAGAAATTAAAAGTTCATTTTAATTGAGCTCGCGCTGCAGTATGCAAATTAGGAGTACATAATGTACATTGATGCGGAGCAGACAACACACTGAAAATGGACTTAACCCTTTCATAACCATATGGGGAATCCTTAAGTGAAAATTATTAACAAAGACAACTCCAAAACATAGCTAACCTGACAGTGAATGACAGAGATAGAGTGACAGAGTGTGTTTTTATGTATAAAAACATAAATTAAGATAGATGGATGGTTACCTCAGTAATACTGACAAAGCAGCACAGTATGAATTGCTAAAAAAAATAGCAGAACCTGGTCTCACATATAAAGTCTGTGCTGGATTCTTTTTAAAGACATTTTTCAGTCTGAATCTGAATCACTGGGCAAGGTGTCTATATACTTTTTTCTTGTGTGATGGTCTATGTGACAGCAGCGTTTAACGCTCAGTCGGGCAGTGAAATAGCAACAATCTATTTGTATATTGCCCAGGTAGAGGTCAGGTGTGTCAAATAAAGATTGGGGTCGGGAAGTGAATAAGGTGGAGCTGAGCTTTCATTTCTTCTACACTTGTTTGTCTCTGATCTTAATGGGAACTCCGTGCCCTGACCTTCTTGATCTAGCCTTCAGCCTGTCAATAGCCAATACTGATCAATAAAAAGGCACAGTCACCTGCAGTTTTCCATTAGCGGACAGATTGGTTGATGAGTCATAGGGAAGCTTGTGCAAACATCTGTGAGCACCGATATGGATGAGTCAAAGAGTGCAGCGATTGTAAACAGATTCGAGCCTTTACTAGATAAAATGGCGTAACGAGCGATGGATCCCTTTTAATGCTTTTAATCTGTGCTGATCGCTAATTAACACTAAAGCGTTTGTTGCAATGGGTCTGTTCTTTTCAAATCAAAACAGGACAAAGAAGAGGGATTTAGCTCTTTCACCACTGTTTGTAGCTGTGTCAGTGTGATCTCAAATAACCAAAAATCTGCTCTATTTTCACACGGGAGTAGCAGCTTTACTACAGTGGCCCTGAAAGGTCAAATGGAGTACAAATGAAAACACCAGCAAATAGAAAAACGTCTGCGAAAAGCACAGAAAAAAACATATCAGAAGTTGAATAAAACACAGCAGGAAAAGGATAAAAAACAAAAGAAAGAAGAAAGAAAATCTCAGAAAACACAGCGGAAGTGTTTCTGGGGACACAATAACATGACGGACTATGACAGCTGTGTGTGTGGCAGAGAGGAAAACATAGGATTATAATGAGACCCACTTAAAAGGAGCAGAGGGTTTATTGGTGTTGTCAGGGAGAAAAAGATACAAGGTAATGTATTTTAATCACATGATTCATATAATGCTGTAGATCTGTGTAAGCTCTCAGCTGCCCTTCTGTCACATCACTGTCTCCACAAAAACACTTCCGTTTTGTTTCATTACTTTTTAAAAAAAATGTAAATTTTTTTTTTCTATTTTGATCTTGACTTGTGTCCTTTTGCAGCATTTTTTTTTTTTTTGTATTTGCTGGTGTTTTCTTAAGATGCAGTCCATTTGAACTCACCACTGTACTTTGGACATATACACATTACAAGACTTGGGGAGTGTTGGGAAAAGCTTGGGATGGGTTAGGTTTGTACAGCTAGGAACACATTTCTGTTGTAGGGGGAAAGGAGCAGGAATGGAGAAATGAGAAATATACTACATACACTGAGAAATGGGGAACAAGAAAAGGTTTTTATTGTTATTAGCTTACTGGCCTCACATTTTCTACACAGAACACACAAAGAAAGGAGGCAGATTGTGTAATTTAAAGTCTGCTGAATCAGCACTGACTCAGCAAAGTGTTTCCCTCCATGCTGTCGGGTTCACCCAATGATGACAGGTGAGTCTGGCACTCACAGGGCATGGATGCTTGGCACAGAGGGTCGGCTACAGAGCCACAAGGCGGGTGCGTTGCTAGCTGGCGTGTGCAGCCTCTTAATGAGCAAAGTGTTGATTTGGCGCTGATCCTAATAGGATCAAAGCTGTCATTTGGCTCTCCCGATGGCTGACAGGAGGCCAACCCTGGCACACCACCAAGAAGGAAGAGCGAGACGACAACACTTTCACAGGACACATCTACACAGAGTAAAACTGATCATCTTCTCTATTTGCTGTCTCTTTCTCTGCCCCACCCCCTGTATTTTTTGCTTTTAACTCACATTCTTTCATTTCTTTATCTCCTCCCTTCGATCTCCTTTATAGGCACGTCTAATATACTCTCTCTACATAAACATATGCCAGTATACAAAAGAGCTAATGGAGCTCCAGTTCATAATTGTAACTCAATTGTAAGTCAGGATTACGATATAGCCCTGACGCATGTTCCTCTGTATTTGAATGTGCCGTCAGTCTACTGGAAAAGCCTCAAGGCCCCTATTTCTAGCAAACAGAAATCACCCACAGTGAGGGCAATAGGAGCAATGTTTATTGAATGTAGCTAGATGATATTGTAATGCACTAAGGGGTGTCTCAGCTGGCTTCAGCTCATTGAGAAGAATGATTTATTGTGCAGGAGTAAGTGAGGTTTATTTTGGCTTGGGAGTGCTGCATGCCCTAAGGGCTGGTGATGGATTCAGACACACACAAACCCACACACACGCATGTATTGTCATTTACAGATACATACAGAGAGGACTAGGAACAACTTAAAGGCGGGTGTAGTCACATTAAAATAGTGTGAAATAGTATGCAGAAGAAAACAGATTTTAAAATCCCAAAAGCAGATATAATAAAGAGAGCAAGGGCAAAAGAAAGGAGACAAAGACAAAGAAAAAAATTCAGTCCCCCCTCTGCTTTCAAATTAAAATGCAAATGTTTTTCTTTTTTTTTTTTTTGTTATCATTATTTGCCTCATCCTCTTCATCCCACATGCCACCCCCACCCTTTCGCCCTCAAATCCCACCCAACCCCCCCCCCCCCCCCCCACCCCCTCGTCTCCTCCATCCTTTTGTCTCAAAATTAGTGAAGCAGAGTGCTCGGGCGGCTAATTATGTATTCAAATGAAAGAGGCTCGTTAATGTTGCACTGGGGAGAGGCAAGATGATTGGGAGAGGGTGATGGAATTGAAATGAGTGCTGGGGTGTCGTTCGCTCACTCACTCGCTCGGGTGGCGGTGGCTGCGGCGGTGGTGGAAGAGGCAGCGGTGCATCTGGAACCAGCCGAGCGCATCCCGGCAGATGTCACCTCCCGGGGGGTGATTGGAAGGCAGGGTGGGGAGAGAGAGAGAGGATGAGAGAGAGGGGGGGGTGCTTGGGGAGCAAAGGGGGTTGGGGTAAGGTAGAAATGCAATAGTTGGAGGCGTGGGGTGGGGTGGGGGTGTAGAGGGGGGTGTGATGTTGGGGGTAAGGAGAGGGGGAGTACACGGTCAGACAGGAGACGCACACCTCACAATGACAGGATGGGTGGGGAGTAAAGAGGGAAAGCGAGGCAGGGTGGGAGGGAAGGGTGATGGGAGGAGGGGTGTGTGTGTGTGTGGGGGGAGGGGGGGCAACATGGCTTTGTTTCTGCAGAGGACACACAAAGAAGAGAAATGGGATGGTTAATTTAGCTCAGTGGAGAAACAGGGAAAAAAACAGAAATGAGCTAATGAGTATGTTGTTCTTGTCTCTCTATATGCTTCCTCTGCTATGTGACCTGCTGCAGCACGTATCTGTGAGGATCTGTGAAGTTCTGACTAGACACCTGCACTCAAATAATGCATTAAAGCGCTAAGCAGGCATGCATTTGTGCTTTTATAGCAGGGATTCATCACTCGGTGAAAAAGGTATAAATCTAAAACTTTAGAGACAACTTTAGGGTAGCGAAAGCGTTGTGCACACATCACCAATGCAGAGGCTCAACATGAGTTTACTCTGGGATTCAGCGGTTCTGTGGAGTCGAGAAGGGAGTGAGCATTGAGGTGTGTAGAGTCATGCTGCAGAGGAAAAATTTCACATTGAATGATGCACAGAGGCAGGCAGAGATGAGGTGAGGTGTTCATACTGCTCCAACCAGCCATCTGCTCTCTGTGTCCTTCATCTGACATACTTCTCAACCATATTGGCCCATACACACACACACACGCAAAGTTTACTCCACTCCTATCCTGTATTCATGAGGACTGTTCTGCCAGCTCTGTACCCTGAGGCCTCTGGCCCCGTGGCCTGCAGCTATCATTAGAGAGAGCCTGTACTCTCATTATTGATCCCCTGCCTGATAATCAAATGCATGCTCTGTCCCTAGAGGGCACCACTGGGACTGGTGTCCCTCACCTGCCTTGCACCTCTGTTGTAAGGGTGTTCCATCAACGACACATCAGTTCACTCACACACACAAACACGTAGACTCAACCTCCCAATGCAGCAGACAGGACAGAGAGGCATCTATCTATCTATCTATCTATCTATCTATCTATCTATCTATCTATCTATCTATCTATCTATCTATCTATCTATCTATCTATCTATCTATCTATCTATCTATCTATCTATCTATCTATCTATCTATCTATCATGTTTGTGTCTGTTGCTCACTCCCTTTCTATTTCTCCTTCTTTCTCTCCCTTCCCTCCCTTTCTTCCTTTTTTTCTTCCCCGAGTCTCTGACGGAGATGCATGGTGTTTCTAATTTGGCATGCAGACATTAATTCCAGCACAGCTGCTGCCTCCTCCTCCTCCTCCCTCCATCCTCTCCCCACCTTCCTCCGCCACCCTCAACCCCATATCTCCTCCTCCCTCACTCTCTCCCTGAAGGCTTCTCTCTAATGTGCAGCTTCAGAGAGGCGCGGCAAATTAACACCATTTGTTCTGCGGAGCATGCCTTCTTCTCAACACTACAAGCATATCTTATGAGGTTTTCTAAATGTGAGAGGGAGCAGAAATGAGAAATCCACAGAAATGATACAATGTTGTTTTTCCCCCTATTCAAACCCACAGTAGGTGCGAGTGCAAAACAAATCCTGTTTTGTTGTTTTTTCACTTTTGTACACAAGAGATCTCAAACCATGTTGCTTTCTTATCTCCGCAAAGTTGTGCCTTCAGCGACAAACGCTCTTTTACTTTTACTCGCCAGCAGTGACATAGATCAAAATGTGTAAATTGTCTCTGCTACAACAGTCAACATCTGTGCAACTGCTGAGATCTATGTCGCCTTTGTTGCACTAGCACTATTTATCCATTAGCGCGCCACGTTATGATCTCTTGAAACAAATGTTTGATTCAATCTTAAACCCCCTCCCATTAGAAGCAAATATCTGTTTTGTCAGAGGGATAGCAGCTGAAATGGTGAGCCATATGCGTGAACGGTGCAAAGGGAGAAAACAAAGCAAAGGAGGTAGAGGAAGAGAGGTGGGGAGAGGAAGGTGCAGAGAGGCAGGAGCATCTGTATACTCCCAGACAGGTTGTTTTGGTATTCTAAGTCCTGGCTGACGGGAATATTGAATATGGCAGATCTACCTTTGCATACTGCACACAAAGAAAACACAGCCACATGCGTGCATACACTCGCACAGACACATATACACAGCCCTCCAGACTTTCACCTGCCCCACCGCCCCCTGCCTAGACCCAGCAGTGCTCCCTCTCTCTCTCTGTGGGCATAGCTCTTTTTGAACCATGGGCTAATTCCCTCCCTCCTTCCTTTCCTGCATCCCCCTCTTCTTGTCCTCTCTTCACTGTACCTCCCTCCTTTTCAATCCTTCATCATCCTCTTTTATTTGCTTTTATTTTCTCCCTGCACTCTTCAGTCCCTCTCCCCCTCTTATCCCACATCGTCTTGCCTCCCTCCTTCTCCTCCTTGCCTCCCAGATAACAGCATTATTAACTGGCCTAGTTGACCTACACTCCCGATAAACTCATCCCGCTGAGGATCCCTGCTTTCTTTCCCCGCTGCTGTGTGGGGTTTATATCTTACGGAGCCGAGGAAACCGCAAACACTGAATGATCACAAGAAAGTCTAACTGTGAAGAGATTTGCGATAAAGATACGCACGCTCATGCAGGCAGAGAAAATCAAAGTAAAAAACAGAGGATAGAGAAGGACATTCAATGTAGCATTCACAGCCAAATGTTTGCAACAAAATGTTTAGAGTAGGTAATAATTGAAAAATTATATTAGCAGCTAATTAGCTGAGAATGTAAAAGCAATTTTGATTAGCTAGAGTGGAAATGGTGCCGGATGTGGGCCAGAGAGTAGTCAGCTGTGCCTCAGCTGGCAGAGAGCTGAATAACCTCTTTACCACAGGTGCATGCTGGGAGACTGCAGGGGGATCTGTCTTTGAAACTAAACAAATGCTCGGCTTCAGAAGAATCTCTTACTTAAACACAGGCGTCGTCTTGTTACGTCTTTCACAATTTTTACTGTAAAGGGAAAAGGAAAAATCGAAGTGTGTAATTAAACACGTAGCTAAACTGTTGCGGAAGGAAAAGATGAATGAGGCATGCAGGGAGAGATGGTAATGGAGCAACCAGATAGACTTGCCTGTTTTTTTTTTCTTATTTTAAACCAGAGAAGAGGGAGAAGAACAATGCAAACAAGAAAAAGAACAGGGGAATAGAGAGAAAGAAAGGAGGGATGAAGTGTTGCTGCACTTGGAAAGCTGCCGCCACATCTGCTCGTCCATGATGTCTGCGCGGCAGCCGTCAGCTGTCATTTTGGACCGCAGTCAAGTGGAGCAGAGGTACCGCCTGGCTCCCTGCCTTCCTGCCTCCTTTTGTACCCAGAAAGCTGGTCTGTCTTTGCACATCTAAAAAAAAAGGCTCTTTTTCTCTCCTTTAGCGCTTGTTTTCTAATCCTGGAATAGGCTTCCTTGAAAACAGTTCTACACCCCCCTCCACACACTTTTGTTTTTCCTGGTTAAGAAGCACATCATATCGATGCATTTTCTTGGCTTCTTGGGTAATAATTTGGAGTACCATCACTCTGCAAGTGAGGCCGATTATAAATGTTGCTTGGGCTTCTATCGATAAATAATTGCCTCCAAACCTTTGTCCAAACAACAAGCTGATCCATCATGAAAAACATGCCACTAACAGGATGCATTACTGTAGAGCATTTAGCCCAATTATCACCACCAAACAAAGAATTTAAGTGTCCAAATGCATTAGGCAGGGTTGTAAATAATGGCATTGTATTTAAGCACCACCATTAGGATTCACAAACATCAGTTATTCAACACTCTCTTCACGCCCCACCCATCTGCCTAATAAAACTGACAGAGAGAGACAGGAGAAGCTCAGTAGAAAGAGAGAGAGAGAAATCAAGAGCAGGGTAAGGGAAGGTAAGAAAAACAAAGTGAATACAGACTAAGACATGTTTATTTATCCTGTCAAGGAAAGGAAAACACTGAAAATGATAGGAAGGGGCTGAGGAGAAATGGGAAGGTGAGAGGACGCTCTTGTATGGTGAACTGTTGTTGTGCATTATACAGGCAGGCAGCGGGGTGATGAAATAAATAAATAAATGGTCTCTGGTCTGTGCTGTGCTGTGGTGCCTGGTTGCCCATGAATATTCCATGAGGCAGAGAGTGGGGAAGTGTGCTGCCTGGAACATCTGGTCTAGTCCACAGGGACCCTTGTGGCGAGAAAGCTGCAACTTCAGGAGGAAAGAAGGGAAGGAGGGCAAAAATGCCAATAAAAATAAGGGGGAAAAACAGCAGCAATCAGCAAGCCTGCTCATCATATGGTTGATTTGTTTTGCTAATTTCATTTTAAGACCAGCGGTCCCAGCAAGAACAAAACAAACTAAATGAATAAATTCACAGTACACAAAATAAATCCTGCACCGCAAAACATCAGGGTCATCCCGTCTTTTTTTGTGTCTGATCAAATACGTATTTCACGCTGCATTTGTATGTGAGGGGCATGTTTGCACACTGATAACTAAGAAGCTAAGGATAGTTAGCTGTCTAGTGAGACTGAGTTATTTAATTTTGTGCTGCCTTGAGCGCACTGCATGTTTCAGAACTCTCCAAGTTGCGCTTTTGTATATTACGTTTCCATAGCTTGAGGTTGAACATGCAAAGCTGTATTTAGTGTTGCTCAGTGGCTATCGGGATGAAAATGTGAAGATGGTAAAGAGCCATTTCATGAGCATAATACATGTGGCAGGGTGCAAAATGTGGCACAATGGCTGTAGCCTTGTGAGAACACTTTAGCTACATAATGAATGTGATTGACTGGCCTTAGCAGAAAGATCACCCTATTGACGGGAATGAATGTCAACGCAGACCTTGACGTACATTCAGCAGGAGCCTAATTCATGTTTAACGCCATTTTTTCTATTGCTTTTTGCTTTATCTGCGCATGACAGCTTGGTATCATTTATTGCAGTGACAAAAAAAAAAAATTAACGATTGCAATCACTCGTATATTCCTCCTGCCTCCTTAGAGACCGTAGTATCCTATTACACGAATGAGTGCGTCAGTCTCAGGGTGCAGGCTCCCTTATGCTTGTTTGTTTGGTTTTTTTTAGAGTTTCTGAAAGTAAAATGGGAGACAGAGCTGCCAGTTATCAGGGTCTTTCACTGAGGAACCAGGTTAAGCACGAAGGTGATAGTTTGAGCCGGACCCTTTCTGCAGGTATTTCCCTTTCAGTGAAACGCCTGAGACGACTGTTGTTGTGAAAATGCTTTCTCTCTCGCTAAGCTAAAAGCCAAGTATATATGAATTACATACACAACACATAAGATTTTTATTTTTTTGTGCTATTTTGCTGCTACTAGACACTATAATAAAAATTATGGCTGTCTTATTGTACATTCCAAATAGCTGTAACACGTGTATAATACATGTATCTTAAACTACAGGTTGACCTCACTCACCAGATTATAAGGAGTGACATTGACACTGTAGGTCTAAAGCTCATGAAGATCCAGCATATATTTTGTTTACCACGTTCTCACTCTATGAACACAAATACACAAGTGTGTTTCTCACTGGATGATGATGACATGCACGCTATATCTGACCCATCTTCAGTGAAAAGAGCATTATAGAGGAGAGGCCAAATGCTGGAGTGAAGACAGACTCAGTGCTGTAGTAACTTTCTATTTGCCTCTTAAAGCACACAGTATTAGTTTCATTCTTCTTTAACCTTGGAGAAGGAAAACATATTTTTGATTTATCAGAGTGTTCAGAGAACTGAAAAACAGCCTGTTTTGTCATTAAGCAACTTGTTGAAATGTAAATAATTAAAATTGGTCACAAACACAAAGTCACACCAAGAAAATTGCTTACAAACACATCCACACATCCACACTCAGTTTATGCATGCACTGTGAATCCAGTGAAAGGTTCTCCTTCTTGCAGTCATTCCAGCCTTTTCTGATTCAAAGAGATTACAGTGAACAAATCCTAATTTTCTGAGAGTGAGAGATTGCTCTGAATGTTATGATGAAGTTCTCCACAATGAAACACCTCAAGGTTTTTTGCTTTAGAAAGCATTTGACGTTCCTATTTAAGCATAAGAATGCCAGCCTTTTTTTTTCTTTTTTTTTTTGCAATGCAGTCGTTGCAAGGTTAGTTATAAAACCTTGCACAGAATGTCTTTGCATTGAAAGCAACTGTCCAAGAAGCAAAAGAGAGCAGGTTGAAATTAATTAAGTTGTCTGAGTCATTGTGATTCCACTTGTGACTTTCAGTCAAAGTGAAAAAAAAATGTGTTGTTTGTTTTCAGGTCTTGTAAATCTGTGAGTTTATGTGAATGCTCTCGTGTTTTCCTTTTAATCAGTCTGCCATTCAGGAATCAAGAAAAAGCAGAAGCAGCATTCAGGTACTGTTCCAGCAGGTGCTGTCAGAGCTACTGCAATCTGCATCTAGATTATATTACCTCACTTGTTTTGTATTATTATTTACTAATTTTGTCAGTATGTTGGCATTATTTTGTTGTTTTTAATAAAAGCTAATGTGATATTCAGTCCTAGTGAACGAATAACTGGTGGCTTGTTTTTGTTTTTTTTCTTGTGATGAATTCAACTACTAAATAGCACGGACCCACCCTCCCGACTTCCTGGTGAGAAGCCGCAGTCTGCCATTGCTATTTACAAGTATTTCTTTGCTAAAGCTGTTTCTGCTACCACTAACTCTAAAGTAGAGATGGCACGATACCACTTTTTTATGTCCGATACCGATACGTAATATCGGATCGGTCCATCTCTACTCTAAAGTGTTTCTGGTAAAGTACACAAGATATTCTGTTGTTAGCCTCAAGATCTACAACGATAGCCTTTACAGTCCCAGCATCTGAGGCACTAAAGAGCCAATGGGTATCCATTTGATGGCATTGTCAACAATGTCATCAATGTCAGCAAATAGCACTAGTTAGCGTTAGCATTAGCACTTTGCACATTAATGCTGAGGAAAGTGGCGAAAGACTGATTTGTCGTGTTTGCATATTGCTTTTTGTACATCAGCAAAAACTCAGCTGGCTTTTGTCAGCCCTTACATCTGCTTGCTTCTCTCCAACTCTTAGGTGCTCACATATTTACTGTATTTTAATACAAACAGAATTCCAGTACAGCTGTTCTCATTTACACGTTTCTGTTCTCAGACAATAAGTGTGAAACAGTGACTCAAAGGTGGGACATCGGCTACATGATAACTAGCTATCCTTTACAAGCCGTTTTCCAAGTCTCTGCTCTGTATTACTAAAATCCATATATGCAAATCACCATCAGTTAAACTTTGAAGCTACAGAGCAGTGCAAAAGGCCTCAGACATCCCTCATTTTTTATATTTTGGTAGGAAAATAGGGAATAGGTTTAGCAATTTGTTTTAACGTGTGAAAAATATAATGAAAGTAGAGTAAATAAGGAAAAAACAGAGTTTGTACAGTTCTAATGAGTTTCAAAGTCAATATTTATCACTGTTAAATCTTATTCCTACAAGACTGATCAAATAAGTCATTAGTAACCTTCACTGACAGCATTAGTGAATTAGTTTCTGCTTGTTAAAAGAGTGTTTTTCCTTCCCATTGTCGCTAAGAGCTCACTCAAAGGGGGTTGTTTGATTGTTGAGGTTTTCTCTGTGTTATTGTAGGGTCTTCACATTACAATATGAAGTACTTTGAGGTGATGGCTGTTGTGATTTGGAGCTATATTATATATACAATTGAAATGAATTGTATTTTGACAGAAACTTTTGTTTTCATCAGAGCTGTTTGTCTAAAAACCTTGTTTACTTTTGAACATAAGATCTAAATCCTTTTAGTTGTAGTTGACTAAGTATCATAAGAATATAGAAGACTATATTTGAAAGTTGATTTAGTTGACTAACTGGTGAGGATTGCTCCTCACAGTTAGCAAGGCAACTTAATATCCATGACATTAAATGTGAAACGTGTGTATAAGAAATTACTTCTGATTGGATTTGACTGGAACTCGTCCCGCCCTTCTACACAACTTAAGGGGTTTTGATTGGATCTCGTCCCTCCAGATTTTTTTTCGTTCATTGGCAAAAGTGCCAGTGCATTTCATAATCTTTTTTGTCCTTTTGCAATACTTTTTTAATTAACTTATCATCTTGTTTTCATCAGAAAAGTATGATGAAACTTACTGGTCAACCAAACATTGGCTAACACATCTTCCTGAATCAAGTTGTCTGTGTAAAAATTCCATGTTGTGCCTGTGAAGCTGTTTTATCTTTGGGTGTCTTTTTCATAGATTCAACTAAAGAAATGGGAACAAATGCTACAGGCTGCGGAAAGATATAATTTAAAGCAATAAAAACAGGCAATCTAAACTGCCTGTTATGGGTTGGCACAACGCTAGTTCACTCCTTAAGTTAGGTGCCTTTTTTATGCTTGAATGATTCATAGGTCAGTGTTAAGTGGGTTAACAAACAAAGAAAAAAGTACTGAGCTGAAAATGAATGAAAGCAGCTAATGTCCAAAGACATTCACTGGATTGAAAGACCTTCAGAAAGCCTGAAGAATTATTGCTTAAGACCATTTTTTAAAAATGACAAGAAAGTCTGGATCCTTGGAAATAAAATATGAAGAAATGCGAGATGATGTTTATTGTAAAACTAACAGGTAAAATGCTAAAAGCGATATGAAGTCTCATTCATATCTATTTCTGCTACCTCATGGTCCACAGAGTGTGTTGTCTGCTGCCTCCATTGGCTCCTTGTCTGTGGGTATGGGCAGCAGATGGACAGTTGAATTAAAACCTACACCCAATGTAACAGTTAGCTTTTTATTTATCTTCTGCCACTTTTTTTTAAAATTTTATTCTAAAACCAGGGGTATTATAGGTGAGGTATATGAACTGTCTGTGCAGTTTCTTGAGCTAATAAAGCTGTTTTTATTGGAAGAGTAATTTGCACCACATTAGGTTTTTCAGATGTGAGATGTGAGAATGCAAGTATTTAAATCCCTGCCAAGTAATTGATTTTAGTCCTAAAAGACTGTATGAGAAGAGGTCAGCATAGCTTAACCTGTGTGTGTGTTCTCAATTTTCATTTTGCACCAGTAGAGCATAGTAGCAGCTGGTGTCCAGAACTGGGAGTACTGGTGAATGTGGGTCAGGGTACCCTGTCCTGGATACCAGATCATGGAGATCCCTTCATTAGATAGACCCAACCCTGTGAAGATTGGCCCTCAAGACCAAGCACCTGAGCACTACTCACTGCCTTGGCTCTCTCCTAACAATAACACTGCTGCTGTTGCCTGCTATGCTGCCTCTCAGAAGGCTTCATTATTATGGCAGCTGGACGGTCCTTCCAAGTGTGTTTATTTCAGGTAGGCGTATCATTCGGAAATCAAATAAAGCATTTTTACTCTGGAACTTTTCTATGGAAATACATATTTTATTGTACACTGTGTGTCACCTGTCCAATACTGATGAAGTTTATGTGGTACAGAGTACTGACTCGCCTCATTTTACCTTCAGGAGCTGTTTGGTTGTGGAAAACCATGTCATGAATCTCACAGTTTTTGTGTTGGTGTTATTGTCGGAGGAGCTTTGGAATTCTGAAATTATTGAGTCTGCAAAGCTCTGGCAACGTTTACACACTATACACCTCAGCACTTTACAATGTTATGCAACATTCTAACTTTATGTCCTCTGCCTCTTTGTGGTTGAGTTTCTGTGTTTTCTAAACACTTCCACTTTGTAATAATACCACTTACAGTTGATTGTGGAATATTTAGAGAAGGGAAGAAATTTCACAAACTGACTTGTTGCAACAGTGGGTTCCTATTACAGCACCACAGTCGAAGTCACTGAGTTCTTTAGAATTACTCTTTCAAAAATGTTTGAAAAGGCAGACTGCATGGCACGTGCTTGAAAAAGACCTGAAGTCAAAGATTAAGAGGTGTGGACAGCAATTTTACACATATATTGTATATTACAGTAAATGCTGCCTTTAAAAAAAGCATTTTTAAAGTAACACACAGATACTAAATATTCTTTTTCTATGTCCAAAAATATTTTACAGTAGCCATATGTCTAGTTGGCCTGTATCAGAGGAGCTTATAGGCTCTGTCTCCTTGTTTAAATATTGTTTCGTTAGATTTTGATTTGTCTTTAACCTTCCACTTTTTGCTGGGTCACATACATGTGACCAGTGACTGACAAATTAATACACTGCTTTTATAGCATATAGCACGTCTTCTCCTATTGACTGAAACCACTTTAGCTTACAAGATGCGTTCATCCTTTCACACAAGGCATTTTCTATTGCATGAATGCACAGAGGGCAGTTTTTAGGTTTTGCATCTTGCATAATGACACGAACATGCAGGCTGTCATGGTTCCTTTTGTGCTGTCAGATCCTGACCCAACTTCTCTCTCTCTCTAGCATGTGTGCGCATGTGTGTTGGGTAACTATGCTTACCACGTCGCAGGTATGAGTGTGATTTCCACAGTGATTGCACTTACACTCACCTGCAGTGTATAACCTCTGATTTCCTCTCCATTCCTCACTGGATTGTTGAACTGCATTGACTGATTTTGTCTTGATGTGACAGCCTGGCTGACCCAATCTTGCCCATGAAGAGAAACTAAACCTGTTAAACCAGAGTTCACTCAAGTAAGCATTCAGTACTAGACTTAATATAGGCTTTGTATTTTCTTTTTTTTTCACTTTTACTTTTGAACTCAGTTTAGTTTCAGTCAGTTTCCTGAGTGGGTTTGCTCACTTCAGTTCATTTTAATTGTTTAAAAATAATTAGTTGATGTTAGTTTTAGTTATTTTAATAATGGGTTGCATTTATATAGCGCTTTTCTAGCCACCCAAAGCGCTTAACAATTCCACTATTCATTCACTCTCACATTCACACACTCGTGGAGGCAAGCTACAGTATTTTAAGTATTATTGTATACACGGCGTATGCCAATGGCAAGATCTAGGAAAATCAGTACAGTATTACAAAAATGTAGACAACTTTTTGAAACCAGCTGTCTTGTAGACAAAGCCCCAAGAAACATGTTCATCAAACCCTCGTCAGAGAAATTGTTATAAAAATTTTACCAATGAGAAAACACTAAAACTACTGTATCATATCCAAGTTCACAAATTTTTTTGTTTTAATTGTTTTCAAGGGTTTTTTTTATAAAAAAAATATGTCTTTCACATATTGAAATGTTTCACATATGTCCTTACCTGCGAGATACTATACAGTAAAAACTTACCTGAGACTACACCAGTGAAATCACTATCAACTTATTAGAGCTTTCACCCACTGTGAAAGCTGTGAACACTTACCTTCCAAACCATCTTGTGATTTATGGACCCATCTCTGCGACGAAATAGAGAACAGTATTACAAACACTCACCTTTGATTAATCTGAATTTGTTCATTAAAATCTTTGAACCTTTTCCAGCATGTTCGGCAGTTTATGTGGCACAGACTGCAGGAGCTGGGGATTTGTGGATGACCTGCTCTACCTCCTGAGCTACAGTCTTTCAAAGGAAGACTAATGAAATCAGCATGGTTAGATGCTGTCGGCCTCACGACCAAGTGAGGATAAAACACTCTGATTTGGCCTTATTTACTTCTTTCCTGTTCCTCTTACATTGACAAATTGGCTTTAAGCTTTTCTGAAGTTTACTGTCAGATCTATTGGATTTTCATTAGATCCATTTTCATGATGCATGTAATGTAGCATGCATCACGAAAAGCATTTGACGTATTGCGGTTTTCAGAGAGCATATAGAGAGCACACTACATGTCTGCTCTACAGCATGCAGGACTGATGGGAGTGGAGGAATCCTCTGGTCCAGTATTCACTGATGGATTGCCTGTTTGACCACCATATCTGCGGTGAGCGACCACATTAGCGCACCCCATCCATCACACACCATATTCACCTTGCCATCACTCCAACTCACATATTTACTTCTCCACCTGAGACCTTTGCACAGACAAACATCTGTCCCTAACCCTTCCTCCACAACAGAAGTGACCCCTCTGTCTTCACCTCTCCCCTTTATACACCCACACACAGCAGGACAAGCAGAATCAGGTCTGCTCCCCCGACCCCCGTGGTTTTGTCAGCGCTTCATAAAATGTGAGTGGTGCATGGCACTCGAGTGTAGTTGGGTGTAACCTTGAGCTATTCAGAACAAAGTCAAAACCATTTTGAGTCGTATAACTGTAAACAACAAAACTGTAAATTTGATTAAATTTTCCACAAAGCCACATTAAATGAAAGGATTTTCATAGAAACTATTCAATATTTTACCGTGGATGTTGCTCTTCATAGTTCATCGAAGCCAAAGTTCTACAAACATAGCGTGCAGCGAGTGATCAAATCGCTTTTGGTTAGCAGTCAAGTAGGGGCAAGAGAATACAGTGCAGTATTTATTCAGCTGCATACTTACAAAGGCAACTTTTCAGTATGTGGAATCGTCTTTGGGCATATTGCTCTTGCCTTTTGTAAGAATGTTATAAAAGAGATTGAAATGACTGGATTGTAGCCCAGCAGTGCGCAAACCTTCATCTGTTTTTGTAACACAACCCAAAGACATGCAGTCTTGTCTGTGTACTTTTGCCACAATAAGTGAAGTCACTTTTTATTTATATAGTGCATTCAGTCCATTTCACTTTCCTCAACTAAGGATTCAAGTGTACAGAAATACAATACAGAATAAGTGGTGCAAGGGACTGTTAAGAAAATACAAAAGACGATAACTATAAAACCAGAGAAACACAATCACATATAGATAATTAAATGGAAAAGAATAATAGTAAAAATAATGCAAGAAATAAATTCTCCATTCTGTTCAGGACAGTAGAGTAGCCTACCTTCACATTAATTCTCCAAGTGCAAATGGATGAAACCTTATTCTTCCAATTATATTCCCCCATACATTCTCAAATATATTCCCTTGATGATGGGTGGTTCTGTATAACATGTTGGTCACAACTGTCCCATAGGTGTTCACTTAGTGGCTGTGAAGGCTCTGGTATATAGAAAACATTATTTTTTAATGTTCATCAGACCATTCAGGGGTCTATCTATTCCTATTATGGGAACATTGTCATCTCATAAGAGAGCATCACCAGTGTAATATAAAGATTTAACCACTGAGAATGATCATTATGGTCACTCTTCCCTTTAGAGCAACCTCTTAGACCGAGACAATACCAGCAAAAAGTTTCCCACAGCATGATGAAGACATGTACATTTACATGTAACCATAACTTGGTTTTGAATTTTATAGCTGTTTCTACATTTGCTCCTTGCCTCTGTATTTAAAAATTCCTGGAATAATCTTTTAATGATTATAAACCAATTATTTACAACAACAAAAACAACAAATTTATGAATATCTGGATTATATGAATACATTTTAGTTGTGTAACCTCAGACTTTCAGCAATTTATTCCATGCAAAATATGTATTATTCATATTATGTGTACATTTCGGTACAGTGCATGCTCCCTGTATCGAATCAGCAATTTAGATAGAATGTTGGTCTGTTTTCACAGCAGACGCAAGAAGTAAATTAAAAGCAGTGGCTGACAGCGAACCATATGGTAGCGCTCTCTGCAAGAGAAAAACACTGCAAAGATTAATTGATAATAGCTGGCAATTCCACCACCTCCAACAGGGACATTAGTGTGTGTACGCGTGTGTGTGAAAGTGAATGTGTATATGCATTGCAGCACATGTGTGTACGCATCCTGATCGCAAACAGCATGCTTTTATTGAAAGGCCCAGGAGGGGGACCTGTCAGACAAGATGGTTTGTATTGTCTGTAGCGTCAACATGCCTACATTTTTAAACTTGCCATCTTGTAAGAGATGCTGAAGACTTAAACAAGCAACACATTACTCATGTATGAGAGCTTTTGGGGCACTGTGTGTGTGTATGTGTGTGTGTGTGTGTGTGTGCGTGTGCGTGTGTGTGGTTTTTCCCTTCTTTTTTTTCACTGTGTCTGTTTTTCTTCATGTAGCATGCAATTTATTCATCTAACAACTTGGTGTTTTCTCCTATGGTTGTTACAACAGGAGGCAAAAGATGCCATTTACTGAACTACTGGGAATGATTGAGAGCATTCGACCAGTGGTTTTCTTACTATAAACTTTTAAAAAAAAATTATTAAATGAAGAAGAGATCTCAATTATTTTCACGTGTCTGTTTGGTCAGTAACCCATCCAACTCAAGACTGTCTGAAATTAAATCTGAATGTCAGACAGCTGAAGCCCCCTGCAGAGGTGGAAAGAGCTGGAAGAGGAAGTGAGGGAGGAAGAGATTCTCTTTGATTGGGTGGACTGATGCAGAGAGAAAAGGAGAGAAAGAAGCAGAGTGAGAGGGAGAGAGGGGGGAAGAGGGAGAAAGACCACTCAGGGGAAATCAGCTCTCTCCACTCATAAACAAATTCATCATCAGCTCTGACAAACCACACGCCGCATAACGATGAGCTTAAGTGCACAGAGCAAGAGGAAGGGAGGATGTGTGTGTGTGTGTGTGTGTGTGTGTGTGTGTGTGTGAGAGAGAGAGAGAGAGAGAGAGAGAGGGAGGAAAGGGGAAGGATTTAAGGAAAAACACAAGGTATATGTATAGAGAGCAGTGGTAACCACCATGCATTTATCCTTGATGTGTTACTAACCCCTGCCTCCTGAAAACAGTTCACATATGTTATGCATGTGTCCTGTTTTGAATACATCCAACCATCCATTTTCTTAACCACAAATGCAACTGATCCATTTTAATATAAGGTGCGGAGCGTGCACGGGGGCCAGAAAGGCAGCACTGTTTACATTTACCTCTAGATCTTACCCTAAAATTAGTTTGAATGGCAAAGATTTTAGGTTAGCCTAATAGTCGATTGGGGATCATGTAGGTGTAAGTCACACTGATATATGTGAAAGTGATGGTAGTAAGTGATGGCAGTCTGGGTGTGGTGAAGCAGAGGGGAGGACATGGACCCATGAGATGGGAGAGCATAAAGGGTGCCAGGGTCTGGACTGACAGCCCATAATTACGGCTCATTTTCAGTCATTAAGCCATGGAGTGTGAGCAGCTCTCACACTTAGGGAAGGGCTCTGATTAATAATGAAGCCCCCCTCTATTTCTTCTAACACACACACAGATATAGTAACACGTGCATGCACACACACACACACACACGTGCTTATCTCGTGACGGGCACTAAAGTCTTTCTTTGGGTCTCTCTCTTTCTTAAATGGTTCAGAATATCCAGACAAAAAAAAACAGATTTCTGTTGAAGACCGAGGGAGCTGTCCAGGAAACTGGTGGTACTGAATCTAAACTGAGCACACAACAGTGCCTCCTTTCCTTACTCCCCTCTTCCCCTCACTTCTCTCACCCCACCTCTTGTCTTACCCCATTCTCTCCTCCTCCTCCTCCGCTCTGTTCTGGCTGGCTGTCAGAAGGCCCGCCGTCTCCTTTGAACTCTTACAGCAGCACCCTGCAACGATCAAACTTCGAGCTGCTCCCTGCCATGAAATATTTACCGCACAGAAGGGACATATTCAGTCAGTGTTGGTCGAGAGCTTGGTACAAAGGTGCAACATGAAAGATAGAGAGAATATGAAAGGAGGAGCAGAGCAGTTTGAAGCTGAAATCATCAAACCGAAAAGGAACATGACTACTCTGTTAGCATTTTATTTAATGATGTAATATTTTGGCAAGGGATAAATAATGCATCATTTTCCCAAAGAGCGGGAGGAAAAACAAGAAGAGGAGGAAGAAGGCGCAGATGAAATATGAAAGGTTCCTCACTGTCATCCAAACAAGACCCATACTCTATTACTTTGTTATCATCTATGTTTTTGATTAAAATCTACTCCACACTATGGAAAATTTAGAACAAAGCCCAACAGTATAATGATGCTCAAACAATGCTTCAGGCCTTGTTGTTGAATTTAAGCATCAAATGTGGGTGTTAATATAAAATTTTGAATCCTAAGACTTCAACTGTCCGTCTGAGAAAGGAACATTAGCTCACAAATCAGAATTCCCAACAGCAACTTTTCACATACTGAACAGAGACACAGTCTGTTTCTCCACTTCTGCAGCATCAGTATCCACCAATGGCGCTTCATCATTGTTATTTGCAGGTGTCACTGTCTCCCTGCCACCACACACATACCGTAAACGCACACACCCACACCAGCAGCACCAGCACGGAAAAGGCACGGGACAGAGCCGGCTGGTCCCAGCTGGTCCCTGCTAACACATTCCACTGCACCCTAATGACAGCAGGCCCCCCAGCTTCTGTGACCCTGGCCCTAACACCCCTTCATGGGCCCCCAGGGATCCCGCAGGGCCAGGAGGGGTGAGGAGGAGGAGGAAGGGTGAGGGAAAGAGGAGGGGGAAGTAGTGACACAGATGAGGGAGGACACTCCAGGTGGTTGGACAGCTCTGAGGGAATTGGAAGTCATGAATATATTAACTGACAGGAGGGGGAGTAATGAATTCAAATTAAATTATATGTGCTGAGCACCACACGAATACGAGCGAACACGCCGGGGATATTTCAAGGGGGTCGACATAATTACACCTTTCAGGAAATCTGATAAAAAGGAAATATGTGTAAGACAATCGGAGATGCCAAGCTTGTGCTACAGTCTTAGAAAGTAGATACTATCAAGCGGAGAAGTTTTACGGGGTACTGACTGCCTGGGTTTTGTTCATTTCTAATATCTAATTTCTTTCTCTAATCTTTTATGACCATCAAAGCTTTCCTTTCAGATTTTACACATTTGTATTCATTAAGTCGCATCAGTTATTGCCACTATAAACAGCACCGTGGCAGTCTTTGTACATACTCCAGTGACCTACGGGACTGTAATCCCTGATCACTCTGGGCTTTGGTAGAAGGCCTCTCTCTTGGCCAAGTCCTATAGGTTTTAGTCATGTTCTAAGCCGGGAACTTGGTCCTTATGGCTGTGGTAACAGGGCTGACCCCCACAAGCCAGGAGGTGAGAGGGAGTCCAGCTGTCTCCCAGGGCTGGAACTGACTGAGGCGGCTATGTAACCCCCCCACCCCTCTTCCCTCCACTTTGTCCATGAGTCTGTCTTCCCTTCGCCAGAGGCTAAACTGTCAGCCTGAAATCTCTTCTGCTGTGGTGTTGAGCCAGGTGACCAGAGGGCAAACAGAGCTGGGGGACGATTGGTCCAAAACAGCAAGCGGGACTTGAAATTGACTACAGAGGTGAAGGGGACAGATTGGAAAGAGTGCAAAAGGACAGGAACAGAGGGTGAAAAGGCAGGAAGGGAGATGTCAAGATGGGGAGCAGTGTTAGTTTGAAGGAGCAGAAGGACTGAAGCAGATAGGCCTGTCTTCCACAATGCCAGAGGCAAAATAGAGAGAGAAGAGGCAAGCTCCCCTGCCTATTGTTCAGCTGATCCTTTAACCGATATCCCAATCCTTGTTATCTGCTGCGTATTAGCCTGTCCATACGGGCCTCGCTCCTTAACACCAAGACAAACCAGCCAAAGTTAAAGATTTATAAAACCTTCTGGACATTTTGTTCTCCTTGCTGAAACCACTACATTCTTTTTTTTAATGCTTTCTTTACTTTAATTAATTCATTTTCCCCTTAAAGAATAGATGTTAAAATAGTTGTCTGATCAGTAAAGGCACTGAATAAATCATCTTTAAGCCTACGTTTGAGCAGAACAAAATGCAACTTTCATAAATTTCAGCAAAGTGTTACATGTGAAAATGTGAGAGCAAGTAATGGCAGCCAGTGTGTTGTTCTGCACATTAAGGAACTGTGTTAATTATGGATTCTGAAGACCAATTAAAAACCACAGTCACACTGGGCTTTGTTTCAAGGTTTCTATTATTTGGGAAGACAGCAAGATGAGGAGAGATACAGCTAGAGGCAGACGGAGATAAGCGTAGAGTGAGATGACGCAGGGATAACCAGTTATCTCAGCTTTCACACGCCTTCAGCTTTGTCCTTCCTTTACCCTCCTTCCCGCACTTTCTATCTCTGCATTTCTATCACTTTTCGATCTTTCACAAGTAATCTGTTTCATTTTCTCCAAACCCATGTCCTCGTGTCTTTCACTATAACATGCTTATTGGTATGTTGCGTCTAATAACCATATCTCACCATCGAAACATTTTAACACACCTATTTTTGCAGGGTATAGCTGGTTATAAATAATGTAGCTTTAGTTGTTTCCTGTCCTCTGGTCGTGTCTTCCTCAATTGCTTCTTGAAGTTAGAGAGAGACAAAGGGGGCGCAAATATATATATATATTGACAAGGATATTTGATTTATTATTATCATGTGTAATTAGTTACATTATTTGTAGTAGGAAACGCTGACCTGGACGTGGATAAGCTGAAGAAAATCAATGGATGGATGGATGGAAACACTCACACACACACTCACTGTGTGTGTGTGTGTGTGTGTGTGTGTGTGTGTGTGTGTGCAGCAGATTAGGAGGTGCGAGACAGCAGATGGATATGTCTACAAAAGCCCCAAGCTCCCCACACCAATCAGCAGTTGCAGGTTGGGATTGATGTTAAGGTGGCAAATTATTTAATTAGTGCAGATAAAAACTGATTACAAGATTATCAAAATCACACCACAGAAGTAAAATTTAGTAAAAAAAAATTTAAAATTTAAAATCTAAGGAAAGACAGCATGAAGACCAAAATCATTTATAATGAGGACTATGATTGGAATATTCTGAATTTTGTTTTTGCTTTAACGAGACAGCTGCTCATCCAGGTTCATCTTTCTTTCATAAAAAAGTATACCACTGTATTTTTGCTGTGCTTGTTCCATGTCTGTGTGTGTGCATGTGTGTGTGTGTGCATGTCTGACAGATGAACATGGACTAGTGTATGAGCACAGTGGCTGATGACAATGACAGGACTTGATGAGCAGAGATAGCCCGTTGCTGATGCCCTGACCATATGGACGGGTATTGTTGTGCCTCCCCCTCACCACCACAGATGGTGCCCGCAGGAACACAACACAACAAAACCTAAGCCATTGTTTTACCAGTAGCAATCATAATGAGGGGAAGGAGGGAGGAAGACAGGAAAAATAATTACTTCTGCAGCCAGGAAAAATCTGTCCTTCTCTCGGAGCTGGTGTCCAGAAGGACAGATTCCTGAGAGAAAGCAGCCAGAGTGGTTGTTGGTAATTGACTGATATGGTAATGAGTGCCTAATTATACCCGGTACACGGGCGCAGAGGGCCGCCTCCACAGTGACTGCCCCATGACCCGCTTTCTGACAAACTGTCACTTTATCTTGCCACATCACTCAAGGGCTTATCAAATATGACCCTAAAATAGACAAGCAGCAATATACACACAGGCGGAGTTGGACATATGCAAAACATACCCTAATATGTACAGTGTGCTTGCAGGCGTGGTTCACACAGACATATGATTGGATTGTCTCAGATTTAAGTACATGTGTGTACATACTTTGACAATCATTGGGTATACTGGCACTGAAAAAGCCCAAACCCTTGAAAAAAAAAGAGCAGTGTTTTTTAAGAAATAACCTATCCTAGGTTGAGCTTGGATCCTGATCTGGATACATCCGCCGGAAAATGGATGATTGCATATCTGTTAATGTTCCCGCTTAGATTCAGTATTCAGTGTGAATCAAAATATATGAAACCTTTTTCAGTCGTATAACATCCTGTCTCACCCCGATCAGCATATTCAGCCATATTATATCTGTGACACATTATAGTCTGTGATTGCAGAGTGATCCAACGTGGGCATGATTTACTGTTTTGATAAATAAAGCAGAGCCCAGAGATGCAGACTGTTATCGCTGTGCTTGTCACCTCTCCTGTAATGAATCAAAATACGTATGCCACATAATTACAAGCCTATCACATAATAAAACTCTCTTTACATGTGACTAATGGTTGCACCACTTCTTATTGAAACCTACTCTACAAAACATTAGCTGTTAAAAAAAAAAAAAAGAAAGAGAAAAAAGAGTAGAGCCGTGGCAGTTTTCAACATTCATTCAAATGGCTTGCTATTGTTCAGAAGGCATTCATGTAGCCTAACATCTGGTTTTATTTTTGACAGTGGTGTGAATGATATTCAAACATACACTGCAGGGGCTCTGAATTAAAAGCCCTCTTGACCAAAAGGGCTTTTAACTCAACAGAGTCCCCACAAGGCTGCCAACATTAGTTAAATTAAAGTTACGTTAAAATTTCATTGAGTTCCTTGAGAAGGTAAACGAGGTGGGGAATTATACTCATAAGGAGGAAAAACTAAAAATCAATCCTAATATTTAAACAATTAAAGATAAAACTGAAGATATAAAACTGAACATATGAGTACGTAGGCCTGTATATAGCTTTTTTGGATTAAAAAAAAATAGACTATAGTATTATCAGAGGTGAAAAAGCCTCAGCCTCGCTACAATCAATTAAAATCATTACAGTCATTATATTATTCCATTTTCTAAATCACTTCAGTCAATCAGCCAGTAATAAAATATATTTTCAAAAAGTTTAATAGAACTAGGTGCAGGTCTGGAGTATGCAAAATGTGCCATTAAAATCCACAGAGAGCATAAAAGATAAATGTAGCTATCGGGACGCCATCCACTGCTTTCGCTAGGTTCTGAAGCCTTGTGGTGAACATTTCTGCCATCTTGGTTGCAAAAAACACAAGTAAGTGTGACTAAGGGTCTGACTGTGGATCCGCCCGCCCATTGGCTGATAACTTGTGACTAGGAAGTCATTAGCCAATAAGTGTGAAGTGTCATACTGCAGGTAATCATTTTCAAACATATTATGACAAAGATGAATATATACAATACAAAGAGAACCTTGTAAATAACTCATGAATGAATAAAGTTACGTTGAAACCAAGCACACCATTGTTTTTCTTGTGACATTACCAATAGGTTTGATGTGTCACATGGACCTCTTCTTATTGAATAAACAAAAGTTGTATCCAAGATGGCCAACTTCTAAATGGCCACCATGGTCACCACCCATCTTGAGGAGTTTGCCCTCTCACATATACTAATGTGCCACAAACAGGACTTTAATATCACCAACCATTCCCATTTTATTACGGTGCATCCATATAAATGGCCCACCCTGTAAGAATTTATTTTTAAAAAATTGTCAGTGCATGTTAATTCACTTATATTGATCTCCTCCTTTACACTGCCATCATATTCATGCTTTTAGGCCCACAGTGTAATCAGCAGATCGCTTTGCATCCCACCACAGTCAGAACAGATGGTAGTCAGCACAGATTATACTTTCTTTTCTTTTTTTTAATTTACTTTCTGGAAAATGGTAACCTAGTACCTAGGCTTTTTTATGTGGAAGTATTTTGCCTGTCACGGTTGTTGACACAGACACACATTTTCACTCACTGCAAATATGGTACAATGGCAGCAGAAGCCTCAAGATGTTGTGGGAAACTGTGTTTATAGTCTTGCAGTGGGTAATGAATTCACAGTGAACAACCCGGCAACTGATCACAAAAATTGCAAGAAATGTTTATGATGACAGTCCTGAAATGCACAAGGAGATAACACTGAAATGGAGACGCAAGTCTTGAATAACAACACATCATATCCTAAAGACCTCATTGTCCCATTAGAGCACTTAGCTCTCAGACTACAGGCTTACTTGTGGTTTCTAGAGTATTTAAAAGTAGAATGGGAAGCAGAGCCTCATCTGTGGAACCAGATTCCAGTTTGGATTTAGTAGATGGATACTCTCTCTACTTGTAAGATTAACTTAAAACTTATAGTTAGGGCTGGATCAGGTGATGGTGACGCCTCTGCTAGTTACCCTGCAACTAGGTTCCTGGTGCTTCCCATTATGCACTGAACGTTTCTTCTTCACTCATCTTTTCTTTTAGACTCCATATAGTTTTTACACCACTATTGCATTTAATTATTAATAATTAATTAAAAATTCTGGCTCTGGCTCTCTGGTGTCTTTTGTCCTGTCTTTCTCTGCTCTCTTCTCTTTTCTCTCACTCCCCATCAGCAGATGGCTGCCCCTCCCTGACCCTGGTTCTGCCTGAGGTTTCTTCCTGTTGAAAAGGAGTTTTTCCTTCCCACTGTCATCAATTTATTGAAGGGTACTTACTTTGCAATGTAAAGTGCCTTTGGCAAACAGTTGTTGTTGGCTTTTGAATTTTGTCTAAAATATGAAACATTATTCTTGTATTAAATTTTACCGACCATATGTTATGTGTAAATAGCTGTAACTGTAAAAATGAACTTTTCTCCAACTACAACGGTTGCCTATAAATTGTCTTTGAATAACCAATGTGTAAAAGACAGTACAGTATGGTGTTTTTTCATTCCTATGTGCCTTTTCTCAGAGCTTCATTTTCTACTTCTATTTTTACTTCTATGTTTCTACTAAAACCAGCTGAAAAACAAAAAGTCTTTAATGTCAGCAAAACCCATTAACTACAACAGGGGCTTCAACACAAACACTACATATGCATTAAAAGCACACACACGCATAGCTGTCATGCAGTAGAGTCAAGCAGAATATGGAAATTTGGTCCTGCAGCAACATCAACTTGCAGGGCTGATTATAAGTGTTGATTGGCTAGCTTGCCACTTGCCAACTCCTTTATCAGTTAATTTTAAACAACTGGAAGTTTGTGTAGGTTACCACCTAATTGTTCGCCAGCAGTGCTGGGGAGTAACAGAATACATGTACCGGCGTTACTTATTTAAAATACAAAATATGAGTAACTGTATTCTGTTACAGTTACCACTTAAATAGTTGATAACTAAAATACAGTTACTTTGTTGAAACAAATGGATTACACAGTGATCTTTTCCTATTTCACATGTTAGGCTATCCCCTCTCTAATTTTGGTAATTCCACACATTGCCAGTGGACCCGGAGCCAGCACAACAGAGCCAGCAGTGCACGGGCAGGAATGCATTTCTTACTTGGAAATTCCAACACCAATTTACATTTAAAGAAGTAAGGGATGGGCGAAATCTGACCGTGCAATGCAAACTCCATTTGCCAGCAACCAAGCTGCTCTCAGCATCAAAAGACTCCACCTCCAACCTAAAGAAACATCTGGAAGTAAGTTCTTTTTAAAAACTAACATTAGCCTTCTGCAACTACCTTGTTTTAGTTGTGGTAGCTACCTGGGTTATGCGCCACTTCAGTATCTTCAATGCACTATTGCTGTGTGTTTTATTACTATTAATGAAGGCTACTCATCACCGAGCTAACATTGTTAGCTGGCATTAGCTGAGGTTAGCTCATAGGCTGCAGACTGTTATACTTGATGGATAGCATTAGCAACCTGCGAGCTGCAAATAATCATGTTCAGTTCAGTAATAGTAATAAATCACACAGCAATAGTACATGCATGTAGTTGTGAAAAGCATGACAATATATTAGTATAGTATATATTAGTATATATATAAGTGTTCAGAATAAGTTACTCGCATTGAGTAACGGAATAAGTAACCTTCCCAACACTGTTCACCAGTACACTATTCTGAGATCAGACAAATAACTTTGAGAGATATTCACTTCAGCCTCTGAACTCACTAACACCATCAAAACTCCAAAGTAAAATAATAGAGAGTATTGCAAACAGGTGTTTCATTATGCTGAGCAACTTTCCATTTTCTCTGCGTTAATTTTGACATAAAAAGAATTGAGCCCCTAGAAGGTGGGGGAAAACAAATGTGAAAATTACACCACCACTTGCGTTAACAGTAAATTGACTGTTGGGAATATGTATTGTAAACACACATTTTTGGAGTTACTGTGCACCACAGCTGGTTTATTAAATGCTGAAAAATGCTGGTGATTTTTTCCTTGCTGGACATAAATGTTTTCTCAGTTACAGTGTGTTACAACAGAGGTAAAGTGCTAACAGATGGAGATCTTAAAGCTGGTGCAGCCATCTAAGCACCTTTCGAATAGTGGGTCCATCACAGGCCACCAATCTGCCACCTGCCAATATTCACATGAAAATGCACTGAAAGGGAAAATATTGTTATATACCCCAGTTTAAAAAAAGAAAGAAAGAAAAGCTGGGACAGCATTTAAAATGTAAATCTCAATTGTGTCAGGCATGGTGAGGCTGGCAGGACAACTGATAGAGCCAGAGGGAAAATAAAAACAGCACAGAAAAGGTGAGAAGTCGCAGGTGAGGGGGAAGGGATGGAGAGAGAGAGACATCAAGTGTGTGAAATTAGGAGAAAGGTAACTAGTGTATGTGTGTGAGAGGGTGCTAAGTAACTTTTTGTTTAATAATAAAATGTGGCATTCTTAGTCTCTGCTGACACTGAAAACATTTAGTGAAATTTACTTTTCTGGACTTGAAAATGTGCAGATTAAATTAATTTAAAACTCTGGAATTATCATTCATTATCTTTGCAGTGATAAAAAACTTATTATTTATGGCATTTTATTTTATTTTTTATTAAAATGAGTAACACTGACTTGTCAGGTGTTGTTCCTGTGACAGCAATGAGGGAGATTTACCTTTTAATTTTCTTGTGATTTTGTTTTGTTTGTTTTTTTACATAATTCTTGGTTTCTTTTGTTGGCTTTTCATTTCTAGCTGGCGACTATCGATTTTGCTGCTAAGAAATTACTTGAAAATATTTGTATTATTGTTGTATTGATCTCAGTTGTCTTCATAGTAACACCAAATATTCAGCTGAAAGGAGACAACAGAAATAAAGGAGAATAAAGGAGACAGACAGACAGAAGGACTCAGACATGCAGAAAGTTCTGTGTGATCATCTGATCATCTATCGTTGGTCAGCATGCTGGGTCAGACCCTTGCAGGATCACACCAGAAAGAGATGGCCCACCCTCCAGATGGCCTCAGTCCAACAGGTGGTCCCATAGTGGGGGTGGGGCTGAGAGGTCTGACATCTGCCATCCTAGGCTAACCCTTCACACACACACACACACACACACTAGCACAGTTTGCAGCAACACATTTTCCTCACCGTTCAGCATATCTGCTGTGGTGAGATCTTGAGGCCTTGGGGCTCAGACTCTGACTGTCTGTCTGTTTCCTCTACAAGATTTCACACTCATCTCACACATCTCCGCTCAGTGTGAGCTCGGTTCCATGGCTCAGGCTTCAAACAATGACAACTCATTAGCATGTATTGTGTGATATTAGATTGCCATGAAGAATGAATATAGATTCAGTGTGCAGGGGCTTTTGCTTTATTCTCATTTGCTGTAGCTGCGCTCTGTCAGAGCTCTACCAGTTACTTTAATGATCTTCGTTAAATTGTAAATCATAAATAAAATATATATTATAAGACGGGTGCTACACACATGATACAACTGACTGGCACACAGTTTGTGTCACTGTGGAATATTTGTGATAAAAAAAAGTAACCCAGAGTCTTGCTGTGTGGATTTGTTGCCATATAAATTGCTGTTTTTGTTATATTTGGTTTTTTGTTTTTAATATTCATTTTCAGCATTCAAAATTCAGTATTCATTATTAAAACGTTTTATAGTTTTTAAATAAACTTGAAAGTAATGGCTGTATGTTATCAGTTTTCAGGATGATTAATATTCCCAAACAGGTTGATTAGTCATTGCTAAATTAGGCGATTTTAATTCAGCATTAAAACTTTAATGAAGCTTCAGATTTGCCTACAGAGATTAACAATATTTAGCTACCTATTATCATGCTTATTTGTAGTCTTTTTCTACTTTATTACTCGTTACAAGAGGTATTTTAACAGCTTAACAAATAAATAAATACTTAAATAACTAAATTTCCCCAGTAGCCTCCTATTTGCTAGTTATTGTTGGAAAGTAAAAAAGTGTGTTATGTGTTATGATCTTGCAGTACATAGTAGGTTAGTACCAAAAAGAGTAGTAATTCTCTAGTAATAATAAATAACTCTCAATAATGTGATAACTAACTAGGTAAATAATGTCCAAATAACCCCAAATTAAGTCTTTCTAACTCAGAATATGTTTCCCATCCAAAAGTGCAGCTTTGCAGAAGCAATCTGAAGCCTATTAACCTCCATTTTAGTAATAGTAAAGTCATCATAGCCCACTTTCTATTTATAAAATCTTCATTATTGGTTACACCATTAAAAAAAAAAGTCCAGTGCACATGTACTAGTTCCACTGAATGGTAGATGAAGATTATCAGCACATGTATTTCACCAGAGATTTTAGTACTTTAAATATTTTCTTTTCTGAGGCTCACCTAATCTTTCACAATAGACTAAACCTAAGCAACGAATGCACTGTCTGCAGAAATCTTGTCTGCAGGACGATTATGGCAAAGAATCAAAAAGAAAATGTTGTCTAAGGATACAGAAAAGTCCAGAAAATGTCACATATTGTGAACTCAAGCTGTGAAAGTTCAGGTGAACTTGCTGCTTAGGTTGAATTATTCATCAGATGTTGCCATTCTTTTCTACCTTCAACTGACTGGTGTCTACAAGTACATATGGCATGTGTGCCTGGATACACACACATACAAGTAGAGCTGAAGGTGCTCCGGGCTGAGAACAGATGATTGGTTCCATGTCATGAGTGTGTGTGTTTGTGTGGGTGTATGTGTTCACATTGTGGAGGTCTTGTTAGCACCACTAGTGCATGGCTAAATTAGTCTCCTCTATCCCATCGCACCTGCTCTCAGACCCTGCAGCTGTCACCATGCAATCCATCTATCTGTTGGGATATAACATATTACAGCTATATTTCTTTTAAATGCAATTGTAGGTAAACATTGAAACATTGCAGTTAAAGTTAAAATACTTGTTAACATACTGTAACAGTGAGGTTTGTATAGATTATGTAAATTAAGGTTACTTTAATTATTTACTGTCACTTGTTTTTTGTTGTTGTGTTTTGTTCGTTTTTTTGGGCACTTTAGGTACGACGTTTTGTTTTCATATTAGCATGAACATGCTCTATGCTACAGTGTTGTTGGGCTTATTTGTGCTGTTGAAAAACTGATATACTTAATCATATTTTAAAAAGTAAATTAAGAAAATGGACGTGATCGATCATAGATTATTGATCATTGAAGCTGGTGCATTGTGGTGGCAACCACCAAGCAATGGGGTAATGGAGTCAAATACAATCATGTATAATTTAGCTTTTGTGGATATAAATGCAACATTATTGTGGTGACATGAAAAAGACAAGATTGTTTTGCAGCGTGTTATAGGTTTATAAATGCTAAAACCTTTAGCTCTTTGCGAGGTGGTTACCAGAGAACATGATTACAGAATAATATCTGATATAGATGAAAACCTTCAGATGCCCGAGATGTACCTGTGTGCCAGCCTTGGTTGCTTAACTCTTGATGGTCTAGAAAGAGTTTGGGGACAAAGAAACAAACACAGAGACAGAGATTTCATGTGTAAAAATTAACCTCCTAGGACCGGGCGTCACATTTTGGGTTATGTAGACCACAATACTAAATCTTGCTCTACAAGGGCCTGATATCCACTTACGAAGACATTATACTGCCACTGTCCTATCGAAATTTAAACGAATATCCTCATATGTGGCTCTCATTTTTCTTAGAAACAAAAATCAGGTAAAACAAAAAACAAAAAAATCTGGTAATTCTTTGTTTTTGCATTCATCAGGTCCCAATCAGCCCAATTAGCAAAGAGAAATTAAAAATGCATGCCATGGAAGAGTTTGGGTCTTAGGAGGTTAAGGTACTGTGTTTTAGAAGTAACTATTACTCTATTTATTGTACTATATGTTTGATAGCTTTAATTCTGAGTCACTTTACAGATTAACTGAGTTAAGGTTTGTTTAACTTAATTAAACACCTAGCTTTGTGAAAAAAAAAAAACGAAATTCCAAATTTGTCGGATCCGAAGATGCCGTGTATCGTATATGCACACCGAATGCAGTATCCTCAAAAAATGCACTGTAAAAAAAATCATGATGAGGTCGTCCTGATGTTTCTGAACAAGAAAAATAAGAAACAGAGATTCTGGATTCATGCAATTCTCAAGAGAAGTCAGCAGCAGGGAGAATTGCATAAATTGATCTAGGAGTTGAAGTTTTATCACGTATTTCAGGATGTCAGTGGAACAGTTTGAACTTGTGTTGTTGTTGCGGAGTGAGCGCACATCGCACATCTGAGGAGGCAGAGAAATAATTTCAGAGAGCCGACTGACCAGCAGCACATGGCTGTGTGTTTGAGGTAAAATAGTTGTATTTTACTATTTCCGTTATTATTGTATACTCAGTACCTTTCAAGGTATAGCACACTTGTTGCCAAGTGCAGCGGTCTGATTGGTCAGATTGATTTATTCGGATCCAAAAAATTGAACTTGGTTTGAAAAAAATCATGCAAATTCTAAAAAATATATTTTTAACGCACAAAATATTAGCATGGATTCTACATGTCCGGGCCTTTAAATCTTATAAAATAATCCCACATGTCTTACATGTTAATGTATTAGCAATAAAAGAGGTTAGTAATTTAAAAAGTGTTTTTGTTGTTTCTCAATTCATATTAGGTTTGCAGGATTTTTACAGCCAGACACTGGAAGGTTAGGTAAGTAGCTACATCTGCTAATGTTGTTCAGACAGCTCTTACTGAAAGTCAAGAATAATTCAAGGTAAACAAGTCAGTAAGCACATTTTAAATATGTTATTTGTATAATGTAGGTCAAAGGAGAAACATTAATATCTATTCATGTTGTTACAGTCACGATAACAAATCATAACTTAATTTGTGACATCTATTTCATCTAACTCATTAGACTCTCAGTAGATGAGAAGAATTTTCCTGTGCTGGGTAACAACTGTCTCTGCTTCACAGTCCTGCTGTTTCTGACCTCAACAGCCCTTTTCTTTCTTTTCCTTGAAACATTAAATTGCTGTATCTTCTTGCTCAGGTCTTTAATGTCTCTTTTGCCTGTCATCTCATTAAAAAGAAATGTTATGCCTGGCCATGGTTCTTCATCCCCTCCCCATATTGTTCAATATTTGGAACAAAGAAAGAACAAAGAAGAGCAAATGCACTGGAATGAAAGTATACAATAGACCACTGAAGTAAAAGGTTAAAAGGTCGCATTGGTCATGACCTCTGTAGTCATTTAGTATCAATGTGGACTGTGCTGCCACCACCTCAGACGCTTGTTATTGCTAGTGAGGTCATCTCTCCCTCTCCTGTTATAGCAGCTTTACAACGTATGAGGAAAATGTTAGAATAGATATAGATCTTTAAATGTCTGAATGTAAAATTATGTTTTTTTGGTGACTTTTTGTATTTTGTGTTACTTTCTTTCTTAATGCCCAGGCAGGCTTGCTAATTGACATGGTGTGACCTCCCTCCAGTACACAAGCTGCCCCCCTAGAGTTTGCAGAGACCTTCACAATATTGCTTTTGAACAAGGTCCAATAAACAAACAATTACAAGAGAGGAAGATGTATCAGGCTGAATTGGTTCACGATGGTGAGGCGTTTAATTTCTGATTTCACAGTCCTTTGGAAGAGGGGACAGGGGGCCAAGCCAAACAGCAGTCACTTTCCCAGAGAAGCACACACACACACTTCTCAGTCTGTTAAGCACACACACACACAGTTATTTCCATTCCCTACTGTTCTTGAACGGCCTGTAATTATGTCTCATGGCCTAATGTCATGGTTCCCCATTTTCAATTTTATGTATAGATGTAATGCGCCGCGGCCTGAGGAAAACATTCATCTCTATCTGTTTTTTTTACATGCTGCTCATAACTGAATCACATATTGAATAATTCAATTTGCAGCCATATATAATCACTACACATTGTGGAGAGTGACCACAGTTTCAATATTCACCTAATGGATTGATTCAGTTATAACAGTGGGCTGGAGTAAGTAGTTTTTCCTACTGGCTTGTCTGACCGCAGTGTAGCCATAAAGACCAACATTAAGCTACACACAGATCAATATGTACCACTGGAAAGGGGGAGATCGTGAGTAAGGCCATGATTAAGCCTTTCCTTGGAGAAAGTTTAAATGTTATTCCACTATAAGAAATCTTTTAACACATTTGCCTCTTGTGTGAGTTTCGTTAATGTTGTGTAACATTAGCTACACCGTCCCTGAATCGAATGTTTGCTACAACAGTGGTCAAAACTCCCAAAGAGGTGACACAAAAAAAGAAAATAAGGACAGCTACATTATTTACTTATATTTTCTTTTATTGAAATGCCAGGTTTTTTTTTTATTCCCTGGGTGTTCCAAAATGACCCTAACAAAACAGTTTGTCAAGAAACTTTTGACTGTGTGCAACTTACACCACCGGTGTAGACTTTAATGGGTTACATGCAAACCACAAATCTACAGCAAATTCATAATATATTAGCCATAAATGCTTATCATCTGTAAAGTGGTGGGAAAAAAACATTCACATCCCAGGCTACTTAAGAAAAAGTGGCAGCACCACAATGTACAAACAGTCCATTAAAAACTCTTGCTTTCAAACTTTATTTGACGAAAATTGAGGAAGCATTAGCTGTAAATTTAACTAATGTATTATAATGACTCATGTAAAAGACCAGTTCCTTTCAAGTTGTTAAATATTAATGATTCTGAGTGTAAGCAGCATTGTAATGGTGTATTTCATCCACGTGCGGCCACATCTAAATAATGCACATCAGCCACTAGTGAGTAGCTGTCATTTTGTATCAAACCACTTTATAAAGGTAACAACTAAAAAAGAGGCTTTATGCACTCTTTTATAAAGTGCAGTGAAAAAGTCTCGAGCCAGATTTTCTTGTAAATTTTCAATTCAGACCATTCAGACCATTTTCAGAGGAACATTTTTTTAATTTGTTTAATTATTTAGCCACTTAACAATGGCCTGTGAATCATTCAAGCATGACAAATGCACCTTAACAAGTGTTGTGTCTACATATTACACAACAGCTGCACACTGTTGTGTTCTTACTTTCAATTGTATATTTCTCCACTTTGTTACTTGAAGCCTGTCCCGAAAAATAATTTGTTCCCCCGTTTTTAGTTGAATCTACAAAAAAGCCGCCAATGATGCAGTTTGATGCGCATGAAGTTGTTTTTACACCAACAAGGTGATTCTCAAGGAGTTATTAGCCAAAACTCTGGCACATCTCAGCATGGTATGCAATGTGTACTTAAAAATTTGAGGAAACTGGAGGACAAAAGAAGATGTGTCAGGCCTGAAAACTAATGAAGAGCACCTGAAAGTCATGTCCTTATGAAAAAGAAAGAATCCAGCAAAGACCTGACAAAAGATTTGAGAGATGAATCTCGCCCTTCAGTTTATCTATCAGTTCACTGAAGTCTCATCGGAAATGGTCTCAGTGGAAGGGTGGCTGTCAAGAAGCACTGGGTTGGCTTCCCCGGAGTCTGGACCTCAACATTATTGAAGCAATGTGACATCATCTTGACAGAGAACAGGACAGAAAGGAAGCCAACAGAGCTTTGAATGTCTTTCAAGAACCCTGAAGACTGCTTAAACAAATGATGAGAGTTCAGACTGTGTTGAAGGATAAAGGTACCAAAAAGGTACCAAATATTGACTTTAAGCTTGCTAGAACTGGTTCTTGTCTTACATTCTGCATTTCCATGTTTGTACATGTTTCAATAAGTCATTGCATTTATTTCAGATTTTCTTAACAACATGTAAGGAAATTAGGGGTGTCACTCATGTAATTTTAAAAACATATGATTTAATTTTAATAGCAGTATTCAAACTTTGCTAAATAACAGAATGTGTGTAACTTATAGACTTATGAGTCCCCTGATTTTTGTCTCTTCCTAGACACACACACACAAACACACATAGACTTGCCTTCCCCAATTATTTCTGCAGTATTGTTCTCAGTGGCTTTGTGCGTATCATTCAACTCCCCCCCTCTCCACAATACATCTGCCAGTCCTGATCCATTGTCCAGAAGCGTGCCACACAAACAGGCCTCAATTAAGCAAGCTGTGCCGCCTTTCTGTAGCAACATGATTGTTTTGATCTCATCTCCATTGCAGCACCTGTCTCGGACATGTTGGAGTCCTTTGATGGGCCGTAACTTAACCCCTGTTCAAATCAAACGGGGTTAAAAATAGCACGTGCCACGCAGGTCACATTCAGCTAATGACTTGCACAGCTGATATCTCTTTACTGTACAAATTATTACTGAAATAATACTAGCGCCATTTTTTTATTGACATCATCATACATGTCTGTTTGCACATATAAATTACTGCTGGTTTCAGGGCGCCTAATGAAAGCTATCATGTTATGGTCATACTCGATGTCCAATAGCTAATACCAGGCTAAAAATAATTATCACATAAGCCAGTCAATGTCCACAGCTTTAAAACAGAATCCTTAAGTAATCTGACCTCATTCCACTATTATTCATCATCTAATCAATCATTACTGCTATTTTAAACATTTGGCAGACAAGAAATGGAGCGAAAGAGAAATGCGGGGACTGGCGAATAGAAGACTGGGAGTAGCTAGTTTACCTTAGTTCAGTTCTTTTGTGGCGACTGATAGAGTCTGTGTACTGTTAGCATGTGTAATTTCAGCTACTAGACAGCAGGGAACCTGGAATTAATTTTATAATGTCAATCTGTTTAAATAACATGGTTTAGTGTCATGGCTTTTTAAGGATGTGTGGCTGACCTGTAGTAATGTTCTCTTTTATCAGTACTTTAGGGACACTTTATGTCTTTATTAGAGAGCCTCCAGAAGAGACATGACAGGAAAGGATGGAGAAAAAAGGACTCAAACCAGAAGAAAATTACAATTCACGATCATTGCTTTACACCTCAGAGGAACCCGTTTCTCTGTAGATCTTAACAGAGGTAGATTTACTCTTTACTTGTGTTCATTAAATTGGCCTGTAAAAGTGTCAAGTCCCAGAAAAGTACATCTACTTCAGGCGCCTATTGTATGACCTGTGTTTAACAAGTGTTATAATGAAATTCAGCGGAGAAGAAGAGAAAAGATTGCTGACAACTGATATCATGTTCTCTTTTTTTGCTGACAAAGCAAAAGATGATTTTAAATATCAGCAATATTTAAATCACAATATACCAAAACACAATTAATTCAAGAAACTCGTACCATTACAGTTAAACAACCTCCTCTTCTTTATGCCATGTGAACATCTATAAGTTTTATTTATATAACAACTTTTTGAGGCACCTTTCAAAGACAGACATGATGAAACAGACTGTAATAAAAGTTTCAAAATTATACATCATAGGGAGGGGGAAACTAGCAGCACAAGCAATAAATAGACACATTTAAAATTAAAAACAAATAAATTAAAAGCAACACGAAATAATTCAAAATAATCAGTAAGAAGAGATGATGAAACATAACAGGAGACAACATAAAAGTAGCTTAAACTAGAAGCACCAAGAAAACCGACTTTTAAAAATACGTCTTTTGGAGAGATATAAAAGATCACGGGGAACTTGTCGATGTGATCTCCCTGGGGAGCTCGTTTCAGAGAGTGGGTTCCCTAACAGAGAAGGCCGCTCACCCTTGATAACTGTCACCTGAATTATTTGGCCTAAACAGGACCATGCTATGTTACTTTGGGTTAATACATTTTCATTTTTTCTAAATTAATATTTGCACGTTTCCAACTCAGAAGGCAGAAAGTGGATGGAGTGATTATATAGACTGTAATAAAATACTGTCCTAAAATCCAGGAAAGTATGCTGCAACTCAAGGTTAAACTTTCACGAACACACGAAGCAATAAGAACTGCACTTCAGTTATTTCATGCCAGTATGTAAACCAGTCTCTAACCTGCACTTTGTTTTATTAATATGTATGTTTCTGTCTGTACCTGAATCAAAATAGTCTTTTTAAGCTGTAAAATGTCCACATTTTGATTTTGTTTGTAAACTCATTCAGGTAATTAAACCATACCTGAGTCTAGTTATTGCAAACCAGCATTTTAATATGAAAACATATGGAAATAAAAGTAAGAGAAAGAACAGACAGGAAACTAACTGAAACTGCTGTTTAAGTACTGTGGATCAAATGGCAGCTTGTGAGCATTTAATGCAAATTTCATGCAAAGCCACCCTGAAATACAGAAACACACAAATATAGAAATTATAGCAGCATCTTGGTGAAACAGAAGCCACTGCGTATTTCTCTTATGATTACATGAAAGAAGCACGAACACAAAATCAAATCTGTGTGTGTGTGTGTTTGTTTTTTATGTGTCAACATCTTCTGATGTGCATTTCATATATGCCTGCATAGATGGAGCACAAGTAAATATTATCTTGTGTACAAAAAGATACTGTTAATCTGTTCTCAAACTTCATGGTTTAAAAGAACCGCAGCTAATTAACCGCACACCAGAACAGGAATACATTTTAATATTGATCCCCTTATGTCCCTGGTGCTTTGTCTGTGTGCATACGTGTGTGTGTGTGTGTGTGCGCGCGCACGTGTGTGTATGCATGTGTGTGTGTATGTGAGTGCAGGCAAGAGTATGATTATGAATATTTTAAGAGCACATTTAACATGGCGAAGCCGGAGCAGGCTCGGTGAGGGATTTGCGCCTACTCTTCAGCTAATGACCCCAGGCGCTTCCAGCAAAGCTTCTTCATATTTTAAAGAAAGTCGATAGAGCTGCAGCCCAGTCAGCAGCATTAAGATTCATACAGACGCCACAGGGACCCTGAAAAAATTAATAACACGCGTGTCTAACAATCCTTCCTGCGATTTAGTGGAGCACCCAAGCTCTCTGCCTAAAATGCAAAGTAGTAATGAACACACAGATAAGATAAATTCTGAACACGCGTCCCCTACCCCTCAAGTCATTGCACAAACGCACTCTTACACCCACTCTTTCCTGCATCCCCTTTCAACAAACACACCCACCGCCACTTCTGACCAAAGGTATCCAAACACTCTTTCCACCGTGCTGCACTCTGTGATTTTACCATCTGTATTTCATCTGTCTCACCTTCACTCAGAAAGAGGAGAAAGCACAAATCCATTGGTTTTAAGAGACCCTGTGTGTCACAACTGAACTCTCTCAAGCTATAATGAATTTTCAAGACTTCTCATCTGCAGATGTGCAGAGGCATTGACAGGTGCTCTCACTTTAAGGTTAGTCATTGTCTAGACTCCATCTCAGCAGCTCTTTACCCCTAGAAGTGTTTGCTGTGCTGCTGCTAGCCCTTTTTATCATCCAGCAAGACAGAGACACACACATGTAATGTGTTTCTACAGAACCTACTCCTTTTTTATTGTAAAATTGTAAAAATTGTACAAATAAAAATTCTTGTTGACATTAGATTTTTGGTGGGCTCACCATATAGTTTTCTTAATTTTTACCCTGCTTTGTTTTGTTTTTGTAAGTGTAAAAAAAAAAGTAAAGGCAAGTATATAAAGTAAATAACTAAAATAAAAGAAATCTGAAGGCGTTGATTATTTCCACAAGTATCAGAAACAGACTTCAACAAAAGCTAATGAGGCTGCCCTGCGTGGATCTCTTTCTTCTGTATGTATCGTGTGAGTTCTTTTCTTTCTCATAAAGATTGTAACAAAAACAAGTAGAATTTTCAAAGACAAACAGTTACAGAGCACTGAACACAAAAAGACTAAAATAAATAACAACATTAAGTGCTATAACAGCTAATAAAAGGATACACTAAGACACAATGAAATAAATAAAAGGAACATTATACTTTGTAAAAGAGTGCATTTGTTGTTTTAAATCATTTTCCCCTGAGTAAACTCCATAAAATTAACAACAAAATAAAAATCTTCACATTTACTTTGGTTAAAAGAAAGAAAACAAATTTAGTCATTGAGATAAACTCTAACACAATATCTCACATTTGCAGTCTCTGTGTAGACTATAGCAAAATCTATTGAATGCACATAAATAGGCTGAGTTTCAGGACTACCAGTAGGTGAGGTGTTGCACTGCAGTGGGTTTCCCTAAGAGTCAGGACACACAGTACAGCGGCAGGCTCTGCCCTCCCTGGGAGGCTAGACAGCATATGGCACTGTCTCCCAGAGAACAACACACCACCCAAGCATCCTGGCAGCCTCCGTGTGTGCGTTTCTCCCTGTGTCTATGTTATGTGTGTAGGGCAAGTGAGGGTGTGTGTAGCTGCTTATGCTGTGCTATGGGCATGTTTGTAGGAGATGGAGCAAGACAGATGGCTGCCAAGTAGAAAAATAAATTCAAGGAAACTCTATTGGAAAGCATGTATTGGAAATCTTTCTCTTGCGTAGTCACTTAAACCACACAGATATCAACATGGCAAACATTTTACAGACTTTGGGAAACAATGCGAACAGCCACCTCCTGGTGTGAACTCTACTTTTATCCAAGTTTCCTTATCAGCATGTTTCTAAACAAAAAGGTGACTGAAGAGAAAATTATTTCAGTTTACATCTGGTTGTAATACAGCACAACAGCATCCTACGCTTGTTTGAATGAGATAATTTAACACTTTGAATGTTCGCAGGCAGCGTAATGTTGACGATGCAGGACAGAGGGAGTGAGGTGAATGAGAAAGCCGGGCTGAGGCCCTGATTCTCCGTCTAGCAGAATAGTTTCCATTTCCATATGAGAGAGTTAAAAGGGAAAGAGGAGAATCAATAAGGCATTAGTGGAAAGCTATCAAAAAATTCTTGAGCAGTCTAAAGCCTATTACAGCCAGTAGGTCAGGAAGTTAGATAGAATTTATTTAGAGGGTGAGTAAGCTTAAGACTACAGTTAAATCAACTTTATTCTGTCCATTTGACCGCGCCGTCTCCCTCGGTTATTCAGAGAACGTGTAAATTCCAGTTTCGGGCATTTTTATGTTCCCTTTTCTGTTCTACAGTGTTTGCCCCCCGGATGGAGCTCGATATTTTGAGTGAGAACATCTATGCAGACAAACATATCTGCTCTCCATGAGGCATGAGTCCAAGTCGTGGTGCCAAACCACACAATGCACATCCACCGCACACAGCCACTTTAAATCCTCTGGTGGAGATATCACTCTCTAAGGCCATGATGAGAGGCTCATATAAGCAGCTCATCAGCAGCCTGTTTGCCCATATGTGCCTCACACCCCTTAGTCCCCAGTGAGTCCTGGCTCTGTGCAATGAAACCATCTCATCTGCCAACATGGACAACTTGAAGGAAAAAAAACTATCCCTCTTCTACTTGGGCAATTTTGCCCTTAAATGGCTAGTGTTATAATCTGCATAGATAATGAAGTCAGTCCACCAAGTCAAGGGCCCACTCCAGAGCTGGCCAGCAGAAACAGAAGAAATATAAAACGTGCACATAGGGGTGGGCGGTATAAACAGTATACGGTAGAAACGATATAAATTTGGCCAACGGTAGAGATTTTGACTATACCGCTCTGCCATGTGATTGCATTTGCCCCTAACCACCAGAAACTCTCACGTTAACTTTCATCGAGTGGAAAAAAGTTAGCGCTCATCCTCCAGCTTCACTGTGCTAATGTAATGCTAACATAGCTGTGTAGCTAGCGATCACATAGCATCATTATATACCAGCTAGCCCAACTTCAGTAACCCTACAAACGTCACTGCTGTTTAGTTTTCTGTCTTCATTTATGTTGGAAGTGATAGCAAAGCTGTATGTTTGAATTTTTCAGAAATCTCTCAGTCAGAACATGCTATATATATTTAGGTGGAAACTAGCGAGCTAACTTCCTTCTAACTCTGTTAAATGTAATAAATTCTGTTTTCATGGATGCCTGGATGTTAAACTTAATTGTTACACCTGGTAAAGCAGCAACGCTGATCATTTTATTAAAGATGAAAGAATTTAGACAGTTTTTAACTCTCAGCAATGATGCCAAAGTGTTCGTTTGACTTTGGGAACTGAAGTTGACGGAGTTTTGGACCCAGATTACTCCGCGAGGCTCCTGACTACGGTAGCCGTAATGCTCCGACAATCCATCAAGCAGTGCGGCTTCGTAGATTACCAAAGTCATACTAAAACATTTTTGACAGATTTCTGCGTGCTGTGTAGCACATAAAATCGGTTCGAGGTCAGTACGCACAACCAGAATTCATACATAAGGCACGCTGTCGATTTTTGAGAAAATTAAAGGATTTTAAGTGTGCCATATAGTGTGTAAAATACATTATACAGAAGAAAAGAATATATCGCGGTATATATCGTTACCGCACATGCTTCAAATTATACTGTGATATGGATTTTAGGCCATATCGCCCAGCCCTAGGTGCACATTCAATAAAAATGAGTTAATGAGACAGATGTAGACTCAGGATGACAAACTGAGGCCAGTATAGAAAAGAAGGATGCACAAATTAATTTCACGTCATCAGATAATCAAATCTGATGAAACACGTCTGACTCAGGGGAGGAAAAGAAGCAGAAGAAGCAGTGATGACATATGCTATGGGAAGCAGACAGACAGGAGAGCAGGGTCCAGTGTCATATCTGCAGAGTGTGTCTGCAGGTCCCGCGCGGCGATGGTTCGCTTATCCCCCTGCCACCACACATATGTTTGGGACATGGAACAGTTGGATGTGGCCGAGGGCAAAAATGGGTCAGACTGACACAGATGGAGAAAAAAACTCCCACTGGGTCACTGTCAGATGACTAACACCCACAGAAAAAAAAAGTGAGAATGTGTGTGTGTGTTTATATGTGTTCAAGTGAGTGATTTATTCAACTTTTGACAGATTTTAACAGCTTGCCAACAACGTTGCTCTCGAAACAAGGATGAAAAAATACTAACACAACAAGTTTTGAATTCAAATTGGGTCAGGCAGTTCTCGAGTAGCCGAGAGAAGAACATGAACTCTGCAGAAAGCGAGGGGATAGCAAGAATTCCTCGTGTTTCATTTGGCCTTTTGCCGTCTTAATGTCTCTTCCCTTCTCTGCCTGCCTTCACTTTACCTAATGTATAAACATAAACAAAAAATATGTGATCGATAACTTGACTGGGTGCCCATAATGTCATTAAAACTCAACAAGGCTCGTTGTAAACACAATGTAATTTTTTTTTCTCCTTCTTCTTTTTGGATCACTACTAACAGCCTTGGATGGAAGAAGAGCTGACATTTGGGATAAACTGAAACATTTGGGGTTTTGCCACGACGTGTTCAGCGCAAGAAAAATCAATTGAGACTTCAGGAAATCCCCCAAACCTTTCTGGAATGATGGAGAAGAGCTGGCATTAAATGCAGCTCAGCTATGAAACAGCAGACGATATGATTTGTGACAAGAGTTTAAAAAAAATACAGAGCTTTAAACAAATTAACATCAGGGAATACTGTCTATCGGCTTTATGATCACATCACCCAAAGATTTTATCGAAAATTCTTCTTCCATTTGGAGGTAATCTTCCTAACCTTTGCCATCAATCCATGATGTCACAGCTGAAATGAATTCAAAAAACCTCAGATAAATGCCCTCAGTTGACAAAACCTCCATTAGAACTGGAATGTAAGGCGGTAATTGTAGAGTTGAAAGGTCCATTTGTTCATTATCAAAACGGTAGTGAGATTCCTTTCAGAGTAATCCTTGGCTTTTCGATTTGCCTATTCAACGCTATTTCCCAACACAATAAGACATGCTGATGCCGCTGTATGAAGATCACTAAGCTCAAATTCCTATGTCCTTCAGAAAGCTGTGTCGCTGCCTCTTAAATGTGTCTTTTTCTCAATTTGCTTTTTCTTATTTTGAAGCTTTCAAATCTGTTTTTGTCAAGCAAAAGCTTCCAGTTGCATCTGCTGTTTCTATCACAAGCCTTTAACTTTCCCTTAAAGTGAACCGCACCATCGCGAAAGGAAACCCAAGTCCCTTTGCGCAGGACACAAGCAACGTCGTCAACCGTGCATTAGCATGTGGATGGAATGTGCTCCGTGAGGCAGTCATATGTTTACATCCAATCTCTTGGATGAAAGTCAAGTTTGCAGCTGCAGCCTCGGAATAATTCATCGCTCGCCTTTTTTACCCAGGAGGAGCCACAGGTAGTTGATGAAGTGGCAGTGCCAAGACTCCCAACTGGCGAAGACGAAGCGCAGCTGCCAGGAGTCAGCGTGGCCAGATGCCGCTGCTGATGTACCATGTGTTCCAAGCAGGGCAACAGTGTGTTTGTGTGTGAGCTGGGGTGGGAGGGGAGAGAACGGCACGCTTGCCAAGACATTCTCACATTGATGCCAACCTGACACATGCCTGGGTACTCCCCACGGTTTGTGTTACCATCTCAGCCACTCTCACAGATCTGTGGGGGGTCCCCTCTTTTCTCTTTTCCTCTGATGCCGTCCCTTGCCAAGATGAGAGTTGGCGCCTGCTTGCGGCCATCCTGCCCATCAGTGGCGAGATCCTTTAAGGTGTTCTTTTTTGAATGGCGCGCTGGCAGGAGGCCACCACAGCAGAATGCCAGCCTCTGCTTACTATATACTGCATCTAACCCTCGTTTTTTGCAATATAGCCAAAACCGTAACTCCTTACGATAGCCGTGTCACGTCCTTACATGACAAGCGTGTCTTTATTATCCTCCCCTGTTCATCCATCCCTGCATGTCACAAGTAGCTGTAAATAAATCTCTGGCTCAGATTTCCGTCCCCACATAATGCACGTCGAAGACATGGCCAACTTCCAGGAAACAAATCCAAAAACACGGGTCTTCTGCGCCTTATTTCGTTACATCAGAGATGACATTCGGTCATTTTTGAGTTGAATCCTTCGAAAATCTGGCAGCGCCATCTGCGTCAGAAAAACACTGAAGACTCCAAATTCCCTACAAATAAAGAATTCTCTGGAAATTACATAGTTGCTGGGGTAGCATAGCATTCCCTTCAATAGCATTTTCCCCGCGAATGGGAACGAGTGGTCTTTGCCACTATTCCTGAGAGTGGAGGGGAGCACTGAGAAACAAAGGCTCCAGTTTTTAGGAACATGCCATCCTCGTTTGCAGTGTAGGGGGTTTGGGGAGGGAAGTGAAAACTTTTTGAACGTGTGCCATGTCTGTACCATTCTCTTATCTGAGGCCCGCGACTGCCAGCTGGCGGCTGAATGTGCCCACTTGCACTGTGATGATGAAGCCAGCCAAGCTAGTTGGCACACTGCGTGGTGGGACTGGCACGTGATCTAAAACACAGCACTGTGTGGAGCGGCTGCGTATACGTCCCGCTCTCCCCTCCTGTGTCCTCCTCTCTGGCGAGCAGCTTCTCCACTGGATCTGCAGGTCCTCAGTAAAGTGGGTGGAGGTTATGCCAACAACTGCCAAGCTGAGTTAATAACCACGGGATGACAGAAAAGCACAGCTCATGCTAGTTTGTTTATAATTAAGGATTTAGTTATCTGAAACTAGCTGTTTGTTGGCCCAATATTTAACTCATTTCTTATTATTGTTTTGCCACTTTAATCACCAAAATGGGAAAATTAATTGAGTTTTAAAGCAGCAGTACAGTGATAGGCAGAGACAAGATCATAGGTTTTGCGTTGCTATATCCAGACATGCTTTGAATGTGTGATTGTCATTTTATTTTATGTAAGTTTTTATTTTGTAGACTAATAAAGTAAGATCATTTAATCATTTAGATGATCTTAAATCATTTAAAACATTGTTCAAGGGTTATTAAAGCTGCGTATTTAAAGTGTCAACCACCCTGCAGAAACTGGCTTTGTGCTGTATACTTACGAGACGGGAACTGTTTAAACCACTATTGTTTCAAACCGGACGCTTAATGCCGTGGCACTGTCCTTCACTTCAAGAAATGCCGACTGTTATTGTAGGTAAGGTGAAAGTGAAATAGTTCATAGAGAAAGGTGTAGACAGTGAAACTGGGTGTTATTTTACGAGATATCGTTGTGTTTGTAGCCGTCAAACGCGGAGGTGTACCGTTCATGTCATGGCTGATGTCCGGTCACCTGTCCTCGGTGAATAAAGTGAAAGTCAGAGACGTTCAGAGTCACCTGGACTGAACACAGTGGCGTTAAGATGAAGAGGTTATTTCGGTCGGTGGTCATCCTCATCATCGTCCGTCCTCCTGTAACTTCACGGTGTTGCTGTTTAAAGCTGTTTAAGTCGACAAGTGACTGAAAGATGTTAATGCTATTAAAGAGTCACGCTGTTGTTCATCATTTATTAAAATAATGTTTAAAATAATATGTTAAGTAACTACTATAACAGTGAAAGCTTAATTGACCGATTTTTAGAATTTTAGAAAAATCCGCACCCTGGAGAAGTCATTTCTCAAGCTTTTTCTTTCTACTCGTTGGAGCCATTTCAAATAGATACATCTAGAGAATTCCTTGAGTAATTTTAAGTATTCGGTTAAATATCCGCTACTGTGACGGGAAATCTGTGAAATCTAGCAAATCTGTAGCAAAGTTCAATATAAAACACCCAGGCCTTGAAATTGGGAACACTGATTTCCACATATGAGGTGCACTCTGTACCATGAAACTATTCAAATCATAATTTCTTGAAGATCAAATCAAAATCAGTTCTTTATGCTAATATGTCATTATTGTTGATGAATTTTCAAGCATAGTTTTACAAAAAAAAAAATAGAAAAAAATATTGTTATTTTTAATTCCAGTTGTAGTTGTTATTTATTTGCGTTCCTGAAAAGAAAAAAATAGTTTTAGTGTGTGAATGTTCCATAATTTCTCTGACTTGGCTCATAGGAAAACATGAATTAGGTTTCGTATTGCCTGATTAATAATAATATATTTTTCGTCATGTTTTCTTGTTTTTATGACAAAAAAACAAGTTATTGTGGTATTCCATAAAACCACCTAAAAAAAATCTAGAAATGCTTTTGTCTTGTAGTCTAAAACTTGTGGTGGTGTTCAGTCCCCCTTCCCATAAATAATTTTTTAGAAAGAGTCATATGTTTAGTTTAATATTAGTTTAATTCATATGTTCAGGCAGCATTCATGATCCCAGAGTGTATAGTCTTGTAGTTTAAAGTATTCGGTCAGCTGACATGGAATGACCCATAAAGCATTAACTATATAGAGTACAAAGGTTATAATGTTCATTGTGTGTTTGTCTCAGACTGCTGTGTGAATGAGATAGATCCTTTATGAGTTATATTTTTTGCATTGCACATCCCAGTACAAGTCCCTGAGGATTAAAGGCCTCAGGACAAAAGTCATTCAGAGCTTTTTTTATAAGAGTGGTTGTGTTACTAGTCTCAGGTATTTGAAATTGTCCAGCATCTGCGGTTTCACAGCGTGTTTTTCAGTACTCTACTTATTTTTAAATAATACATTCAAAAATGTATCTCACAAAATGGGTCAAAACTTCTCAGTTAAAGCATTTTTTTGTTTATTCACAACATTTTACACGTCAAACCAACACCATTTGAAACTGTCTGATAGTGTCTGAGGCTCATGTCACTGTCACAGTTCTTGCACGCTACAATATTAAATAGCATTGTCTATGCTTAGATACTAAGGTTGCAGACACACTATCTAACACAGCGTGCTTGTTTACTGTAAATACCAGGCTGATAAAAAATCTCAGTGCAGCCAGTGTAAAAATGCCACGTTAAAATGTCAGCCAACACAGTGAAAAAAGGCCCGTTTCTCTGACAACAACCGATCCAACTGCCTAATTAATGATCTGAAGAAAATGTCGATGTCTCACTAAAAATTTCATTATCATCATTCACGGGTTCAATTTCTTATACGCTGGTGACAGATGTGCTAAAGTCCTGTGTGTTTTTTGAGTGATGCCACATGGTCTCACTCCCTTTCTTCCTCTATCCCAGATGTGTTCTGCTACCAAACTTTGGCACTGAGTGAAACGGTGCTCAGTAGTACTGATGTAATTCAGCCAGTGACTCTCTGCATTTCTGAGTGATTCCTGTAATTATTTTGGAAAAAATATATGAAAAATTGAAACACTGGTGGAACCAGATCATCTTCTTTGTTGCTTAATTAAACAGTTATTTATTTTATCAAGCTGACCACATCAGTGCGCTCGTTTTGTATTCGTAACCATCAACCAGCAGATCTACAAAAACCCAAAACTAGTGGTTAATCAGGTGGTTAATTGTCACAGAAAGAATCCCTGGTGATCAAAGTTAATCATACAGATTTGGCTTTATGACTTTGTGTGTTGCTTCATCAAACTAAGCGCAAATGTTTTTCACTTCAACCCACAGATATTCACTACGAGCAGATGTAAGATACTGATGATGGAGCCGTAATGAGCTTCTAACTGTGGAGAGTATAAACAACTAAAAGTCAAACATGCTGCCAGGATGTATAACCGCTGCTTGCCACTATTTGAAGTGGGCTTTGCCGCACTGGAAACCTGCCTTTTCCTTAACTTATTGTCCATTAGAGCCAGGGCAATGGATTTTAAGACAGGCAGGTCTGAGAAGGGCTCATAGCTGGACTACAGCACCTTCATCAAGGCTAAACCAGAAGCCGGTGTTTGCCAGAGCTCCAGTGTATGGAGAAAAGCTTGCAGTCATAGACAGCAATGGTAGCCACAGCTACAAGCAGCTGTACTGCCGTAGTTTAGGTCTTGCAAATAGAATCGGTACAGCTCTGAACTCAGACTTTGGAGGTCTGGAAGGAAAACGCATCTCCTTCCTGTGTGCTAATGACGCCTCCTATACAGTAGCACAGTGGGCCACTTGGATGAGTGGTGGGACGGCGGTGCCACTCTACCGAAAACACCCACCGGCAGAACTGGAGTACATCATTTCTGATTCCCAGACTTCGCTGCTGCTGGCAGCGGACTCCTACACTGAAACCCTCGAACCTCTGGCACAGAAGGTCGGGCTGCCGTGTCTGAAGCTGCCCCCTACTTCTGACCTGGATGCTTTATGTGAGGAAGATGCACAGGAGAAGGAGACAGCCATCACAGACTGGGCTGATCTACCAGCTATGATCATCTATACCAGTGGAACAACAGGGCGACCCAAAGGGGTTCTGCATACACACGGCAGCGTCCAAGCAATGGTAAATTATGTCTATTAATTACACTGGAGCCAAAGTAAATTAAGCTATTAGCTTTTTTTTTTTTTTATCATAGGGTTATGGGTCTCTTAAATTAGACCTTTAACAGTGCATTCATGGTTTGCTGTAAGCTATGTTAATGTACAACTAAAATCAGTTTATGTCAGTTATTTATTAAATGTTTAGATGGTTTTTAGTATTCAATAAAAAATAAGACCTATCTTATTGTAAGATTTCATAATTGTTGCTTGGAAAGATTATTTTTTTCTTTTGTAAATTCAGTTTTATTTATACAACTGAAAATTAGTCATTTTAAACAAAGAAAAGGTTAATTAAGCTTCATTTATTGGGGAAAAAATACATTTGACGGAAGGAAGGAATAATTTTGTTTGGCATTAAACTACAAAAGTGCATCTGTTTAAATCATTTGATGTTTTTGGCCATCAATGTGACTTCATAGAAAATAAAAGTTTCTTTGAGGTGGGGAGACGTGAAGGTAAATTTCTGTTTACGTTATTTTGTACAGGCAATCAGATTCAGTGTTCTACATGCATGTTGGTGATGCTCATGTACACAAATGTCAGAATTAATTTAATGATTCAAAGAGCCATAACACAAGCCAGCAGCCATGTACGACCGGGAGACGTCTTTTGTTTTTTGCCCTGATGGCATTTAGTTCTCTGACACTGTTCATGATGCTCATCTCTTTAAATACAATTATGCTCAATATGTTGGACACAGCGCACCTTAATGATCACATTCACTGCAGGCATTTTTTTAAAAATACCTGACGTTACCTCTCAAAAAAACAAAAAACCAGACAGACTCACTTAATCATTCACTCACTCAGTTTTCCAGACCGACCAGATTCAAGCGAAGTTCTGCCTCCTTTTAGAGTGATTTAATTTTCCACACTGCCAGGCATGTAGGTCAGTTTCACTTAAAATTGCACAGAAAAACTTCAGGAGATCTTTAATGGCATAAATTAGTGATTATTCAGGAAGCACAGTGGGGGAAAAACGAGGGTGATGCTAATCAGGGATTATGTCTCCTGGGGGTGTCTAAACAGTTCTTTAATTTAAGAAGAAAATCATAGATACAGTTTATAGATCTGTTAGTTTTGTGATGTTCTCACTGAGATTTGTGTCAATATAACCAATAATAGATAAGCTGAATATGAAGTTAGATGTTTTTCACCTTAAAGATATTTAAGTCCTGGTTTCACAAAGTTTAGACCTTGAAACATTTTAACAAAATTAATAAATAATAATACTTTTGGTGGCATAGTTTAAAAATTACGTGTGTGTATTGTTTACATGACTGTGGCCATTTCTATCTAATGCTAAGCCGGTCCTTAGTCTGATGGTTTCATTACTAGAGTGATTGTAGGAAATGTTTTTGCCTTTCAGTTAGGGCTGTGTGATATGACCAAAATCTCATATCCCGATATAAGAATTCTATCGTCCGATAACGATATAAATCACAAATATATAATATTTTCTGTAAGTTCTGTGAATCTCGGGCAGCTCGTCTTGCGGGAAGTGTTTCCAGCTGCGCGTCATGTAGCTGGAGTCGAGTGTTTTAACCGATGCATGAAACTATACATTTTTAGACATAAGTTGTAACGCCCGCCGTTTTCTTTGTGAGTATTTATTACACGGCGTGCTGCGGGGAAAAGCCTGTTCTAACGTTTGAGTCTAAGGTTTATTTTTTAGCACCTGGCGGCTCTTTTTACTTCTCCTCCGTAAATAATCTGCTGTTTCACGTGATTCAGTTTATTTTGAAAAGTCTCAACAGGATCTTGAGCTTTATTGTGAAAGGTTTATGTGGAACATAAGCGGACACGCGATGCTGTTACCGTCGTTGTTGCTACGACAACGCGTAAAAACAGGCGCTTGTCCGTCTGTTATGTGGTTATATTAAATATAAGAGAAAGAGAGAACTTTAAGAAATTAATATAGCCACTACAGTGACCATCAAAACGATGAAAAAATATTGCCGTAAACAGTTTATTTTGTGACACCACGAAACAAACTATAGCGTAAAATGAAACGATAGACGTTTTTATATCGTCATCCGATATATATGTTATATCAAACAGCCCTAGTTTCAGTGTTGAAGCATCATATAAGAAAAAGTTTCGTTCAAATGAAATGTTTTGAGCAAATCAAACTAAAAAGAGAATTATGGAAAGTAATAATCATTTTTATAATTAGCTAAAGTTAATAGACTAAAAAATAGATGCTTTTCCTTTTTTCAGAATTCAATATTAATAAAGCTCAACACGGTGTTATGTCTGTTTGTCCACTTATATTTGAGTCACTGAAAATGGGGGACAGCATTACATTTAACGATGAAAATCTGCACTTCAGTCTCATTTGTGGTCATCTGTGGTGATGTGAATAGACAAAAATTATAAAATTGTGTCAGTGTCAAAGAATTTATGGACTATGATAAACTTTAGAATATGTTGTTCTTTTTTGTGTTTTGTTTGCCCAGCACAGAGGGAGAAAATACTGTTGATGAGGTGTATACAGATTTCTACACCAGCAGCCACCTCAGTGGAGTGGAGTGGTGTTAGGTTATAATGATTTTTAGTATTATTGTGCTTTTTGGCTGTAACCAGGTTCACAGGGCTCTCTTGACTTTGTCAGACCTCATACGTGCACAAGTGGAAATTAGCTGGGTGCCAAAAGTTCAGCAAGTAAACAACATCACAAAAAATACAGTAAATCAGACACATAATTTTATGTTATTTTTAATAAAATGGCTTTTTAAAAGTTATTTTCCCCAATTTTAATGCAGTAAACAAAACAAATACAATAAAAGAGATCAAGATCAAGGTTGTTAAAACACAGGGATCCTGATACTCCTGTTACTAACAGCAACATGTATACTGAGGATAAAACCTTTTATTTGAAGCTCGCTGTTGTTGGTCTCCTCTCGTTTAGCACACTGTGACAATGGGGAAGAATTCAAATAAGTTACAAAAATCAATTTTGCCATCTGGAAGTGCACCAAATGACAGCTTAGGGGAGATCATTGTAACAAATGTCTGTAACAGTGAAAGCTGACTGAGGTAATTTATTGTAAAGACAATATGACATCTTAACAACCCGCTCCGGCCCACCCCTCAGGTCCAGTGTCTGGTTTCAGAATGGGCGTGGTCCAGAGATGATGTCATCCTGCACACCTTGCCTCTCCACCACGTTCATGGCGTCGTTAACAAGCTGCTGTGCCCACTCTGGGTGGGCGCCACCTGTGTCATGCTTCCCGAATTCCATCCTCAGAAGGTCAGAGATGCACTCTTCTTCTTCTTCTGTCTCTCGGCACAGTACACAGTATCTTTTATTATCCCCCGTGAACAAAAGTGGCTTTTTTTAGGGTTCCATCTAACTTAATCATAAGGCAAAGACAGTTTTCAGATTGAGAGGTCTTCTGCAGACAACCCTGATGGATTAAAAAAGACCATTACCTCTTTCCACATGAATCCCTCTTTCTCAGTTGGTGCTTCCCTTTCCCTTTGCTCTTTTGTTCTTGCTCCTCTCTTCTCGCTTCATCTCCCCTCCGTCTGCATCTCCCTCTCTTTCCCCCTCTCACACTGTCAAAACTAAGTGTTTGGGGCTCAGTGATGAATTGCCCTGTGTGGCTTTGTATCTGACCAATGCCGACACACGGCAGGGGCTTAAGCAGCAGATCAATCGATGAGCTGACATTGAAGGATGATAGTGCTTGTTTGGCCCTGAGAAGGGAGGGGAAGATGGGGTGCTAAGTGTGTGTATATAAGTGTAGCTGTATTGAAGTGTAAATGCACAATTTTTAATGTATGTGTGTGTGTGTGCCTTTCTGTTTTTTGCTCTCTTTGTTTGTACGTCAGGAAGTCTACCACTTCATGACACTTAAGGTGAATGAAAAAGAAACGACCTTAAAGAAAATGTGTATCTGTCAACATGGGTATTGCTAGACTAATATAGCTATCAGTATTCAACTGTTATCCCTGACCTTGTGTGCCAAACCACAAAACCCCTTCTCTCATCTTCAGAGAAAAAAGAGAGCCTTTATTCTCCTCCTCCTGAAGTTACAGTACATTGATGAAGTGATCGATCGTCTTCTATCCCCTAAGATCTCTGAAGGGTACCCTAGGCAGCAGAGGCCAGCATTGATTTCTTTTCTTCTGATTTTGCCTGGAGATAGTGTTGGGAATTTTCAGTGCAGGAATTGTGATCAAGTAAATCACAGATAAGTCTTTTTCAAGTATACTGTATTAGACTGACGGGAGCAGATAGCGTTCCTGGGTTTCAAACAGCATTGCTCGGATTTTTTTTTTCTTTTTTTAAATTTATTTGATTTCTTATTGACTGCTTCATCACAGCAACTACTCAAATGTAATATTACTGTCATTGTTTTTCCTCAAGAGGGATGGCTAAGGCATCAATTTTTAAATTCTAACAGGCAAGGGCATTTTTTTAAGTAGCCTGATTGATGGGAATGCTGCTTGGAAATACTCACAACTGCCTGTTCTGTAATTCAAAGTGAAATTGACTTTTTTGAAATAATGTTTCATGCACCAGTTGTCTAGTTCAGACAGATAAAGCATTTTGAAAGTGTTTGGCTGTAAGAATCCATATGCCACTCTGTATAGCAGGTTGCTCTCTGTTACAGTCAGCCTTCTCTAGGAAGAGTCAACTATTAGGATAAGTCTTATATAAGAACTGATACTACTTATCAATGTCAATAGCAGGAACTTTTATTATCTGCTAATTCAGACACACTGGCAACCTGAACACTGATGTTTTTCACCTCTGCTTCACATGAAGCATTTACGACACCGATAATGTGACACTGCTGTCAAGGACTGTGGTAATCTGCCTACAGCTGAAGCTATTATCCACGAGGAATATAAAAAAGCTGTCTGTTTGTAGGAACCTGCAAACACTAATTAAAAACTTAGCTAACTACATAGCTGATACTACTATGTTAATGACTTGGCTATTAAAACAAGGTCTGCTCCACTGTAAGGTCAGTGAAATGCTCGAACATTAAAATACGATGCAGTTGCTTCTCTAAGATCACTGCTGATGTCTTCCCACCTTGGCATTGTGTTAACACACACCTGAATGCTCCAGACCAGCAAGCTACCAAAATGTCTGCTTAATCAAGTGCATTTGATTAGCAGCATCTGGCTGCTACTTATGCTCTTAATTCCTGTGGTTTTGTAAGGCTGGGCTTAGTTTTTCGCACACTGATTCTGCTGTTTGGTTTTGTTTTGTTTTTTTTAAATGAAACAGTTGAAGATCATATATTGTTGCTCATCTGAGGTGAGTTTAGCCCCACTAAGGACCAGATTATTTAAAAAATTTTCCCAGTACGTAAAACTTTAAAACTGAAAGACATGTTCTTTACTGAGACAGACGAGCTGAGTGAACTTACCTGACAGTTTTTAGGAATCAGCACTGCTGGCACGTTGACATTCAACAATCGGGCCTTCTCGGGAAGAACTGTTTTCGGGTCTTACGTTGAGTGCAGGGCACATGAAGTTGTTTAGGATGCAGGCCATAGCTCTCGGTTCTCACCACATCCTGTCCCCTAGGTGGAGGCCAGCTCTTTGACGGACATAAATTGCCTTCCTCTCCCGCCTAGAGTGGGCTTGGTGGGAGCGCTTCACTGCACTTGATAGACACCACCCAGTATGGTCAGGGCACGCTCAGCTAATCATCCTTTTCTCTCTTCAAACTTTTATTCTGTATCTCTTTGCGTGAACCGCAGGTTGCTTGCAATTTTTAGATCGGCCTGTAACGTTATTCTGGGAGACTGGATTGGGATTTGATTAAATTGTACTGTTGACATATCTTAATCATCTTAGCTGTATTTGTCTGTGTGTTTGAATTGTGTTTTTATTAGAGGCAGAGGAAGTGATTGGAAGATAGTTTAGTAGATAATAGATTGGGTGAGTCTGTGATGTGAGGGTCACACAAAAGAGAAGTGGAAGGAAGAGTTTAGAAATTGCTGGCACATTAAGAAGGATGTGGTGTTACTCCAGGTGAGCGCAATGATGGGAGAGAGTGCATTTTTCTGTGTGTGAGTATGTGTCTAGGTGTGTATGTGTCTGAGAGAGAGAGAGACTGCAGAGGCAGTGAAGCAGGAAATTACGAAATGGAGAGAGAAGGTAAGTGAATGTGAGATAGGGGGGTGAGAGACGAGGAGGGGGGGGAGAGATGAAGGGAGGATGTGGGGTCAGAGATGAAAGTAGAGTGAAAACGGAGCACTTGGAAAATAGAGGCAGAATGAATGAAGAAGAAGTGAGATCGAGTAGCCTGAGAGGAGAGACAGCTTGGAGGGGGGCACTGGTGGTGGGCGGTGGTGCGGGGGGAGTGACTTAGAGAAGCCGTCGTTCACCTTCATTTAATTCATGCTGTCGTCCTATCCTTCTGCCGTCGACTGCAATGTGTGAGCGTGTGTGAGGAATGAGGTTGAGTGGGTGGGGCCGGGTGTGTAAAATGACTTTGTCCTTGAACAAGTGAGTTTATGTGATTTTCATACAGTATGTTTAGATGTGCATGTAGTTGGCGACACATGTTTGCGTCCATTAGTGCCTGCCTGTGTTGAAGGCGGCATGTCTGACACAGCTGAGGATGGGAGCGGCTCCTTTTGTGGCAGTCAAAAAGCACATTTGTCAAAAGTAGCTGCACACGAGGTCTTTTAACTGGCCGGCAATACCGCTCCAGTCCGGGGCAGCCGGCTATTTTCTTCCACCTGACCTTTACAAATCTGGGCATTTTTTGCTTGTCTTTTTTCTGCATTATGTTGACAGGTTTAATATGAGGCTGCTGTCTGGACTTTATTCTGCCATTTACATCAAATAAATGAAAAAATTTCACTTTTTTTCCCTCTAAAACTAATGGAATGAATCTGGATTTAATAATTTAGTCTGCAATGCCCCACTGTTAGATATACTGCTTTTATTTTCCTTATCTCTCCTCCTCCTTCCTTCTTCAGTTATGTGTTGTGCTTATCTCTCTCCCTCTCTCCCCCCACAGGTGTGGGAGATGCTGTTGAGCTCCAAGGCTCCCATGGTTAATGTGTTCATGGCTGTGCCAACTATTTACTCTAAGCTGATCCAGTACTATGATCAGCACTTCACACAGCCTCATGTGAAGGACTTTGTCAAAGCAGTCTGCAAAGAGAGAATAAGGTACTGGTTGTGCAATCTGTGCCACAAGATTTTACTCACAAGTAGCTGTATTTGTGAATACTTCCATGTATATATGAGTACATATTGATTGGTGGCAAAATGGTTAAGAACAGAGCAAATATAATGTAGCACTGAATGGTTTAATGCATGGTTTTTATGCAGTGTTTCCTAAATGTCCTTTTCACAGGGATGTATAGAGCTTAATTAAAGTTAATATTAATGCATTTTGTCATCAGTTGGGAGATTATCATCTTTTTTAATCACCCAATAGTTGGATGCTTTAGGCAATTTAAAGAGGAAATTTAATGTTGCTATGGAGTTCGTTCATTTTGGGCTCTTCATCATTCCTGTTAGTATTTATGTATGTGCAGACAGCCGTGTCCAGATGACTTTGATGGAGAATATTTTTGGTGAAAACTCCTTCAACTTGAAGTTGACTTTACCTGACAGAGCAGGATATGACAGCACAAACGTTTGGCTGTAAGCCAGTCCCTGGGCTCCAAACATCTGTATGTTAGTAGCTCAGCTAACTGACAGATGCATTAGTGATTAGCAATTGGGCCCATTGACCATCACCCTATCCTGGCAGTGTTTTCGGTTCACATTCAAAGAAGACAAAAAAGCAAAATTGGAAAATAAAGTTCATTTGTGAGACAAATTGAAGTTTTACAGTGCTTCAACTACCTCAGCAATTCTGTGTAACAATGACTGATGCAGCTGCAGCTGTTGACCGTGGAGGTGTCTAAACCAAATCTATGCATCAAACCACAGTTAACAATTTCGGCTGCTTTTGGAGCAACAGCAGGTACCTGTCCGACTCACCCCTCTTGCCATCTTTGCTCCTTTTACCGAGCTGAAAACCACATGAAGGTGTGGTTGACGTGCGTGTCAGACTGTGCACCTCCCCAGAAGTGTTGAAGTGTTCAAACCTGAAGCAAAGTCAGTCCCAAGAAGCATTAAGCCTGTTTTTAAAAGTTTATTTTGGCCCTGAGACACTTGTAGTTCTTTTCATTTGTAATTTATTTGTCACCTTTCTGTGTGTATGCACTCGTGGCATGCATTATTATTACATTATTATGTTTTCTTGCTACTTGATAATCTTTTGACCTTTGTGGATGGTGTATTAATGTCACACCACATTTCCAGTACATGTTTTGCTTCTTAATAATTTTCACTGCCACAGTTTCTTTTACAAGAGTGTGTAAAAACATCTGTGTTTTTACTTTGCTTCCTTTGTGCTGCCAATCATCTCTCCCATGCTGCACTCTGTATATTTTCCATAAACAGTCTGCAGTTTATAGAATACTGTGAGGCACAACCCTATGCTTACTGACTCTCACAAATCAGGTCCTTGGAGATGTGTAAGAAGATGCACAAAAATTGATGTTTCTAATTAGCAAACAATTAGCCATTTACATGTTTCACACAGGTTTTTCAGGCAAAATATAAACTGCAGATGTGTTTTTTGGCGTGTGTCCCTCATGCCCGTCCCTTTCTCTCCAGGCTGATGGTTTCAGGCTCGGCTGCTCTCCCGCTTCCCACTCTGCAGCGCTGGGAGGAGATTACCGGGCACACACTCCTCGAACGCTACGGCATGACTGAGATCGGCATGGCGCTGTCCAACCCTCTCAAGGGCCCACGCGTCCCAGGTTGAACTAAGTGGATGCACTTGTACTCTCACACCTTACACACATATGAGTAAAGAAAGAATATGTTTTTACATGTGTATGTGTGTTACTTATCTTAAAAAGGGAAGTCATGGGATCATTAGTTAACTTTCCGGCAAAGTATTTCACAAACAAGTCAGCAACTCGCTGCACGTTGCTTAACTTTGCACCACTATCTTCTTATCTGCCACGTGTCACTGTTTCAGAGTTTTGTAAACAATGGTTGGAGCCACTCAGCTAGATAAACTTGCATTGCACAATTTTAGCTTCATCCAAAAATCTGTATTCTGAATTATCTTCTAAAAAATTATCTAGAATGTCAAAGTCAGTACCGGATACATGTATAGTTTGGGTGCCAGCTGCATATGTTTTTTTTTCTCAAAGTCCTTTATCCCTTTGCATAATGATAAAGTTGTGAAACCTCAGGTGTCAAAATACTAACTTGATAATAAAATGCAGGTCTTGGTGCTCTTCCAAGCAGAATATGGTCAGATTACAAACCAGCTGCTGAAGCAATGGCAGGAAATGAGGCCATACAGATAACCTCTTAAAGATCGGTTTGGCATCTGATTATCAGCATTTTTCTCAGGCTTGAAAACCCTTAATGACAAACCAATGGCAGCGTTTTCTGCTCTCTTTTTAAATCAGGCCAAACCTCCACCAAAATTTGGTGCATTTATCTTTTGGTGCCAAATACTGAGATACTGTACAGCATAACTAGCCAAGCATACTGCCATCAGTGTGTCTGTCAGTCACAGTTTCATTGATGATGAATATTTGATTGGTTGGCAGTCAACCAAGGTTGCCTTTGTGGCTGTGGATGTTGTTCTCTTCTAAAACGAATGTCTCAGATTTGTAGGAAGGAGGGTAAATTATCTTTTTTTCCCTGTGTGTAGTAATTAAGCTCTACATTGAGTTGACATTGCTGTTTACAATTTGGTAACGTATGATTATCAATCAACAAACTTGCAATCACTCATTTCTGCCACTCTATGTTAAAATTATACACATATATATTAGAAATCTGTATCCTGGAAACATAGAAAGGCAGTGTGGTTTAACAGAACGACATAAAATAACAATAATTTAAAAAGCAAACCTTGCTTAATTGAGCCAGTGTTCCTGGTTTATACTACACTTTGAAAATGCTCTCAAAAATTGTGTTCTTCTTCACATATAATCCAAAAACCTCTGATGTTGCTCGACCCTCCCTCATCAGTTTGAGTGAGTACTTCAACTTCACGCGTTGTGCTTTAATCAAAGGTAGTTGTCTCTGGCGTGATGTCAGGTAAAACCCCATGATCCCAACTACACCTCCCTCACACACGCAAAAACAAAAGCAAGGTCTGGAAATGAGGTCAGAGTAGTGGCGGTTGCCATCTTCTCCTGTCATCCCCTCTTCCTCTGTCTCTCTCTCTCTCTTTCCCTCTCTTTCTCTTCCACCGTCTTCTTCCTTTCCTGTTCCCCAGACAACACTTCCTCTTACAGGTAGAGCTAATTAGCTTGCAAGTGGATTTGGTAATCCTCTGCCTGCCTGTTTTGTCAGGGTATTGTTTTGTTTGTTGCTCACTGAATGTTTGGCATGAACCGAGCAGGCTGCGTTCGACTCCTCTCAGGTGATTATTAAGAATGGCTTCAAGAGGTCTGTGTTTTTATTGATGTTTCCTCTCAGCATTTGTGTAAGTGTATGTGTATGTCTGCCTGTATGTGTGTATGACGGTGTGAGCACATGTAGGCACGAGGCTGCGCCTGTTTGAGTCGGCGTGTTCCTATCTTGCCTTTTAAGTAGGTTAAAATGGATCAATAGCAACCACAGGAAACACTCTCAGAAGAGCAGTGGAGTGGTATCTCTCTTTCACTCTCACCTTCTTCTCTCTCCCCCCCCCCCCCCCCCCCCCCCCCCCCCCCCCCGCCCCACAGCAGCTAAACAGATGACATTTCAGCTCTTAATACAACTTATTGACAGCAGTTTCATTAGTGATTCTCTCCTGTATTTAGGCCATGTAACTATCCTGATTTTGCTGTGGTGCTTACACTTTGGGAGCTCTTCATATTAACAAAGCTGAGTGTCTTTCTAGGTCATATTGCCCTTCCTGAGATGTAAACATATGAGATTAGTTCATCCTCATTTTTTTTTCCATCTTATTATTATCTCACGCTGCTGCCCCTTTCATCTCTTTGATTCTTTTTTGTCCCACTTTTCAGGCTTTTTTCCCTGTATTTTCACAGAGAAAGTGTAGATACAGCAGTCTTATAAAAGCAGTTGTTCATAGCTTTTTCCCCACCTTAAAAAGCCAAAACAAAAGCTCTCACATGCCAGCCTTTTTTATCAATCAAAAGGATCCATTTTCAGTTTTAGTGAATTAAGGGTAATCGTGCTAGCATCTGAAAACTGTTATTTTAATAAACTATTCCCAATGACCATAAATCGGATAAGTAGTTAGATAATGGATGAAGTGATGATAAATAGGATGTAGTAGGATTCTCATTCTACCTGTGTAAGAAGTACAGAGTTACTTCACTTGCAGACATTTTCAAGGACAAAACGGATCTTGAGATAAGGAATTAATTTTTACAGGATTTTTCTCCTGATGCCCAACATTTAGATGCTATTATTAGATACCGCTGCAGTGATGTGATTACATTTAATAGGTTCAAATGGTGCACTTTTTCAGTGTTATAATTGCCCTTGGTGGGGGACGGATTGCAAAGTGTGGCTTTTTCCAAGCCAAAGTTCATACAGTTTGAATTGATAGAATCCTTCAAAACCTGACGGTGTTTTTATTGGGCAAATGTTAGTCTGCAAAATGACATAAAATATTCCGTTTATTTCATTTATTTATATTAGAGATGGCACGATACCACTTTTTTATGTCCGATACTGATACCGATATCATAAATTTGGATATCTGCCAATACCGATATGAATCCGATATAGTGTGTTTTTTAATCAATAAAGCTGTTTTTTTTAATATCTTCCTGCATTTTGTATAAGTTTATACTCAAGTTTAAATAAATAACAACACTAAAGCTATTCTGTTATACCTGTATGTAAAAAATACACTGCGCCCAAAATATTTCATAGTTCAGCAATACTGATCAATCTAATAAACTTAAACCTACTCCATCCTCCCTATTCTGGTATTTTAAAGAGTACTTAGCAGAAATATTAAGCAACCTAACTAAAAGGGTTGCAAACTCCCAGCAAAAAAAAAAAAAAGGGAACCACCCTCCACCTCATGATGCTTAATCGTTGTAATCAAATTTAATTTGATGCAGGGGGGAAAATGCACAGAAATAAATTATTTTTCAAGAATAATTAAAGAGATTCAACATCTTTCTTAAACAGAATTGCAGACTGCACAGATGGTATCTTCCCAAAGGAAAAAGTAGTATAGCTTACTAGGGTATATTAGACTTAACAGTTACTATATACAGTAATGGACTTCTATATATTTTACATCAGATTAAAACTTTGGGTGTAAGAGTCAGATAATTATTTATTAAAAGCTAGAGATTTTAAATGAGAATAAGAAAGAAAAGTATGTCTTTGTGCCCCCTTTTCCCTGTTCATGCCCTATCGGCCCCCCTGGCTAAACTTTGCTAGATCCGCCCCTGCACAGTTACCAGCTGTCAGCTACATAGAAAGGGATCCAGGTGTTGAAAGTAATATTAAATAAATTCTAACAACAGCTTATCAAGCTTAAACGTGCTGCTGTTGTTCAGCCACTGGTTTCCTCTTTCTGGTGAGAAGTGGGCCAAAAACTAAGAAGAGAGACGGACTCACGACAGAAAAGCCGATCAGCTGATCATTGATCAGTTTCACGATTGAAGTAGCAGCAGGAGAGGGAGAGAGAGGCAGTCGCTCCATATATCGGTTACTAAGCTTAACGCGGGAATGCTTTACAAACATTCAGAGATGAACTTACACATTTGCTTTACTTCTCTCTGGGAAAACTTCCTCGGAGATGAAATGCTGGTTTGCTAGTGAGGCTACAAATACACACAGCCGCTCTATCACGTGACCACACTGCTCCGACTGCTACGGTTATGAGCCGAGTTACGCCGTGTAGCAAGTTTTGTGAGGTGCTTTTTTGATATTTAATGGATCGGATTACATTTTTTATTTCTCACCGATATCCGATCCAGTATTTTGGGTCAGTATCGGACCGATACCGATACGTAATATCGGATCGGTCCATCTCTAATTTATATAACACTAAATCACAACAACAGTTGCCTCAAGGAGCTTCCTTTTGTAAAGCGAAGACCCAACAATAATCCAGAGAAACCACAACAATCACACAACACCCAAGTACTTGGCCACAGTGGGAAGGAAAAACTCCCTTTTAGCAGGAAGAAACCTCCAGGCTATACAATAAAATATAGGTGCAAATATTAATGCATTATTTTTTTTGTGCTTTAATTATTTAACTCGCCACGTGTCACTTGCACACACACATACAGTATGTGGAGACAGCAGGTGATGTCAGGAAATGTGGAAATCCTTTTTTAGTAACACAGTTTTCTCTTAAACGTTACTGCACCTCACAGTTATGAACACTGGATTTTTTAACACAGACTTCTTACTGTATTTTAATACTTGTCAGCTCAGTTATAACATTTCATGCAGCTGTGCTTTATTAATAAAACATGTCAAGTGCTCAGCAGTAAATTAGACTGAAGGACTGAATCCTGCTGTACCCTTGAGTCCTTGTTTTTTCTTTGTTGTTTTTTTTTGGAGGCTTCAGAAACAGGTTGAAAGTGCAAACAAACGCCTAAAAACAGTTCTATTACTTGACGTTTACTTGAAGTTTGTGAAAACGGCTGCATCAGGCATTGCCCAGAAATCCCCATTACTGTCCGTGTAAGCTGGTTTGTGGTGACTGAGACGAATGGCTTTCAGTTTAGTGTTTTACAAGCTCAGCAAGCCAGTGGCCAGTTTTGGCCTGCAGATGGAGGCTAACGCTGTCTTGGAGAAGATGACTCTTGTGTTAAAAATCTCTCACTGAATGCTTTTGATGGCTTTTTCACTGATTATTGCCAGAATATGTGTTCCACTTCTGTAAAGGCCAAAAATCATCCCATTCTGCTTCGACACAGTGTGTTCTCTTCTCTCTGTGTTCATGGGCTTTCTTTGTGTTTGACAGGAGCTGTTGGGTTGCCGCTGCCTGGTGTGGAAGTTCGGATTGTTATGAATAACACAATTAATACAACCATTGTGGAAGGCACTCACAAAGACACTCGGGTAATCCATAAGTTCAATATATATAGGTTTCATCAGGAAAAATCATGTGAAAACAAAGGTTTAGCATCAGACTCAATGTAATCCTGTTCCTGTTGCTAATGAAATGCACTTGAATAACTGATGACCAACAAGTGTGACACCCAAGGTCAGACTGTATGACGGATAAAGAAAAAGTACATCTTAGACTTTGCAGGCCTGACTTAGCATGTTATATGTTAAAGTTCATGTCAGTAATATTAGGAAAAGACTGAACAAGTGTTCAGGAGAAAGCCACTTTTCTTTAAAAAGAACATGGCAGCACAGCTTATGTTACATCCAAGCAAATCATAACCCTTCTGGGAAAATGTCCTTTGGATAAACAAAATCAGTGTAGATTTTTAATGATAGTATATAAAACGAACACAGTATATCAGCACAAACATCTCATACCAGCTGTTAAGCACGGTGATGTATTTATCCTGATTTCTTCCTTTCTTTCCATGTATATGCATCAGGTACGACCCGGTCTGGAGGGGAAAGAGGGGGAGCTTCTGGTTCGAGGGCCATCTGTTTTTAAAGAGTACTTTAACAAACCTCAGGAGACCAGAGAGTCTTTCACTGATGATGGCTGGTTCAAGACAGGTACCAAACCCTCATCTTCCTCAGCAGTATGCATGCATAGCGAGTGCATTTCACTACCATTTATGGTTTGTGCTGTCAGAGGGATTCACAGGAGATGAAAGATGTCATAAGATTTTTTCATCAGTGTTGCACACTGTACTTTCGGGGCACGATGACATGATTTTAAACACTTAAAAACCAGGAGTCCAATGCTGGAAGCACACACATAGTCACACATTCAGACAGTGTGTGTGTGTGCGCGCGCACATTTTGGGGAACTATGAGGGAGTGATAAATGGACTATGTGTGTTTTTGGTGCTGCAGGGCATTTTTCCTCCTAAGTGGTTGTGACTGCTCCAGGTCCTGAAGAACCAACTATTGGTGTGTGTGTGTGTGTGTGTGTGTGTGTGTGTGTGTGTGTGTGTGTGTGTGCGTGTGTGTGTGTGCGTGTGTGTGTGTGTGCGGTAGCATAGAGGGAAGCTGTCATCAGAGGATGTTCCTCTCTCTAGCCGCCACTTCTCCCCTTGTGCGCCCCCCCCCCCCCCAAACAGACCCATACTTTACCAGCGGGAGAGGCAGGTATTCGGTTAGTTTTGAGGGGGGGGGCTGAGGAGTGCAGGAAGAAGGGCAGAAGCAATCAGAGCTTTGAATTGTCATGTAGACCACAGGAAATAAGAGGAAGAAGCAAAAGATTTGGGAAGGAGCTTGAAGTATTGAGCTTGGAGATGTGTTGGAGGGGGTTAGAAAAAGTCAGCTGCAAAGCTGAATCTGGGGACCAAGAAGGTAGCGATTGGGAGCTGCCGATGGTGGTGGAGGCGGGAGTGGGGAACAGCAAGGAAGGAGTGAGTGATGGAGAACGAAGCAGGGCAAGGCAGAGTGTGTTTAATTGGCTTTGCAGGCTGGAAGGACAGAGATCCAGAGCACAGCACGTTGCTGTCACACTCCATTACAGCCACTGGCCACATAATGAGAGCCTGTGCAATCAGCTCCCCACAGACCAGTCCCTCAAGCCACACACACACTGTGGACTACTCTGTTGGAAGCTATCAAACACCTTACCTGCCCTGCCTGTGTTCGCTGATGCCAGTTTCAACACACATGCAGCTTTTTTTCCTTCGAATTTCAAGTTCAGATTTTCTTCAATTCTCCGGTGAATCGATGATTCAAACAGGAGCAACTGTGTCGGAAATTCACATTGTTTTGTTTTGCTTTCTTTGTTTTTTTTAACTCAGCTCGAAAACAAGCTCAAGTACCTTTTTTTAAAAATCCAGATTTTACCAATCAGTGTGTTCACAGGTCTTTGGCAGTAGAGCAGGACGATATGACCAAAGTATTTATCATGATATGCATTTGAAAATTTGCGATAACGATATAACTGACGATATAATTGAGACTAGACAAAATACTTTACAACTTCTCAACTTTATTAATGCAAAAAAAAAAAAACTGTATTGTATTGTGTTGTAAAAATGTATTTTCACTCTAACAAGCAGCTTTTTATCTGCATTAAAATTTAACAGCACAAATGCAAATTCCTTGCTGGCAGTTTAACCAAAAGGCATTTCCAGTGAAAATTGGCTGACATATCCTCAGCATAACCATGTATAATATCCACAAAACTTAAAAAGAGGTTATACACACACAATATGGTAATATTATGTTTAAGCACAGTACGTATCACTCCGCTAGGCTCCTGCCTACGATAGTCGTAATGTTCCTACAATCCATCAAGTGGTGCGACTTTGTAGCTTAGCAAAGTCGTACTAAAACATTTGACAGGTTTTTGAGCGCCGTGTACCACATAAAATCGTTTCGAAGTCAGTAAACACAACCAGAATTTATACATAAGGCACACGGGATTATAAGGGGCACTGTCGATTTTCAGAAAAATCAAGGGATTGATTTTAAGTGTGCCGTATTTTCCAAAAAACATGGTAATAACAACGGCCCGATAGCACGCTCTACCAAAAATAGTGCTTTGTTGTGTATCTGACGGATGAAAGCTAAACCAGTTCCACACCACTGAAGTTGCAGCATTTTTACAAACCAATTCTGGCTCATCCGTTTCATTCAACGATCTGCTTTCGCCCTTCTCATTCTGCGTCACCGCCATGCTTTTTCCGCCATGTGCGTATGAAAACAAAGGCACTGCGCATGCGCGTTTTACCCATATTCTATTGCGATATTTCATTTTCTTATCGTTGCCCAACATTATACTGGTATTACCGTGAACGGTATGATATGGCCCAGCCCTATTTGGCATGCATGACAAATGCCTTTGAAGCATTTTGTGGTTCCAGAGCTGATTGAAATCTGCAATATTAAAACAAGTCAAAAAATTAAAACATTATAGATTTGTGTTTATTAGTGGGAATTAAATACTGGTAGGTTTATTATGAGCTTTAGATTGAAACAGGCTTACCATTTTATCCTGGTGCCTGCTCAACTTAGGTGAATATTTATTGAATCGATTTGAATCCCCTCATCGGTCATTAAGAGGTGTGCATTTAAAATGTTGGACAGTAACATTTTGTCTGTTTACATCGAAATGATTGTGAATGTTAGATCAGTTCGGTAATTATTCCCACTCACGCTTTTGCTTCTTTTCTGTTCTTCTCTTTAGTACTGAGGAATTTATTTAACACACCAAAGTGACATAAAAACATAAACTTATAATAGTGTTACTCTGTCTTGTGTTTATTTGTTTTCTTTTGGAACATTTGAAATATCAATGATAGAAATCTTTGAAATATGAATTTTTAGTAAGTAAAACTATATCCAAGGTTTGGGTTTACTGAGCAGGTTTGAGGTCATACACATGCAGGCAGGGAGAAGTGGGAAAGACAAAGTCCAAAAATTTGATGCAGACCTTGTGCACTTCATCTTCCTTCCCAGCTTCTTAACTCATTTCTCACGCTGTCTCCTTTTTTACTCTTACACCTGCTCCACGTTTCACACAGCAACTTTTTTCTTTCACAGTTTCAATCTCACGCTCCATCTTTCACTTGCTAACAGTGGGCTGATCTCTTGCGGCCTTCACATGGAGATTTCTGTATCTCACTTTTTCTATATGCTCTGGGATTTAACTGCCTGGTTGGGGGAAAAGGTGGCTGCTTACCAAAATTTCTTTTCAAGATTTTCTTAATGGAGTTGGGCTGTAAAAACGTGGATGTACAAACTTTTAAAGTGGATTGCAAATGGCAAATTTTAGAAGATGCAATCTGAGTAATCTGCTGCAGACAAAAAAGGAACAGAAAACCAGATGTTTTATTTCGTCCTGTGAAATTTTCTTGCAAATGAAATGTGCACGCTACTTTTACACATCCGGTGTGTGAAAGCCTTCATGCCTAAACTAATAAAAACGTATAAAAAATTAAATATTTTTCAAACAAAAACGAAAATCCACTCTGGCAGCTAACTGAACCTGAACTGAAAATGTAATAAAAATGAATAAGAAAATAGAAAATGATAATAACTTTGCATTAGACTTTGTGTAGGTGAAAGGCAATAGAGTTAATGTACAGTGTTTTGTTGGGTTCATTATTTTTAGATTAAATGTATCTCATTAGGAAAACTGTTAGGAAAAATACGCACACCAGCCCTCAATATTCATAATGAAAAAATGCGGTTTTTAGATTAGCCACAATTGCTTTGTGCAAGAGGAGAAAATGTCTTTAAAAAAAATTCTGTTTGAACTTTGCAAAACCAATGCCAACAGGGGAGACTGACAAAAGCAAAGAGAGATGGGGAAAGAAATGTGAAATCTGAGAAGCAGAGAACGCGTGGGAGTTTAGATCAATAGGTTCTCAGCTGGCCAAAGGTGTCTTCTCCAGAGTTAACAGGTGCTGTGTAGCGTGATTGACAGCTCGATAGGGAAGCTGTCACCTAAGCGTTCTCTCTTTCCACTCATCTTCACAAACATCTCTGAGCACATTGATCCCTTCTCACTTTTTTTTTAGCCCTCCTTTTGTGCTCTACAATACAGTCTGTCTGCTGTCCAGAGCTAAAAAGAAAGCTCATCTTGACCCAGTAAGCCTGTAAGAGCATTTGTTGTTCCATCTATTGTACACATATAGATACAGCAAGGCAATGGAAGCAGTGAGAAGAGAGACTGAAGGCGTTGCTTCAGATTTGCTCGTTAGTTGTTAGTTGATGCCAACAAACAAAACCCAGAACTCCTCCAAGAGTAATTTATGAATCCATAAATTAGTCAGAACTCATGGGAAGAAAGAGAAGCTTAAGCATTAGCTGTTTTTGAATTTTTTATTTCACTAATAAGAAGTTTGGCTGTGCTGCAGAGAGCAGTTGGGATAAAACTGAGCCTGGAATCTGACTATTAGCCCCAGAGAGGTTAAATTATTTAATTACATAACTGTGTGAAAGGTGTTTATTAGGGCAACTTTCATGAGCTCCCAGCAGCTTTTCAGAGCTTTTTTGTCGTTTTAAACATTGTGACAGAAAACAAACACGCAAACTAGTCAGCTGCCATATCTAACCCAAATAGTAAAATAAAAACATCCAATTTAAAAAAAAACTGTTGACTGAGCCCCTGGGCTGGATGAGATTTAGGTTTCTTCAGGCTCTGGATGCTGTGGGGCTGTCTTGGCTGACACACTGGAAAAGTGTGGCGTGCCCACTCGGGGTTGGGAATGAGTTGATGCCTCAGTGGAAGAGCGTCATAGGGTCTTGTTGACAAGTGAAACATCCACGAAGCAAGAATCTAACAGACAGATTGATGTGGCATCTGTAGTAACATGGGTGATGTACCAGCCTGTTGCGGTGATCTGGATACGAGCTCTGAGTAGTGACCAAAAGAACAAGACCACAGATACAAACGGTGGAAAGGAATTTAATCTAAAAGGTGTCTGGGCTCTCCCTTATAGATTGGGTCAGGAGCTTTGTCATGTGGGAAGGACTCAGTGTAGAGCCTCCACAAAAGGAAAGGAGACAATTAAGGTGTCTCAGGTTTCTGACTAGGATGCTTTGTAGGTGAGGTATTTCAGGCATATCCTGCTGGGAAGAAATCCCGGGGCAGTCCCAGGACACGCTGCAAAGATTGTATCTCTCAGCTGGCTTGGGAACACCTTAAAGACAGGCATGAAGAGATGAATGGTTGAATGAATAAATGAGTCTATTCTGTTATTGATATGTTTTAGTGACTTTGACCCACCATATAGCAAGTTGATCATTCAGTCCAGCAGGTCTTTGTTTATTCCACTGTGATTTCTGAGGAGCTGAAACATTCAGTTTATCAAAGCTGTTTTTGTTCACAAGACTGGATTACTTGGAGATTTTCCAAGTCTGCCATCAGCAGGTTCCACTTTTTGCAGCAAAGATTTTCCACCTCAAAATTAGCAGCTGAAGAATAACTGCAGAAACATCAGGGGGGTTTTTGAGAGAGGCTTTCTTTCATGATGGTCCTGTTGTGTTACTGCCTCTCAATCCTTTCATGAAGTCTGGTCTTTCATTTGGCAACATTAATGTGAAATTGCTTGAAACGAATGGTTTTAATGTGAGGTAAATGGCTCTTTTAAAAGCTGCAAATGTGGTTAAAATATGAATTTGGACTTGGTTGGGTTTTTTTGGCTTCTACCATATTTGTATTATGATGCAGGGCTTCATTTTTCAGAATCTCATTTCACCAAACATGAGTGTTAGGACACATTTGATTGAGTATGCGTGTGCGTTTGTGTGTGCTTGTGTGTGCTTGTGTGCAACCAAGAGAGATGTAACCTCAGCTTTAAAGGTGAGCTTTAGATCTGCGGGGGAAATTCTCAGCAGACAGACAAACAGGAGTGTGGCTCATATCCTGCAGAGCCTTCACTAGTCATTTGTGCATTGGTCTTTTGCTTCCAGCTGTTCTCTCCTCTTCCCTGCCTCCATCCCTCTCTGTGTTCCCAATGTCATATTTCACCCCAAGTTACATCGTGTCCTCCTAACTCCAATGTCAGTGCTCCCTACGGGATTCATCCAACGCCCCGCTCCCCGCAGCACTTTGATCAAACAGCCATCCGTGCAACTTTACAGCTGAGACGTCGACGCATGTTGGCCATTGTTTTATTAATACTAGTTGCAGGTAAATAAACACCATATCGTGTACAGGATGGGTTTTTTTCTGGGGTTTTTGGTAAACTGAAGATGCATAAAATATTTTTAAAGTTCCCTCCTGATTCTTTTTCTCACCTCGTTCACCTGTCTGTTCTGGGGAAAGGCAAAGAGGCAAGAGTTGGTATGAATCCAAAGTGGCAAAGGCAAAACTGTGTCTTGAATGAGACTAGATTTGTGTGACTCTGTGGCGTGTGGATGCTTGTAAACAGCGGTTAAATTTCCTTGATGAACGTGGCAGATCTGAGACAGACATCAATCCTCGACTTCAGCCTGTTATCTTCTTTGAGAAAGGCAGTCCAGCCAGGAATATAATCAGTAACATTAACATAAAGCAATTCAAGCTCTTTTAATTGCATTATATTAAACAAATTAGATCACTCATCCAAGTGCAAAGTGCTTTCTTGTATGATATTAATTACTAAAAAAGGAGCTGTGACAAAAGTTAAGGATGATAAATAATGTCAGAGCTGAGATTTCGGTGCTTGGCTGTCTGTTATTTATCCTCATTAAGACTTCCATCTAGGCATCGGGGCTTTAATGTGGAACATTAATATTCATATATGCTAAGTGTTTACAGTCACTCTCTGAAGAGGCATGACACATTTAGACCTGTCTCATCTTGTGCAGATAAGGCTCTCCTCTCCACGGTGATGGAGGGCGCTTAGTTTTGACCCGCAGTGTGAGAGTTTAGGTTGTGCTGAATGGGTTGAAAGACCCTGACTCCACTTGTACCTTCCCGCAGAGGAGAAGCGTCTCCTCGTCAGGCTCATGTTCAGCACTTCAGCAATGCTCATGTAGAGGCATGTATAAACACTCTATGTCTGACAAATAACAGCTCTACAAAAAAAATGTCAGAAGGAAAAACACTTTTGGGTTTTGGAGTCTTTTTTGAAATTTTATATCTGTTTTTTGTTTTTGTTTTTTTTAAGTTTGCATCCACCTACATTGGTGTATTCAGAATTGATATACAAAGGACGGGACTATGCTGTAGATTGAAGGCACTCAATTAAAATTAATTAGGTGTAACGCCTACAGAGCAGCCTGTCTAGTGGCTATTGGTGGCTGTAAATAGTGAAGATAGAAGGTCAAAGAGAGGGCAGCTAAAGACGTCACCTTTACAGCATGTGGAATTTTCAGCCATGAGGACATCGAGGTGAAATGTAAGTATTCTTATCACCTTAAACATCAGACTTGAATCGGAGTTCATATCACTTACAGCATTAACTATCCCAACGGTTCACTTCTATATTTTGCGTAAATCTGGAATTACTGCCAAGATTTCTTAAAGCTGATAGGAACAAAACCATAACTCAAATAACGAGTTGTTGCTACCACGGTATGAAGAAGAGCACCTCTGAACCTTAAAAAAAAGCAGCAGAAAAACAGGAAACTAAGAGTACAATTTGCACAAAGAAACCAGTAATTGGACAACAGAAGACTGGAAAAGATTTTCCTTTTTCTGATGAGTCTGTCTGCTTTGACATTCAGATGATAGGCTCCGCATTTGAGCGTCATTTAAATGCTACAGTGTGCCTGAGTATTGCCGCTGGCCATGTCCATCCATTTATGACTTGGATGTTTATATTTAACATGACTCAAGTTTTTAATGTTGAAGTCAGTATTATGTTTACAAGTAAGTCCCTATCAGCCAGAAACTCAGGCTGTTTGAGAGTGTGAATGTCTATAAGATTTATTTATTTATTCCATACCCTTCCCAAGGCTCACGTTCTGTTGTTGTTGTGTTTTTATACCTTTTTTAAAGCATAAACTACAAGCCAGAATGGGCTCAAATGTGAATGTGAACACATTTTCATCTTATCACTGAAAGTGTACACTTACTTACAGGAAGTGAAATGCCAGCCACATCTCCAGGGTTGAGTGGGGCATGCACACAAACACAAGTGCATGGTACTTAGATCAAGGTCGCACTCAAACCACACTGAATTACAAACACTTGTTTCTGTGTGTTCCTGTAGCAGCAGAAATCTCTTATGGTGCTAGAAGGTGCTGGCAAGCTAAGAGATGACTTCTGTCACCTCTACAGAAACTGTTTTTGTGAAATTTTTGTTGTCTCTCTCTTTCATTCTTTCACTCCCCGGCACCTCTCGCAGTGAAGCTAGTGGCAGCAGACTGAACTGTTTCTGCAGTGTTGGCCTTTGTCATATGTCACACTCTGACCTTTTCTTTCGCACGTTTTTTGTCTTAGAAAAGTAACACGTCTAGACTTTGTCTGTATGTCTTTGTATTGTTCTGGATTGTTGTGTGGAAAAAATGGGCGTAATACAAGTGCATCATTTTTAAGGCACAGGCAGCATCGATGAAGGGGATTAATAATAATTTAGGACAAGTTTTAAAAATAGAAGAGACTGTTGAATCTTGTCACATTTCCTGATGTAAGGAAGATGAGTGTGGAGCCCCTTTTCTGCTTCCCTGTCATCACTGAGTGTTTGTTGAGTGGGTACTCTGCAAGAGAGGCAAACAGTTTGTTCGATGGGTTGAGACAACAACCCTGTGCAGGAGGGCCTTTCCTGTCCTTCCTGGACCAAAATTTAAGCTCCAGGCTGAGTAAACTGCATTAACTTCATTTTTAGTGAAACATAACTACTAGGGGTGCAACGATGCACAAAATTCACGGTTCGGTTCGGTTTGATACTTTGGTGTCACGGTTCGATATTTTTTCAATACAAAAAAGTGTTCATGCTTTTTTAATTTGTCATTTATTAAAATTTTAAATATATATTTTAACTCAAAAGTACAGTTTTTAAATTTAATGTTGCTGAAACAACAAAGGGATAAAAAAAAAAATCACTCATCTTTGGAAAAGAGAGTTTATTACAGAGAAATGGCTCTTAGCAGCTTAGAAGCTATACTATACGCTTCTTCTGGGCTATATTCTCAGCAGCATATTAAACATATCAGGTCCCCATAAGGAGAATCATGTGCTAACGGCTGTCTAAATGACTCGGGTAAAGTTTGTAGCATGCGTGCTTGTTGTTTTTGTCTGCTTCCACTTGTCTTTGCACTAGGATGATGTTGGAGTAAATGTGCAGTCATATTCGTTGTGTTCCCACTAGTGCTGTCAGCGTTAATCTGAAATGAGGCTAACGCCACAACGCGGCAAATTTCCGTTAACGAGCTACCGCGGGTGGGGCTGGACGGCCAACACGTTAACAAACTAACTGCGCTAAGGCACTAGTTCCCACCAATGTAATTGAGCATTGCGTGGCACATCTGACATACTGTTTTACTTTAGTCCATGACGCGCTTACCTTCAGGGTCATACGTCACATGAAGACCAAAATAGTTCCAAAGGCCAGATCTGAATGAGGGTGGGGGAAGTTCAATTTGCCATGTTGCAAGGAGCTTAGCTTCTGTCTTGCTAGCTTGCGCTGCGCTCAGTGGATCTGCACTCGACAGTGCAGCCTAGGCGGAGTAGTCGAACGCAGATCCACTGAGCGCTCAACACAGACAGCATCGTCAGAAGAAAAGTTGATAAAATAAATAAAAAATGTTATATTGTTCGATACATATGCGTACCGAACCGAAAGCACTGTATCGAACGGTTCAATATTGATACGAGTATCGTTGCACCCCTAATAACTACATGTCCTTGTGAATGTGCCCTTAATTTACTGCTTTGTCTTTCTTGAACTATAACAACATACAAAAAATATTTAGCCACCTACAGCAGCTTTTATGGCATCCCAATCTAAATTCATAGGCAAATTTGGATGTGACCCCCCTCCTCCTTTTGGATCTGTAACAGCTTCCCAATTCTGGGACACCATCCTGCTGGATTTTTTGAAATTTTCACAATGGCCTGGCTTGCATTCGCCATTCTAGCCCCTTCCAAAGATGTTCGGTGCAGTTGCACAAGAGTCTGTGTGGGGCAGTAAAGTTCATCTTCTCCACCACACTCCAACCATACCTTTAAGGATTTTGCTTTGTGCACTGGGGCACACACTGTGTTCCAAATACCTCGGATTTCAGATGTTGAGACTTGGGAGTGACATCACTCCCAATTTAGCATGTTCCAGAAAAAGGAAGTAAAAGTAGGATTATAAAATCCTATATAGAAATAGGATCATAATACTTGTTTCTGTTCATACTTTTAATTTAAAAACTGCTGCAGCACATTATGGATGGAGGCTGGTCGGTGCGCTGTTTATTGCTTATTTAGGCAGTCATAAATACACAACGCTGGCAGTGCAGATGAACAGTTGTATAGTTTTATGACTGTTCAGTGCCGGCATCTTGGATTGTTAACTCAGGGTTGCTGGGTCTTCTCCGACTTTCCTGGTGGGAAATCCGAGTCGAAGGGGAATTCCAGATTTCAGCTCTGACTGAGAACTCAGAAATTCCAACTTCCAACTTTTTTAGGAACACACCAACAGTCATACTGAGACAGAGAAGGGTAAACTGTTCTCATGAAGTTAGATACACAGAATTGTTTCGAATATCGTGGTAAGGCGTCAGGTAAGAGCTGTTGGCAACCACAACAGAAAAATGTGAATTCCCTAACAGGTTTGTAAGTGGCAGCCAGCGGTTACTGGCAGCTCTGTGAGATCATTCATAAAGGTCTAAACAGATGTCAGTGAATCCCTGATTACTGCGGTTTATTAGTGAAACTGTGCTTTGAAACTGCTTTGTTCGGTAGCACATGATCACCTGCAGTTTGCATGGAAGATACCAACTGGTCTCAGTTTCATTACCACATAGTGCGTGGTAGTGAGAGTCTGAAAAGTGTGAGAATGCTTGCCTTCAAAGTGAAAGTTGCAGCTTTTCGCATGTGTTGGTTGTAGTGGTGAGGCACAACTTTTACTCTGAAGACAAAAACTTTCTCTGTTTTGGTGTAATACACACTTTGCAGCCAATCACCTGGGAACAGCGAGCAGTCTCCAGGAAACACTTGCCAGCCAATCTCAGAATACACATTTTTCCCTAGCAACTGCAGGCCTATGTGACTGAACTAATGGGCCCCGACCAACCCCAGCCTGTCCATACAGTGTAGATCAGCTCCTTCAACTGTATCATACCGTCAAAAACATACACCAGCTTTTTTTAAGTTAACTTCACAAATGTTTGTTTCCCTTCATTTCTCCACTTTTTTTCCTACAGTTTGTTCAGTATAATATGTTTGGTTTTCCTGCATATGTCAAGGATATCACCGACAAAAGCTTATTTTTATTGTGCAAAAATATCACAGCAAGAGTGAAAGCAATTCATTTTTGTTAAAATAAATGAGTCACCTTCCAAAGGCAATTTCTGCTTTACTGTAATCTTGGTTAAATAGTTGGAAATATTGCAGCTGCTCGTAGCTCACCTCTCCTCACGATGCTGTTTTTCTTGTTATTGGTTTGAAATAATTTGATGTTTTCTTTTCTGCTTTTGCAAACCCCTCTAATGTCATTTTCCTGGTTTTCTGAAAGACACTGTGGAAGTTTCCTCTGACCCTCCATCCTCAGTTAAATTCTTGATCTATTTTTATTTCTTTTTTTCACACTGTGTGCCTTCACTTTCTTTAATGCCTCAGAATGAGATGAAAGCCCAGTGCAATTAGGCTTCTTATCGTTTTAATTAGGAAAGCCATTCGGCCATATCTGCCTCAGACGCCATAACACATAATGGCGGAGAGTCTCTGATGCCTGAAGTAGTGATTGTGTGCGTGTGTGTGCGTACGCATGTGTTGTGTGTGAGTACATACAGTACTCACACACAATTGTGTATATTTGTGTGTGTAAATGTACGTCCTAGTAACACAGTTCCCTTCTTTCCTCTTTTATCAGTCTGTGTTCTCCAATCGCTATTCCCACTTGTGCGTCTCTCCAAACATGTTGTTCTATCCCTCGTTACTTCCTTCCCCTCAAAGAGACAAGGTCAAAGAGTCCTGTATAAGTACTTGAAACTCAATTCAACTATGTTGTCTGAGCGTTCCTTTTCAAACCCTTTTGTCAGGGTTTGCTTCGTTAATGCAGCTTTTCTTCCTTGACGCTACAGCTAGATGTACTGATTTTACTGTATGTTTTTATCTGTTTCAATTTGCGCACATACACACGCCCACGTAGGATACACAAACAGTTCATCAGTGTGCATGTAAACTGCTCATTTCTCCATATCTGTTTGCATAAGATGAGAGAGCTACATGGCTGAAACCAAATTATTTCTGCATTTTTTTCTTCTTCTTTTGCCCCTCATCTTAAAGAGGGGAAACTGTAACTACCCTGATAGTGGTGTTAACACCAAACCAGCTCCTCTGCTCGCCTCTCTTCTTTCTCCCCCTCTCCCTCCATCCTCCCTTTCCTCCCTCCTGTTACCCTAGCCTATCAGTGCGGAGCAGTGGTCTGTGAAGAAATTCCCAATATCTAAATTTACACACTGTATCAATCTTGTTTAATAGACTGGAAAGCTTATAGCCGCCGTGGCAAGCCGGCAGAGAGGGCAGCGGTGATAAATTGTCGGTGTGCAGGCGACAGCCGCCCGTGATGTATAATGAAATATTTATGATTTATCCCAGCTAATAAACTGAAATGAAGTGCATGATGTATGGGAACAGATGGGCCCTCTATTGATGCTGAGGTGGAGAGGCAAGAGGGGGGAAGAGGAGACAGGAAGAGAGGTGGAGAGAAGGAAACAGAAGATGTGATGAGAGATGTTTGAGAGGTAGTTGGAAAAAAAATGAAGCATAAAAATAGAATTGAAAACGTAAGAAAACATAGTTTGTTTGTGTTTGTGTGGCACTGGAGCTGGAGAAGCTGAAAACATGGACGTATAGGTAAGACGGATGGAGGGATATGGGGTTAGCAGTACAGACTAAATGATGGAATAGAGGACAGGTGGAAGATGGCAGTAAAAACAGACCACCATCAAAATGTAATCCCTCTCCTACAATGCTTTGTGTTGATTCCAGGTGAGGCAGGTGCAGTTGTTTTCTTTTATTGACTCCATATTTTTTAGCTACAGTCTGCAAACATGCACAGCTTTACCTTAAATGTTCTTAACTGAGCAACACTGAGGTTTTTTGCAATGCTGAGGGGTGCTGTGTAAAGCTTACAAGTGCAACTATGTCCCTCAGAATTGTTCAGCATTTTGGGGAATAAACGTCCAACCATGCCTTTAAGGATTTTGCTTTGTGCACTTTTTTACTGAAAGTTAAACTGCTGACACAATTTTAATCAATATGAAGCTCCAGCCAGCAACCAGTTACTTTAACAGGAACAAAAGGAAAGGCTAACGTGTGATATCATGTGCAGTAACATCATATATGATTTGTGTGGCATCTTTAGGATAGGTTTATACTAACTTGCAAGCTGTGTACACAGATGCTGTGGAGACTGAACAACTGGTGTCCAAGTTGTGTTTTTCCTAAGTCTCGGGTGCAGAGTACACCGGAAGGACACGTGTGTAGCGGGTATATCGTAGTATAGTATGCACAGAAAAGTAACACAAAAAAGCAATCACATGCAGGTTTTCAAGGCATGGCTGTATTACCTCTTTGTGATCAAATGTACCTGTAGATTCTTCCCTAACAACCTGTGGATGTTGGAGGGTTCACTGACCAAGCCCTGTGTGACTGAGGCTTTTGAAATTGGTTTCACAACAACTGCCAGCAACCACTTGCCAACCAGATGGAAACTACAGTTTTTTCCTTAGCAACCCTGGTAGTTGCCAAGGTGTTCCCAGCCAAGTGTGACTAGGACACTAAACACATGAAAAGTAAATTAAAGATTTCTGTGGCCATCATAATAATGTCCTTATAGAGAATTCTTTTGGTCATAATAATTATGTAGTGAAAATCTGAGCTCATGACATCCTCCGGACAAAGTGCTAAATCTGTTTATAAGCACCTCTAAAACTCACTAATGAATATGCTAATAGAAAAAATACGAATAAAATCAAGAGTGTAGCATTTTTACAGAGCATTTACTGAGAGGACTGTTTCTTGGCAGAAAGTAGAAAATTCCCAGAGTTTCTGTTTGCTTAGAAACTTCACAGGGACAGTTTTGAAATTATGAGATATTCAAGTAGTCACGTCAGTCAGTAGTGTGTTTAATGGAAGGCTGAGTGTATACATGGGTCTTTGTGTCTTTGGTTTGGAAGAGCAAACCAAAGACACGCGAGGAAAAGAGGCCAGGAGCCCAAAGAGAGAGAGAAATAACCCAGATGGCAGTCCTTTATGCACTTTGCTCTCTGCTCAGCCCAGATCTTGCTGGTTCATGCAAACAAGCTTCCCAACTCCACCTACCAACTTCCTGGATAGAGAAAAAACCCAGCTGAGCACGATGAAAACTGGAAGATGTGAAAAGTTGTCATAATAAATGGGTGAAAAAGAGTCAGATTTTCTAACATCACAGCTGGCTTTAAGACTTAAAGGTTCACTTTGCATATTTGAACAGTCCCTGACCTTCGCTGACCTTTTAACCTATTCATCCAACCTTAACTGCTATGCTTCACTTCATCACAGTGTCTCACACACTTACGTCCACTCTCTGTTTCAGCTGTGGACAGCCCCAATGTAATTCTGCTAAAGAATATATTCCTGATCCTTATTTTCAGGCTTCCTCTCCTTCCCTCCTCCGTCCATTTTTCTCTCCCTAATCTCTCCCCACTGATCCATACTGACCCATTTCCCCAGCTCGTCATACACGAGCGCAGCTGCGCCCCTCATCCCACGTACTGTACTCGCCTTCCCCCACACCTGTCCCCCAGAAACGTATGTATGAGTGTGCGTGGGTCTGTGGAGGATGTATGTCTGGAGGATGGGGCAACTTAAACACTCATCTATCCACTGTTATCTGACTTTCTGTGTCTCAAACACACACGCTCTCTTACACACAGATACAAGTTTGCATACCCTACATTCCCTATTCTTAGCTATAAAAAAATATTACTTAATTTTTTAATTGAGTTCATTATCAGCCTTGTTTTTAGGTGTATATATTGTAATTGGGCTTAATAACTTCTTGTTATAGAAATGGTGTTCCAGAAAATTATGACTGTATTTTTCCCTGTGTTTCCCTTACATCACATTGTCCTCCTTGTATGGGCCTGTCTGTATTCTAGGAGACACCGCTGTGTATAAAGACGGCGTATATTGGATCATGGGTCGCACCAGTGTCGACATCATCAAGAGTGGTGGCTACAAGATCAGCGCACTCGATGTGGAGCGTCACCTTCTGGCTCATCCAGACATCACGGGTAAGTGGAATGAAGTAATGTCACCACTGTAAGACACATGTAATTAAAGCCCTGAATCAGCACCTCAACCATTTGATCACTGTTAATATCCAGCAGTTATGTGCTGAAGGTAACTCATCAAAAATGAGTTTGGTGTCCTTTTGCTGTTGTAGAAAGACAAAAATAAAGGAGTAGCTGAATCTTACCTGCAGCTTGTCTGATTTTTATTATTATTATTATTATTTAATCTTGTAGATGTTGCTGTGATTGGAGCCCCAGATGCCACGTGGGGTCAAAAAGTCACTGCTGTAGTGCAGCTGAAGAGGGGCAAGAGTATGACTTTGCCAGAATTGAAGACCTGGGCAAGGTACTGTGACTTTCAGCTGAATAACCTTTGCTTTGTGCACTGTTTTTGGAGCTTTCTAATGAATTTTGTCTCTTATTATGCACATACCAACCGGTGTAGTGGTTTATTCACCTAGCAAGTGAGCAAGCTCCGGTGAGGAGATACTGACACCTTTGAGCTTGAGTCAAGAAGGCATCCAGTTTAAAAAGTCTGCCAAACAAACATGTAAGGCAGACAAAAGTAAGCATTATGTGCATAAAATCCATCCACTCTCTTACCCACTTATCCAATTCAGGTCACGGGGGGGGAGACTGGAACCTATCCCAGCTGTCACAGGGTGAAAGTCACTGTGTGTATACCTGCTTTTATTTTGATATTTGATATATTTTCCACATTTTTGCATAAACCTGTACTATTCTATCAGGCTATGCTGATATTAACATCCACACTGCGTGAAAATCCCTGCTGTATTTTCTTTCAGGCAAATATGTGAACTGTCAGAAAAGTTTAAGGTGACTCTGCTTTTGGAGGAATGCACTCTGTTCACCAGATAAACACGTCCAAGTGGAAGCAGACTTTATTAAAACATGGACTTTGCATTGTGAATATTCTAATTGTGCAGTTTTCTTTAGCACTTGTTGAGACTGGTCTATTCAGGGTGATGATTTTTTTTTTCTCACAGCATTATAAATCACTGGGAAATGTGTTTTAGTGTCTAATAGAGCAAAATAATTCTATTCTGTTTTTTATACATATATCGAGATCCAGTTCACAGTAGCAGTTCAGTCTTACAATGTTTATATTGTAACACTGACACTGCAGTATTACAGAGAGAAACCCAGTCATATGAGAAAAAACATGGATTTATTGCTTTAAACTGGTGTTTCAACTGGTGTTGGACTTTAAACAGCAAAGCTTTGGGGTTTTTTTAAGCAAAGTGTTGCTTTTGAAAAAAACAGACAATCCCACTACTAGCCACTGGACCACCTGCCACCTTTAAAAGTGCTTTGCAGCCCAGGGGGACTCCAAGCTCATACCACCAGTGGAGATTGTGACCTGAATAACTTACAACTAATCCATCATCCCGAATCCACAAAAACAAACTCCAAAAAGAGCATCGTATCCCATTATTATTACAGGACTGTGTTTTTGTTAAGTCTTCTTAAGCTGATTTAAAAGGACAATCTTCACAGCTCTTTGTCAGTTCTGCTCAGTGCTGGGGAAACTACTTTAAAGGCATAGCTTTGCAATTAACCTATTACTTCATACTAGAAGTAATAGATCTAAAATAAAACTACCCAATGAATAAGTCTAGTTTTATAAAGCTGCTTTGAAGAAATAGTTCAAATAGAAAATATATAAAATATAACATTACAGTAACATTGTAGCAATAAAATCCTCCTAATCGGGCCTTCTCAGCTGAGGTAGTCAGTGTTATGCATTTGTGTGGCCATGGTGATTTGAGATTCGGGATGTTTTATGCATGATGACTTTGTCACTGTGTGAGCATAAGCAGTGCTAACGAATTAATCACCGTGCCTTTGCAGGAGATGAATAAACAGTGGGTGGGGCTTGTAAAAGGAGGTCCAATTACAGTAGAACAGCAATGTTAAAATAAAAGGTAAAAAATCCTTCATTTAAATAGAGAAAAGAATTGAACTGCTTGAATCACTCCTAAACTACAAGGGACCTCCTTAAAAAAAGAAGAACGGTTAGCATAAATGTTAACATTCATGACAGTACAATTAGGAGCAAACTCAACAAGTATGGCACTGAGTCAACCATGAAAGTATGCTCGAGTCAAATGTGAGGCCATCTGTCTGACAGCTTGGCCCATCCTGAGTCATGCAACAGGACAGGGATCCGGGCTCAGCAGCAAATCTGCAACAGAATGACTGAAAAGATCAAAGAAAGCATTGCAATGGTCCAACGTCCATACTTCGACCTGGTTTAAATACTGGGGTGGGAACTTAAGAGAGCTGTGCATGAATGAATGCTCACTGACCTCAATAAACTGAAGCAGCATTGTAAAGATGAGGGCTATGAGTTCTCCCACAATAATGTGAGAGGCTGATAAAGTCATACAGAAAACCATTGCTTCAGGGTATTGCACTTTATTTTTGCTAAATAAATAATGTCATGGTGTAATATGTCATGTTTTGTTCTTCATCTGACATTGTCATTACCTAATTTCAGGACCTGGAAAGGGCTGGATTTTTGTCTTGACTTGTAAGACCTTAGAACTGAAAGCTAAACTACTAGTTCAATTATATGTAGTTTAGTGGACCAAATAGAGGCACCTAATTCAGACTGTGTGGGTCTCTGAGCAGCACACACATCCCCAGTGACTGGCCTTCAAGTCCCCAGATCGATAGCAAAGGATGTGAGAGAAAGAAAGGCCAGAGATGGACTAATGAGGGAGATGAAAAAGAAGAAGATGTGGAGGAAGCGAACAAATGATTATTACAGAGGACTTTGTCCTGCTACCTAACAGTTTGGTTTTTTTCACCTCGCTTCCTAAATGTCAGCAGAGTTTATTTTGCCTGCTAGAGACAGTTACTGGTGACATTCACCCTCCACATTGCAGTGACACAAACAGTCTTTTTTTATCTCCTCCAGTCTGTTTTCATAAAAAATCTGCTCTCACTCTCTTTTACACCCTTTTCTTCACTTTCCAACCATCTGTTTTTGTCCTCCACACTTTCTACAACCCACCAGTGTCATTTATTTACATCACTGAATTCTTGTAGAGCGCAGTGTGTGTGTGAGTGTGTGTACTGCTGTGAGCTCCATATGGTGTATGGATGTTAGATCCCACTGCTATCGCCTGCTGGTCCAGTATGGTAGATTACAACTACTGCCTGTGACTCAGGTTAACACACACAGACACACACACACACACACACACACACAGTGTTTGCAGCCAGGGGTCCTCCCAGAAGACAGACAGTTCCAGCACACAGCCCTCTGCTGAGGCCTGGGTGTAGGGGAGAGAGAGAAAAAGATAAAATGAGACATAAACAAGTAGATGGATGCTCACTCTTCAGTGCCCTGGCTTCAGCTGTCAGTCTGAATCTCTGTCTCACCCTCACTGCCTCACACTGCCTCGAACGCTCAGGCTTATGCGCGCGCACCCGTGCACGGAGACACACAGGAACACGTTGCCCTGGAGAAATCGGCGACACAAGCACGCAAGCCCCCGTTACAGAGACGTGTACGTATCCGTGTATATTCACACTTCACTCACTCAGTCAGAAACACGCGGACATCTGCTGAAAGGAGTATTTGATGGCGGTCATATCAGTCATTATGCTCGCACACACGCACAACTGGATTGCACACCAAAGCACGCGCACGTCCGCACAAACAAACAAACTAGGTTAGAAGATAATAAAAAAAGCTCCGGGCTTCAAGACTTGACGTAACAACCAGGCATTCAAAACAGAAAAAAATAAAACACTTTTAATTATCACAGCCTTCTGTTTTCCCTTTTTATTATTTGTTTATTTTTATTTTTTTATTTCATCTTGCAGTGATTATATTGTTTTTGTACGAAGGGGGATTGTCTGTGTCTGGAAGGCGAATTGGGGATATTAAGGGAGAAGAACAGCAGAGTGTATGAAGGACGTTTCCTTATCTCGACTACTCCGCCACAGGGCTAGCCTTTGTTTTGCAGTTGTTTGCTGTTTTTTCTTTTTTCTTTTTTTGTTGTTGTTGTTGTTGCGTATTTGTGTGTGCATCCATATTAACAGTGGTGTTTATTGCAGGGAGCACATGGCACCCTACACCATACCTACAGGCCTGGTGGTGGTAGAGGAAATGCCGAGGAATCAGATGGGCAAGGTCAACAAGAAGGACCTCCTGCGACTATTCTTTTCATGACTGGAAAACTTGCATGACAACATACAGGTGCCTGGATAAAGAACTGCAGATGTACATCAGAAACACGGCTGTTTCTCTCTGCACACAGGTAGACAGAGAGGAGGCAGAAAAGTAGATGAAGACATCATGGAACATCGTGGAAGCTAACATTTGAGGAAACTTATTCGCAACTATAAATACACTATAAATATAATTTATATGTAAAATGTAATACACAGCGGAGGGCACATCATAATCAAAGGTTTTGCGACTGTGTGCAATGAACTTGTGACCTCGTGACCTTGAACGGGTATGTAACCACTGCCATCTTCAAAACAACATTGGTGCATCAAGACTGATAAAATGGCAAATAAAAAGGAGGCAGCCAGTTTCACAGTTTGCGAGTGAATGGGGTCAAGTTGGCAAATAAATGCAAAAATCAGATATATCAGGAAAAATTGTAAATACATTGCTGTCTTCAAACACAGAAAGCCAGATTACAGAAATTCACATTAACTTCTTACGTTAAGAAGTTAGCAGAACCTCGCAGGTTTGAAACAGAAATTCCTCCACAAAGTAGTTGTTGCTACGGTGATTTAACTATGTAACCAGAATACAGCCAGCTGGCAACCAGGCGACTCAAGTCCCCAGTTACAAAGAGTTTGTGCCCATTGGTGGAAACTGATGCCGATTGATTGCAATATGTTTGCACCCTGTTATTAATTATTTGCCAAGCTCTCTGAGAGTGAGTGCAGTCAGTCTATGATTGCTGGGAGACAGGTTTCCTCCCATTAGGAGGTCACCTGTGGAGTCACATTGCAATCTGTAACTAACTAAATGCAAGTAGTTGCAGTGAGCAAGTAGTACCATCGTTCAATCACTGGGCAAACATGTTTACTGTCTACCACTTTTTACTCTTCTGTGACAATGAAAAACTGTGGAAATCATCAGTCTGATATTTGTTTAGGGCAGTATTAAACAGAACTTCTGCAAGGAGACACAGTGTTAGCGACACAAAATTAGCCATATTAGCTTCAAAAAGGTGTGGTATAAACAGTGTTTCTGTACATGTTTGCTGTTATCCAGGTCATGACTTAGGTCCAAGAGATTTGATTCAAACTTGAGGGAACTTCTTGTCTTCAGGAATCAAAAAGAAGACCCTTTGTCTTCTACTGAAGTACTTATCATATAAAAAAACCAAACACTTCAATTGTGAGTGTGCTTTCAAATGATGCTACTTTCCCACAATGAAAGGTGCGTAGAGGACCTTTTTAGAGCTAAAAAAAAAAAAGTGAATCGGTTGCAAATGTTTGTGGCAGCTCTTGTTAAACAAAAAATAAATATGAAATTTCAAACACTTTGTGAAGTGTTTTGCACCCAGCGAAACTGAGGGGTCCGCTCTTCAATCTGCATTAATGAGAGGGGAACAGCTAGCTGTGGTGTGCATGCATCGTGATGACTAGGATTTTCAAATGCTCCACTAAAAAAATGCTCAAACCCAGAAGCAGCGTTTGGTAAATGTGCTCTTATTGAAATATTCTGATGTTTGATTAGTGAAAATGGTGTGATCAGAGAATGCACAATGACAGCTTTTTGTGGTAGAGTGGTGTAACCAGAATCAAGGATCATGGTTAATTAAACCTGCACTAAACAAAATGAAAGCCGGTGCAGTGGTAAATCAGGAGAAAGACGATGAACACTGTTGGGTTGATTTAGTTTTGTAAACACACTGATGCACTTGGAATAACAGTTTTCATATGAAAATTAAAAAGTTTTGGAAAATTTTAATTAAAAAGTGTTTTGGAAGTTATTTTTTTCCCAAAGAGTGTTACACTGTGTCTGTGCAGCTGTGGCTATGCAGGTGCAATGAGAGCCTGAAGGCGGATTCTCTAGCAAGGCACAACACCACAGCTGGATGCCCCGCACTCCATCTGACTAACCCTCTCGCTCCGCTCGCTCTTCTCACCTCTCATCGGTTCTCCTCTCCATTCCTGCAATGTCTAACCTCTTCTGTCTTCATCACGAGTTACGACAAATTGCAGTGGTACCGGGACCGACTCGGCTGTGAGACTCTTCTCGGATGAACCCTGGCGTGCCGCTAGAGTGTGCAGAGAGCGTGTGAAGAGATGTAAGTAAAGCCAGGAAAAGAAGACAAAAATACGATGCAGGACTGTCACAGTGATTGGATTCCTAACAACAGCTGTGAAAATGTGGGTGAAAGAAATTAATATGCAAAAAATAAGGTCAGCAAAGGGCATGAAGTAAGTGATACGGCCGGGGCAATAAGCAACGAGGAGAATGAGCCAAGGCGATACGGTTGAGATAAACAGTCGTGGTGAAGAGTCGGAGGACTGAAGATAGAAAGAAATACAAGTGCAGCCCCCAGCTGATACAACCTTCTGTCCACACACAGAAACACACACGCACTCGTCCGCCCACAGTCACCAGAGACCTGATTAAGAGAGCAGAGCTATCGATCTGTGGGCTGGCAGGCTAGGATGGATGAGCAGGCAGGGCTGCAAGAGCACCAGAGGACAGCTTCAGTGCCCCCAAATCCCCACGCCACCCCACCCAACCACCCACGCCAGAGCCGGGAGTCAGCTGGGGCCACGTGCAAGAAGGCTGGGGCTGCCACACGGAGGCTGCAGCGAAGCAGCAGAGGGTCAAATTCAAACTGAAGAGCGTGTGTGGTGTGAAGTAATCAGTGCACCGTACTGTGTGTATTCAGGCAAGCACCAAGGACAGGTCTCGGTGCTCACCTGGTGCACACACGGGAGGGGCCGGGGAAGGTGGTGGCTATTCCCTGGACTCAACTTGATGGAGTACTCGTGCCCTTGAACTGTCTCTACCTCCCCTTTTTGCCTCTCTCTCTCACACACACAAACACAAACGCACTCGCCCATGTTTGCCGAAGCGTGGTGGAAGAGGTTGTCTGCAGATGGCTGCTTATTGGGCCCCAGGGTCCTGGAAGGTGGGTTATGGGGGACACCGATGAGACCGTTTGTGTATTTGAGATACAAACAGTGTTTGTGGCAAAGGTGATGGTACAAAGAAGCTAACACAGAGTTCAAGTTATGCTGATTGTACCCTTTTTTTCACAGTTTCACTTTTTTATGTAAACCTATCTGCACATTTAGCTTCCTTTTCCTATTAACAGTAACTTTTCTTATTGCATCAGGTACACTAATCAAATGCCAAATGATTGAATCACTGCGTCATTTTCTGTGCTGGCCTTTCAGAAACCTATCCCAGCATGGGTCTCGTTGATGGCAGACAGTGTTAGCTTCACTTCAGGGTGGATGGAGACCTTTAAGCAATCAGTTGTGTCTTCTAAACCAAATCAAAAAACATAATCATGTATATTGAGACTTTCAAATTAAAAGTGACAAAGCTTTTCTTTTTCCAGAATTATAGCCATACTATGCTATAGCAGGTCAACATCAACTGCTCTCCATCATCTCACCTTTTAAGAGGGAATGTAACTGTTTTCATTCATAGAGGTGCTAAGTTAGTTTTTATCAAAACAGAGTGCAGCTCCAGCACATCACTGCTGATTTACTCCACTGTAATCTGTTAGAAACAGCAGATCATCTGCCTTCATCTTGAGCGTCGTCCTCCGTCACACCAACTCTCTGCATGTCCTGCTTCGCAGCATCCACAAACCCTGTGGTCTTCTCTTCTACCAGCAATATATTGTCCAATATATCCACTAATCCTTATTTACACATGTCCAAACCATCTCAGCCTTACCTCTCAAACTTTGTCCCTCTAATGTATTCATTTCTAGTCTTGCCCATCTTGTCCACTTGTTATGAAAGTCTTAACATCTTCAACTCTGCCACCTCCAGTCTTTTTGTTATTTAATGTCACGATCTCTAGACCTTTCCTTTCAATCCATTAGAAAGTGTTTGGGAAATGGGCTGATATGTGTTTGATATGATATGTGTTTGTTCCTAAGTCTAAGGTCAAAAGACAACGGCCATTTCCATGTCTGTCTGCTCAGAATATAGACTGGAAAGAGAAGGAAACAGCTTCCCAGGATGTTGGTCAAGGCCGAGAAACAAGGTCTTTTTTATGCTTTTGGGCAGATCAAACATTATGTGATTACTTTATCCCCTCCGCTACCCCTCAAAACATGACTATCCAGAGTTGGGACCAGGAAGCAGAGTTGCAGTCTTACACGCCTCTCTGCAGCTTCTCTCCTCCTGCTACCCCCCCAAAAACCCATCTCCATAGAGACTGTGTCTGCTTCCAAAAAGACAAAAAACAAACTAAAAACCAGCAACAAACAACTTAAACATTTACAAAGAAAGAACAATACAGTATCCACATCTGAACCAAAGAGTAAAACAGTGAAATGTGGATTATTAAATATTAGGTCTCTCTCCTCCAAGTCTCTGTTAATACATGACTTAATAATTGATCAACAAATTGATTTACTCTGCCTTACAGAAACCTGGTTGCAGCAGGATGATTATGTTAGTTTAAATGAATCAACACCCCCGAGTCATTCTAACTACCAGAAATCTCGAAGCACAGGTCGAGGGGGCGGTGTGGCAGCAATTTTTCACACCAGTCTATTAATTAATGAAAGACCAAGACAGACTGTTAATTCATTTGAAAGCCTGATGCTTAGCATTGTCCACCCCAGCTGTGAAACTCAGAAACCAGTCTTACTTGTTATCATCTATCGTCCACCTGGGCCTTACACAGGGTTTCTGTATGATTTCTCAGACTTTATATCTGATTTAGTTCTGAGCTCAGATAGAATAATTATTGTGGGTGATTTTAACATCCATGTTGATGCTAAAAATGACAGCCTCAACATGGCATTTAATCTGTTGTTAGACTCAATTGGTTTCTCTCAAAATGTAACAGAACCCACCCACCACTTTAATCACACTCTAGATCTTGTTTTAACATATGGCATAGAAACTGAACATTTAACAGTGTTTCCTGAAAACCCTCTCCTGTCTGATCATTTCTTGATAACATTTACATTTACAATAATTGATTACGCAGCAGTGGAGAGTGGACTTTATCAAAGTAGATGTTTTTCTGAAAGCGCTGTAACTAAGTTTAAGAATATAATCCAGCCACTGTTATCATCGTCAATGCCCTGTACCAACACAGAGCAGAGCAGCTATCTGAACGCTACCCCAACAGAGGTCGATTATCTTGTTAATAATTTCACCTCCTCACTACGTACGACTCTGGATACTGTAGCTCCAGTGAAAACTAAGGTCTCTAATCAGAAGTACCTGACCCCGTGGTATAATTCTCAAACACGTAGCCTAAAGCAGATGACTCGTAATCTGGAGAGGAAATGGCGTGTCACAAATTTAGAGGATCATCATTTAGCCTGGAGAAATAGTTTGTTGCTTTATAAGAAAGCCCTCCGCAAAGCCAGAACAGCTTACTACTCATCACTGATTGAAGAAAATAAGAACAACCCCAGGTTTCTCTTCAGCACTGTAGCCAGGCTGACAAAAAGTCAGAGCTCTTTTGAGCCAACCATCCCTTTAACGTTAACTAGTGATGACTTCATGAACTTCTTCACAAATAAAATTTTTATCATTAGAGAAAAAATTACCAATAATCATCCCACAGATGTAATATTATCTACAGCTACTCTTAGTTCCATTGATGTTAAGTTAGACTCTTTTTCTCCAATTAATCTTTCTGAGTTAACTTCAATAATTACTTCCTCCAAACCATCAACGTGTCTTTTAGACCCCATTCCTACAAAACTGCTCAAAGAAGTCCTGCCATTGATTAATTCTTCGATCTTATATATGATCAACCTATCTCTAATAATCGGCTATGTACCACAGGCCTTCAAGGTGGCTGCAGTTAAACCTTTACTCAAAAAGCCATCTCTAGACCCAGCAGTCTTAGCTAATTATAGGCCAATCTCCAACCTTCCTTTCATATCAAAAATCCTTGAAAGAGTAGTTGTCAAACAGCTAACAGATCATCTGCAGAGGAATGGTTTATTTGAAGAGTTTCAGTCAGGTTTCAGAGTTCATCACAGCACAGAAACAGCTTTAGTGAAGGTTACAAATGATCTTCTTATGGCCTCTGACAGTGGACTCATCTCTGTGCTTGTCCTTCTTGACCTTAGTGCAGCATTCGATACTGTTGACCATAATATCCTATTAGAGCGATTAGAACATGCTGTAGGTATTACAGATATTGCACTGCAGTGGTTTGTATCATATCTATCTAATAGACTCCAATTTGTGCATGTAAATGGAGAGTCCTCTTCACACACTGAGGTTAATTATGGAGTTCCACAGGGTTCAGTGCTAGGACCAATTCTGTTTACATTATACATGCTTCCCCTAGGCAGCATCATTAGAAGACATAGCATACATTTTCACTGCTATGCAGATGACACCCAGCTCTATCTGTCCATGAAGCCAGATAACACACACCAATTAGTTAAACTGCAGGAATGTCTCAAAGACATAAAGACTTGGATGGCCACTAACTTTCTGCTTCTTAACTCAGATAAAACTGAGGTCATTGTACTCGGCGCTGAAAAGCTTAGAAATATGGTATCTAACCAGATTCTTACTCTGGATGGCATTACCTTGGCCTCCAGTAACACTGTGAGGAACCTTGGAGTCATTTTTGACCAGGATATGTCCTTCAACGCACATATTAAACAAATATGTAAGACTGCGTTCTTCCATTTGCGCAACATCTCTAAAATTAGAAATATCCTGTCTCAGAGTGACGCTGAAAAACTAGTTCATGCATTTATTACTTCCAGGCTGGACTACTGCAATTCATTATTATCAGGATGTCCAAAAAACTCACTGAAAAGCCTTCAGTTAATCCAAAATGCTGCAGCAAGAGTACTGACAGGGACTAGAAAGAGAGAGCATATTTCTCCTGTTTTGGCTTCCCTTCATTGGCTTCCTGTTAAATCCAGAATTGAATTCAAAATCCTGCTCCTCACATACAAGGTCTTAAATAATCAGGCCCCATCTTATCTTAATGACCTTGTAGTACCATATCACCCTATTAGAGCACTTCGCTCCCGCTCTGCAGGCCTACTTGTTGTTCCTAGAGTATTTAAAAGTAGAATGGGAGGGAGAGCCTTCAGTTTTCAGGCCCCTCTTCTGTGGAACCAGCTTCCAGTTTGGATTCGGGAGACAGACACTATCTCTACTTTTAAGATTAGGCTTAAAACTTTCCTTTTTGCTAAAGCATATAGTTAGGGCTGGACCAGGTGACCCTGAATCCTCCCTTAGTTATGCTGCAATAGATGTAGGCTGCCGGGGGATTCCCATGATGCATTGAGTTTTTCCTTTCCAGTCACCTTTCTCACTCACTATGTGTTAACAGACCTCTCTGTATTGAATCGTATCTGTTATTAATCTCTGTCTCTCTTCCACAGCATGTCTTTTATCCTGTCTTCCTTCTCTCACCCCAACCGGTCGCAGCAGATGGCCGCCCCTCCCTGAGCCTGGTTCTGCCGGAGGTTTCTTCCTGTTAAAAGGGAGTTTTTCCTTCCCACTGTCGCCAAAGTGCTTGCTCATAGGGGGTCATATGATTGTTGGGCTTTTCTCTGTATCTATGAAGCGCCTTGAGGCGACATTTGTTGTGATTTGGCGCTATATAAATAAAATTGAATTGAATTGAATTGAATTTATTCCAGATACAACTGTATCATATTTCTTTAAACATATTTCCGCAATATAAAACTATCATGATAGGCTGTGGCTCCTTGGTAAGATACTGAGCCCCATGTTGCTCCTTATGCATCCACTGGAGTTTGGAGTTTAAAGGCATAGAATAAAGTGCTATTTGAATGTGTGTGGGGAAAGCCACTTTATCAACAAAAATAATAAAAGCAAAGTAATGTGAGTATACAGAAGTTAAAATTTTATATGAAAGATACTATAGAAAATTGTTCCAAAGTTTACTGGCAATGGCAGCAAATATACAGGGTGGGCCATTTATATGGCTACACCGTAATAACATGGGAATGGTTTGTGATATTAAAGTCCTGTTTGTGGCACATTAGTATATGTGAGGGGGCAAACTCCTCAAGATGGGTGGTGACCATGGTGGCCATTTAGAAGTCGGCCATCTTGGATACAACTTTTGTTTTTTCAATAGGAAGAGGGCCATGTGACACATCAAACTTATTGGTAATGTCACAAGAAAAACAATGATGTGCTTGGTTTCAACGTAATTTTATTCTTTCATGAGTTATTTACAAGTTTCTGACCACTTATAAAATGTGTTCAATGTGCTGCCCATTGTGTTGGATTGTCAATGCAACCCTCTTCTCCCACTCTTCACACACTGATAGCAACACCACAGGAGAAATGCCAGCACAGGCATCCAGTATCCGTAGTTTCAGGTGCTGCACATCTCATATCTTCACACCATAGACAATTGCCTTCAGATGTCCCCAAAGATAAAAGTCTAAAGGGGTCAGATCGGGAGACCTTGGGGGCCATTCAACTGGCCCACGACGACAAATCCACTTTCCAGGAAACTGTTCATCTAGGAAACCTGGCACCCATAATGTGGTGGTGCACCATCTTGCTGGAAAAACTCAGGGAACGTGCCAGCTTCAGTGCATAAAGAGGGAAACACATCATCATGTAGCAAATATCCAGTGGCCTTGAGGTTTCCATTGATGAAGAATGGACCCACTATCGTTGTACCCCATATACCACACCAAACCATCACTTTTGTTGTTCCAACAGTCTTGGAGGGATCCATCCAATGTGGGTTAGTGTCAGACCAATAGGCGGTGGTTTTGTTTGTTAACTTCACCATTCACATAAAAGTTTGCCTCATCACTGAACAAAATCTTCTGCGTGAACTGAGGGTCCTGTTCCAATTTTTGTTTTGCCCATTCTGCAAATTCTGTGCGCCGATCTGGGTCATCCTCATTGAGATGCTGCAGTAGCTGGAGTTTGTAAGGGTGCCATTTGTGAGTAGCTAATATCCGCCGAAGGGATGTTTGACTAATGCCACTCTCCAGTGACATGCGGCGAGTTCTACGCTGTGGGCTCTTGCTGAATGAAGCTACGTCAGCCACTGATGTTTCTTCATTAGTGACAGTTTTCTTGCATCCACATTTTGGCAAATCCAACACTGAACCAGTTTCACAAAACTTAGCAAGCAGTTTGCTAACTGAAGCATGGGAGATGGGTGGTCTCGTAGGGTGTTTTGCATTGAAATCTGCTGCAATGATCCGGTTACTGCATTCACCAGCATCAACGCAATTTCGATCCGCTCCTCACGTGTTAACCTCTTTGACATGTCAATGGCTGTGAACAAAGAGAAACTTGTAAATAACTCATGAAATAATAAAGTTACGTTGAAACCAAGCACACCATTGTTTTTCTTGTGACATTACCAATAAGTTTGATGTGTCACATGGCCCTCTTCCTATTGAAAAAACAAAAGTTGTATCCAAGATGGCCGACTTCTAAATTGCCACCATGGGCACCACCCATCTTGAGGAGTTTGCCCCCTCACATATACTAATGTGCCACAAATAGGACTTTAATATCACCAACCATTCCCATGTTATTACGGTGTATCCATATAAATGGCCCATCCTGTACTATAATATATATATATAGCTTAACTTTATTAATTGTGTTGATAGTCTGAATCAGAGCGTTGGCATGCCAGATTTTTACAATAAGCAATGGATATTTGCTCTTTCTGACGCAACGCAGCATTTGCACATTGGTCAACACCGTATGCGCTCCGTGTACTTTGAGGATTGTGCATATGGTATCCTACTTTGACACATATCCTCTGTCACTCCGACTCCACAGAAGTCTCAGCCGCCATGCTGCTCTGAACATGAAAGCCATTCATCATGAATAAATCTGGAGGAGAAAGAAGTTCCTCCTTCTTCTCTCTCAACTCTGACTGCATAATAAACAGGTCAGACTGAAGCAGTGAGTCACACAAACACAATAGCCTCTGAATTCAAGGTAAAGTTGTTGTTTTTTTTGTTTAATTCGCTGCTCTTCTGTTCTGTACGCTGCAGACACAGACTGAAAATCGGGTTATAATTATACAGTCAAACATTCACGTGCACACTTTTGACAGTCACAAAAGGCTCTGGGCCTGCGGCTACTTGATCAACATGACAGGCTTATGGATGTAAGTGGGTAGAGAGACGAGTGATGGGAGGATGACAGGCAAGGCTTTCAGCCCCAGGGACGCCCAAATGTTCGCTACACACACATGAAAACACACATCAGTGAATCCAGAACCCCACCAGGCCTGTGTGGGTGCGTATCCGACGCTTGTAGTGGCAGGTTGTTGTTTACATGGAGCTCATGTTTATTCTGAAGCTACTTACACCTCACTGGCTCGGCCTCGGGCTTTGCTCCTGTGAAACTCCTGCCAACTTGCTGTTTTCTCTTTGCCCTTTTCTCTGCTGCCCTTTTCCGCCCCTCTTTCTTATTCCGTTACAGTCACTTCCTTTCTATTCTTCTCTGCCCATCGTTACTATCTGTTAATTATCTTAGTCTCACTGTGATGTTCCACAACATGTTTTCAGCCATACTGGCAGCGTGACTCAAGGGATTGTCTGTCCATCACGTCATTGACTGAATTATCCCAACAACTATTAAGTAGACTGTAATTTGTGAAGAACCAGGGGAGCTGATTTTCTGATTCTCCCACCAGCAAGACAAATCCCCTCCTCTGAAACAGGCCTTACTCCTCAAAAGAAGGATTTCCATCAGGTTATGTCCACAAACTCATTCTTTCCAGATGAAGAGAAATATGTTAATGTTCCAGCTGGCCACCTCCAACCACTAGCAATAGTCAGGTGTAGCGATAGCCCATGTGCACAGCTCCCTCAAGCTCACACTCTTCTGGTTAAATGAACACAAAACCACCTGTTTTGAATTATTTATACCACATAAATATGAAAAGCCAAGTGAACTCTTCTCTACATAAACAAACAGGTAGGGATAACTGTAATAAATGGTCAGGGTAACAAACCAGTAATGTTGAGGTGCATGTGAAGGTCAGCTAGCTTACCTAGCATGGGCTCCACAACACAGTTGTCTAATTAACACCGCCTATACAGTGCCAGATCTCCACTGCACTATATTTACTAATGTAGAAGTAGAAAAACTAAGTACATCTTTACAACTTCCATATGAATTAAGAGGGTAAGCAGCAGTCAGGTGCTGCTAATCAAATACACTTGATTAAATTATCATTAGCAAGTGTGAGTACCTCTATAAAACTAGAAGTTTGGGGATTTTTGCTGGTCAGGTGTGTGATGAGCAATGATCTTAGCGAAACAGTAGTTGCTGCTCATCCGTCTGGTAAAGGTTTTTAGGCCATTGCCTCACAGCAAGAAGGTCCTGAGTTCCATTCGACCATTAGGCCGAGGTCTTTCTGTGTGGAGTTTGCATGTTCTCCCTGTGTTTGCGTGGGTTCCCTCCGGGTATCCCGGCTTCCTCCCACCGTCCAAAAACATGCAATTTGTGGGGATAGGTTAATTGATTAATCTAAATTGTCCATAGGTGTGAATGCAGGAGTGAATGCAGGAGTGAATGTGAGTGCGAATGGTTGTCTGTCTCTGTGTTAGCCCTGCAACAGACTGGCGACCTGTCCAGGGTATACACTGCCTCTCGTCCTATGACAGCTGGGATAGGCTCCAGCGCCCCCCGCATCCCTGAAAAGGATAAGCGGAAGGGAATGGATGTATGGAAGGTGTGTGATGAGCAATGATCTTAGCGAAACAGTTGTTGCTGCTCATCCTTCTGGTAAAGGTTTTTAGGCCATTTCCAAACAATTTGAATTCTGTCATTCTATAAGTAGAAAACAGTCAGGATAGATGCCAATCTTCCAAGGAGTGAACATCCCACCAAACATACCCTAAAGTCAGACTACGCAATGCTCAGAGAAACTGCAAAAAAGAGCTATAACTCCGTCTCTGCAGACTTCAGTTAGCATGCTAAATATAAAAGTTAATGATGGTGCAATTAGAAAATAACTAAACAAGTATGATGTGTTTTGCAGCCTCCAGAACTGGGCACCTTGCAGTCATTGAATCAACAATAGCAGTATAGCTTAGGGTTGTAATGTTACATTTGACCAAACCACAAGACTTCTGGTAGTGGAGATAGTCGGTTGTGATGCACATTGCCACGTTTTGGAGAAAACCTAAGCTTGGCCTAACCTGGGTCATACAACAGGACAGATATCCCAAGCACAGCAGCAAATCTCTAACAGCATGGTCAAGGTCAATGCAATGACCTCAGTGTGATTCAAATGATGTGGATAAACAAACCTCAATGATAAAAAAGCAAAAGCAAAAGACTCATACACATACACATACAGTCACATATACTTCTTGTTATTGCTGCTAAAGGTGGTTCTACAAGTTCATGGGATGAACTCAGTTTTTCACAGTCTTGCATAGAGTCCTGTAAAACTTTTTCCTCATACATGATCAGAATCTCTGTCATTGTCTTTATATGTTTCTAAAGTCAAGACAACAAAAGGAAGAAGGAACAACACAATTCACAAATTGTGTTTTTTTATTTATTGAAACAAATTCCAAACGCAGTACCCCAAAAATGATTTATCCAATCAATTAACTTCAACCTTATTTGTACTCTATGTGCCCAGCTAGCTTAGTTAACTAAACACGTTTTGACACATCTTAACTTTACCAGTAATGTGTTAGCATGTAGATATTAGCAGCTTGTTTTGGAGTGAATATTTGTGTGTAGATTGCTTCACCACTTTTTTGCTTTAAAAAAAAGTTTTTTTGGTTAAAAAAAAAAAGAAAAAAGAAAAAATACAGAATCAATAGTGAATTATGTTCTGGCGCTCATAACTCGGCCCACTCAACAATGGAGAGAGACAAGGTCATGAGAGAATAAATAGCAGGCAGACTAGCTAATGATCTATCATTCTGGACAAGCGGCTGCACCCGAGAGCGGGCTGGCTGACAAGATCATTAATAAAAGCTGCTGGGAGAGTGATCGATCGGCTTGATGGATGATCAGAGCCACAAATACTATAAAACACCTGGATGTCAAGCCTCGTCTCTTTGAAGAGAGGGAGGGGAAGGAGATTTGGAAATATATATATAAATATAAATCACCACCCCAACAGGGCGTCGCAAGAGGGGGATCAAACCCTGATGCTGAACCTCTGAATGAAATCAGCATTGCAGCCGCATGTGGGATTTTATGCATGTGTCCGTGGATATGAATGTTGGGTATCTGTCTATGTGTTTGATACAGCCAGTGGATGTTGTAGTTCACAGAAGCTCAGTGTGAGAGCATCATTGTAATTTGAGGTAGATCAGGGAGTCAGCAGGTGTCGTGCCGTACAGGCTGCGGCAGCAGTCCACCGCGCTGCAACGGGAGGTATTTTTTTATTGACGTGCTGCCCTTACACACTATTACTGAGCTGTGTGGTGGTAATCTGTGTCTCTTCTATGTATCTCGACTCCCTTTCTCTCCTATCCTCTCCCTCCCTGCTCTATCTGTAGTATCTGCCAGCACGCTACAGTGTCTCTTTTGTCATCTACACACACAAATACACCCGCAAACCTTACTCAGCAGTTCATCTCGATTCCTAATCTTTTCACAGGGAGAGAGCGAGAGAGAGAGTGAATGAGTTCAGAAGGAGTATAGTCTCCTTGCATGGCTGCGTTTATCAATATCTGTACATTGATCTGGCCTTGCCTCTCCTCCTCCATTCATCCAGATATAGATTGGTTTTCCCAGCAGGTATCTGTGCCTAGAATCTGACTGATGGGTGGAGTGCATAAGGGAGGGTGTATTGAACCAGGGTGTCCCGCGTGCCACTAGAGTGTGTTAGGCCACTGAGCAAAAAGAGCAGACGCTCGTTCCCAGAAGACACTGAGCAGAGAAGTGACGCTCTTATCAGTTTGTGAATCGATGTAGTGGTAAAGATTAAAGTGTGCAGGCCTGCAACGATCATTTTTATTATCAGTTACACTCTTGATTGCTTCTAGATTTATTAACTTTTCATTCTATAAAATTCCTCATATTAAAGCTTTTTATCACAAGCTTTCCTTTGCACATTGCTCTTTTCCCCTTTAGCCACAGTGGAAATTCCATAGGATTAAATTCAGAATAGCAAACAGCAAATCAATAAATTTAGTGCTTCATGGAGGATTTTAAACACTAATCATTGACGTAAGATGTGAGCTCATTTTCTCTTGATTAGTGGATCAATTGATTGATTTATTGTCTCAGCACTAATGGTGTGTAAACACAATGCGGGCAGGCATTTTTTTAATGAGCATTTGCTCTGGTGTTTTCTCACACATTTCCATGACACACACAGCTCAGGTGAAATTTACCTTAAATAGAAATAACACTGGGCTGTTTTCCTGTGTGTCAATAACAACATAACTCAACAAAATAAATGATTAGCAGTGGCAGTTTGTGCACTTGTAAAGGCATCATTATCACCTGTAATATCTTGTCTGTACAGTACATAGATTTAACTTTGGTATATTTAACTTTAATTTAACATTTCACTTTGAGTGCCTTGGTTTTACTCTTTTTTTAATAGAGTTTACATTTTCTACCTTTCATGTTTATATTGTAAGTGAAATTCCCTATATGTTAACAATAATATAATTCTAACTATTATTAATAACAAAGTATTCTAATTCTGAATACTGCCATAGAGTATATACAGACTTTGGAGCAACAACCAGACATTACTTATTCCTTTCTTTTCTTGTGTTTTGCAGTTCAAACCCAAATGTTCTGTTAAAGATTGTTTTAGATTCAAGATTGTTGTTTACAAATGAGATGAAGTAACACAGTTCCATACAGCGCTGAGCACTGAGGCACTCACACACTACACCTACAGGCTGAGCCACTTGCCACCAGGCAAGGGAGGCAACTGTTTGGGGCCCCGGGCCAGTCTGAAGCCCCCTGAGGCCTGACCAACTTTAAACTATTGTATTGTAAACTATTGTAGAAGAGACTTAACTTCCTTGAGGGGCCCCCTCCTGACTCCACTTACTCCCCTTGCAAATGTTCTTCATTATTTTGTCAAGTCAAACTTAATGACAACAGTTTCAGGAGGAGTTATCCTTCTGGGAGTGTGAAAAGTTTGGTGACTTTTATGGACTCCTGGTGATTATGTCGCTTCCACGCTGCAATAGTACCACTTACAGGTGACCGTGGAATAACTAGGAGGGGAGAAATTTCATAAAGTGACTTGTAGGAATAGTGGCATCCTTTTATAGTACTGCACTTAAATTCAGTGAGCCCCTTTTTTTCACCTTTTTCTGGACTGAATAAAGAGCTGAATTCAAAGATATGGCTTTTTGTCCATGAAGTGTAGGCTGTATTTTTATTACCGTATACCGATTATAAGGCGTATTAAGCAAAATAAAACAGTCAGGTAAGTCCAATTTTACTTAACTCATTCTTCTTGCTTCCTCCACTTCTGTACCATTGATTCATTCATGCTGGATTCTCTCGCAGCTGCTCTATTCCCATGTTGTTGCAGTATATTAATGACTAACCTCGTATTGTGGATGGATTATCTCAGTTGTTCTCCTGACTGAAGTTTGGCCCATTCACAGCATCCTGCCATGCAATTGCATTTGTCCCCAACCATCGGGAACCCTCACGCTAACTTTCACTGCTGTTTAGTTTTCTGTCTTCATTTATGTTGGCAGTGATATCAGAGCTGTACGTTTGAATTTTTCAGAAATCTCTCAGTCAGAACATGGCACGTCATGTTTAGGCAGAAGCTAACTAGCGAGCTAACTTCCTGCTAACTTCTAACTTTGTTAAATGTAATAAATTCTGTTTTCATGGATGCCTGGATGAACTTAATTGTTACACCTGGTAAAGCAGCAATGCTGATCATTTTATTAAAGATGAAAGAATTTAGACAGTTTTTAACTCTCAGTGATGCCTCAGTGTTCGTTTGAGTTTTGGACCCAGATTACTCCGCGAGGCTCCTGACTACAGTAGCTGTAATGCTCCGACAATCCATCAAGCGCTGCGGCTTCGTTGCTTAGTCGTACTAAAACATTTTTTTGACAGATCTTTGAGCACCGTGTACAACATAAAATCGGTTTGAGGTCAGTAAGGACAACTAGAATTCATACATAAGGTGCACCGGATTATAAGGCGCATTGTCAATTTTTGAGAAAATTAAAGGATTTTAAGTGTGCCTTATAGTGCGGAAAATATGGTATTTGTAATAAGTGTAGGTTTGAAATAATTCGTAGATTGATGCAGTCAGTCTTTGTTCACATTGTAGTAGCAAGATTTCTGGATTAACAGTTTAGGTTTGTTAATTTTTTCCCCCTATAAACAGAGCAGTGCACGGTCTGCACTCACTATATTTTTACTATAACAGATTAACTCTGTACAGTAAATAAAAAAGGCGTGTGAGACGAGTTACGTTTGATGTGTGTAAGGATGTGAATGCATTTTGTCTGTGTTGTTGCCATCAGCGCCTGACTATAAATCAGCGGCCCTCAGGCGGTGGGATTGCCCAGCTCGTGGCTCCATGTGTAATTACAAAGCTGACATTTAAACAGCAGCAGCAATATTTCACTCTCGCCAGTGCTGGACGCAGAGTGGTCTACGGATGGAGTAAAAGTTTTCCAAAAAAAAAAAAAGACAGGAGAAAATCAATAAGAGATAGAATGCATTCTAATGTCGTGTTAATGGACCCACATATTAATTATTCAGCAGAGGCCATTTTGTCTGCTCATTAAAGTGGCAGCTGAGATGGGAGAAGAGGAGAAATGTGCAGCATTACTCTGCCCTGCTCTGCTCCAGCAGCATTATTACTACTTCCTGATATCTGCACGTCGCTAGAAACACAACATCTCTGTGTGTTTGTGCCGCTTGTCTTCTCCTAACACTGATTTGTATCATATCACTAATGGGTCTGTTTTACTTATGTCATATACTGTTTCTTTGGGATGGTTTTTTTCTCCATGTGTATGCGAAAAAACGTTTTTAGATGAATAGCTGAATGGCATTATACACCAATCAGGCACGACATTATGACCACTGACAGGTGAAGCGAATAACACTAATGATCTCTTAGTCACGGCACCTGCTTGTGGGTGGGATATATTTCTCACTAGTGATGGGATTTCCGGCTCTTTTTAGAGAACCGGCTCTTTCGGCTCCGAACCGGCTCTTCAGGTTGTTTTGTTGCTTTAATTAATGTATTATTAACAACAATATAAAATTATGCACAAAAGGAATTACTAATATAAAAGAAAACGTGGTTTTATTTATATATGTTTATATATAAATATATGCGATGGTCCCTTGAGACAAAGCACGTACAAACTTGGTACTTGCTGGCTTGTGTGGCCCCTAGGTAACAAAAGCTCAACACTGCGCCTAGCATAAAACAAAATAGTGTTTTGGAGTTTGTCTCTAGGTTACCGTAAATATACTTTTATTTATTCACTCCACATAAAATGTAATAAATAAATCATATAATACAAAAACCAACTATTCACAGTTCAACTTTTAAATATTTACATTTTCAGCTTTTTCCTTTTAAACAAATTTAAAGTGAAACAACACAAAACACTGCAAATCACAACACAATTAAATATAAATTAAAATATGAAAACAAAAAGAAGATGCACATTCTCTGTCATATGGGCCCGCATGAATAAACTTTCTGAATCCTTTATCATCTGCAACTGAAAATAGTTGTGGATGATTACTATACCTTTCTAATGTGACGTTTTTGTCTCTGGGTCTTTCTCTGTCTCTCCCTCCTGCTCTGTTCCTGTGCTACTGCCTGTGTAACTACCGGGCGGTCCCCCCTCTTCCCAGTGCAAAGCACAAGACTCGCATGCGGAGTGAAGCGGAAAAAAAGTGCGAGAGAGAGGGTGAGAGAAAGGGGAAAAAAAACCCACAGCTCGTGATAAGGAGCCGGCTCGCGTCGTTCACTTCAAAGATCCGGCTCTAAGAGCCGTTTCGTTCGCGACCGACACATCACTATTTCTCACTGATGCATGTGGGGAGTGAAGGCTGGCTTGTGTGGTCTGATCCAAAAGACTAGCTGCTGTAGCTCAAACTGCAGAAAACCTTAGGGTGAAGTTTGCTGGTTGTGATTGAATGGTGTCAGAATACTGAGTGCATAGGAAATCTCAGGTCTGGTGCTATATGGCTGCAGACTGGTCAGTCTTCAGCCCATTGCTGCAGAATTGCCAGTAATGGGCAGGTGAGCGTCAGAACTGCACCACAGAGCAATGGAATAAGGTGGCCTGATATGATAGATCATGTTTTCTTTTACATCACGGGGATGGCCTGCTTGTTGCAGGTGTAGCGCTTACCTGGGGAACACCTGGCACCAGGATGCACTATAGCAGGGATGTCAAACACAAGTCCTGGGGGTCAGAATTGGCCCGGCAAGGATTCTAACCAGATGGTAAATGTGAAAGAGGGCATGAACTTTGGACTTTTAACTTCCTTAGACTGACAGAAAGGGGGGTTTCTTTGATACAGTTCACTTAACATCAAAGTGGGCGTAACATGGCTCGTGATGTAACATGAGTTTGACATCCATCAAATGTTCTGTTTGGAAACCTTGGGTCTTGCTATCCACGTGGATGTTGCTTTGCCACATACCACCTACCTAAGTGTTGTTGCAGAACATGCAGACCCTTTCATGGAAACAGTAATCCCTAACGGCTGGGGTCTCTTTCAGTATGATAATGTGTCCTGCCACAAAACCAAAATTGTTCATAAGGGGTTTGAGGACCACAACAGCAAGTTTGAGATCTTGACCTGGCCTCCAAATTCCCCCGATCTTAATCAAATCGAGCATCTGTGGGATGCACTACACGTCATAGAGGACTTAAAGGATCTGTTGCAAACGTCTTGGTGCCAGATACCACAGCACACCTTGGGGGTCTAGTGAAGTCCAAGCAAAAGGGTGACCAACACAATACTAGGCAAGTGGTCGTTATGATGTATGTATGATGTAACTGTAACGTAATGTAACATTTCATCTCAGTCTTAATACTTTGAATTATTTGTGTGAGAATGTTTTTGGTGAAAGGGCTCATTGTTTCAGTTTTTTCCAGCTTAAAAAGGTGCTTTCTTCAGTTGCTACTGCACCACATTGCTGACAGTTTCATTATGTTACTCGGTTAACTCTTACATTTCAAATCTGTAGAAAGAAACGTGCACCATGTCAGGGTCGTTTTTGAGAAGTGTTGAACGGCCATAGATAAATGGCTGAGGCAAAGTGAGTAAAACTATAAACTAACACAAGTTCTGTGTCAGGCGTCATGCCCACTAGAAATACTAGATTAGGTAGAACTAATCAGGTAAATTATGTGTGCGTGTGTCAATATCTGACAAATATCGATCCGGAAGTTTTGTGTGAATCAAGTTTGATCTGTAACTGAAATGTACAGGCTGCAATTGTAATATTGCGAGCACATTTAATGCAAGGATGCAAGTGGTTGATGAGTATGAAGGGTACTATTGACAGGGTGGGTCAATAGTTAGAAAATGTATGTGAGGCTGGAGTTGTGAGACAGGGGGTAAAATTAAAATTCCTCTTTGGCCTGCTGTCAACCTGCGTCTGCTGACTGCTCAAAGGAGCTGCTGCGTGACAAGATTCCTAATGACACTGCAGCAGCCGTTTGCCACCAATGGCTTTGAGTTGATTTATTTCTCCTTTTACAAGCACCCCCCCCCCCCCCCCCCCCCCCCGACACCTTCGCAACCCACCCATCGCTGATCCTCCTTCTTCCTCCCGACATCGCCATCCAACCATTCAGTTTCTTTCTCCATCTTCCTCTCCCTCTGCTATCAAAGACACACATATATACTGTGTCCCCATGGGATCCTGTCCCCTTTTCAGCACCATGCCAGTGGCAGGGAACATCTGTCTTTAGGTCTCCCCTGCCACACAGTGTTAGGCTCAGGGTAGGTCGCTCACTCGACTGGCCAGTCTGGAAAGGCCTATGGGCAGAGCAGGGCAGGGCAGGGCTTGGAAATGAGGGCACTCAGGCGGAAACTTGTCCCCAGGTCTATCCGGCTTTGCCTGCCTCGTGCCATTTGTATCTGTTTGTGTGCAAGATTTTGCAAGCATGGAGCGTGATTTTGTAGGTCAGAGGGCACCAAGGCATCAAAAAACAACTACGGGCTGCTTCTGTGTGGCCTCTTGCTTTGTGTGCCTTTGCCTGACCGTCTCTGGTGCTTGTGTCTTTCTCTTTTACTTTTTGAAATACGCGTGTGTGTGTGTGTGTGTGTGTGTGTGTGTGTGTGTGTGTGTGTGTGTGTGTGCCACACGCAAGCCTGCATGTGTGTTCCCCATTCTCGCGGCACTGCATTACTAGCTGTGATGCATCCCCATGCTCAACCACTGTTTGACCAGTTTTAATCTCCTTACATTTAGACTGTTTAAACTGTCTCAGTTCAGTTAAGTTCCTATTTACCTAACCAAAGTGGAATGCTATCAGAGGCAGCAGGCAGCAGTCTGCCAGTCACACAGCAGATAGCTCCTTCATGCAGCGACAGCTCAGATAAGGGGGGGGGGGGGGAGAGTACTGTTTAATCAAACAGTGGAGGGAGTGGAGAATGAGCGCAGGGAGCCTGGAAGGTTTGTACCATATATTCATAAATCCATCACTAGGTTTGTTTGCAAATGCTTTCTTAAGTTCTTGCAAACTACCAGCTAGCTTCAAACTAGTGATTGACTAAATGAAAATCAACCTTAAATAGCACCTTAAATGTTCACTGGTTCAAGTATTTGTGGCACTGCTCTGTTAAAGAGAGTAAAAACAAAGTCAGCTCTAAAAACGGGAAGTTACTACTGAGTCACAGGCTGTAACTGCTAAATATAATATTATTATGGGTGAGCAATATAGTGTAAAAAAAAAAAAGATATTTCAAGAAAATTTGTGATAAAGATATTTCTGCCTGTATACTTTAAAAATACTTGATGTTTTACTGATGCTTGCAGCCTGCAGGCAGCATTATTTATAAATATAAGTAAACGATGAGCGTTTTCCATCCTTCTTCTCTAATGAGCTGCTGTCACAGATGACACACTTCCTAATTTGAAGTCTAAATCTCCTGTAACAAGTAGAGATGGCACGATACCACTTTTTTATGTCCGATACCGATACCGATATCATAAATTTGGATATCTGCCGATACCGATATGAATCCGATATAGTGTGTTTTTTAATCAATTAAACTTTTAATATCTTGCTGCTTTTTGTATATAAGTTCATACTCAAGTTAAAAAACAAACAAACAAACACTAAAGCTATTCTGTTATACCTGTATGCAGAAAATACACCGCACCCAAAATATTTCATAGTTCAGCAATACTGATCAATCTAATAAAGTTAAACCTACTCCATCCTCCCTATTCTGGTATTTTAAAGAGTAAGCAACCTAACTAATAGGGTTCTAAAACTCCCAGCAAAAAAAAAAAAAAGTATGGGAACCACTGACGTAATCAACTTTAATTTGATGCAGTGTGGGAAAAAAATGCACAGAAATCAATTAATTTTGAAGAATAATTAAATATATTCAACATCTTTCTTCTACAGAACTGCAGACTGCACAGATGGTATCTTCCCAAAGGAAAAAGTACTTACTTACTAGGGTATATTAGACTTAACAGTTACTATATACAGTAATGGACTTCTATACATTTTACATCAGATTAAAACTTTGGGTGTAAGATTCGGATAATTATTTATTAAAAGCTAGACATTTTAAATGAGAATAAGAAAGAAAAGTATGTCTTTGTGCCCCCTTTTCCCTGTTAATGCCCTATCGGCCCCCCTGGCTAAACTCAGCTACGACATGCTACCGCTATGAGCCGAGTTGCCATGTCACAAGTTTTGTGAGGTGCTTTTTTGATATTTAATGGATTGGATTACATTTTTTATTTCCCTCTAATATCCGATCCAGTAATTTACGTCAGTATCGGACCGATACCAATACGTAATATCGGATTGGTCCATCTTCAGCTAGCGAGTCCTCCATCGATGCTCGGTGGGGGTCATTTGTTCACGTTTGGGTTGCCAGCTGCTAGTATTTCCTCCTTCACAGCCTGGTTCTACTTAACTGTGTTTATATTTAGGTCAAGTAATAAAATAAGCATGTCAGTGCTGTGCTATGTTGGTTGTCTTTGTTGGGTGGACCAATGGAATTATTCATAGTATCAATACCAACGCTGGTATTAAATATTATTATTATTAAATCAAAACTAGTGCGATCCTGCGGTTCTATCCTGTAGCTCTGAATTCTGTTAAATTAATATTATTTTGTAACGAAAAAATTCTAATTCAAACATGCACTATGTTGTATTAACTAATTATTGTGGAAAATATAAATCACAATGATCATTTAAATGTGGTCAGAACTTGTAAATTAATGATTGTTAATCAGTCATGACACATTGCTCCCAAAACATGAGCTGCCTATATAGGTTAAAAGTACCAGTACTGGTATCTGCCCCTGCATTTACTTGATATCCGATCGATACCAGTATTTGTAGGCTGACACACGGCTCTCGCTCTCAGACATGTTCGGGCTCCTCTCATTATGTTCACTAGGGAACTTGAATGGATGACATTGCTGTAGCAATGTTATGGTGATGTAACTGTTTTATATCCCATAAAAATTTATACCAGTGGTAGTGTGAATGATGTGATATGGCAGTATAACTGCATGTGTTCTTTTTGTCTGTAGTTGAATAAATATGCTTTGGTTGTAGCTGTACTCAAAGCACTTTACATTGCTGAGACACTACACTATGTTTTACACAATTCTGATGTGTAATTTCACTTAATTTATTTTGAAATTTTATTTGAAATTCTTCCCAGTTTACATGTTTTTTGTCAGGTCAGTTGCTTCTTGTTGTTTAACAGAGTCAGTGTTAGTGTCGTGAGCTGCACCAAATAGCTCTCTAACTCCTCCCTCAGTCTCTCCATTTCGATATCTGTAACCGTCTCTCTCTTTCCACATCCATCCGTCTCCCCCCCCCCCTCCCCCCCCCCTGCCCTTTTCCAGAGGTGGGGGTATTTATCATCTTTATACCTGGAGGTTTGAGGGCCGTGCATTGGCCTGATAGATGGGCCAGCCACTGATGTGCAGCCACCTCAGGAGACACAAACCAGACAGCTATTTAGTAGCTGAGCAAGACACATCGCTTTTCTTTTATTGTTTTCAAACTGCACGGATGTGTCTGTGTTTGTGTTTGTGTTAGTGTGGGCGGACAGAGGGAGCTTTAACAGGGAGGAGGAAGAAAAAAAAATACAACAACAGATGCTTCTTAGCTGTCCAGAAAAGTGCAGCACAAGATGGGCCATTATCCATCTACAGTGTCTCACTATGTTGTTGACAAATCAATGGCTCTGTCGGTGATGATTCTGTGTTACAGCAAACATAAAGCACTCAGACAGTCTCCCTGCCTGCTATGGAGACTGCAACAAGGGAGCACTTGGGGCAAGGGTACTCATAGCCAGGAGGGAGGTGTGTGTGTGTGTGTGTGTGTGTGTGTGTGTGTGTGTGAGAGAGAGAGAGAGAGAGAGAGAGCACATGCAGTCAGCTCGTGTGTTTGTGTCAGTGCTGGCAGAGATGGGTTTGGTTCAGCACATTTGTGTTTTCTTTGCTCGTGTGCAGGTGTGAGAGTGAAAGTTTAATGTTGATGCACGCAGGAGCCGCTCATGAAAGCTTCATGCCATTGATCACATTTCATGAATCATACATATTATTGCTAAGGCAAAATATTAACATTAATTAGAACATGTCTCTCTGGCTGACATTTTTCTGGTTTCTAGAAGCACTTAGGGAACCACAGCGCTCTAATTTTAATTTTATTTCTACGAATCACTCTTTTCAAAAGCCGTCTGCACGTCTTTAATGTCAGACTTGACCTCTTCCTGATTAAAGCGTTCTAAGTCATTATCCTACAGACTAGACATCTTCAGATGGGGCTACATCTCAGGAACCACGGCTACAAACTGCAGCTGAATGCGCTACAGCATAATAATCATGTCTTCCAGGCATATGGTACATGGCATTTATGGTTAACATGCAACATGCATGCTGAGACGAGGAGGCAGTGTGCTCCAGTGGGCTCATATAAAGATATCATCTTTGTGTGGTAAACTGGGGGTCAGAGATGGAGGGATGCGATGTAATGAGTTAGCTAAGATGTGCGCCATGACTCCTAAGAAAGGGGGAGGAGGGGGAGGCTGGATTTGATTGACAGGTAGTCTCAAAGCCCCTTGTGGCAGGTGCCAAGGCCAGGTCACTGGGGCGAGAGCACTGTTACCCATATAGATTTAAACGCCTGACTGCTGTTTTCATATGCCTCGCTTGCTCCTCGGTGCACATTCCCAGTGGGTTCTGATCTGAAAAAGGAATAAAGAAATAAAATAATTTTTTTTTTTTTTTTTTAAAAAGCTGACAGAATTCAAAAGAGAAGAGAGGCTGCTTTATTATTATATTTTCAGGGACAGTTCAGATTGATCAGTGCAGAAACTGTAACTGTTTCTCATCTGTTGTCTTTGCTTGGATGTTAAAAGGCTCCACAGACACAAAACTCATTCGTCAAAGCTGCAAAATTATACAAAACTGTGCAGTTATGTTAAAAATCAAAGCAATAATAATAATGCAGAGTACAGACACATGTGGGCTACAGTAAAAAGCAGCTGAGCCTACAGCAAAGATGTTGGATAAAGTGTTCAGCTGCGTGTCCAGTAAGTGCTACAGAGGGTGGTCACAGCTATTCGTCACGGTCAGGAAGGAGACCCCCGGTGGAACTGTGAAGAAGTGATGGTGGTAAGCTATCAGTTAAAGCTTAGTAAAGATGATCTTCTCTAAACCCTGTACCATGGACTCACAACACCTGATAATGGGCATTCAATGGACCAATCTCGCAGAGCAATGCTAACGTAAACTTCTTAAAGAAGTAGTTTAGCCTCATTGCATCAAAAACTCCTCCATCCCAACTCTTGCTATCTGGAAAGATGGACAGTGCTCCCAATTGTTAGCTGATAACGTAAAGGCCCTGTGATACCATGATACAGTTTCAGCCTTTTGTGTGTTTCCCAAGGCTCTCATCTTTTCTAAATGCTTGAGTGCAAGTTCCTTTGGGTTTTTTTAATTAGCTTAATTCCTAAACTGTCTACAGCTCTACAGCCTTTTATTAGCAATAATCAGGGACAGCACACCGTTAGGATCAGCATTTAAAACATTGCTGTGTACACTGGAGTCTTCAGACAATCACTGTTTTAATGCTTCAGAAATGCTAAACCAGCCAAGATTCATTAATGGGATTAAGCTCAACATTATGACTGTTTAACACATGTGTTGCTTACCATTACTGGTCTCATGTTTTGGATGGGGTCACCACAGATATACTCGCCTTCTCCTACCTGCATTATGATGACTCCTACAGTAAGTACTGCCATCAGGCATTGCGGGTGCTGGAGTTCACTTACTGACATTATTTTATTATGTATTAACCCTAGCACTAACATTACAGACAGCTTAGCCACAGAGTGACTATTAAATGTCAGTTAGCTTAACTTCACCAGCATTTTTAGTTCTCACTGGTATTTCATCTTCATTTATGTGTTTTTTTATTGGATCCTTGGAACTACACTTGAGTGCAAGACGTGGGAGAACAACTACACTGATTTTTTTGTCTTTTTTCTTTAGTTAAAAGAACATCAAGCCCTTTTAACTCTCAGCGGTGCCTTTTGGATTATTTGCTTTGAAAAGTCAAGGAGCGTTTACTCAAAAACTTAGAAAGCGGACGCCATAGAAATGCCTTTGTCCAGATTTTTTTGTCTCCATCATGTTTTGAAAAAAAAAAAAATACTGAAGCCAGGTGAATTTTGCTTGGGAAGTTAAAAGCACTGAACAGTAAGCAGTCTAAACAAACAGAGTTAACAACACTTCTGCAGAACAGTATCACTGTTGGATATAAATTCTCTGAAGTCTCCGTCCTCAAACCATTACCCTGCTGCCCAAATTACAGAGGCCGCAAAGTGCATTGTAACATTAAGTAAAAAGAGACCAGCAGGGACAGGAAGTCGTGCTTAAGTAAAAGCCCCCTGAGAGTAAATCTGAACTCAGCAGCCCAGAGAGGGGAGGGAGGACGGGAGGGAGCTGAAGGGGTTAAAGGGAACACCATCAGCAGAGGCACACAAGCAAGAAGTCAAGTGTCAACGGCGACAGGAAAAAGACGGAGGCTGCCCATGTGCCTATGTCTCCTCCACCCAACCCAACAACCCCCACTCTACTGCAGACAAGCATATGTGGGCTGACAAAATGACATTGCCAGGGAAGAGAGGGAGGGACAGAGAGAGAGAGAGGGAGGACCAGAAGCCTCGAGTAGGCCTGACATCCAAAACTCTTGACAGTTGATGGAGGCAGACTAGGCTCTCGCGCACACACACACACACACACACACACACACACACACACACACACACACACACACACACACAACTGCCAGCCACTTCCCACCCTCGCATCCATACACATCCACCCCCTCTCCTTGCTTCTACCCCTCCATCCAAAACACCATGCAGAAGCCTTTTTCCTCTCCCCCTCCACTCCTCAACTGCTTCTCCCCATCCTTCCTCCCCCTGGCAGCACTGAAAGCAGCATTGAATCTCAGACACCCCCATCCCCATTAGTCCTGTTAGTGCATACATGCAAAATTACAGAGGACTACCCCCCAAATAATAATAGTGGTAATAATAATATCACTACAGAGCCAGCGCTAAGAGGAAAAAAGTGTGAATTTGTACCGATGCAGTGTTTATGCTTTTGTTTGGCCAGCTCTGTAGTGAAAAAAAGTCTAAAAAAAAACAAACCGAGATTCAAGTCAGAAACTATAATGTTGAGACACAGCTACTGAGATCAAACTCGCACAAATCTGCACAACAGATATCCACTGCCGTGATGTTTTTAAGCCAGGATCTGTCGTGTGGAGTAAACTAGACAAGTAATGGATAATAAGGGTCCGTTTTTCTAGTTGGAAGTCATTGGTAAAAAAAAAAAAGAAAAAAAAAAGCATAGGACAGGATAGCCTTTGTCTGTGTGCTGCTTGTATTTTTCTGTGTAAGAAACACAAAGCTGACATTTTACTCTCTAGCACGTAAGAGGAGAAGAGGTGAGGAAGACAGCGAGCACATATGTGTTGGCTGTAATATGTGTACAGTGAGGCAGACATCCACCCTGGGACAGTATGTCATCGATTGAGCTGCAGGAAGAGGCCTATTATCTCCAGCCATGGTTCAAGCGGGGGAGTCAAGTGTGTCATATATGTTGCCTCTAATTGGCAACCTGCCCTGGTGGAGGTTGACTGGTGCGAAGGCAGAGCTGCAGTAACCCAAACACCTAACGCTCTCATGCGCTCTCCTCTTTCACTGCTGCCTTTGCAGATGTTATATATTGTGCCGTTTGAAGCTTTTGAGTCACACATATTGTCTGCACTGGTGGAGAATTTACACATTTATAAAGAGGTTGGATGCAGATGTATTTTCAGAGCAGCAAGCAAGGTGACGAGCCCACTTTAATGCCGTTATTATTTTAGTGTACAGACGCACATCTTAGAAGGCTTTTGTGCCCGTGATTGTGTTATTTTGATTAGTAGACTGCACTTTGCATTCAAGCTGCACAATGTGAGGCTGCTGTTTTTTTCTGCTTTATAGTTTGCTCTCCATCCCCAGGGTCGTTATTTGTTCTGTTTTTCAGACAGATCTTAACTATCTCAAGTTTCCTACCTCGTCTCTCCAGTTCACTGATTATGTGATGCAACACTGCCCTCTACAGGCGCGCAGAGACAAAACACTTTGGCACAAAGGAGAAAATAAGCCCATAAAGCAAAATAAGACATATTTGGCTGGTCATAGCACGATATGTAGATGGATGACAAAGGTGGAGAAATTTAGAGAGCTCAACAGGCACTTATTTACAGATTGGCGTTTTTATATGAATATATGATTTTCCACTTTTTTGGGGGGTTTTTTCACCTGCGTGGCCTTCACACTACACTCTGGTTGCTCTCTTATGCTGTAGGGACTCATTTTACTTGCATGGTTTGGGTCCACTTGTCCCCTCAAAGGGAAGGGTCACTGTGAATCAGTTTAAAGGTATTCCAAAAGATCATTTTTATCTGAGGATGAACCATTTGCATCCTCATAGGGGCGGTCACTGCCAAGATGACAATGTCTCCATCCATAGAGCACAAGCAGGTCAATATTAGGGCAGCAGAGCTCCTATGGAGTGTAAATGGTGAAATATCGTTACTTTACTTTACTTTAATTTACTTTACTTTGCTTTACTTTATTTATATAGCACATTTAATACAACAAAATGTTGGCCAACGTGCTGTATAAAGATTTTAAAAAAGACACAGTAACAAATAACTTCTCTGCAGTGTTGTTGTAAGGACCTGAAGATCAGGGTAAAGGCACACTGAAGCTGTGGCTCACGGTGGCCCAAAACCTTACTGATACATTTGATCTTTGTTTGCCATTTAACTTGTCATTTGTCAGTAGGTAGTATCTGTATTTTTGTAAGTGCAGGAATATAATATGCTTCTGGGGTTTTGTTTGTTTTTTTTTTGCTTTAAAATTATTCTAATGGGTAAAATGTGTCATAGAGGAGTAAGTTTGTTTTTTTTAATCTAATCTCCAACTTTTTTGAAAAACTGCAATCTTTGTAAATGTTTCGTTGGCTGATCAGTGACTCACAGTGAAGGTGGCACTTCCACTCCTACATTATACATGCAGAAATTATATTAGTGCTTTGCAAGGCAATTTTAAAAGTGTTAGGGCTTTTGGCTTAATTGGCTGCTTACTTAGAGGCTGTTATACTTTCTAGGCTTTGGAATTGATTTCCCGTCGAGAAGGCAAGCAAGCCAGATGATCCTGATTATAATACAAGACCCCACATTATAGTAACAAGTACTTAGCTTCTCTGTAGAGGGACCGTTCACATTTTTGTCATGGTTGAACAAAATTAGGAGACTAAAATCGACCAGTGGATTATCAGTGCTGGGTTTACAGTGCTGTGCAAACGTTTTGAGGCACCCTTCTTTATATTTTCCTTGTAAAATGAAAAATAGATGGAGCAGTTTGTTGACACACATACAAATATACATGGGAATAGATAGGGCAGAAACTCTCTCAGGCAAGCTTTCTTGTCATTTCCTTTGAGTAGTCTTCAGGAATAGTTTTCCAGGTTTCTTGATGGTTTGTGATCATAGTCATGGTGAAAAATGAAGCCAATTAGATGTTTTCCAGATAGTGTTAGTGGATCAAAATCTGTTCCAGCCAGTGTGTTTATGCTTGTTTGTTTTTTTATCCTCTATTTGTCCAGTTTCCTCAAATATTTGCCAAGATTCCTCTTTGAAAATCATCTTTTTGGTGGAAAAAAATATTATTTTGTGTTTGTTAAACTGTGCCATCTTTGGCATTTTTCATAGATTTGACTGAAAAAATGGGAACAAATGTTGAGTTTGCAACAGGCTGCAAATAAAAGAGTGTCTAAAGATAAAACTGGTTCTTTGCTACGTTGTCTGTTATCAGTATACACAGCACTGTTTCATCCCTTAAGTTAGTTGCTTTTTTTATGCCTAAATAATTCAGACGAGACTTAAAACAAAGAAAAAAGCAGCCAGTCTTCCAAAGCCACAAAAATGAAATTCAAAGTTAAAGATTTTCACCTTAAAAAGCTCAAAATGAAAACACACAACTGAAACAATATCTCTATGGCAACTACGGAAGACCAGAAACCATCAAACTGTGCAAATGTTTCGCTACAATACATGTCACTGACATCCACGATGTAGCGTGAAAACCAAGAACAGGTTTCATATGCCTCCTTCCAATATTCATTATTAATGGTGTTACTGTCTGCCAGGTGAGCCAGGCAGTACCAGGTTGGGTTCTTATTTCCTGATCAGTGGGGCTCCTAGCCACCTGCGTGCTCACAAGAATATTGTATCGTGACCTGACTCCAGCTTCAAGAGCACCACAGGTCTTCTTTGCTATTATCACCTCAGTGGGATCCTGTGCGAACAAGCCTTTGAAGCTAATAATGTCTTCTGCTTGGTCTGATATATATTTATTTTGATTTTTTTTTTAGTAATTCAAAACTGACAATGTCACACACTTCACAAAGGCAAAGATGCCACCACCATGAACAACTTGTCCATTCCTTTAAGTCCCGAATAAATGATTTCATAGAGTGTCTGCTTTTAATTTGTTAACTGAGCACCTAAACTCAGAAAATTAAGTACCTTGTAATTTCTCCAAAGCCTTTCCATCAAGGTAAAGTATTATTTTATAACTGATTATGATGTGTAAAAATGGTACAACTTTAAAAAAATAAAAAATACTAATAAGTTACCGATCTTTGCATTTCAATGTGAACAGTTATTTGTGCCAACAGTGGGCAGCAGCAAACTGTATCTGAATTTGAAAATTGTTACAATTGGTTCAACTCTTAAACTTTAGCACCACTTCTGCTCTCATTCATAAGAATCACTCTTGTACACAAAACATCAATCTATGCTACCTGATAGATGAGCGTTTGTCTTCTATACCTGAAATTTCTCTTATGAACGCTTGTTGTAAGCGTGTGTGGGGGGCAGGGGAAGTGAAGGAAGTGAAACATCAGGGTGGCTCCTTCCAACTGCCTCTGGATGAAATGACAGAGACAGGTGCTGTAAAATCGCCCCTTTATACCAGACCCCTCTCTCACACACACATATTCATGAACACAGTGACACATGAAAGCATGCAGACACCCACTCAGCACACACAGCCTGCCAATTCACTCGGTTATTTCACTGCTCTACTTTCTAGCATGAGAGTTTCATGGCTGTGGTATCAACAGTATCTCTGTCGCAAGTGTGGCTCTGCATTCATAACCCGTTTTTTCATTTTACCCACGTTTGATGTCCGAGTTTGTCTTCAATTTCGATTTTGAGTAAAGCAGTCTTTGTGGCGAAGGAGCAGTTGTTGTGGTCCGAAGCTGTTTGCTTTCCAAAGATCCGTGTCGACCTTTGACCTGTGAACAAACTTGCTGAGAGGGTTGCAAATACTCCATTATCCCCATTGAGCCATCCCATAAACTTTCTCACTCTCAATTTTCCCTCCACGCCTCTACCTTGAACAACAATAGCCCCTTCTTAAGGCCAACACGGTCGGCTGGAACACACTTTGCAGCCTTTCAGTCGCACTTAAAATGACAGAAACGATATCACCCAGAGAGCCTCATAGTTTTTTTTGTCTTCTGCTTTGATAGAAAGAGAGGCTTAGAGAAGAATGAAAGAGACGTGTGGTGCTGTCAGTGGAGACGCTGCTAAAATATTTACCTCTGTTTATGCAGCAGTCAGTGAAGTCATCAAGTGTTTACCATGAAGTATGGAGAGCATTTAGATGAACTGCTGGTTTTTGTGTATTTACTTTTACACAGGAAAAATGATAGTAACCTGCTGATATAATTTACCACCACGGGCGTGTGATTATGCATATTTTTATCCAAATCATCAATTCAGTTCAGTTTTATTTATAAAGCACTGAATCATAACAACAGTCACCTCAAGGTGCTTTATATTGTAAGATAAAGACGCTACAATAATATGAAAGAAAACCACAACAATCAAACGAGCCCCTTAGAGCAAGCACTTAACTATAAGCTGTAGAAGAAAGAAATGTTTAAAGCCTGATCTCACAAGTAGAGAGGGTGTCTGTCTCCTGAGTCCAAACTGGGAGCTGAAGCTGAAGGCTCTGCCTCCCATTCTACTTTTAAAAACTCTAGGATTCACAAGTAAGCCTGCAGTCTGAGAGAGAAGAGCTCTATTAGATTGATATGGAAATTAGAGATCATCCAGGCTTTTTTGTACTTAAGACATTTTCTTTGGTGTAACTATTTGCTGTGAATGTAAAGAAAACAGTCTGAAAGAATGCATGTGTGTAGAATATTTTGAATAACACCTCTTTATTTTCATGTAGTGATTTATATCAGGTTAATACGACATTGCTATCTTGCTGCTCGCTTTAAGGCTAAAGTCAATACAACCAGTTAAAGGTTGAAAGTAGCTCACCTGCTCTGCCTGAAGGTAGTTACAATTCTAAACAACTTGAATCTGCAGTTCAACAAAAAGTTATTTAATACAAAAGTTATTTAAAAGCGCAATTTTATATTTCAGTACTACAGATTAACAGTAAAATGCATATCGTGGGTGCTGAGACATGTATTACACACCATCTAAATAATGTGCTTTATTCAGCTCTCTGGGATTTCTTCAGCAGTTTGTCTTTAGAGATGTCCTGATGTAACAAGTGTATGAGTTAATGCAGTAATACTGTCTCACTGTTACAATGGAGTGATCCTTGCTTGCTGGCATGAGACATGTGATGCTGTAGCACCAGTTTAGAGTTTGAAGCCTGACAAACTGCAAAAGTTTTTCATTTTATCCACAATCGAAACCTGTTCAGCTGAAGAAGTTCCACGAAAACGCTGCACATATCAGACGCGCTCTTTGTACTGAACCGCAAAGCAGCGAATTGTCTTCAGTTTTAAACAGCTCATCTTCTAACATAAATAGTTATAAATGTTTATGAATGCAACATTTGTGCGTGTGTGTTTATTATTGCCGAAACCTGGCTCTGAAAAGCAATTTATAAATTGCTCAATCCTCCCTGTGAGATACTTTTTTGAAAAATGAGCCAAGCTTTTAAGAGTTATGTGATATTTTTAAGAATTAGTTGGTGGACAAGATTAATGGGTATATCAGAAGGACAACTCAGGTAGAGCGATTTGGAGATGAAGTTAGAGGCAAGGCTGAGATGGTTTTGACATGTACAGAGGAGGGATGGTGGATATATCGGACAGCTGCCAGGCAGGAGGAAAAGAGGAAGACAGGAAGTGAAGGAGGACATGCAGAGTTTGGTTTTTTTTATGTATTTGTAAGTGGAGCAATACTGGTTTTGAAACAATATTTGAGTCTGAGCTTTTGAGCAGTTGAGAGCCTAAAATCTTTACGGCATCATCATCCATGAAATGCCTCCTCATGAGCTCATTAAGGTGAGAAACAGATCTGACTGGAGTTGCATCTGCCCGCACGCAGCGCTGGTGCTGTCATAGCTCCGCAGTGTCCATCACAGTTTTTCCAGATGCTATATCACTGCACACATATGACAACACATTTGTTTTACATTCTGAAGAAATCCTCCACTAAAGTCATCTGTTCACTTGCCCTTTATAGCCGTTTTATTTTGCACTGTGGGCCACATCCGGCCCACTTTGACCTGAAGTGTGCCAGACTAATGAAATTAGTTTACACTGACAGGATAGAGTCCTGTCAGTGTAAAGAAGCTTAAGGTCTCATTTAATCCCTGAAATATCTGAGCATAAGAAAAAGGAGTGCACTTTTAACAGTGCGCCTCGGTTATTTTAATTATAAAACTGTTTTTTAATAGATTTATTTATTTATTTGTTTGGGGGTTTTTTTTACTGTGGAGACATTGTAAAAAAAACCCTGACATTTCTATGGTAGTTCATGAAAAAACATTTGCCATTTAATTGCTTATCTATTGCTTAATTACACTGGTGTTGCATGAATGGCAGTGGAGGAGGTCTTCATCAGTAGGAAAAGCTATAGTTAAAAATCTAAAATCTCAGCCCTCCTTCACATTTTCCAAAACCTTCCAGTGGGCCAGTTTGGAGTCTTTGGCATGCTGATTCTGGCCCCCGAGCCTTATGTTTGACACCCTTGCTTTATAAAATTGAGGTGTGGATTTGCAGGTGTTACATTAGATTGATTAACTGGAAATGGTTCAACTTTCTCTCTCCTATAGGCTCACTCTTTTCCAAGCTGTAATCACTAAAAAGACTTTTAGAGGAGAAATCAGCTTAAAAAGAATCAACATAGCGATTAGTTCTGCAGTTTAATGCAACAGAACTAATAATGCATTTTTAATTGTTTTACATCCCGTCTGGTCTTTCTTTCATTCACTTCTTTTGCTTTGTGTCTCTGAAGTGTTTAAAACTCATTCACTGGTGAAGACACAGTGTCTGTCTGCACCGCTAACAGCTGCCCTGGCTCTCTCTCCCTCTCCCTCTCTCTCTCTCTCACTGGACTTGTGAGTGACAGCACATGTGCTGGGATACATGGGAGGCCTGCTTCTGAAATTCTAACTCGATGACTGTGAGACATACCCCAGCTATGGACAGGGTGGAGCTGTGAGAGACAGATGCTGGGAGAGGAAAAGGGGGAGAGAGAGACAGTCTGAGAGAGGTTGGAGAGAAGGGAAGAGAGGGACGAGTTTCAGGGTTGGAGAGTCAGGCCTGTTTTGTTCAGGGGAGCCGCTCAGCAGCCCGGTTCTTTGTGTGGACCCTCAGATTTTTCAGTCATCAGAGATCTGTCTGTGCTGAGTTTCTGAGTGTAGGAATTGAGGATGGCGGTCCGGATGTTGATGGTGTGCGCGCTCGCTACGTTGGTTTGCCGGGTAAGAAAAAATCTTTGTCTCCTCATACCACCTGTTGACTGAGATGAACAAAATGTCATGATTTATTGAAGCTTTAGGCTATGTGTGTGTGTGTGTGTGTGTGTGTGTGTGTGTGTGTGTGTGTGTGTGTGTGTGTGTGTGTGTGTGTGTGTGTGTGTGTGTAGTTGATTGAAAAGGCAGCCAGTTTTAAAAACATCCAAACTGGTCGCACTGACTTATAGCAGTTTTGTAGCAGATGCTGAGAGGTGAATATTGAACTCAGTGCACAGGTGCCTGAGCTATTGGAGGGAGTACATGTGCTCCACTTTCTGCATGCTATAAAAATATCAGCGAGAAGTAACTGAACGCATGTATTAGACTGGCTGCGACCGTGTAAATCTGTACGGATCTACACTGGGCCAGCTTCCAAGAACCTCTCTGCTTCCTGCTCGTGCTCTTGTTTAGAGGACGACCTTTAGCTGCTCTGCTCTTTAAATATACAGTTTATGTTTTTACCTGAAACATGTCCTTGGCCAAGCAGTAACTCATTTTCATCAATAGACGCACCATTCACCGGCTCTGCAATCAGAGATCGGGCCTGATATAAACATTACATCCAAGTCTGGGGAGGATGATGGAGTGTTTTGAGGAACAGGAGACTCCAGATGTGTACAGAGGGCTCATGGCATCATTAGTAGCCCCTGTCAGCAGACACCATTATGAAATTTATAATGGAGGACAATGTAAACTGACTTATTGCCCACAGCCCTTCCAACCACCATCAGTCCTCTTCTCTGTTTGGAGTAGTAATGCAGCCCAGGTTTCGTGAGGGAAGTCTTTGCATGATGTTTTATAACTCACTATAAATGTGGCTGATCCTATAAAGCTATTAAAATGTTTTCCGCCGGTTTCTCTGATCTGCTGCTCGGATCATTTGGGTATTCGGTAACTAATAATAATGAGATAATATACATTGTCTCTTTTGGTCACGCGTGTGATAAATCACTGACACCGGCTACGGAGGAAGCTATTTTGTCACAGGACATCAGTAACCATTTTATTTATAACTCTTCATATGCGCATAAATAAATAATCCTGTAAATGATTTGAAAGCTCAGTAAACACTGAAGTGACCTTTACAGTTCAGGATCCCAGTCCTCAGGTCTGATATCAGACAGCTGCTTAGGCTCTGTGTGTGGAGGGTGATAGGGGATCACATTGCTCCTTCAAACACTGGAGGTGTTACAAGTCCCAGAGTGAGAGTAATACATCCATATAATACAGTAGAACCTAAAAAAAAAAGCAATCATTTATGGCTCTTCTGAAAACTGTCTTTTAGCACACATAGAGCAGCAGATTTATGGTAGGTACAGTGGTCGGTGTCCAATGCTAAAATCATTCTTTCATGGTCTTCAGCTTATCCTTACCATGGTCACGCGGGGGCTGGAGCCTGTCCCATCTACCATAGCCGAGAGGCAGGGTACACCCTGGACTGGTTGCCAGTATAACGCAGGGCTAACACAGAGAGACATTCACACCAATGGCCAATTTAGAATGACCAATAACCCTAACCTCATGTCTTTGGACTGTACTGTGTGAGTGAGTGAATTCGACTTTTGGTAGAATTTCCTTTGAGTTAAGTAGAAGGGTGCTATATAAGTATTGGTCCAATTACAACGTAAGCAATTGTTGTTCACATATGAGAACTTCCCAAATACCTGTTGCCTTATTTCGGATTTGATATATGTTGTGGTTTGCCATGCAGCTTCGCAAAACTCACACACTTCCAACACTGGACCAAAGCCTTCATACGTGTCACAATCTCCTCATGTCACCAATCCAGTTCAGTAAAACGTTTAAGAAGATTGCAGATACAGATTTCTGTTCTGGCTGCCACTTCCTGTGTAGACCTCTACACCAGCCCAGCATCCACTTCAAAACTCTAGGGAGTTGTTTCCTCATCAATCCCTAATTTTTATTTGTATCATACTTTTGGGGAGTGATGAGCTTAGAGTCTAGAAACTCTAAGTATATTATTCTTCTGCACTGCTGTAATGACGGATTTTTGATTGAGATTGGTTTAAATGCCCAAACACAATAGAAATGTACCGTATGAACCCTTCAACCAAAGCAAACAAGATGAAACTGATGCAAAGCCCATGTGTGGAGTAAACCGTTCCATAAACCAATCAGAAGAAGAGTACGTAAACAAATCAAACTGATTACTCTTTAGCTGCGTTCTCCCTGAGTATGTCTGCCTGTCTGTGCATAAAACCTATAAAAAGGGCTGTAAAAATGCAAATGTGTAATTGGACACACACTTCTGCCCTTTCCACAAATACCTGCTTCAAAGTTTAGGCAGTTTTCCGGAGACAGCTTGTTTTTAATACAAAATCTTTTAATACAAATCTTACAGCAGCGATTGAGCTGAACAGACATCCATCTTCTAGGATGAATGAGTCAAAGGTGTAAAATAAAAGAAGGGAAGGAAGGAAGACAAATGCATCTTGTATTCATTATTTTTGCACATGCCAAACGGTTCTATTTTAGCGAGTCGCCACGTGTATACAACAGACCGAATTAACACACATAGCATATAAACAACTTACCCCAAATCTTCAATCTGAATGAAAAAGAAATGTGTTCAAAGTAATCCCAGCCAGTGGTCCTAAGACGTTACAGATGGACACGCTGGGCAAATGCACAAACATTTTGGGCATTGTTTCTCTTCTGTGTACACTTCATAAGTGAAAGAAATTTGTCAAGGTCTCTGCTACATAAATAATCAGAGTAAAATTAATTGAACCATCAGCGGTTGTCAGGCCACTCCAAAGGCTTTCACTAGTGTCACCTGATAGCTTTCAGTTGTGTTTTAATTTTTCAGTAAGCTGTTTGAACTCGAGTGTTGGTGCGGTGTTTGGGTACGCTGTGGCGAAGAGAGGGCAACAGCCGCAGCTGTTCCCAGATGCATATGTGATGCCATTTGTCCCGCTCTGTAATCCCCCCTTGCGGAAAGAGGAGTGCGTCGCATCTGGACCATGAAATCGGGTACAAATCAAGAGTGTGGAGCGGCTGGCCAGCTGGCGCTGAGGTCTCACTCATCGGAAACAATCAGTCAGAGGGTCTGAATCACAGGTCCTGCTGGGTGTGGATACCTGCAGGCTGTTTGCGCTAGCTAGAGTTTCAGAAAGAGCAAAGGGTACAAAATACAACTTCAATTTCATAAAAAAAAGATTCAGCTAAGCAGTAAAGTCAATTTCCTTTTCTTTGTGTTGCCTCTTTCTTACAGACTGAGACGTGGAAAGCCATGTGGTGACAGTTGGTGATTTAGAGGTCATACATATACTCACGGACCCTCAAGAATAACTCAGCAGCAGTGCTGTGATGGGTTTCTACCATGGACCATTTGTATCCCTGGTGAAATCGTAAATTAACACATGCAGAGATGTTAAAAGGACATCCAAATGACTTGGACGCATACAGCATTTCTTGAAAACTGCTAAAGACTTTACTACTGAGTAGTTTGTTAAATACTGTCATAACTTCTTTTTCATGAGAACTATTACTTTGAGTTTCCTTGTTTTGATGTTCCTGAATTTAGTGGCTGTTATATTGTGAATAATTCAAGCCCAAGACTATTATCTTGCATAATGTTTTTTTATTCCTGGAAACTTTAAATTTCCACTAAGTAGGTTTTAATCACATATTTCCCAACAGTATGAGCTTACAGTGATGCTTCCACCTCCAATGAGTCTAAGAGGTCTTGAGGATGAATAGACTGTTTTTGTTGTTTTATATATTCCAGTTAATAGAATTTGTACAATGCATTTTCTTTACTAAAGGCCTCAAGGTGCTTTATATTAAAGGTAAAGACTGTGATCACACAACCCCCTATGAGCAAGGATTGGCAAGAGTGGGAAGGAAAAACTCCCTTTTAACAGGGTCAGGGAGGGGCTGAGAGGAGGAGCACAGGACAAAAGACATGCTGTGGTCAAGCCTGAGATTATTAATAACTAATGATTAAATGCAGAGTGGTTCCTAGCAGCCTGGACCTGATGCAGCATAACTCAGGGAGGATTCTTGGTCATCTGATTGAGCCCTAACTATAAGCTTTATCAGAGTGGAAAGTTTTAAGTCTAATCTTAAAAGTAGAGAGGATGTTTGTTTCCTGAATCTCCTGAATCCAACCTGGGAGCTGGGTCCACGGCTGAAAGCTCTGCCTCCTATTCTACTTTTATCTTAGGAACCACAAGTAAGGCTGCAGTCTGAGTGTGAAGTTCTGTGTGGATGATTGTAAAGTGACCAGTACAATAATTGTACTGGTCACTTTAATATAACCCAACACTTCACAGATCACGTTGTTTAATTTTATTATTTAGTAACTCCATGCTTATTTTTGCCCCTAACAAATCTACTTTTAGCTGAATTTGACAGCCTTGCATTGCATTCCTAAAGCTCAGACATCTGTTCTAAGGGGGAGGCACACTTGTTGTGCCACCATAAATAGGGTGTATATGCCCATGTCAGGCAATCATGACTTAGCAAAGAGTGGAGCTGTGGGATCAGTACTGCTGGTGGCTGAGCGGTCGAGAGTCTCTGCTTGAGGTCCGGTAACAGAAGTGACCTGAGGGACACCTGTGTGACCTCTAGCCTGTGGCCGGGGTGACTCCCTGGTATGCTGCAGGCGTGGCTTCTCAAACACTCAGTGTTTTCTTGAGCTATTTGTGCGACTGTTACACAAACGCATGCGGAAAGAAGACACTCGGGCTGATTGAGATTTAGTACATGGATAAACAGAGGTGCAGACTTCACTACAGACACAGTGAATTGTCAGGGACAAGACTTCATCAATAAAAAGCCTTACTTTTGCTTTTAATCTCTCCCTGTTATCCTTCACTATTTTACACCTTGTAACTTCTCTCTCTCTACTTTACAGAATATTTCAGATGACTCCCATATTGTGGGAAAAAACATTGTTTTGCAACCTGTGGCATACATTTCCATTGCCTTTTTTGTAACAGGCATGCCTTGCAGAGAGTGGCTCATGTCCAACAAATAATGCATTTGTAACAGTAACAGTACTTGAAAGGTGGACAGCTCAGAGGGCTCTGTGAAGGAATGTCTCAGATTGAGTGCATTTGCAGGGTTGACAATAGTGGCAGTAGTTTTACAGTAATCATGATGAATTGCTGGTATGCATATCTGACATTGTGTTTGGATGGAACAGATATGTGTCTGCGTATCTTTTCTTTTAATACTAAGTAAGTATTAAAGTAATTTAAGAAAGTTAGTTTTTACTGCAAATTACATCACTTAGAAAACGTTATGTGCAACAGAAAACCTAATAGATTTTTCCCCCAGTGGAACTTACCACATGCAACATAACACATATCCATCTCTTGCTTCGCAGTATTTCAGTACTCTTCACAGTGTGATGCTATGCTTTTTTCTCCGAAGCCGGCATCAGTGAGTTAGAGTCAAATTTTCTCGAACCTGTTAAAGACTCCTTAGAGTGCTTAATGGTTCTTGCTGTGAAGGCACGTCGTCCCCAAACCAGGCGTCCGTGGTCCTGTGAGGGTCCGAGGTGAAAGGCCAAGCTGTAAAAGTATCTGGGAAAAGCCTCTAAAAACAGTTAATCTGTGTGTGGTGTCGTCGCTCAGCCTGTCAGGAGAGGCACTCGCCGGTCTAATTGGTAACACGACACTTTGGTGCTGCCGCATTTCAGTCTGGTAAAAGCATTTCAACAGTGCTGATGGAGACACTGTCTTCCAAAACACAGCGTCATCTTAAGTTGAAGCAAGGGGACAAGTCAGTGATTCAGAGTGTTTAAAAAGAGAAACAAAGAAAGAAAAAGTTAACTGTCGATTTGTTATCAGGTGTGGTTAACTGTCTTTCAGGGGTTCATGTTTGAAAACCTCTTGTTGCTGATGTTGTGATGGTGTTTTCTTCACCATGGAAATAACCCCATCATCATCCACTTTAACTGTCTTCTCTGATTTGTCTGGCGTTTTTGTGTTGCTGAGCTTCTCAGTGCATTCATTTTTTTAAAAGAATGAATCAGTCGCTTTTTCTATAGATTTTTTTTGTTTTTTTAGTTGTTGTTGGGGGGGGTTTTTTTAGCCTATGACATGCATTACTTACACATCTCATCTATGGGCCTCATATTTTAAAATTTCAAGCCTCTGAAAGGGAAATGGAAGATACGGTATTAAATGGCTGTAAGTCCTACTCATTTACATCATGGGCCACCTACAGCCAACTTAGATCTTCAGTGGGTCGGCCCACTGACACGCCCCTTTCTGTCAGTCAAGAAGCTTAACTAACATACTAACTGTACTTCTAATACTATAGGTATTTAAGTAACTAAAAATTTTACCTTAATTACTTTGGTTTAGTGTAAAAGGCCATGGAGAAGATTTTTATCAGCTGGAAAAGTTGTAAAACTTGTTAAAAGTACAGTTAAAAGTCCTCCTTCACATTTTCCACTGCCATCCAGCAGGCCAGATTGGAGTCTTTGGCGGGACAATTTTGGCCCTTAGGCCTTATCTTTGATAACCCTCTCCTACACAGTTAATAAGTTCATTCATCTGGTCAAGGCTTTTCTTTGTTGCGTTTGCAAGCTCTTCCTGAGAGTGCATTCTCTTCAGTTTTTGCATTTAAGCGGAAGAAAATGGATGGTTGATGAATAAATTTAAACCCCTTGAATCAAAGCTGGAAGTCTGCACTTCAATCACAGACCACCACCACCATAGTGGAGTGTTAGAGAAAAGTAAGCAGGTTCCTGACAGAGGAAAAGCTACAAAAATCACTTCTTTGTCCAACAAACCTGTTTTCAGTCTTTTAAATAAAGCAGACGAGATGAGCTCTGCAAAGTTTTTCAGTTGCATGAACTTGCATTGTTACTGACTTCACTGCAGCTGGCTGTGTGTGAATTCTTAAATGTGACCAATTCGGACAAAATTAGAAATTTCTGTATTTGGAGAGGAGGGGAGCAACTGTGATGCAGCTGTTGTTGATTTTAAGATTAACCAACAATGCAGTATGTGTGCTATAGAAGTTTGTGAGTTCGTATATCGCAAGTCTTTAGTATGAAAGGAGATAACTATCAAAGCGATTTGGTGTGGGTGACACGCACTGCTGGAATCTGAGTGTAAACATCTTTGCCAGTGTGTAGATGTCAATGGCTACGAAAAGTTAAATAGGTATCCAGGCGTTGGGAATATAGAACGTCTAAGATTAGCCTGCCCTCTGACTCGACCTGCAGATGCCAGCAGTGGCTGCCATTCCTCCATTCACTGTCCCAGCAGCATACCAGAGGATCAGTATAGCAGATCACTCACCCTAGAGACAGGATGGGCTCACAGCCTGTTTAAAAAATATTCACAATTTTTTTTATCCATTACTCAGCATATTTACACACCCTATAAAACTTTCATGAAATAGGTTAACAATTATTAGTCAGAAAGGTGCTGCATGTGTGTAAATGCAAAGAGAGATATATGAGAAAGCCTTTTGCATAGCTGATAGATCTGCATTTATTTCTGGTCTTGTGGGTCGAGCCTCTGAGCTCTTAAACATATGAGGAGTAATCCTGAGAACAGTCAAATCCCAGAGAGAAGCAGGAAGCAACTTACGGAAATGTGTATATAAGCTTATGCGGGGGTGGGTGTTTGGTCTCTGCACATGCATGTATGTCAGTCTCTCTGTGTGTGCATATATGAGTGGGGGGGAATCATGTATATGAGCGTGTCTGTGGAATTCCTACAGCCGAACAGATCCGTAAGGTGACCCCAAACTCCCAGTCAGGTGCAGAGCTGAGCATAAAGGGGAATTTGTGAGTGTGAGCGGGAATGCGGGTGGGAAAGCACAGGATCTAAATCCATAGTCGACAGCTGTTGTGTGAGTGGGCTGCTCGCATGTAATGTGTGTGTGGGTGTTTTGGGGCGTACACAATCAGGACGAGCAATGTGCTGAAGGAGAGCCTGTGAAATGAGCAGGACTGTTTTTGTTTCCTCGTCCTGAGATGAATTTGCACCCAGATCAAAGGACGATGACATGTTAGTGGATGTAACCTGAATCTGCGGCCCTGCTCCCCTTCAGCCCCCAGACAATCCCACAGACTCTACATCACAGATGGCCTCGGCTCTACGCTGCCATTCCATCAGGCCACAGGGAGCGTTAGAGCTCTGAGGAAGACTCTCAACATTGATTTAAACAGCTGCAAATGTAATGATATAATGTGTGTATTCCATGAAGGTGACTTACATGTGATCTCACTGACTGCTGCACATTATAACTCCATTACAGCTCAGTAGTAGGAAGCAGTGTGTCTGTGTGTGTGTGTGGTTAATGTCTAACTTCATTTTCCAGTGAGTTTCATGCTGTAATTTTTTTTCCTCCTCCAGGTGTGCAGCTCTGCAGAACCTCGCCATAGTGAGAAAGAGTTGCATCCTCAGGTCCTTCACCCATGGAGAAGTCGAGGCAAAGGGCTGATCAGAGTAAAGAGGGACTGGATCATTCCTCCAATCAGAGTGTCAGAGAATAGCAAGCAGATTCCTGAAGACCTTGTCCAGGTAAATGCCAAATTAAAACATTTCACATCGATTCATCACCGCATTCTTTTTCTTCTTCATCTTCTCTCGTGGGTTGCCAGGTCTGTGGTTTTCATGTAAAATCAAGCACCAGACCACTTTTCATGTTTTTGTTACAGGCCTATTTGGCATGGTCATTAATAAATATAAATCCATATTCCATATAAAAAATCTATTTTTACTAACTATACACTGAATATAAAACATCCAGGTAGTAACCATGGTGACATCACACATTGGGTGGTAAAGTCCAGTTCAATAAGGAGAGAGCATTTGAAGAACTCAACATGATTTGTGATTTATTGAAATATAAAGTTTGAGTAATAAACCTTTTGATGATCAGAAGTGAACATAGCAAAGCAGTGCCGTGTTAGGAAGTAGAACAGAACCCTCCAGAGTCCAGACACTGGTGTTAGCAGAGGTGAAGCAGGTGGAGATTTGAACGAGAATCTCTATCTGGCACGGAAGCGGTGGATTGGGGGAGGATGGGGGTTGCACGGATGAGAGTGAGGTTTAAAGCACATGGGACTGAGGCTGACTGGCTTGCAAAAGGCAGACAAGAAAATGATTGGGCCAGGATGATGACAACACCGTGGGAAAAGCAGGGGGGAAGTAAAAAAGAGACTAGGAGCCCAAGGAACCCCCACCACACCCAGCAATGCAATGCAGATGAGGGGATACAGAGCTTCTTGACTGAATTTATATATAAGCTTCATTCATGAAGACATTTGTTTATTGTTTTGAAACCAGGCATAATGACATCTGAGAAACTGAGGGGCACTGCACACTCATAGGCTTTGTACAAATTTCCCAACAAGGTGCTAACTTTTGCAGGTGCAGTAAATAAAGAGTTTGGTGACTTCCTTCTAAAGACTAAGTCCACACCATGCTAATTGTGTTAATTAGTGAGGACTGAATCCTATTACGCCGATTTCTTTAATATTGAACAACACTGATTGTAAATTTCATTCAAATATATTAAACACAACATAGAGCGGTTGTTGCAGACTTCCCATGACCTAAATGTACAAATCATACCTTACACTGAGAAATAGCCATTTTATAGAAAAATTATTCCATTAAAAAAAAAATACAAACTTGTTGTATTCATTAGTTTAAATGTCAGCTCTCACGGTCCTAATTGTCCACAAAGTGACTCATTTGAAGTTTTTGATGATCATCAGCTTTCTCTAATCTTTCTGTCCAGATCAAATCTGACAAAATCTTCACCGGTGAGGTAATCTACAAGTTAGAGGGACAGGGGGTTGACCAGGAGCCCAAGAACCTGTTTGAGATTGATGACAAGACAGGGGTGATCAGGAGCAAGCGGCCACTGGACAGAGAGAAGTACAGCAGCTTCACGGTAAGACTGTGTTTATGGGAGTTAGGTTTTAAAGCACAGGTCGCTAGAAGTGCTCACTTACACAAGCTACAACGTGCTGTTTAAGAGCTCCCGTGTGTTCCAGAGCGTGTTTCTGCCTTAAAGCAGACAGGAAAAAGCAAAACAAAGCAAAGCCAGAGGTCAGCTTTCCAGGGATCTTTATGAGCATCTCGGGAAGGACTCCTGAATGTTTGAGATTATATGACTTGTGATGTAACCCTGACCCAAACATCCTGCTCTTTTCTTTCTGCCAACACATGTTGTGTTCAGATAATGTAAAAGTCTAAAGACACCTTGAGGGGATTGCTGGATATGGAAGATTGTTTCTGCCACTGGAAAAAAAACCAACCATGTATAAGTCAAAATTTAAAACTTCTGAGAAAATAAGTTCAATTCAAGTTCAATTTTCAACTTTGCTCTGCCGATCATGCCTCCATAGTTGGATGTTTGTGGCAAGCACAGTGATATTTGATTCTAACACATTTTCTGTTGTATTTGTTGTGTGTGTGTGTGTGTGTGTGTGTGTGTGTGTGTGTGTGTGTGTGTGTGTGTGTGTGTGTGTGTGTGTGTGTGTGTGTGTGTGTGTGTGTGTGTGTGTGTGTGTGTGTGTGTAGCTTAAAGCCTTCGCGTTGTCCCCCAGTGGAGAGCGACTGGAGAATCCGACCACCATAGAGATATTAGTATTGGATCAGAATGACAATAGACCTGTCTTCATTCACAGCCAGTTTGTGGGCACTGTCTCTGAGTTCTCAGTCCCAGGTACGCACATATATGACCCATTTAGACAATAACAAGCAAACTATTTTTTTTCACCTAATAGTCGATTTTAAAGGCACAGTGTTTTGTAAAGTTGGACATTTTCTCAATGAAGTCCTGCAGTCTCAGCACCATCGCCACACATCCGTGATCCACTCTGATGGATCTTTTGACGGACTTTATGAGATCTGTCCCGCTGACCTGAGCTCTCAATCATTCACGACAGGCACATCAGTAATGACAGTGACAGCCACAGATGCAGACGACCCAATGACAGAAAACGCTGTTCTGAGCTACTCCATCATTGGCCAGGAGAGCATTCCTCCCAACGCCATTACCAAGATCATGTTTGGCATCAACAACGAGACAGGTGCCATCTACACAAGAGATGTAGGCCTGGACAGAGAGGTAAACAGGAGGAGGGCTTTTGCAGAGCTTTATAATGCTTTTATTTCACTAACGTGCTGTATTGTGTCCCGTAGGTGGTGAAAGAATTCAGGTTAAAACTACAGGTGGCTGATATGGGGGGCATGGGACTAACAAGTGAAGGTGTGGCAACCATACATGTTTCTGACATCAACAACCACGCACCGCAGTTCAGCCCTGACTCAGTAAGCCTCAGAAGTCTCAGGAAAATACTTTCCGTAATTTTAGGATCTAACCTGTCACTTCAATTTGTTATCATGATCGGTGATTTCTTTTCTGTTTGTGGCGCGTGTAGTACAGCATGACAGCGGTGGAGAACAGGAACGACTATGAGCTCGGACGAGTGAATGTGACAGACAGAGACGATACTGGAACGAAAAACTGGAAGGCCAAATACTTCATTTTAAATGACTACAGAGGAAACTTTGCTGTCCGTACTGATCCCATCACCAACCAGGGGGTCCTCACAGTGGTGAAGGTGAAGCCAGGGAGGGGGAGGGAGGAGGGAATGTTTCCGAAGCATTCACAGAAACAGGGACAACAATGTGGTTCTTTATTAAATATTGAACATTATTAAACAGGTAAAAGTTGGGGACTTACATAAATTTGATAATTTAATCATTAATAATTTATACAGCAATAGCCATAGAAAAAAATGACATGACGAGACAAGAAGATCTTTCTGTGTCCAGAATTGTGGTAAATCGCATGTTCAAAAAATACTGACATAAACAAGTGACATCACCCTTTAAATCTACATGGCCATTGAGACCGTCATACACAATTAAACACCACCATCTAGTGGCTCGTATTCAAACGACATTGTGCTCAGATCCACCCACCCTTTAAAGCAGAGATGTCATTTTACATTGAGACTCGATCTGAAGTGGGCCAGAGAAGTCAAACTCTACTCTGTATAAGTGTAAAGACATTTAGGTACACATTTAGTCTCTGAGAAGTCTTAACATGAAGAAAAGAAGAACAGTTTTATCAATAAGCCTCTGTTTTTCTACATGATAAATGTGGAAAATTATGCTAAAAATTCTGATAGTTCATTGCCTAGACAAATGTTTCAGTTGATGGTTTAAAACGGGAATTTTTCCGTCATTTAATTGTTTATCTTTTAGTTCACTTTCCTATGCTATGAATGGTGATGGAGAGGTCTACAGGGGAAAAAAGTGAAAATCTATGCATTTCCTCCACATTTTCTGAAGCCTTTCAGTGGGTCAGTTTGGAGTGTTGCCAGACTGATTCTGGCCCCCGGGCCTTGTGTTGACACCCCTGCTTTAAAGCCTGAACCATGAAATAATTTCCAGAAAATTTAATATATTTACTGAACCTTCTGACAAATTAAAGAAAAAATTCATATGAATTTTCCACATATGAGTTTTAATTTGAATTTGCTACATTCACGTACATTTGTGTGTGTTTTGTTTTTCATTTTTCTTAAAAAACATACTTTGTAAATATAGACCTGTGTTTCCCATCAGATGCTAAATCCTGTTTCAGATTACATGACATGACTGAATTTGTTGTTTTAGTTTATTTATACTTTAAGTCTCTGCTGTTCTGTATTGCAGCCCCTGGATTATGAAGCGCAGAGCGAATACCGCCTAGTTTTGACCGTGGAAAATCTTAATCCTCCGAGCAGCAAGGCTTCCAGGCTGACTTTGAGCACTGCCACAGTTACGGTCACCGTTGTGAATGAGAATGAAGCCCCACGTTTCAGAGAGGACCCCATACATATTGAAGTCCCCGAGTCTGTGAAACCTGGCACATTACTGAAAAGCAATATTGCCTTTGACCCTGATAATTCTGATCTGAGGTATGATATGGCAGTGAAACAAGAGATGTTTTCCTATTTCCAAAAATAAATAAATAAATATGCGACCATGGGATAATTTCCTCTGCTGTCTGTATGATAGGTATGAGATTAGCAAAGATCCTGAGAGTTGGCTGGACATCAACAGAGATACAGGAGACATTACAGCAAAGAGGAAGTTTAACATGAGATCTCCACATGTGAAAAACAGTATCTACACTGCTGCTGTGAAGGTTATAGGTCAGCACGTCTACTCATTCTAGACTTTTAGCATAAAAAAAAAAAATCAATGTACATTCAAAGCTGATTCATAAAATGCAAAATTGTTTTGCTATTAATTTACACATTGTGTTTATCTTTTCTTGCATAGATGCTGGTGGCGTTTCAGCCACTGCTACAGTGGCCATCACACTCAAAGAGACGAATGACTTCCCTCCTCAGGTTTCCCCCCTGATTGGCTTTGTATGCAGAAGCGGCAGCAGGTCACGTAATGGTTTGCTTCTGACTGCTGTAGATGAAGACCTTCCTCCGCAAGCTGCACCCTTCCTCTTTCAAATACCTGATGATCTGTCAGCCAACTGGACCATCACTCAAGTAAATGGTAAAGAGCAACAAGAAGCAGAATTAATGGTCGTTCACTTAGGAGCTTGCTATTCTTATTTCTTCTCATTTTCTTTTTAAATTTTCTTTTATTTTAGATACTCATGCCATGCTTCAGCCGCTTGTAGACCTGGAGGTCAGAGACTATGCCGTCATGGTGCTGGTATCGGACTCCGGCAGCCCAGCTCTGAGTGCTGAGGCTCAGGTCAATGTCACTGTTTGTCTCTGTGACTCCTTCAGAGACTGCAAGTCTGAGGCAGGGGCAATCTTAGGCTCCAGTGTGGGAATCAACTTCATCGCACTCATTATCATTGCAGCGAGCACTGCACTCCTGCTGTGTAAGTAATTTCAGCCTTTCAATACATGTTTAAAGCAAAAAGGTTTAGCAAGATGGATGGGTTATTTGTGCAAAATAATCCATATCCATATTGCTGCTTTAGTGAAAACGTTTGCCACAATAGGTTAAAACCTGCAATTGACTTGCTTTGCATGCAATTTAGTACACACATAATGGCAAAGACTTATGATCCAGCCATGAGAATAACAGGCAAAACATGTATCCAAATCCCAGCATGAATTAACAAAATAAAGCTGCAATAATTAGATTAGTTAACTGACCATTTATGTTTGAAGCAAAATGTAAGAAAAAAGTAGAAACAAAAAACACTGATAATGAATTATCAGATAAACATTAATACAATCATTTTTGCAGTGCTTCTCCTCCTGGCTGTGGCTCTGACCGCCTGTGGAAGACGCCACCACATCAAGAAAGGAACAGGACTGCTCATCGGGGAATCTGAAGACGACATACGTGACAATGTCTTCAACTATGATGAGCAAGGTGGAGGCGAGGAGGATGAGGTAAGGCTAAAACACGGGTTTGAACATGAACAGAAGACAGTCTTACTCTTTGTAATGTAATTGAATGTTAATAATATTTCATTGTAACTGATGGTTTGAGTGTGTCTGACTTCTTTCTCTCACAATGCAGAACGCCTTTAATATTGACCTGCTGTGGAATCCCCATGATGCACCCCCCGCCCCGGGGTCCTTTTACCCAGGGTCTGGAATTCCTCCTCGAGGGAAGCAGCCCCTTAGAAAGGACGCCCCACATAACCTTCCATCGCCCACCTACCCACGGAGGCCTCCTGCAGATCCTACTGAAATTGAGGACTACATTAACGATGTGAGAGGCTCCTACCATTTATTTATTTAACACAATAAATAAAAGAAAAACTTGCTCTTGAAGCAAAAACTCAATCCAAATCTACATAAAATAAAACATACATCATTAGATTTCAAAACTCTCACTAATGAAGTTACTAAGAGGTATTCTAAATGACAACCAAACACAGCACAACTAAATTTGGATTGTGTTTTCTTATGTTTACATGTGTAATCATAAAGGCATGCCCATATTTTAAATGGAGGACAGCACAGAAAGACTCACACACTCAAGGGTGAATTTCACGAGTTTTAAAGTAAGTTTCAAGTTTAAAGTAGATAATTATTATCTACTTTATAGTTATGTTTTTTTCCTTTGAGAGTGTTCCTGTATAGGAACCTGCTTTTCACCCTGCTTCTCATCTCTGCTTAAGGCTAATGCTTTTCCCCCAAAACCCTTTATTGTCTGACCATTTCTTAATAACATTTAATTTTACACTAATGGATTACACTGGAAAAATAATTTCAGTACAGCAGATATCTGTCTGAAATTGCTGTAATGAAATTTTAAGTGCTTCCTTCTTCATTGTTTTCTTCACTGCCATGTGCCAACACAATGCAGACACTGGATATTGCTGCTCATCTGAAAGAGAAAACAACAAATTCGAGAGGTTTGACAGGGTTAGCTAGGACGTCTTACTTTTTTGTCACTAATTGCCAAGGGCTTGCTTATAGGGGGTCGTCTGATTGTTGGGGTTTTTGTCTATTATTGTAGCGTCTTTACCAAACAGTGTAAAGTGTCTTGAGGTAACTGTTGTACTCAATTGGTGCTATATACATAAAACTAAATTGAAATCTGCAGGCTTTAAAGTGTCTGTAAATAAACCACTAAAATAAACCACATAAAGCCTTTACTTGGCCTAACTATAGTAGCTGATTATAAACCAACTAATCTCCAACTATGCTGCTATTTCAAACATTCTTGAAAGCGTAGTTGTAAAACGACTACATGATCATCTGCAGAGGAACGGTTTATTTAAAGGGTTAAAACCAGGATTTACAGTGCATCACTACTGAAGGTGACAAATGATCTTCTTATGGACTCTGACATTGGCTCCATTTCTGTGCTTGTTTCATTAGACCTCAGTGCATCATTTTACACTGTTGACACAATCATTTACAGCAGAGATTAGAACACACTGTTGGTATTAAATGAAATGTCCTGCAGTGGTTTGAGCTATATCCATCTAATAGATTCCAATTTGAGAACGTAAATGGGAAGTCTTTGTCACACAGGGTTCTGTAGTAGCACCAATACTATTTATTTCTAATTTACTATTAGAAAACACTGCACTTCTATGCAGATGATACCCAGCTATATATATCTCCCATTTACAGGTTAAACAGCATTCCCATAGCCTTTTTTTATTTACCCTAATCAGCTAAGAAACATTTTCTTTCCTCAGGGCCTGGAAGCTGCTGACCATGATCCAAATGTGCCTCCATACGACACCGCCCTCATATATGACTATGAAGGAGATGGCTCACTTGCAGGAAGCCTCAGCTCTATTGCTTCGGGTAGCTCTGATGGAGATCAGGATTACGACTACCTTAATGACTGGGGACCACGCTTTAAGAAACTTGCCAACATGTATGACCCACGTTAGGGTGAACAGTATGCCACAGAAAGGATGCCTGTGTGATTCACAAGCAGTTCAGGACACAGATCATGCCTTTGGAGGCTTGTTTGTTTTTTTTTCCCTTTCTGGGCACATTTGAAATGTCCAGAACAAGATTTAAAGTTTGTCCGGGTAAAACGAATGCTGTAAAAGCACAGGCCTTAGATCTAATGTGCCTCATGTTTTAGTGGACATGCTAACAAAAGGGCTCACTGCTAAGTTTTGTGGTTAGCTCAGGAAAAGAAAGTGAGACAGTGAGAAATTTGAGTTGAAATGATCAGTCACGAGGAAACGAGGTGTGCATGCTACAGGGCAGAAAATGTGTTAAAATGTGTGTCCATGTCTGGTGTTGTTTGCTCTCATTCTTGGATGGCTCAGTAATGACTCATACAAGCCTGAGATTTTAAATATGTTCTTGTTTTTGTATACATGATTATTTTATAAGACTAATTTTCTTGCATATTAATTTGCCTTTTTTGGTGACTGATCCTTCATTCCAGCATCTGTTAATCTTTTTGGAAGCCATGTCAACACAAAACATACTGAACCATAAAATATTCTGTAATTACTCTTTTTGGCAGTGAAGATTTCTTTTTTACATATATGCTGATTGAATTAGATTCTACCCGTGTCTAATGAATAAATCAGAACCTTTTTACTGTGTTTCTTGTCATTATCATCATCAATACATAGCATTAATATTAGATGTTCCACAAAGAACAACACAATGTTTAAATAAAACTTTATTTAAATATTTGGCAAAACCATTCTTTGGAACTTTATATTCACTTCTAGCAATAAAACCAATGTGCAGTCCCTGACAAACATCGTTTCTCAAAAAAGAAACACCTTCTAATCTACTCCTACTTAATTACTGATTCGTGATGAGAGAAGGACCAAAGTGTGTGGTGGAAAATCTGCTGCTTCATCACCAGCATGACATACATTTTGAAATCTCAGCTTTAAAGGTGTTTTACAAAATGCAGAATGTGGTTTCCTCAGAACAGTTATTCCTCACCGCCTCTGTTTCAGGTCTAAGCGGTCTAACTGCAGCTCACTACAGACTAATGCACACCTTGATGAGTTTTTAAAACCCCAGTCACAGACATCAGTGCCAATATATTTTGTGCATGTGACCTAACAGTACAGATTATTTCAGTAAAGAAAAACTCCAGTTACAAATGCTCAAGCAGCTTCACTGCTCCCATCTAAAATATCACAAATTCTTCAAAGAAATATCTGAAGCTAAACCTGAAAATGATTTATTATATTTTTTAAATTAAAAAGATCACATCCACTGGAGCCATTAACACCTATGTTGGCATAAACCTGAATACTGTTCAGAGGTTTTTTCTAAACTGTTAGCACTTGTATTTGTTAGAGTAATCCTGTTTAAAAACACTTGTTTTTATTGTCACCATTGCATATTCATATGTCTCGGCAGCAAGCACACGAGAGAAATGATGGAATTCCCAAAAAATATTAATTCTGAAAGTTGCAGATTATCACACACATTAGCTAAGTGGAGACAAGTGCAAATGTTCATTTGCACGAAAGGATATAATGGACTGCAGAGTTTTTTATAAACCTTGACTGTTAGAAATATAAAGCACTAAAGAAGGGACTAAATACACTGTACATTTCTAAGATCACACCAGCTGAGGGTTCATGTCCTCGTCTGTCTGCTTGTGGGGTGGAGGCGGCTGAGGCTCGTCTTCTCCTGTGTCTTGTTTGTCCCTCTCGGCCTCCACCCAGCTCTGTGGGAGGATCATCTTCTTGGGCCCATGGGGTGGTGGACCCAGCAAGGCTTCAATGTCATCGTAGTTCACGACTTCACGCTCAAGCAGCGCATTGGCCAACTGGAAAGACAGACCCAGCGACATTTTAAAGGTAATACAGAAGAAATGGCCTCACATGATTAAAACGCATAAAGAAGAAAACAACCGACCAGTGTTAGTTTGTCTCTGTTGTCCAGGAGCAGCTTCTCCGTTTGTCTGTATGCACGAGCTATCATTATCTTAGCCTCCTGCAAATACAGAAAGATGTATTCAAATTTACCAATTCACTTTTAAAACAAATGTCAATGATTTGCAACTGCTTTTAAGATTACATTTGAATGAATACAAATAACATATTACTGAGAAAACTGAGAAATATTATGATTATGAAAAAAATATTATTTTTAATAGGATGCTTGTAGCAAAGCATCCAAACCTTTCAGAAAATGTCCCGTACATACTCTAACAGCTGCAAGAGCTAAAAATTGATACTTTAGCATAATAATATTAGCTTATCACTTCAACATTCACAGTGCTAATCTGACAACAGAGGACTAATCCGATTTTTGAACCCACATGGTCCATCTGCTGCTGCAGGCCCTGACTGAAAGGACGGCGCCCAATGGCACCTTGCTCTTCTGTTTCTGGGAACGAGACCTGCCCGACTCTGTCGCACATGCCGTACTGCTTCACCATGGAGTAGGCCACACGCGTCACCTTGCGCAAGTCATCTTGAGCTCCTGGGGACACAGAAAAAAATACGCTTAATGTTTAAAATTTAATTAAAGCCCACTCCCACACCATTCAGGTTTAACCAAACTTGCCAAAAGGGAGAATATTTATTTGGCTGCCCAGCAATTAGATATTTGACTGATAATAGAAAATGTATTTAAAGTATACCTGTTCACTGGTAGGTTGTGATTACAGGAAATAGAAACCCTAAACATGGGTGTAAATCATCAGTCATGATAATGTAACAATTTGCTCTCTGACCTTGGATCCTGGCTTTCTTCTGTGTGTTAGTTTGTCACACACCACTCATTTAAGCAATGTTGGAGACTAATCGCACTAAACACCAATAGCAACATTTCCTCCTGACAATAACAGTCTACTCCAGGAGGACAATGCACCTCTCTACACCACAAAAACGGCTCGGTAAGAATATCCAGGTGTACAGGAACAACCTTGATACACAGATCCCTACAACAGAGTGCCAACCAGTTTTACCCTATGATAGCTGGGTTAGCCTCCCACAAGACCCGAAAGATCCTCTAAAATTACCCTGGAGCAGACCCCACAGGACACCTGCAAAGAAGGCCTGACTGTAAGCTCCAACAGGCCAGAGCTGGTTTAGTGTTAGAAAAAGAGAACCTTAAAGATATCAAGCAGGTGGTTTTAACATTGCAGTTGATTCGTGTGAAGATTAGTTGGAGGGTACCTGTAGTAACCTTGTTAAAGGTGATTGCTTCAGCAGCTCTTCCTCCTAGAGCCATACACATCCGCTCAAACAGCTGCTCCTTGGTGAAGAGATACTGGTCACGGGGTAAGATCTGGGCAAATCCTAGCGCTGCGTTTGTACGTGGAGCAATGGAAACCTGAAACACATCACATGATCTGTCAGTTTATGAAAGGTGAATTGTACAGATTAAGGGTTAACCATTTGTACTGTTGCCTTTTTAGTGTATTTACATTTGTATCATAGCCTATTAAACTGTATGCTTTTCTAGATCAACAATATAACCTCCACGGTCCTTGTTCATAGTTGTGTCTTGTGTGGGACATGCGGCATATCCATTTGGGTTTTTATACACAGATGTATGAAAGTCTAATACAGCAAATGGTATAAGAGGCAGAAAAGGAGCAACTGAAGAGAGACCCAGGATTATGTGAGATAATGAATAATCCAGGCATCTGTATAAACTGCCAAAACACTTATCAGTGGTTAAGTGGAAAAACAAGTGCTCCTCTGAAATGAAACCCTACTCTCAACACGCTCTGTGGAACGCTTTGGACTTATCTGATTAAAGCTAAACATGACAATTAGATCTGGAAAGATTTACTTATATAGAATTCGTCACATTTCAAGTACCTTCATAACTGCTTCTGTGTGCTCAAGGAGCCATCCCACTAAGGCATGTCCAGACTCATGGAAGGCAATGACCCTCTGCTCCTCTTTAGACAGGATCTTACTCTTCTTTACGCTTCCTGATGACACACATTTCTCAGATTTTGCCACCGACACATGAGAAATATTTATTTCCCAGAACTTAGCATGTGCATTATTGTACCTGCTATAACTCTCTCCACCGCATACTCAAAGTTAAAGGTATCGATGGATTTGTACCCTTCTCTGGCAGCATGCAGAGCAGCTTCGTTACAAATGTTTGCAATGTCTGCACCTGCAGAGACACCATGAGATAACAAACGTTAGAATAACACTTCAACATCAGCAGTGTTGAGATGTTTTATCCTTTTTGATTTAGAACTTCTCTTTCTTCATGGAGGCAGATCAGACCAGTACTTTAGTATGCCCAAAGATGTTCATAGACTTCAGTTAGGACTAGGGATGATGCTCTTTAAATGATACCAATGCCAAGAGGGGGTCTACTTATTAAACCAATACTGATTATTTTATTGATTCCTGATTTGTTGTCTGAGCAAGCCTACACAGAAGATAAGCTAACAAGCTTGATGATTACGATTGACTGGACAGTTGGTTTTTTTTGATTCTTGATCCCTATCCCTAAGGAGAACCATAAATGTGCACGTACCACTGAAGCCTGGGGTGAGCTCTGCCAGACGCAGGGAGTAGAAATTCGCTGGCTGAGTCAGCTTCAAGATCTTCAGATGCTGCTCAAAGATCTCCTTCCTCTCCTGGAAAACAATCGAAATGAAACAAACCAATCCAAATCTCCTGCACAGCAGCAAGGTTAAGTTGTTATTAAATGCTCAGCAACATATGACAAGGATACCCATTTGGAAGATACCCAATGATACCTGCAGTGTTGGCAGATCTATAAAGATGTGTCTGTCCAGTCTGCCTGGTCTCATCAGAGCATTATCCAAAATATCTGCTCTGTTAGTGGAAGCAAGAACAATGACATGGTCTGTTGTTCCCATGCCTGCAAAAGAAGAGGAGGTTAGTATTCTGCCTGAAAAGCGAATGGGATGCTCTGAAACCAGATGTTTTACTCACCATCCATTTCTACTAGCAGCTGGTTGAGAGTCTGCTCCTCCTCAGTGTTGGAGAAACCTGACATGTTGGTGGAGCGCTTCTTTCCCACAGCATCGATCTCATCGATGTAGACGATGCAGGGTGCTCGAGTGCGAGCCTCCTTGAATAAACTCCTGACCCGAGCAGCACCCAGGCCTACAAACAAACACATTGTTGTACATGATCTGGTTCTGCTGGAGGTTTCCTCCTGAAAAAGGGGACTGTCGCAAAGTGCTTGTTCACAGCTGGTCATGTGATTGTTGGGATTTTTTATGTATCACTGTAGGATCTTTACTTTACAGCGCATATACATATAAAAAATAGGGCACTCTCTCTTACAGGCTCAAGTAAATCAGATATCTTTCACTACAGTAAAACCCAATACTGTATCTATATGATGATCATAAACAACATCATCAACTCACACAGTGAATATTAGAATCATGTTGATGCTCATGCTGTGTGTCCATACCTCCAATGACCTCCACAAACTCAGAGCCAGCCATAGCCAGAAACGGCACCTTGGCTTCCGTAGCTACAGCCTTAGCAAGCAGGGTCTTCCCACATCCTGGAGGGCCAAGCAACAATGCACCCTTGGGAACCTTGGCGCCAAGCTGGAGGTATCGTTCAGGACTCTATGAAAAGGTAATGGTAGTGCTGTGAGTATTAAGCCACAGAGGAGGTTTGAGGATTCAGTTGATGAAGGCTTTCTTAATTAAAACTCAAATATTTAATGTGCTTCACTTGTGCAAAATGAACATATTTTAACTTTTGAGTATGTTTCTTACCTTGAGGTAGTCAACAAATTCCTTTACTTCCAATTTAGCCTCATGCATGCCTGCCACATCTTTGAAGCTCACACCTTTACCCGACTTCCCATCCACGATGGTGAACTTGGCCATCTTCAGCTGATTCTGTTGGGCACGTTGGAATGTGGAGTTAGTCCACAGAACAAACAACATAGATATCAGTTTACTAAAATGTGTTTCATTTACAAAAGCGCTGAAGCCGCCATCTCTGCCACCCATGCCAGCAAGTCGAAAGATATACCAGAGAATCGCCACACCGATCGCAGCCATGCCCAGAGCATAGACTGCACTGAAACAAGAATAGAGGGAGAAAAAAGGCTGTTTTTAACTTTAAATTACGACAAACCTGTAGTTCAAATATTAAAATTTATGACCACGTTGATTGCATGCATACGCCCATAGTCTGAGAAACAATAATGAAGTTCAATTGGATTTGAAAAGAAGCGCTTCTTGGATTCAAACAACTTCTACTGGAAGTGCTGTTTGGCAGGGATACACGTAGCATAAAATATGAAAAAGAGAAAAAAACAAACAAACTCCAAGGCATTTTCTTTTCAAAATAAAATTAAAATGCTTTTATTTTCACAACAAAAAGCTCCCAACATGTTTCTGGCACACAGGCATTCATAAGGAGAAAATAAATAAATGAATACTGCTGAACTTGTGTTTTTATGAAAAACAAAAAGCAAAATAAGCCATAATTTTGTTTTTGTTGTCGTATCTGCTCTGTATGATTTTAGCAGTGCCTTGAATTATTTCTTAATCTTCACAAAAGATTAGGAAGGCACCTCATAAAAGATTTCTTATAATGTCTGCTCTGATAACAGTTGTTTTCTTACTTCCCAAAAAATCCAGTGCGCTTGTAGGACACTGGTATTCTGTCCTTGCTGTCAATATTTAGCTCCTCCTCGGCAGCTCTCAGCTTCTCCTCGAACTTGTCAATGTTGGCAACCTGCATTCTGTACATAAGCGCCAGCCTCTGCGAAGCATGAGACGTAACAGGAAATTAGAATTAAGCATGAGGGTCTCCTGCGCTACTTCAAGTGTGTTAACTGTGTGTGTGTGTGCAGAAAAAATCATGTACAACATACAGGCCTTCCGAAGATGACTGCTCCGGGATGAAGGTATATTTCCACAATGTCACTCTCGGGAACGACCTGCACACGTGACACCTCCCCCTTGGCAAGCATCTCGTTCACAAAGTCGTTCCAAGAGATGTTACCGCCACTGGTGTTAATGGAGTTCAGCAGGCTCATGATGAGCGCTATGATGAAGAGGGTTCGTAGGCGTTCCCGGTACATCTGATCCTCCTGTTCACGACGTTTCTTCTCCTCTGAAAGGTGAGGCCGAAAATAAAAAATAAAGTAAATGATGTGACAAAGAAACCAGGTGTGGTGCAGGTATTTATCAGTTGCATCAAGTAGCAAAACTATGCATCGCTTACCTTCATCTTCCTCTGGCGCCTTCCCCTTTGGCCCATTCTTTTTATCTTTGTTTTGATTAGACTGAGATGTACTGAAGAGATTTGTTGCCCCTGAAATCAAACAGTTTAATTTAAAGCAGCTATAAGTGAATTTTTAAACAACTTATGAAGGTAAACTAAGTATTTACCGAGTAAATTTGCCAAACCAACAGGGTTCCTGAGCAGGTTGTTCCTAATTAGCTCTTTTCTAAGTCCCACCAAGCTAGGCCCCAAAGGTCGGTGGAGAAGACTCTGTTATGGGAATATTGGAGAAAAAAAATGGAAAGAAATCAGAATCAAAATCAGAACTAGAAAACCAAGTTAAATCAAAAATTGTGTAAATTTATTATCAACAAATGTGTTTACAACTTAAGGAAAAACAACAGACAATGTCACAATCTCAAATTGAAGACTTTCCAGAGTAGAATAAAAATAAGTGATTAGGGCATCTGTGACAGTTCTCAGTCATCCAGGTCATCATAGTCTAAGGAGAAAAGCCTCTGGACTTTTTTAAGTTTCCTTGAAGAAACTTGAAAAATTCCAGACTTTTTTCTTTCCACGCTCCTTAGACAAGTGATTAAGGCGATCGTATTTGACACTTTCAAATTTAACAAGTTAAATCATTATAATAAAACTATAGTAAGTAGGAGTAAATCTCAGTAACAACAGTGCAGAGAGATTAATATTTTCTTACATGAAGTTAGAATGACATGTGAGAAGGAAATTTGACTAGAGCCATGGATACTTCTGATTGTTTTATTATTAGATATCAACCTCAGTTGATGCCAAAAAAGCTATTAGCACTGTTTTGGGAGGTAAAATTACTTATAGATCAAGTATTGAAAAATCAATCATGTTGAGCCTTCTGCTAAAAAGATATTTCCGGGCCATTTCTTTAGGTACACCTTGTCCTCAGACCTGCCTTAATCCTTTGAGACATAGATCCAATAAGGTGCTGGACAAATTCCTCTGAGATTTTGGTCCAGATCGACATGATAGCAACACAGCTGAGTCATGGACGGATCAGGATAGATTCATGCTCTCGTGTTGTTTATGCCAAATTCTGGCCATGCCATCTGAATGTGACAGAAGAAATCAACTCAACAGACCACGCAATGTTTTTCCAATCTTCTATTGTCCAATTTTGATGAACCTGTGTGAAATTTCGACTCAGTTTTCTGTTCTTATCTGACAGGAGTGGTCTTCTGCTGCTATAGCCCATCTGCTTCAAAGTTCAGCTGCTCAGAGATGCTCTTCTGCTCAAAGCAATCTGGGAATTTTCCTCTGACCTCTAGCATCAACAAGGCATTTTAATCCAGAGAACCATATGTCACCGGATATTTTCTTTTTTGGATCATTCTCGGTAAACAAGAAGAACCCCCCCCCCCCCCCCCCCCGCAGAACAGCAGTTTCTGAAATACTCCTGTCTGGCATCAACAACCGTCAGTCATTTAAACCACCTTTTCTCCGAATGAAGTGGCCATCCATGGCCACTCATCCTATTAGTTACTTCACCCTTACCTGTATGAGTTTCTGTTGCTGCTGATCTGTAAGAGTCCGCTCTGACTTTGTAAGAAGCGTCTTCCTCACGTGATCACACCTAGATGGGACATTTTGAACACCGCGGCTGGATAATGGCTTGCTCTCCAATACATAACAATTTCGCTTCAGCAGCGTCCACAATAAACCTCTGCTGTATTTGCGACAAACACCAGCACTTTGCTGCAACAACAAAGCTGACATAGTGGCTGTCGTTAGTCTAAAGCGAACATTTAACGGAGCTAATGCACCGACATAGCTGTCTCCGTCTCCTCGGGGGTTTAGAGCTAGAGCTCGTCGTTATTCAACCGCTCAGCCGGGCAAAGACGTCAGCCCTGCGGGGACCTACTTCCGCGCCGGAAACTCACAAAGACTGTTTAATTAAAAAAAAAGAAAAAAAAATCGGATTTCATCATTATTTACCAATCCTCGTTAGAGATACATTGTGTGTTCAGTATGTGCAGAATGCTAAATAATACAGTTAAACGCATCCCGGAAGTCGAACTTTGAACTTTAACCTTTCTTTGTTGATCTTTAAGGACCTGCAAGCTGCGCATATGTTTGCGCAGGAATTACGCAAAACAGCTTTAAAGCAGCGCATTTACGACACATCAGAGAGTACAGTTACCTTTACCCCCTCTTTATTGTTGCGAAATTAACCGCAATTTTCAAAGAATTGAAAAAAGTAAAAATGTGTGTAATGTATGTAAACGGTTTAAATTAGCAATTTTACTGCTTCCCGTGAAGCCTGCAGTAAAGCGTTGTGGGTGTTTGTTTACTTGATTTTTCAGTCAAAGATGTATCACTGGTCCACCAGAGAGCGCCGTTGGTTAAGATGATTGAGCTGTTTTGGTACGGTGCGATTTAGCTAAATGAATGCATATGAAAACAGACAATGTTGGTTACATGGGGTTAGATTGAGAGCAGGGTGCTTTTTGTGTTTCAGTTCAGTTTAATAATAATAATAATAATAGTACCCGGTAGTATTAATGTGAATGAGCTTCAGTCAAGTAAGAAGAAAGAAGAAAGGCTTTTGTGGATAATTAATACAATGTCGTAGAAACGCAGACTGTATGGAACTTTATGTGCAGGTCTGATTGAATGGCATTAAAGTGACCCAATGAGAGTTTGGAGTTTTCCTTTCGGCCAATAGGAGCATTCGTATCATCCGTTCACGTATCAGTTTAACCACGGGTCTGTCAGGTTTGTTCACCAGCACGCTCCGGTTTCTTCACAGTCTCATCAGCCGAAAGCTGCACTTAGATCACGTCATTAGACATATAAAAGGCCGTGAAACATGCATATCTTAAGAATTATAATAAAAGTTTTCCAAAGCGTTTTTCACGAGGATAGTAATTTACCATTTCAAAGTATCAACCCCAAACCGCCGATAGTGTTGTTTAAATTATTTTACATTCATTAATACATTCTTAAATACTAAAAAATATGCCAGCGAGTATGATGTATGTATAACTACTATGACTTGTGATGATACAAAATGTTTTCTTGCGGGTTACCAGGCCCAATGGTATCAGGAAGGTCAGTATAGCTAGGGTAAAAAGATTTAGACGGAATAACTTATTCTAATTATTGAAGCTACTGCTCTTGTACTAAATGAGTGGTAAATGGACTTAAACGGATTGGTTATAGAATAGCAGTGTGCATAGAGGCACACACCGAGGTCCTGTAGGTAATTATGTGAAGCTGCAGGTGTTTAATTATTACAGGGATTTCCCCCCCTCTCAATAAGTGTCGCAAAATAGCTCACATCAGGGTCAGGCAACACAAACTCGCGAGTGTCTTTAATGTATAGTAGACGTATGTGCGCCTGCGCGACAAAGTCTGTCTGAACTATTTTGTCATAAACAAGTGCTTCCACTTACTGACGCGAGCCAACCGGCGTAAACGTGTCTAGGAACATGTACCACGCGAGCTGGCAATGCGTTTTTATAAAGATAGAAAAACGAGTGCACCCAACGCCCGTACTCCATTTCCTTTTCGTGGTCCTCCAACTATATAATGGAGCGTTGTCTCAGGTGTTTGAAACTGTGACACATGGGCCGCCACGTTGGGGAACGTCTCAAGCTTGGACAGAAGGGTGGATAGGGTGGTTGTGCTGATCCAAAATGGCGTCTTTTTCAAAGTGCACTGCAAAGGTATCCGCCTACAGCATCGGAGCCAATCAGAGCTCGCGTTTCATCCGCGACTCGTTTCCGTGCCGAGAGTCCCCGCACACTGTACGCTAAGGCCGCTCGAAAACCGCTCGAATGGTTTGGCGGAGAGGATTAAAGCGAAACAAAAATAACATCTTTTGATGGCTTATATTTACCCAAGCTAGCCTCGAGCTACATAGGTGGACCGTTAAAGGTTCGTAGTTTTTGGAGAAGATGAAATAGCAACGCTGTAAACGAATTCTCGTGGATATTTTAGTGTTTTTTCTGTGGACGTCTGTTTGTTGGTCTATACGATTTTAACAAGCTAGCGCTAGCCTCGACTCGAATGAGCTGCGATGGTCGTCGCAAATTTATGCGGATGTCTCCGGAGCAGTGTATAGTGAACCGACGGCGACAAATGGGACCATCCAGCATCGGCGGAAAACACCACGGCGTAGACTAAACGTTAAAGATTCAGTAACTGGTTGAAATTGTGGGAATCAGACAGAGGTAGGTGTGCTTTTACGCTCCCTGCAAAGCTAACATGGCAACAACAACAAACTGACTCCTGCTGTCCCCGAGATTAACCAGTTTTTATGGTGTGAATGTGCAATGTTTTCGTGCATTTACTCTTTTTAAGCAGCGTTATGACGTTGTATCGCCATTGAACTACATGTACTTTTTTTAAAATCATAAATATTAAGAATTACTTCTCAAGTGCAGCTTTATTGAGGGGTTATCCTCTTCACCCCCCCCCCCCCCCCAAGTGATCCGAGTTTGAAAGAAGGAATCCCTTCTCTTAGATACACATTGAGAAATCGTCTGCACTCTGAAGCAAAATTTATTTAGTTGTGGTGAATCATTTTTTGAGCTTGATGTGATTGTCAGTGTGTTGACTCTTTAAAATTAAGTCTAAATAGCTTAGTCAGCAGCCAATACTGCAAACATTGGTACCCCATGCCCACGTGTGGCATTACTAACAGAGTAGCGCTGTGCGTGTGTTTTTGAAAGGTTTTTGCAAGCAAAGGTGGTTTGATGTAAACTGTCCGCGGTCTTTAGGCTAATAATTGGCTTATTTGTATATTTATGCTTAAGACTAAGGGGCACCTTTATATCCCAGACAATAATTAACATGACATTACTCAAGAGAGTGCACCAGTAACATCCAAATGTTGACCTATTTTCAAAAGGCACAGTAGCATTGCTCATTTAGCTGGTGACCTAACGCAATACTGGTCTTCCAGCTTTTCCAGTTAGACTAGCGTCTTAATTCTCTAGTTCTTATGCATTTGTATATGCTTTGGATTTGTACAACCCTGTGTGTAAACAAAGCAATGAAATACATAGTCAAAGCTGAAACCAGTGAAGAGGATTTGTTTATGCATTGCGGGTCCACGGGCTGTCCTATCACTGCGTGCTTGCATACAGTTTGGAGCCTAACTGTATGAATGGATAACTATCTAAATTGGTAGTGTCGGTTCAGTGGAACACTCCCCCTCCCACCTCCTTTAAAAAATATGAAGGAAAGACACAACATGGTGGGGTTTGAGGAAATTGAATATGGAGGAGAAGCTTGCCACTTTGGTGCAGTACCAGTGCTGAGGAAAACACTGCAGTGCCGTTGGTGGTGTTTTATACCAAGATACCGAGAGTGTTGAAGCTTGTTGGGGCGTTCATGTTGACTACACTGCAGAGGCAGTGATGCATATCTCTGTCTCCCTTGAGCTTGCGTAGGTTCTGTTTGTCTGTGCTATAGTTAAAGCCTCAGTTCATTCGCTGTTATAGCACAGACTGTTCATGTCCACATGAAGATGGTGATGTGCAGGATTTATGTGTGAAATTTGTGCCTTAGCAGAAATGTAAACAAATTTGGTCTTCAGTGGAGCTGGGCAATAAAGATCATTGAAATCTCTTTCTCTCAATAGAAATACGAGCAATAGAAATCACGGACAACATGAAAAGCCAGGGACAATGCTGAACCAGTCATGTGGCTGAAATAGAGTTACGTCCACATCAGGTTAGGTTGACACACAGAGCATAGGATGTGCAGCGAGCAGCAACTCATGTGCTATTGTTTGGGCTACTGCACCTATACACACTAGCACATTAGGAGCGCTTGGCGAGATAAAATGCAAAATTATTACAGAAAACTGTTAATGAAAACCCAGTTAACAGTGTTACTGAAGTGGCACCCCGATGGACATAGTCCAACGGTCAAAAGATGAGGGTACGATTGAAAAGAAGAGTCAGAACAAACTGCCAGCTGCGTTGTTTCCACAAAGGCAGTTAACACAAGCGATTGCTTTTACCCTCTGAAGCATTGCCATCCTTCAGAGTACGCACAATACACTCCAGACCATTACTTCCATACCATTTCTGTCATATCATGAATGCTTACTTTATTGTAAAAGACGCAATGACAAAAAGTGCAGTTGAAAATGTTGGATTTAAGTAGCTGATTCAATTAACTAACCCTAGTTAACATTTCTCTTGAGCAGCACTTTACCAGCTCTACACGGAGTGCAGAGCTGGTAAAGTGAATGTTGAATGAGTCATACTTTGCTAACATGTTGGAAATTTGGTCACGTTGCACATCTGATCCATGTATGAGCCTCACTGCCCATTTCATTGAGACACTATTGCACTTCTCGTGCCTTTAAGAAATGTATGTGTATATGTTTTTGCCTTGGAGCATAGGCAGACCATCATTCAGTGACTTTGTCAGTTTTGTGTATGTTCTCCTTTGTTTCCTTGTGAACTTTGATTTGTATTTGAATTTTTTGTTCAAAGATATTATTGATAACTGCCATCCTGGTTGAATTCAGCTGAATTGCATGTCCCTTCTGGTTCCCCTTACTGATGCCTCTGTTTCTAAAATTGCTACCAAGGAAACAAGACACATACTCTCACTGTAACAGGAAGTGGAGTTTTGCTGGGCTTTGATAGGTTATGAGCTCTTAAAGCCTGGATTCAGGCAGGCTGACTTCTATGATTTTGCTCTTCTGCTGCCCAACAGCAGTTTTCATGTCTGAGAAAAATCTCAAGGGTCCCCCAAAATGTTGAAAATAATTTTGCCTGTGTGTCCATCCCCACTAATCCATTTTCATTTTAAGCCCTAGGTTGTTGCTTGTTTTCCGCTAGCATTCTCATTACTGTGGCGTTTTGGGACCAATAAAATGGAGCTTTCTGCTGACCCAGTTTTAAAACTCTGGGTTTGTGTTTTGGTCTGGACAGACAGATACTTAAACTTGTGAAAAGACCACCACAGATGAGCACCTTCCCTTCTTGACAGCGATTTATCAAAGTCATCCTAGAAGCAAGTCTCGCCACTCAACAGCCATCTTGTTGACAAATTTGGGCAGTTATTTTGATGCCCCTTTTTATAATTGTAGAACAAGTCTGAGCTCTTATTTTCAGTAGTCACTGGAACAAAATCAGAATGTACAGAATCCCTGCTCATACAGATTTCAATTCACTCTAAAATAAGAATTGAAGAGCTGTTCCTTTTTTCCCCCTCGCGTAAGATATGCATGTACTTGGTGTATGCAGTTTCTCAGTCAGTATCTCTGGCTAATCCCATTAGAGCACTTGAACCACATGCCTTGATTCTTTCTGGTTACAGATTTAATTGATCAAGTGATAAGGGCACTCTGTTATATCTTTATGATGAGTAGATGTGGCCTCCAACACATAGCTGACACTTGTAAATCTCTGCTGTGCGTAACTGCAAGTTTATCAACTGGAATTGGCTCGTGTGGTTTCCAGCTTGGATGCTGATTGGCTCTTTTCCTGTTACAGAATTCTCCTATAGAGTCATGAATGTTTGCGTGCCATGTCTCTGATGCTGTCAATTACAAATTTAAGTTAAACTGAAGCCATCTCATACATACACATTTAATAGCTTTATCTTCTTGGTGTGGTTACTTTTCACATTGTTAATAATAATACTGTCACTACCATTATTTCCATTAGGCATGCACCAGTTCAACCTCTTTCATTTCCAGTATGACACTAAAACATTGACTTAGAGCATCTGCTGATTTGAAGAGTTAAATAGTAAGCTGTGGTCTTCATTGTGGGGAACAGACTGGTAATTGATCTTTTATGTTTCACAGGGTGTCAGTATAAAATGTACCAGATAAATACATCCAAGAATACATTTATTCATTTGGTATTTATTTGTAAAATAATAAATAACACAGTGACAAAAGCAAAAACAAAACCTAAAGTATCTAACATTTAAGACGAGTGTGTATTTAGGATATTGTGCTTTTTTTATAGTTCTGTTAGTGAGTTGCTGTGAATGCACCTCGCACAATAATGTAACACAAACTTGCACAACATGCTCACGATGCATGTTGGCAGGAGAAGAGTGAAGTGAATTAATTCCATGTTATTTTATCATAATTGTAAAAACATCTTTTTAACAAGTATCACACAAAGAGCATAATGAGTGAGAGAAGCCAGCAACCTATACATCAACATCATCTTCACTTTTCAGTCATTGCAGCGCACTTGAATAGTGCGGTTATATCAAACAACAATGCAAACATAAAGAGTTGCTGCTGGCATACCATCTTGAAAGTGACAAAGCTTTTACCTTCCCCCATGCTAGCAGCTTATCCACCACTGCTGACAAGAATGTTGCATGAACATGAATATCTATCTCAGCTTTTTTGGTCTGGTTTGGCCCAATACCTGCTCCAAATTACTACGTCCCTAGTTGCTTCAGAAGCTCATGTTGTGTTCTGACAGCACGATTGCCTTAAATTCGTGTGTTACCTGATTTATAAAAACACTCATGCACAGTGTTTGCGATTAATCGTGTGTTGTGTTTTCACGGGCAGTTTGTGTAGACAGAGATTATCTGAAACTTTGCTTAAACACTTGTCTGGACAGAGATTAGTGTCGATGCAGCCTTACTCAACCTCTGAGGTGTACGGATATCGGCCACCTGTTAAGCATGTTGTAAACCTTAGTGCTCTGTTTTTCCTCTTCTGTCTCATTCAAAGATGGACTACCTTTGTTTTGTTTAGGTTTTTTGTTTTGTTTTGTTTTTTGTTAATGATGAAAAGCTGGTATGAAGGTGAACAAGTTGAAGTATTATGCACAAACACAACAGAATGGCAAGGAAGAGAACAAGACCTGCTTGATTGCTCTGTTTGGCTGGCTTGACAGTAGCTGTTGCACAGGACAGACAACCAGGCTATTATTGTTAGCAAATCAAGTGATAACCCGTCAGAAGTACCGAATAATGAATTATGCTTAGTTATCAAGAAAACCCAAACTAAGTAAAGGTAAAATGCATATTTGTGTCTTAACAAGAGTCTTTGTGAAAGGAGAGCGCAGCAACAGTTGTTCAGTAGCCCTTATGCTTAAAAATATGACTGAGTACTAATAACTATTCAGCAACATGCTTTACTATATTCCTTTAAATGACTGCGGTGGTTTGCAGGTTGTTATTGTGCCTGTTTACTAATTGACCCTGCAAATCTATTTAACTGCTCAATTTCAGTTTTGTCTTTTTAGAGAAGCTGTACTGAACATGTACTTATTGAAATTAATTTTGTGTGTATACCGTGCATTTTTTTTTTATGTGGGTTTTTTTGTTTTGTTTGGGGGGGGGGTTGTAGGAGTTTTTGTGTGTGTGTTTTTTTTTTTTGTTTTGTTTTTTTTTAACATTTGACAAAATTTGACCTATAGTTTTGGGTAGAGTGATTATAGTACACTTTAAATTTATAGGATTATGTTGTGTACAGCAGTATAAGTTTGTGGCGCTGATTCTATTTTTTGTAGAAAAAGGTGTATGGCTGTTATTTCAATAGAATATATGGATAAATTTCACATTTGTTTATGTAAGGGGTTGTCTTAAAAAAATGTTGTGATATTTACACCGTTGCCAACATTTATGTGTGCAGTCCCTGTTATACATTGAGGGGAAAAAAGTGTTCGTGTGTTTTCTGCTCTCATGTGTTATATAATAATGCAATCCAAAGGTGCCTGGCGCAGTGTTGCAGTACTGTTTGCAGATTCATCTTTAGCTGAAATGGAAGGATAAAACAGTTGTGTTGGTCGTAAGAGAGAAAAGAAGCCTTTAGCTGCAACTCGAGCACTCACTCTGCCTGCCTTCTGTCAATGCAGCGTCTCCCCTCCCCCTCTTGTACTGAGAGTGTGGTCCTTTTAGGTAAACAAGCATGGCTACTCCTATTTCTTGCATCTGCCTGTCTGGCCCCCCCTTTCTTCATGTTTAGTTTTTTTCTCTTCCTCCCTGTTTGAGTTGTGTAAATCTTTTATAGCCGCTCTGTTCTAACAGTACAATCTCAGTGGATACTCAAATGGCATCGGAAGCCCTTTGAAATTCAGTCTAGTCCTTTGCCCCCTCCTCTGTCCTCGAAGCGAAATGGAACAAAATGGCGGGCCCCAATGCTGCTGTTTCCCTCAGGGACTGTAGAGCCTCGTTTCAGGTTTTAGAAGGTCCTGATGGTTGATGGAGTCTTTAACTCGTGTTAGATTCTGCTTACTTGCTAGCCTTCCGCTGCAGCACTTTTGATAATATTTTCTCTTCCCTGAGTCTCCGCACATCAAAGGGAAAAGGTTTCTACTCTGGCATGCTGCTACTTCTCCAGAAATGTTTTTTTTTCCTTCTTTTTTTTTCCCCACCGACTTGGCTTTTGATCTTTCTGATCGAAGCTTGAAAAAGGAATATTTTGCAGTCTTATTTTCCAGGGAAACCTATTGATATGCTCAATTATAATTTTTAGACATGCAGAAAATGTCAAAACTTAGATCACACAGTAGTATACTCCAGGGTTCGATTTATTTAGAGGTCATAAATGCCGTATGGCGTGGGCTGACCTATGCCCTGGATAGTTTGCCTTCTGGCTAAGATATCTGTAGGTGCGTAGGCCAATGTTTAGTCACACTTTTAGTTTCATTCTGATTGACTCCAAAGAGGCTCAGGCACAGACAAAGTAAACCTAATGTTTGTACGAGCATGTCTTCATAGTTTCATTTTTATGTTTTTCTAGATATGCTATTGTTCACATTCTACATATGACTCCACGTGTGTCTTAAGGAATAATTAATAGTTGAAAGTCTTGGCTATAAAAAGCTTCATCTCATTTGTCCATTCAAACTGAAAGTGTCTGAATTGGTAACACTATTAGGCAAATGGCTGCATTCTTCAATCTGGGCAGGCATGAATTAGGGGTGTTGCAAATCTGGAGACAACAGTTGGTGTTTGAGTGTACTGCTGAGCAGTAGACTGCATGGAATGATGCATTATCCATATGTGGGGTTGGAAATGTCCTGAGGTTAGTCGGCCAGGTCTCTAAGCTAATGGCGCAGACAGTCTGTGTGATGCGTCCCTCTGGGCACCGCTGTCCCGGTCTGTTCAGATTGTCTCTGACACACGGGGAAAAGACATGACAGGGTGCTTATCTGATCTCTCACCTTCTGTGTTTCTCCCTTCTAATTTACAGATTATTTTAAATGGCTTTTCCATGTCCTTCCAGATCTTAAATGATGCATTTGTGGTTTTAAACCCTCTGAAAAGCTGTGTTTTCTCAGTCAGAGGCTTTTGTGAATGCCATTAGCTCTTTAAATGGCTTTTGTGTAAATCACTGTTTTAAAGATGATTTGTCAGAGCCGTTGTTGCTGCCTGTAATGTGGTTCTTCTGTACAGATGTACACTTGGAAGTTGGTGGCTTCTGCATAGACAAGCCAGTGTGGTCATAGCAAATTGGCAGGCATGCAGCCGTCTGCACGAAGCCTAATGTGGACCTTCTTAAGAGTTATGTTACCCAGACCAAAGTGGAACCTTTCATACTTAGAAACGTATAATACACCACTGTACTGCTGAGCTTGCAATATACCAGTGTAAGCACAGTGGAACAGAGAAGAGGAGAGAAACTATTTGGATTTGCTGTGCAAATTCCCATCAGTGTTCAGTGCTCTTTCTACATGACATATTAATAGAAGAATCATGCCACACTGATTGTAAGCACTCTATATGAAAGACATTTTGGGTCTGTTCTTTTCTGTTCACTGCAGTGATCTTGTTTTTTGTCTGTTACTTACCTTTGTCATCTTCTGATAAAATAAAATATGTTTTGGTTTTATTGCCGAGTTGAGAAATGGTTTCATTCTGACAACAATTATGCTCAGAGGCCCACAGCTATATCAGCTTTCTGCTGTCCTGTAGTGCCTTCTTTATTTTGGGACTAAGCTATAAGCTTAGACTTGGGTAAGGGGGTTAGGACAATGTGCTGAGTGGGGGAGGGTAGAGTGGGGTGGCCTGGCTGAATCTCAATCACAGAGACCCTTTCGCGGGAGCAGTGCTGGCCTTTTGATGGGCCAGCTGCAGCCATTCATGCACCCATTTACATTGAAATGCAACAACAGGAAGGGGGGAGGGGATGGCTGTAGGGAGATGGGCCTCTGCGCCTGTGCCGGTGGGATGTGAATGAAAAGTAAAGGCAAACCTAAATACCAGAGAGACAAGATCTGCACGTATACATGCATCCATTATTCCCCACCCCTACCCCCAATGCTGCGGGGTAGTATATGTAACACAAAGGGTCTGAGCACCCTTTTTGACTAGTACAAGCATTTTCACAACTCTGCGGTTTTCTGTCTTTACAATCAGGCTGGTTGCTATAAAGAGCTTGTGATTCTCGCCACTGTCCATGTTAACAGTACTCTTCTCTTCACCTATTGTTAATGTTGTTGTACTTTGCCTTCTTCATTTTTTTTTTTTTTGGTAATTGCCTTCCGTTGTGTGACATATTTTGTCAAAGCTTATTTATGGATCCTGCATGGGCCATGAAGTTTCAAGTTCTTGTTTCTGGCTTGCTGTAATGGAGGTCATTGCTCTATTGGTAGAAGAGGCCTGGTCCATTATTCATTAGGGGCTTCAGACATAAACTGTAGTTCAGACAAATGAGGCCACTGTGTCATTTTTCTGAGTTCCTCTAGCTTTCCAGGGTAACTTGGATGTCCTCGTAGTTGTGCATGTGACACTGTTGAAGGATATTGGGGGAATGCGTTAAAGCCATGCTTAGACTGGCCGTAGCATTGCATCAAAAGCTGCAGGCTTTTCAGTCTGAAACATGAAAAAAAACACAGATGAAAGCTTGAACTCTTTCTCACAGCGCACTGTAACATCCTCTAATAAATATACATCATTGGCCTTTCATATATGTTTAACTGCACATTTATTGGCGAGAGACCTACTCATGATTATTCAAATGAATAAATTATATGCATTTGTACAATGGTTCTGTTATTTACAAAAGAGTTACTTATCCGTATTTAAGGTACTCTGCTAATTTTACACCCGAGACCAAATTTAGAACATTTTATGGACATTTCCTGTTCAGTAAAACCTTTATTGTGACTTTGTTGAACTGGTATGTGAAGGATGTTAGTGAAGCTCTTAACAGTTAACAGCTAGGACAAGTGAGAAGAGGTCACGTGTACGGGACAGTACATAAACTACATATGTCTGGAGCTTATCATGAAAGTTTGGGGAGGTAGAACGATAACACAACTTCGTCACTTTCTGTTTTGTGCAGTCTCACATAACCACATTTCTATTGTCCACGTGTTTGCAGCTGAAGGTGCGCCCACAGGGTTTGTAAACCATACATGACACACAGGCTGGGGAGAAGGAAAAAGGACAAAGCTGCTGCTGTAGACAGAGTCACTTTTTATGATGACTTAATTCTAAAATATACCAGAATTGCAAGTTATTTTTGTCAGTATTGACATTCACAAGGAGGACAAGGAGGCAGGTCCTCCGTACTGGTAATTTTTTTGTTGAGGTTTGTTGGTTTGTCTCTGTTAGTTGCTGGATAAATGGAAAAGCTAGCAGACCCATTGATACGTAACCTAGTGTAGAGGTTAAACATGAGAAATAAAAGAACCCCATTAAACCGTGGTAAGGATCCAGATTACTTTCATTATAATTAGGACATAATGTGCTGGGCAGACATAGCCATTTTTTAATGTTTGACAAAGGCCTTTTGTCCTTGATTAATTATTTGGTCTGTAGGACAGATTTAGGGTGACTGTAGGTGGTTCAAAACTGCTTCCATTTGAAAATGATTGAGGCTGCTGCGCACCGCTCTTCAAGTGCTGCAGAATATTTTTTTTTAATCCTTCCTGAGATCTGTATGTTGAGACCACCCAGTCTCACAGGAACATTTCTCTCAACCTCATGGCTTCATTCTTAGCCTGACATATGCCATAAACTCTGGGACCATATCTAGACAACCTTTCCAGAGTATTTTAGTCAAACACAGTCCACTCAAGTTGTAGAAGTATCTCAAGTCCTATTTGCAAAAGTAGGATGCACTGTAATGGTCACAACAAAGAGCAAATTTTAATCCACGTGATATAGTTGCTTATGTACTGAGTTTCATTTAACATAAACTCAAATTCCCCCAAATCCCATTTCTCTGTTATCAGCCAATCCTGACATTAATGCCCTGCAGTTTGGCAAAAAAACTGAAACTGTTGCTCATTCTCCAGTAGTGAATTAAGTAGCAAGGGGTTTTCCTGCCTTAAAATGTCCCTTTGGGGGGAGGAGTGACTGGCTACTGTAGTTAACATGATTGTCTATTATGCTGCAGACACAGAGCACAAAAATATTATGGAACATGTATTTGTAACCTGATTGATATAAAGCTGTGCACTTTTAGGGGGTTTACATTTTAACATATTCTAAACAAATGTCAATTATACTGAAGTACATAACAAATCTGATTCATTTTTTTATTTCAACATTTTAAGTGTAGAGGGAATTATCTTTTGGGGCTAACAAAAAAATTCCCTGAAACCAGTAGCTAATGTGTTTAACCCAGCTGTCATCATGCAATGGAAAATCACATCATCTCAGTCAGCCTGCAACAGGGACTTTCCCTGCTGAATATGTGGCAGCTCAGAGCAGTTTCTTAAAGCTACAGGCTAACATGTGTTTGGCTCTCAGACTGGGCTTGTACGTCCGCATTGTATTCCTGTGTCACACACTGTGACGATACTTCACAGATGTTTGTTTTTTGCCCAAAAAGGAAGCAGTCTAAATGAGAAGTGGAAAACAGGAGAACAGGAAATGTATAAGGCATTTGAAGTTGGTCTGGAGCAGCCATTAATCTTTCCAGCATTCGCTGTGTTTGTCTTCCAAAGCCTGAAACAGTCGCAGATCTGTGATTGGATGACTGCAGTTAACCAGAGACTGATCCTTTTTTTTGATGCTAAAACCTTCTGTCCTATAAATATACTACCTTGTTTTTGTGCCCATCTGTGTGTTTGTGTGTGTGTGTGTGTGTGTGTGTGTGTGTGTGTGTGTGTGTGTGTGTGTGTGTGTGTGTGTGTGTGTGTGTGTGTGTGTGTGTGTGTGTGTGTGTGTGTGTGTGTGTGTGTGTGTGTGTGTGTGTGTGTGTGTGTGTGTGTGTCACTCATACTCCCTGCATTGAATCTTTTTATAGAAACGGCAGCTAGCAGTGTAATCTCTGGTGTGGATGTAGGACAGTCTTTTATTCCTCCTCATTACTTATGCAAAGCCAGTTTTCACCCACAATTAGAGCATAGCCTGTTTTGAATGTACAGTTTTTTTTAGAGAAAGGTGTTGGAGGAGGACCACATTAGTGCTTTAAAGTTTCAGCACTTGTACTAGAAATTGTGCATGTGTGCGATCTTGTTGCTTCTCCCTTTAATATAATTCTAAAACCTATTGCCTTATTTTCCAATGCATAATTATCTTACAGGATTCTGTTTACATTAGTTTTGTGAGCACAGCACAGTTTTGTGGGTTTTTGAACTGCAACCCCCCCCCCCCTCCCCCCCATTACGTTCATCCTCCAACAAGCACCTCTAAGACATGTAGCAAAATATGTTTTTTATTATTTAGCAAGCGAGCTCTCAAGGCTTTGATGTTGGTGCCAAACCCTTAATTGTTACCCCTTAAAGAACTTCTAATGTGCTTCTATTTTAAAGTGCCTGTTTAATTTCCTGCAATTTTTGTCAGAAACTATTGATACTTCAGATGTCATTAGAACCGGTAAGCTTTTGGGATCATTAGGTGTTGTTATATATGTTAAAAGAGTGTTTGCAGAAGGATATAAAAAATAAACTTATCAAAACAGACCTGTTTTGCTCATATCCTGCGGCATATTTTTATTTTTGGAATCTAGCTTTGCATACTTGTTCAAAATCATGCTTAAAGGTAGAGGCCCTCTGTTCATCCTTTGTCTGAAACAAAACATCTTAGCTTCCTTTAAGCTGTCTATCTTCTGATTGGTTGCACCTTGCAAACAAAAGGTTTGAACAGTGAATGGATGGAGCTGCTGTGCTTAGAGAGAGCTGTGTGCTTTTGTCATTAGGGATATCCTGTCTTACTGGTATTAAATCAAAGAGTAGAAAGAGAAACTCTGAAAGTAAGGGTTTAGATTAGTCTAAACCATGAGATTTATGATTTATAACTTGTACATACACACACCTTACTATTTGACACTGGCAATTTAATTGCATGTAAATAATGACAGAAAATAATGAAAAGCATAGTAAATTCATTTTAAAGCTAGTGAGTTTTTTTTTTATGGTCCCTTCTCCGGGGTGTTGGTCCTTCAGAATAAATAAAGGTTTAATAATGTCTCGCTTGCGTCCTTTGCCATGCCAGTGCAACGTAATTTTCCTCAATTCGATTGTTGATTTGTACTTGTATGGATATGCTCTTCATGTAGCCATTTGCCACAAATGCATGCTTGTCATACTCACGTGCAACATATCTGTTTAATTTCATCATATTGCCCTCTGTGATTCCTGGATAGATGATATTGTCTGCTGAACTCAGCCCCGCTGTGCGCTGTTATGCTGCTCTCTCACACATTTGGCTCGACTCCACTCATGTCCTCTTGCTTTCCACATCCCAGCCCTCTGTTCTCTCCCCTCTCTCCTGCTTCCACTTTGCCTCAGCCACCATTTCCTTCGCATTTCAGAGCCCAGAAATATGCTTGCACGCTGCATCCTCACATGCTCATCTACCCTCTCTCTGACAGTCTCCTCCCCCATCTCCACCTCTATGCAGTAGCCTTGGTTCCTCAGGAAGCACTGTGCAGGAGGCTGAGGGTGTTGAACCTAACTGTTTGCCTTGTTTCCTACCATGACAACAGTTGATAGTAAATTATAAGCACACACCAACAGGATTAATGTACAGTAGAGCTGGGCGATATATCGAGTTTTTAAAAAATATCGATATATTTTTATACGAGATATAAGATGTGACAATATCCTTTATATCGATATAGTCTATGTTACGTTATAACTATACTTGTGGAGCCGCAAGTTTACCTCTATTTTGTCCACTTTTGTCTTTACGCAACATTACTCGACCTCGCCCCTCCTTCACTGAACACAACTCCCCCTCCTCCCCCATCGCTTCACCTGCAGCGACAAGATGGACACGGCAAATCTCCGTTAGCGAGTTACTGCGCATCGCCCCGTGCGGGGCTGGACGCCGTCAACGTGTTAGCTAGCTAACCACGCTAACGCCATGCAGCCCAGAGGCGCTGCACAGCCTAAAATCCTTTCATTTTCTCAAAAGTTGACAGCCGCCTTATGTATGAATTCTGGTTGTGCTTGATGGCCGCGAACCTATTTTATGTGGTACACGGCGCTCAGCAATCTGTCAAAAAATGTTTTAGTACCACTTTGCTAAGCTACGGAGCTGCACCGGCTTGATGGATTGTCGGAGCATTACGGCTACCGAGGAGCCTCGCGGAGTGATACGTACTGTGCTTCAATGTAATATTACCGTATTGTGTGTAAGGACCATAAATGGCACCTGTTAAGAGACGTGGTTACGAAGAGGATTTCAAACTCAATGCTGTCAGTCACGCAGTAGAAGTTGGGAACAGAGCAGGTGAAATCTTTGTTATTATGCTCAGCGTCTTTTAGTTTACATTTTGACTGCACAATTGTGAGCTTTTTGTTACGCACAAAAACAACATTGTTTTCTTTTATTTATGGAGCATTATTATTTAATAAATGCTGATAATTTATTTTTGAGTAAATTTTGTGTACATCTATGCTCTATGTAAATAAAAATGCCTGTGTGACATCTGGGACACAGCTTTGACTAAGAACTCTCTTTTTGTTCTTACTTTATGGCTAAAAAAAAAAAAAAATCGAGATATATATCTTGTATCGCCGTCCAGGTAAAAAATATCGAGATATGAATTTTGGGTCATATCGCCCAGCCCTATGTACAGGAATGCAAGTCAAAAGGCTGGTGGATTTTGATGTCGAAGCATAGGCACTATATAAAACTTAGGGTAAAACTGACTGTTTCCTTTTTACTGAGCATAATATAATCAGAATGTAAGTATAAAGAGTTGCCCAAGAGCAGTTAAAGGTTTCTGCATTTCTGGATTTTTATATTTCTACAGGATGAGTATGTGTCTTGTTTTCTTAAATTCAGTTACCTTTGCTTCATATAGGGAGCTTTAGGTAGAAAGATTTGTGCGAAGTGAGGGGAACAATTTTCACTCGCGTACAAGTGCACCTTGATAAATAAAATCAGTGCTGTGTTGTAATACTGCCGTTGCTGTTCTCTTGGTGATGTATTAATAGTTTTTTTTTGAGTATTAAATGGCCACTATCCAGACTGCTGTGTTTTTCTGCTCTAGTGAGTGCATGGCAGTCATACCTCCACAGAAAGAGTGGAGAGAGTTAGTAGCTTGGTTTTCATCCATGAGATTAAAGTGCTCTGCAGCAACCTCGTGTGCAATTTGTCTTCTTGCGTCTTAGGAGTAAGAGAAGAAGAAAAAAATACACAATGCTCGTGGGGTGTATGTGTTCATGATCAATATCTTTTATTCGGGATACTGCATGTTGTCATAGCATTTTTAGCTTCAGCGACAGATCTTTAGAGGGTAGTATTTGCTTAACAGAAGCATATATAGCCAGAGACTAATGTAGCTGTTTCTTCCATGCTTTCCAGTAGTTTCCCTGCTTTAACGCATACACACTGTGTGTTGGTGCTTAGACAGCTTCCTAATGGGAACGAAATGGGAAATCTAAGAGAAACACAGTGTTTGTGTGTGGCTGCATAGGGTTGCTACCAGTAAACTCAACAGAACATGTTGAAAGTCTGAAATGGCTTCTTGTGAATTGTGTGGTTTCGTGCAGTTACTCTTACCAGTATATAAACTAGGACGTGTCTTCATACCTGTTTTCACTCATGATTCTTGTTTTACTCACATGTAGCACACAACAGGAGATGTTTCCTATCAGACCTAATCTGATATCTAATACTGAAAATGCTCCGTGATGAGTGTTCATCTTCTAACTTTCAATAACCTGGGTTACTGGGCATTCATTGAAATGCATGTTGGTCTAATCCTGATTCATAAATCTGACTGGGTATTGCCAGTAATGTGGGCCAGTCTGTTGACTCAAGTTCTATGTCGTTCCTTGTTTACTTTGTCACATGTCAGATGCAGCTCACGGGAGGGCTAATGAAGCATAGAGGAAGCTAACAGCAAAGAGGCAGCAGATTGGAGATATTTTGTTCCTGCTTCACTAACTTTTATTTCTGTGTTTGCAAAAGTTTTTTACTTAACTGCAAACTGTGGGGACGTCAAGGGGGTCATGAATGAAAAGCTCCAGCGATGATGCCTTGGCTTCTCTTAGTCTCTTCAGTCAGATATTTTAATAGGCAGATGCTTTTAGAACTAATTGGGAAGCTTTTATTAATAGTATAGTGTTAATATAATGTGTATGTTTTGTTTGTTTTTTAAGTAAAAGATGTAGAGAATTGCTGTACATTTTAAAATACATGTCTAATTATAAAGTTTAACTTACAAAACTTACAGCGTTCCCATATGCTGTGGCCCTTTGGATGTACTCGGTATGTCCATACGATATTCAGACTCTTTTACTACATTTTCAAGCATGTTTGGAGTCTATGTAGCCAATGCTGTTATGCTACATACTGTCAAACTCAGAAATCCCTTCTTTCTACTAGCACATATATCTGATGAAAGGCTGCAGAATTAAAGCACTTCTAAATGGGATGATTCTTTTTGATACACCCCTTAATCTCACTATTGCAGTATTTTAGCTCCACAAATTTTTTTGTGTGTCTGTGTAAGTACTTGATGACTATGACTTGTAGAGTTGTTTTGACTTTTGACTGTGTTCTGATGTATTATTTTACTAATAAATACAAATTTAGTTCTTGCGTATTTTTTGGATGTCTTTATTTGCTACAGACTTTTGCGTTTAAGTCAAGCCTGATGTTATCTTAAGGCACTTTCACATAGGATGCGGCCATTTAAGGCTGTGCGATATGACCAAAATCTCATATCCCGATATAAAACCTCTATTGTCCCAATAACGATATAAATCACAGAAAATGTAGTATTTTCTGTAAATTCTGTGAATCTCGGGTAGGTGAAGTGTTTCCAGCTGGGTGTTGTGTACCTGTAGTCAAGTGTTTTACCGATGCATGAAACTACACATTTTTAGACATAGGTTGTAACCGCCGCCGTTTTCTTTGAGTATTTATTACACGGCGTGCTCTGGGGAAAAGCCTGTTCTAACGTTTGAGTCTAAGGTTTATTTTTTAGCACCTGACGTAGGGCTGGGTGATATGCCCTAAAATTCATATCACGATATAATTTGAAGCATGTGCGGTAATGATATATATCGCAATATATTCTTTTCTTCTGTATAACGTATTAAATGAAGACAGAAAACTAAACAGCAGTGGCGTTTGCAGGGTTACTGAAGTTGGATTACCTGGTATATAATGTTGTGCTACGTGATTGCTAGCAACACAGCTATGTTAGCATAACATTAGCACAGTAAAGCTGGAGGATGAACGCCAACTTTTTTTCCACTCTATAAAAGTTAACGTGAGGGATTCTGGTGGTCAGGGACAAATGCAATCGCATAGCAGGATGCTATACACGGGGCAAACTTCAGTCAGGAGAACAACTGAGATCATTCATCCACAACCACACGATGAAGGAAAACATTCTGTGCGTATCAGAGTTCGGTGAACTCTTTTGACACAAGTTTACGTGCAAACATGGTAACCCCAAGAGCCTTTGAGTAAGTGATTCCTTTCAACAGCTCTCGGGACCTCGGGAGGAAAGCAGTGTTGTGGAAATGACACACTATTCACTAGTAGGGATAGTTACAAAGCTTTCTTCTTTTTGAATGCGAGATACATGTTGTTTGTCTTGTTTTGTAATAATTAAAAAGAATTGCTCGACTTCAAGGCTCGCAAAATTTCAAAATCTCTGGTAGCCCTTCGGGCAGGCATTCTTCAGTTTTTGGTAGCCCAAAATAAATTTAAGTAGCCCAAATAAAAAAAGCAATTTTTTATGTTTTGTTTCCTTTATTGTACTTTAAAGTATAATATTGTAACGGAAACAAAAATTAATCAAAAAATCGTTAAAATACAAATCACAACAACTGTCTAGAAATTACAACCATCAACTCAAATACTTGGTTCAAATTGAACAGAAATTTTTGTTTGAATAGTAAGCTAACGATTGATAAGTCGATGTCAGAGGAATTGGTGCGCAAGTAATCGTCACTCACCAATCAGTGCTGCCGCTCTCTACACACCTTTCCGCGATCGCAAAATGAAAGTGAAAGTAAAAAGCAAGCGCAAATTCAAACGCGATTTCAATATGTCACATATTGACAGTGGCTCATGATGCCAATGACATAATTACCCAGCTACATTGGCGAAAGAATGCAAAAGCATAGACATATATTTTCCTTCCTATGACAGCCCGACGGGCAGGGCAGAGATAGATTTTGGTAGCCCGACTGGAAAAATTGCTAGCCCCGGGACGTCGGGCTAGCGATTTTGCGAGCCCTGGACTTAAAAAAAAATGTACAAGCAGAGCGCAGTGGTCAGCACAACACAAATTTTGGGCCATTTAGTCTAGCTAGCATTTAGACCATGCCGCAACCTATGTGAAAGAGCGTTTAGACATAAAAGAATAATCATCAGTCTCTTACCACCATATAAAATGCAGTATTATTTTACTATGCTATTGTGTCCATATTCTGTATCAGCAGATACCTGAAGTCAAATTTGTCTAGTTAGACTGGTGCCTCCCTAACTTTTACATTCGCCATTCTTAAAACCAACCCAAATCAGCTATGTTGATCATCAAATGGACTCTGTTAGCAGGGATAAATATCTACTCCCCCTGCGTTGGACATTGGCATTTTTACATGCTCTGTTGTCAGTTAATGTGTAGGTTTTAGTGCATTTGACAATGGCTCATGTCAGCTATGTGGATAATAATAATATTCTATCACACATCAATGCTGCAGATCTGTACTGTCCAATAATTGTTCTTATCATGTTATCTGTATCTTCTAGAGAGGCATGCTGTTTTATGGAGAACAGACTGTGTGTTTAAAGAAATCCATTTCATAACCGTGTGTAGAACTGGCAAGCAGGCTTTGTAGCTGGATATTTGATTTAGTGTATGTGTTGAGACAATGTGTGTCAGCTGGAGATATTTATTTAAATGCCTGCTTTTTTACTGGCTAAGAAATGTGTGGGTGAGCGGATGGCTGCAGGCTTTTAGAACCAGCACAGTTGACTCGTTCTGTGGTGTTAGAGCATGTGCGGGTGTTTATGTACCATGTGCTGCTACTCCTCCATTTCCAATATTCATAGAGCTCTGTCTTTCACTGAAACCATGGCAACAGAAAATGACAAATGGCAGAACTGTGGAAATGCTCAGGTTGTGTGCGAGGCTTAATGGCAGCGCAAGCTTTCTCGGTTTAAACATTTTTTTTTTTGTGTGTAAACTGCATCAGTGAACACCATGGCTGGTCTTTTCTTACTCTACAATCCTATTGTTTAACACGAGCGGCACAATAATTCCATTTTTCATTTTGCAGTCCCATATCTTAGCTTTTAGTTTAGTATGTTTGCAGACAGCAGTGTGTGTAGTCCATCAGACATTGCAGTGCAATTTTCGGCTTTGTGCGTCTTTTAAAAAAGGCAAGCAGGAAATATTTGTGTGAAACTAGCCTACAGCTTTAAGTGAAGAAAAGCCATTTCTAATAAATGGAACAAAAATATTTCAGATGAACAAATAGTAAAATGCTGGTTTTCCTATTACAGACAATAGATGTAATGTGATCTTATTGTATGTGTTTGCAATAGGATCCTAAGAAAGAGACTAAAGGTGTGTGTGTGTGTGTGTACCTGAAATTTTAAGCTTAAGGAAGTTGGTCCTATGAAAACCCACTTTTAAATGACATTCCATATCAATCCCATGATATGAAGAGAAGAAACAAGCATAGCGTAGCAGGAATGTACTGATGGAGAGACTGGGTCTGAAAGCCACTGCTGTTTTTGGCAGTTTTTTCTGGAACATCAACCAGTGCCTCTGCTGTAAAATAGGACAGTGGCAGGCCAGCAAATCCACCCACTCCAGCCCACACCATGTTGACACCGATGTGCAGGTTTATATTGCAAAATATAGCAAGGGTTCTTAGAAGAAAACGTGTTTTGGATTTAACGTATTTGAAATCAGTCACTGTGTGAAATGGATATATGTGACCATGACTCCCTACAGCACCTGTTTGCAATGTTGTTATGATTTTGGCAGCTGTATATTAAGAAATTATTAGGAACATAAGATTTTCCTTGCTCCTCATTTTCATGTCTTTAACTACTGAACTCTAGTAATGTTTAGTATTCATTCTGACTGCAAAAAGTGGCTATTTTTAGCTTTAGATTGGACAAATCTTGCTCAGTCTACTTTTCTCACACCCACACTTGTAACATATGAGCACAAGTTGCATGCTCTTTTATTTTTCTCCTTTGTTTATATGGATGCCTGTGATGATTAACCAGTTGGAATCCCATGGGTGTTTCACCTAGTGAGATAAGATTGTCCTCTGCCGTAATCTTTGCTCTCGTGACGAGACCTTGGATTCAAATTTTAATTTTTAAAAAGCACCTCTGAAATATGAATTTCCCAGCTCTAGTGCTTTCATTGCGGTCCTTCATTTTAATTCTGTCTATATTGGATAAAAGGCTCTCTGGAAATGATCGTTTTTACAGTAAAACGAGAAGCATTCTTTTTCTGAAGACCACCCTGTATATGCCCTAGCTGTATATTGACAACACATGCAAGCTTCATCTCGAGTTCAGCATTTGAAAAGATGTATTTTGAATGTGAGGATTTTTTTTCCCCCTCAGTCCAGAGAGCTTGTTACCTTGACAACAGCAGTGGAGCCGTAGTGAAGGGAGCTGAGCGTGCGAGCTGAGCTTGCCGCGGCATGGCTGTGCCGAACAAACAAGCGCTGTCGCTAACTGTGTCACGAGTGCTGCTGCTGCCTTCTCATTGCAGCCCTTCTCCCCCTCCCCTCACTCCTCTTCTTTCTTTTGATATCAGGCTTTTATATAGCTGGTTTGTTGTTCAGCTGGTATCCACCCTTCACAGCCCTCCAACAGACTCTCCTTCTTATGTTTTCTAAAGAAGCAGTTTGTCCCAACTCCCTGCTTCTTTATTCACCCACTTATTCTGTTTATTTTTCCTCCGTTCTTCCATGCTGAAGCATGAGTGTATGTGGTGTTTATATTTTTTTTTATTTATTCATTTATTTTTTAAATAAAGCTTCAAATGATGGCATATGCATTGGTGGCTCGTGCTGGAGATGTGTAGGATCGCTGTGCTCTGGTCCCTCCCTGCAGAAACCAGCCTTTATCAATAATGTAGATGTTTTTGAAGAGGAGATGTGCGGTGTGCATCTCTTTTTCTCTCTCCTCCCCTTGGCCCATCCTCCCTTCCCACAGCTGTCTACCCACACCCTTCCAGTATCAGGTTTCCCCTCCAGTGTTTGCGCATAGAGGAGCAGATGACTGAATCTAATTAGTTAAAATATTACAATAAGGCCTGATACCTGATCCTTTGACATACTGCAGGCTGAACCCAGGCTGTTCTGCTGAGCTGCTGTTGCTTCATATTGTTTATCTCAGACTCAATATAACCATGGGTTTATCATCAACACCAGGCACCCTTCAGATGCTATTAATGGTTTACATGTGATGTTACGTCCATATGGGGACCCCCACCTCAAGGGCAAAGCAAGACTTTATTTCAGTACAAGCCCATTTTTTTCAGTGTGTTTTGGCAAAATGGTGGTTGCAGATAGTTATTCCAGGGTTTCCACCAGAAAAGGCATTAAGGCTTGGTGGCTGTGACTGGGAATCAGGGGAGGGTGGGTTGCAATTTAATGTAACATTCAATTACTGTGGCTTTATCCACCCGTGAAACAGTAATTGTGTGCCACAGACGAAACAGCAGACACAGTGGGTGAGAGGGTGACAGAGTTTGTTTGTTTGTTTGTTTTTTACCCTTTTCCTGAACTTTGTGCAGTGTGGAATTTGTGGACGTACGTGAGCAGATGTCTGTTGAACAGGTAAAACTATATTAGGTTACTAAGTGAAGAGGCTCATCTAATTCTGGCTTTGATTTAAAAAATATTTATATACATGATGCTTAATCATAGTACTTAGTACTTTCAGTTAAATGTACTGACTTGCCATTTAGTTTGATCACAGCTCCCTGCGAACAGAGTATTGCAGTTAAAAGCTAACCCACCCTTATGAACCCTCCTTCTTCGTGAATGGTGGATCATCTAAAGCTGCGAGAATATTTTGGGGGTAACTGAAAATAAGGTTTAATTAGATTTACAACATAGGGTAGTTAGTCTAAATATTACTGCTTATATACAGGCCATTTACCATTTGTCTCTACTGCTCTGTTATTCTCTCTGCAGTGATCCTGAAAATAACCTCACATGAATCTATGTAAAGTACCTACCTAATGTTGGCTTAGCATAACGGTTCTAGTGTAAGTGGAGTGATTATCCACAAGACGTATGTAAATAAGTGGCCCTCTGGAATCCTGCTGGGCCATATTCCAGAGGGCGTTCATGGTAATACCGGTATAATGTTGGGCAATGATAAGAAAATGAAATATCGCGATAGAATATGTGCCTTTGTTTACATATGCACATGGCAGAAAAAGCATGGCGGTGACAACAGCGAATGAGAAGGGCGAAAGTGGATCGGTGAATGAAACGGATGAACCAGAATTGGTTTGTAAAAATGCTGCAACTTCAGTGGTGTGGAACTGGTTTAGCGTTTGTCCGTCAGATACACAACAAAGCACTATTTTTGGTAGAGCGTGCTAGCGGGCCGTCGTTATTACCGTGTTTTTTGGAAAATACGACTCACTTAAAATCAATCCTTTGATTTGTCTGAAAATCGACAGTGCCCCTTATAATCCCGTGTGCCTTATGTATGAATTCTGGTTGTGTTTACTGACCTCGAAATGATTTTATGTGGTACACGGCGCTCGAACATCTGTCAAATGTTTTAGTATGACTTTGCTAAGCTACGAACCCGCACCGCTTGATGGATTGTCGGAGGATTATGGCTATCGTAGGCAGGAGTCTGGGGGAGTGATATGTACTGTACTTCAATATAATATTACCACATTGTGTGTGTGTGTGTGTATAACCTCTTTTTAAGTTTTGTGGATATTATACATGGTTATGCTGAGGATATGTCGGCCAATTTCCACTGGAAATGCCTTTTGGTTAAACTGTCAGCAAGGAATTTGCATTTGTGCTGTTAAATTTTTATATCACTTTAATGCAGATAAAAACAGCTGCTTGTTTACGTGAAAATACATTGATGGTGGGGGGGGGTTTACACTAATAAAGTTGTGGAGTTGTAAAGTATTTTGTCTAGTGTCAATTATATCGTCAGTTACATTGTTATCGCAAATTTTCAAATGCATATTGTGATAAATATTTTTGGTCATATCGCCCTGCTCTACTCTGGAAGGACCTTGCTGTTTTTAGTGATTGAAATATTGATCGCATATACCTAGGGATGGGTATTGATAAGATTTTCACGATTCCGATTCCATTTTCGATTCTGTTTAACGATTCGATTCTTTATCGATTCTCTTATCGATTCTTTTTAAAAAAGGAGAACACTAAGGTCGAATAGCTTAGAACTTTGTTTTATATCGTCTCTTTGAACAAGATAGAAATTTAGGAGTAACATGGCCTTACAAACCCAACAGTGAGATCTTAAGAGATCCACAGCCTACGGCTCTTCAAGGGGGTGTCACAGTGTCCCCAGGAAAAAAAAATGTAAATGTAAAATAATAAAATAAATATTCTTCTGTAGCAATAACAAAGTATAACATAAATTATTCTGTAGCAATTACACAAGAATATCCAGTAATGATCCTGCCTACAATTAAACACATTCACTTACCGAAAATTGGGGGCATCTGCTGTGGCAAATGGGTGCAAGGCTTTGACCACAAACTTAGTCACTGCTCGGTGACATTAGTCTATCCTGGCCTGAAAGGAGACGCTACCGGTAGACTGCAGCGAGAACTGCCAGCATCTGAGCCAGCCAGACTCTGTGTCTCTCATCATGGTCACCTAAATGCACAGTAATGGCAGGTTTTGGCAGATCGCGCTAACATAATATGCACTGTTAGTTGATTATTTACCTGCCGCATTAACGGGAGAGGACATGCAAACGTTACCGCTGCTGCTGGGTTGAGGTTCACGAGTCCGGAGCGGAATTAAAAATGCAAAAATGGCAAACAATTCCAAGGAATTGAAACAGTGGGAACCGGTTCTCAACAAGAACCGGTTTTCGATACCTATCCCTACATATACCCAAAAATTGTTCGTTGAGTTCTCTTTTTTTGAGACATGAAATGACAGATGGACAAACTGACCTGTTGTTTGTTGGCCATTGTGCTGGAGTTGTTTTGATGTGCAGGTCTCTATACCCAGGGATGCACATAAGTGGTCAGCAGGTGCACATTCGCTGTCAAAATTAAAGACGCGCACCAGATAAGAAGTTGCAACGTGTGTTTGCGTACATAAGATTTTCAGGAGGAGGACAGAGATTTGTTTAGAACTCTTAAAGATGTCAAAGAAGCAAGCTCCTTTAAGCAATTACTTTGGTGTTCCTCCACCTCCAAAGAGTCCAATCCGCAAAAGAAGCGCGTATGGTTGCAGGAGGTGAGCTGGCTTCAAACAAATGATGAACGCAAAGAGATGTGGTGCAGAATATGCCGTGAAAATCCCACTTTAGCGGACAAAAACAGTGCCTTTTATATGTACGCAAACACGCGTTGCAACTTCTTATTTGGTCCACTTATGTGCACCCCAGTCTATACCGCATTGGTTCACCCCATTCCATGTGTTCATTATTTCTAGTTTTTGCAGTACAGCTTTGTGATATCAAAGAAAAACACAACTTTTTGTTTCAGTTTCTTACCTCAGTAAAGTCCTGCAGTATTTCTGGTCTGAATGCCCTTGCACGATGCCGATGTGGCCTGTGACACTCTTTATGAAATCAGACAAGGTCCTGAGCTGTTGTTCCAGGTTGGCTTTCAGCTGCCTCTGATCTGCTCTATGATAGGACAGCCAGACACAGAGCTGACTGAAGAGGTGCGCTATAGCCTTGGGGAGCACTGTCGAGTTTGTGTTTTATGGTCCAGACTTCTGATGGAAAACAAATAGTGATTCAGGTTTGCAGAAAGTGAAGCAAAAAGATATCTGTGCCCTGAAACCTGTGTTAAATCTTGCCTGTCCTCCTTAATCCCAGAACATCCAGAGAAGGCCTTTCTCTTTACACAAAGAGAACACGCACTTCAGGTGCCATTAGTGGTCATTCACATGGAACTGTTGGTCTCTGTCCTCACTGCACACAGTGAGTCTAGTCTTAAGTTTAAACGGCAGGACATTTGCAGTGTTGATACAGCTGACGAGATGGTTAGGTAAGTAAAGCTCTCTAAATTATGCCTCCGTCTTTTTTCTTTTTTTTGTTTGCTGCAACCAAATGTTTGAGTCAGTCTAGGCGCAGTTCTATTCTCCAAGCTTCAGTGAAGAGATTTATCTCTTTCATCAGTCATAGTCTGTCAGCATCAAAGACGGGCTCTGATTCTTGTTGAAGGTCACCATTAAAACCAGGGCTGGTCTCACTAGCTCGCTCACCTTAGAGCAGGGTTTAGAAAGGCTTGTAGAAGTGCACACATGTTGTAGCTTATTGCACCGTGCCTCACATATTCTTCTGTTCCTCGCTGACATGTGACCTGCAGTGCTGCAATAAAGTTGGTGAAGCAATCTGAAAAACACTGCTGATATTTCAGCAGCTTGATAATGGTGACAGTGAAGATGCAGAAGTGAATATGCAGGCCTGTTGTCATGGTGATGCAGAGCTAGAAATGTCTTCTAATTATGCATGATCATGTTAAATGTTTGAAGTCAGCTCTGCATAGTTTGAAGGCGAGGCTTTTTACTAAGAGGAGTTAAGTGGAGCCACACTTTAAGCAGGTGTTTCAACCTGTTGATCTGCATTAGTATAGAAACAAATCGTACACAGTTGTATAGAAAACATAGAAACGTGTCAGCGTTTGGAGACTTCTACAGTCAAAAGTTAGGCTTTTATGGGACTCATGTCAGTCGGGTTAATGTTTTGTCTAAATTTGCCTGTTCAGTAGATTTTGTGCATGTGCAGCACATATGTGTCACTCTCTCATGCTCTCCTGGTGTAGCTTAGTCAACGCTCTTTATCTAAGAAGAAACCATCAGTAAGTTCCACCTTGGTGTTAGTTGGCTTTTGTTTCCTGAGCAATGCACACATATTTTGTGATTCTCACCGCAGATTTCATGTGATGATCCATTTTTCTTTCTTGCTTATTTCATTGGCACCTGTTTGATTATCTCCCTGAAGATGGATATCTGTCATCTGTTCTGCACGGTAGTTGAACTTCTTATGTCCCTCGTATTTCCTTAGCAGTTACTTCTAAAAGAATTTGTGCAAAGGGACAGGTCGGCTGTCTTTTTTTTCCGTTTAACAGAGTATAATTAAAATATAAAACACTGCTCTCTTTGATATACTCTGCAATACAGGCTGAGCAGAATCAAATATGCATGTCCAGATACAGTCAGTCCTTTTTTTAAGCAATGTATGTGTCTGCAGAAGCATTTTGTAGAAAGCTGACAAAAAAAATCTCAAATCCTGCAAAGTTCTCTGGAGAAGGTAGTAGTGCTTGAATCACGCTCAAAACAAGTTATTTGTGCAACATGTTGTCTGAGTTGTCATGCTGAAGGGGAAAGGAATGGGGATATTATTTTTATTTTTTAATTTATTTTTTAACAATAAGGGAACATATTTTCACTGTCTCTGGAGTGACACAATGCAGTGTTTTACTATATTGTACAGATAACAGTTGTTAAATTTCAAACACTTTTATTCTTAGTAATATGGTGTGTTAAGCACTATAATGCGACTCGACCGATTAACCTTATCTACCAAAGTTGGCTTTGGTTTCATCGTTATGGTCTTTGTCAGTTGGTTTTTTGTTGGCGTTTTTTTTTGTGTGTGATCAATAAGATGGATTGTCCTTATCCTGTATTACAAACTCTGGGAGGGTAGTGTTGTACTCCCTGTCTGGATTGTAACAATCCATCAATCCTGTACTTCCCACTGGGAAAGCCCCCACAGGTTCCACTCCAGTACAAACACAAATGCACATCTAACCATCATCCTCCTTACCACTCAGGCCCTCCTAGGGAGGTCTGACCTTAATCCTGTCTTGCATTCACACTTGCCACCCTGCCTGTGCTAAAAGTGAAAACAAGATGCTATTGAATTTTCCCTTTTAGCCCTGTTATAATGCATTAAAGCATATGAAATGATGAAATACGTGTGGGTTCAGATTGGAGTTTTGTCCCAAAATCACCGGAATGCCAAACCCAACACTGGGCCCCTGTTAAATACCCTCCCATGTCCCGCTGCCTAAATCCTGATAAACCCTTGTCCTCATTGTGTGGTTGGACTGGGGGCAGGGCCAACAGCAGTACACTGACTTCAGGATTTCTCTTTATGCCATTACTTGTTGACCTGTCTCTGACCTATTTCATATAGTCACTTGTTGTTCAGAGGTTGAATATTTTTTTCCAGACTATACAGTCATAAAAAGGATACTGGTGTATGGAAATTCAAATTGTGTGGACATGACATGTCCAGACGCGGAAGGTTAAGGATAAGGAAAAGTTTATCTTTGTAACATATTGAAATCACTTTGAAGCACATGAGGTAACATGTTTTGGATAAGACAAAGATATGAGTATCTAGTGTTCAGTTGGTGGAGCAAATGTGGGGACAAAATGCTTCACTGCTTTTCTCAGTTATTTAACTAAGAGATCCTTTGAGGATACATTTTACCCTCTCCGTCCATCTGAGTGTGTTGCATAAAAATATGAGACTGCTTGTGTTTTGCTGTTCAATCATTTTATATATATTATATATATATATTTTTTTTGTTATCCTTTTTCAGAATTCGTGGATTCTGCAGCAGCAGGTGTACTTTCTATTTGGATTTTAGCCCACTGACATTCTCCTACAGCCATGGAATCGGTATGTTGACAAATATAATTTTTTACTTGGTTTTTTTTAGGCCTCTTTCACTGAACCTCTACTAGCAAGAAGTTTCTTCTTAAAAAGATGTTTTATGGCTGTTTGTTTCTTTTGAGGGCTTTTTGGGATTGGGATGCATGTTGTGTGCAAATACGTTCTTTACGAGGAGAGCAGAGGAATCAAATGATATTCACATGGAGAAGTTTTCAGGTGTTTGCTATGAATTGGAGAGTTAGCTCTGAATTGACCTCTCTTTAGTTTAGGTGACCCTGTATTCATAGCTTGTTCTCCTGAAGTTCTTGACTAATTTGATTGTGATATATTTGTAGAGCCCACCAAGCATTAGATAGATTTGGATATTTTGCAAGTAAACTTGTTTTCTAGCATGAAAAGCATTCAGATGGGTTTGTTGTTAGTCCCCCTTCAACGTTGTTAGCTCTCCTTACAGGAAAATTGAAGCTTACTGCTGACACATAATGCAAACCTAAAATAACATAGAATTTAATCAAGTAGATTGGCTTAACTGTTGCATATGGCTTTTCTTGCTGTTTGAGTGTCATTCATTTTTAATATTACTGCATCAGTTTTTTAGTTTTTAACAGCTTTAAAGGTAGTCAGATGATATGATCTTGTGTAAAACCAGTTTCTATTAAAGAAAAATGAAAAAATGGATAACTCCAGCTCTGGTGCGGTGTGACAGTCTCTCCGTGTTATTCCCAACATGCCCTTTACTATCGAACATCCATTTTCAAATCCAGGTGTAACCAAATAAGCTAGAGTAATAATTCTTTTGGCATCTAAAACCAGACAAATTGGACTTGGATATACCGGATTTAACATGTCCCAGACCACTGTTTTCTTCCAATTGGGGGTAGGGCTGGGCCATATCATACCGTTCACAGTAATACCGGTGTAATGTCGGGCAATGATAGGAAAATGAAATATCGCAATAGAATATGGGTAAAACACGCATGCGCAGTGCCTTTGTTTTCATACGCACATGGCGGAAAAAGCGTGCCGGCGACAGAGAATGAGAAAGGCGAAAGCGGATTGTTGAATGAAACGGATGAACCACATTTGGTTTGTAAAAATGCTGCAACTTCAGTGGTGTGGAACTGGTTTAGCTTTCGTCCGTCAGATACACAACAAAGCACTATTTTTGGTAGCGCATGCTAGCGGGCCGTCGTTATTACCGTGTTTTTTGGAAAATACGGCACACTTAAAATCAATCCTTTGATTTTTCTGAAAATCGACAGTGCCCCTTATAATCCCGTGTGTCTTATGTATGAATTCTGGTTGTGTTTACTGACCTCGAAACGATTTTATGTGGTACACGGCGCTCGAAAATCTGTCAGATGTTTTAGTACAACTTTGCTAAGCCACGAACCCGCACCGCTTGATGGATTGTTGGAGCATTGCGGCTATCATCGGCAGGAGCCTCGCGGAGTGATACGTACTGTGCTTCAGCATAGTATTACGGTATTGTGTGTGTGTATAACCTCTTTTTAAGTTTTGTGGATATTATACATGGTTATGCTGAGGATATGTCAGCCAATTTCCACTGGAAATGCCTTTTGGTTAAACTGTCAGCAAGGAATTTGCATTTGTGCTGTTGAATTTTTATATAACTTGAATGCACTTAAAAAACAGCTGCTCGTTTAAGTGAAAATACATTGATTTTTTTTTAAATATTTTTTTGCACGAATAAAGTTGTGGAGTTGTAAAGTATTTTGTCTAGTGTCAATTATATCGTCAGTTATATCGTCAGTTATATCGTTATCGCAAATTTTCAAATCTATATCGTGATAAATATTTTTGGTCATATCACCATGCTCTAATTGGGGGTTTGCAAAAATCACGTAAAAAGTGCATGGAACAGCAAAAACATAATCCAAACAGTTTATCGATCTGATCAGCTGTTCAGAGCACCTCCTACATTGGCATATACGGCATCAAGTTGTCAGCATGAACCTCCATGTGGTTTCATGCTCACCGCTAACTACAAAAATAGGAAAAGATGTCATTTTCAAGGGATTTGCAGTTTTTTATTTCCCCCAAAGCCTATCAAAGCTCCACTGGTGCTATGGCATCATCATATGGTATGTTTTAATGCATTACTGACTAAATTGAAATAAACATCACAATTGTGTTTAGTGTTTCTATGAGGGCAAACATGTTTTGTTGCAGTGCAGCTTATATACTTACCAATGGTTTGTTTTATTTTTAAAAAGCAAACTTTGTTATTCAGAATTTTCACTTTTGCTGCAAATATATATCAGTTATAAAATGCTCTTTTTTTCTACTTATCATTAGACCCTTTACATGCACATATGTGCTTAAATGCTACAAGTAGTCGGATTTACTCTGTATTGTTAGGCATGCATGAGACTGTGCAGGAGATGCTTGTACCAACAGGCAGGCTGAAAGCTCAGCAGCCCCTGAGCTCTATCCATTGGAATGCATGTATTAAGAATAGGGCTTAGTGCAAGCCTAACCTCTGCTTTCCTGTCCCATTGTCAAAGGCTGTGTGTGTTTGTGTGTGTGAGACTGTAAAAAAGTAGGTCACAGCTCATGTAGTGCAGAACTAGCATGTGTCCAACAAAAGCCCTCCGTTACCCTCTATCTGTCTCACTCACACATGCATTGCACACGCACAAACACATCTTTATGTTTGATTAATGCGACTAGCTGAGAGCACAACCCATTTTAATGTACTTCTATCAACAAACGCGCACTGCCTTGTGGCAGGAAATGCAGTAAAGTTGGTAGCAGTTAAATATAATTCACAGATGAGATTGAAATGAAAGGGCAAAAAATAGTTGAATGTGTTGTTGTTTGGTCTTTTTTTTGTTTGGTTTTTTTAAATCAGCTGCTGAAGGTTCAGCGTCTGGACTGTCTGCACTGCCCGACACCCAACAGCTGCGAGGCTGCCTATGCACCTCTTCTTCTGCACAAATTCATCTCTCTCTGTTTTTGACTCGCTTGCGCTTCCTCCCCATCCGCCTCTCTCGCGTCTCTGCGCCTGTGGCCGTGCACTAGCAAGAGCAGCTTCTGTTTACCTCTCCGAGCTGCCTATATCTGCTTACTGTCAGTGGAAACCAAGGAAACTGATCACAAAGCTTATTATGGTGCCAGGAGTGGAGCACATTGTGTGTGTGTGTGTGTGTGTGTGTGTGTGTGTGTGTGTGTGTGTGTGCGTGTGCGCTTTGCCACTCTCCTCCTCCCTCTCCTCATGTGATGCTGGTCACATGGTTTCCAGGCAAGCAGCTCAGTAAATCAGAATCAGACTTTTATTTTTAACCGCTTTAAATCCTCCACCTGGTCTCCGTGGTTAGCAGAATTGACTGAGGTTCCTGGTGATTACTTGTTCTTTTCTCTGCCATGTGTGTTTATTATTACCAACATGACTGTTTTGGTGTCATGTCTGCATGAGTTGTCTGCGTGAGTTTTATGTGAGGTTAACAGTGATCTGCTCGTACAAATGGTGCAGACATCATTTTAGCGTTATCTTTTCTCACATTCATTTTTCTCGGCCTGAAGTAGAGATTCCTGATCAAGATCGTGTAGCTGAATGGGTTGCATAATGAGCACAGATTTTTTATAACATGACTGAAAGAAGAGGTTCTACTACAGTGCACCAAAGCCCCTACGCCGACTTCTTTATTAATCAGCATCCATACTGCGTTTTGACAGAAATGTTTAGCAAATATGTTTGTAGAACTACGTTTATGAGCTTGTGTCTTGTGTGAACTATGACCACCATTTGTCTGTCCTCACTAGTAACCACCAGAAATACCAGCTAGTTAATATAATTTTCTGTTTGCTTGTTTGTTTGTTTGTTTTATTATATGCAATTCCAGTTTTCTGTTGGTTGATGCCACCCACCACTAGCAGCCTCAACAGACGGCTGCGCCCCTCTTTCCTTCTGTGTCTGGAAATTGTAAACAAGCAAGGTGAAAAGTAAGCAGATGACAGCTGAGTGAAGCAGCCAGTTCTGCAGCACTTTGTTGTAGAAAATGAGCGGTTGTATATTGGCTGTGTCCGAGTAAACTGACACATGCGTAGCAGCATTCTGCACAGGCAGTGTGGACACTAACCTGTAACAACGAAAGGCTGCTGGCACACTAGATAAATAAATCTGAAGTTGTGTAGCTGAAGCCCCATCCACATATGAAGTGATAGACTTGTCATGTCTATCCAGTGGCAGTTCCAGGTTTGATTACTGATTAACCATTATCAGAGGTATTCTTTGATATGCCTTTTGTCGCCTAAAGTCAGGTTTGACTTTATGGTCTCTGGCCAGTATGTTGCCATTAACCACGTTCTGTGTGGACAGGAAGAACCACACAGATCTGCAGCATTTAAAATATGATTTGACTATCGAAGGATTCTAAATTCACATGTAGCACATGATTGTATCCTGTTTTCTTGTTTTTAGTCTTTCTCTGCTTTAAACAACTGATAAATTAGTCATCAGAAAGATTCCTAAGTGATGGGAACGTGTCTTTACTTCATGGCTTCTGTCTCAGTCTATGCTGTAGCCAGCCATCAGCAGTGCTGATATAATTCTTTTATCTTTCAAAAGAGGAGCTGAGAGGGGAGATGTCTGGGTGTTCGATTTGGTGCAGATGAAAGGGAAAAATTCTTGTAATCACACCTCCTCCACTGGCTCCCTCACAACTCCCCTTCTATCTCCTCTTCCTTCTCTAAAGCAGGGCTTGTTCCTCAGTGGGGATTAGTGTGAGCGGCAGCTCTGAACAGGGAAGTGGGCCCTGCCAGTCACATTACATAACTCGCCCCCGCTACTGCGGCTCGGCATGGCCCGGCTGGAGAGACGACCATAGAGGCTTTGTTTTCCCAGCCTTCCCTTTTCCTCTCCTGTGCTACTGCTCCTCCTCCCCCTGAAGCAAACTGCATACTGATGCTGTATAGAAGGAGCCTGTTTACAGGGAACAGGCAAAGCACTGTGGTATAGAGTTTGCAGAAATACGCTAATAGCCACACTGAATGGCAGAGAGCTCACATCTTAGGCATAGGAATTTGAGGTCCGCTATAGATTGTTGAGATTCAGGAAAATGGGAAGACGGGGAATGCAGTACTAAGCTTAGCTTCCTACCCAGCGGCTCCATAACAGCGTGTTGGACTTTGACTTGCATTTGATGTGAAATATTTCAAGGATCACAGGCTGTGAGAGAGTTTAACTACTCCCTCATTGTTTTTGTGTCATTGTCCTGTGCTTTTTTAGCACACTCACACAGACACCCTCTTCCCCATGTGGCAGAATGCCATTTCTAGTGGGTAGTGAGTGGGAGGCCAGTCTTCTCCGTGTAATGAAGGTTCAGACCATTTAGCACTATGAGTGAGTGGAAGTAACTCGTAGGTGTGAGAGTGAAAAGAATACAAAGCATTGCATGGCGGCAGGCACATAAACACATCTTGCAGCATTGAGCTTGCTCCTTATTAATGCTGTTTTTTCTGCCATGAATTTGGGATAGTTAACAGATTATTTCAGTGGTGAAAAGTGGTTTAAGTAATTTGGCAGAACATGATTGAGTCTTAGAAGCCATGGACATTGCAAATCCATTTATTCTGTTTGTAAGAATTTAATAGCATGTATTTAGAGACAGTTGACACCATATTTGCGAACCAACACATAATTGGGGGTGAAGAAGTTCAACTGTTATTACCTCTTTTCATAGATCATCGTTTTTGTTTTTTTGGGGTTTTTTCATAATTTCTAACTTAATTTTTGTGTCACTATATCAAGCAGTCTAGCTATGCCAGTAGGTTTTATTGAGTGTTCATTTATGCATGTGATTTTCAAACCACGTGCAATTACACTTGGTTTTCAAAAAAGGACTCTTATGAATTCCTAGGAGAGCAGAGTTCACATCAGCTCGTGGCACCAATTTCAGCCATTTTGGAAGGTATTAAATCAACATGTAGTCCAGTTTTTGTTTTTGTTTTGTTTTTTTATTTTTCAATCCTCACAGAAAAATTGACACAGTTGGTTTTTTGTTAAAATTAAATTCTACAAATCTGTATTTGAACTCTGTTGGAAGCTACAAGAGAAATGTGGTCTTTTGTTTGATAACATGCCACCTTGACTTTACAATTGGGTGATTGGGTTATATTCACAGACCACAGGCACCCCCCCCCCCCCCCCCAAAAAAAAAAAAAAAAACAAAAAAAACAAAAAAAAACCATTCCATTAAGAATGACCAAGGGGTACTGCAAAAAGGGGAAATAAATACTTTTTTCTTTTCAGCGCTTTTAACACTATTCAGATCTGGTTGCCATGGTGACTGTAACCTGCTGAACTGCTTGGCCCCCTCATCACTGCATGCTGCTATATTTCATACTGCATTTGTGCACAATCAGATTGGACATTTCTCTAATTTATTATTCTTTAGGGTTTTCTCTCTGTCTTTTTATTGTATATTTTTGTTAAAGAATGCATGCGTATACAAAATGTTATACACCTAGAGAGAGGGAGAGAGTGTGAGTGGCCAACGCATTCAATACTGTAAACATAGCATTTATATCTAATCCCGCTCCTATATTTGCTTAAAAACACACAAAATAGTGGTATCACTGCATAGTTATGAACAAAGGATGTTGGTCTGCTTTCATCTATTTAAAAAAAAAAAAAAAAAAAAAAAAAAAACATTAAATCTGCTCTTGCTGGGAGGTCATGGTTGTTTCTCAGGCAGTGTTTTCCTCAAGCTAAAATACATGTTAATACACGCACGCACAAAGAGGAAGTGTACCTGATGGTTAGACTGATTTAGGCTCACTGCTGCTTCATGATGTTGGTGGTCTATGAATTGCCAGCTACTTATTCTATCATCATCTGGAACCCTGTATTTAAAAAAAACAAAGTCTCCTTGCTGAGTCACATTTTTCTTCTTTCATTTCTTGTTTTTCGAACTGATCTTAAACATCACATCACGGCTCACTTTCATTTTTGTCATGTGGCAGTATAATTATTGTTGGATTTATTTATTGTTAGAAGATGCTTGTCATTTTGTAAAATTACAATTGTTACATTACATTACATTCTTTCTTTAAGGGGAAATCAGTTAAAATAATAACTTCCTCCATATTCTTCTAGATTATTTGTAAAAATTGAGAGGGCTATGCTCGTCTGGTTTGTATTTGTGTACTATCTCGGCTTCATCTCTACATTTTGAGACAGGCTTGAGTGCGCTTTCAGTGTGTCAGCCATGAGCCAAGTTCCCATCAAAGAGTAGCTGCTACACCAAAGACTGTGTTTAGATGTGACGGCTAATTTTAGAGCTGCTAGGCCGTTGTCCAAGGTGGGGGAGGATAAGATAACATTGAAGTAGTCCTCCCTTCCCTACACAGTTTGGTTTTGTTTGTCCATCCAATAACCCTCTTTCAGCCCCTGTGGCTGTTGTGCATAAATAGAAATGCTGGGTGGTGGTGATAGTGTGTGCAGGCCTAAATCGTATTCATATTTTCAAGCTCTCAAATGTTGTCTTAGATCTTACTGACAAGTGCACAAGCAATGACACATGCTGTCGCGTGCCAACATTGTTTGATAGATTAAATAAGTGTTTGTATAATTGGTTAAGCGAACTTCAAAATTGGTGCTAAAAAAGAGGTTTTGGTTTTCCACCAAAAGGAAGCTTTTTGTAAGTGGGATTTAATATACTTAAAAAGTACTTACTAAATGGCCGAACAGGAAAAAGCATCAACTGCTTTTATGTCGGGTAACACAGACACATTTCCTTAATGGCGTGGACTAATCATGCAGATATGCATGGTCACCCTCCAAACGCCCATTGTGAGCAGAAATAACCCTTATTATTTATTATTGAAAGTGAGGACAGTGGAAAGATAACAAAGCGATTCATGTTGTCTTGTTTTCAGTTTCATGCTTCTGTGTCAGTTGCAATGGCTTAACCTGGATTAAGAGTTGGTATAAATTGCAAAACTTAACCATATGTTTTACTGTGTTTAGAATCTGTGCTACTCAGTAAATCTCCTCTCCTAGAACAGCAGTTTAAAAAAAAAAAAAAAAAAAGGCAAGCAAAGGGCCATTAAATGTTGAATGAGTGCAGAGAGCGGCTAAGATCCGTACTCTACAGTTTCTAGCCATAATAGCACCGATAATGGACTGTGTTCTGATTTGTTTATGTCAGAAAAGCATCTGGTTTCAGGAAATTTAGCCCTGAGTGGGTGTAGATATGTTATTTGTTCTTTTATTTATTTATTTTCTGCCACTGATCTAAATTTCATCCATTCAAGCCATGCTCACACACAAACAGACCTACGAAATCCCAGTTACTCACTCACTGAGGCTGCACAACATATGTGGCAAAGCTGTCCCTGTCTGGCCCCACTCTCCAGTCCCTCTCGCAGCCACAGAGCAGTGACCTTGGTTTCAAGTAGCTATGCTCTGTTAGAAAGCCAACACCTCTCCGGGGATGGGCTGACCTTGTTGTCTGACACAGTGTAAGTCTGCACGCCCCTCTCTCTATCTCTCTCTTGTCTTTTCTCCTATTCACTCTCCCACACCTCAGTGTCAACAGCCTAAACAGAGTCCTTCTGTGTTAACTTCACCTTTGCAAATGCAGAATAGTATACTGCACAGGAGTAGCCCTCTATTGTGTTGTTTCAGTGCAAATGCAGCAAGACTGCGAAGGTTCAGCAGGTTTGGGCCTCTCCCTAGCCAGGTGTTCCTTCATCAGACAGCCTGTCCCTCTCAGTGACAACGTATGCTTTTTATAAGGGTGCGTGCAGCAGTGCACACCGGTGTCCCCTTCCTTTATGCCTCTGCCTTTGATTTCCTGCAGCTGTTCGGCTGTGTATGTGGCATGGATGGGTCTGAACATGAACACAACTGAAAGAGTTTTTATAGGTGGAGATTTTTTTTTTGTATGCTTCTCTACTAAGCTTATTTCTCTACTTCAGCCTTCTTGCTTTATATTGACTCTTTCTGTGCTTTTGGTGTTTAGTGTTATTGTTGACACTAAAAATCCCCTAGTTTTCACTTGTGGATACAAAAAAATGGGGATCAGTGTTTACGTGCACTCTAATTGTGATTATAATCATGAGCTCTGTGTGACTGACCATTCATCTAGTTCACATTAACGTCCTTAACTTCACTGTGCTGTGTTTTGAATATTGTTGGAGATGTTTTAGAAAGGCTTCTTTAGCTTCAAGGCTTCTGAGTGGGTGTATCATTGTAGATACTTTACTGACAGCACAGTGAAAGAAAAAATAAAATGCTGGCCTTTATAACTGTAACTTCTCAGCCAAGGACAGATTTTAAACATGGTCCTCAGAATCACTTCTTAGATAAAAATTCAGGCCACTAGTTTAGTTCAGTGATTGAGCGGAAGACAAATGCTATATGGCTGAAATGCAGGGGGCACCAGGTTTGAGTCCAACCAAAATGGGCAAAAATGCCCATTTAATAACGATGAACATTCTGTGACAGGCTAACTTTGGGTGTAGTGATGGATGCAGACCTAAACTTAGAAAAACACATTAAGACAATAACAAAATCAGCTTACTATCACCTCAAGAATATTTCAAGGATAAAAGATCTGATGTCTCAACAGGACCTGGAAAAACTAGTCCATGCATTCATCTTTAGTAGGCTTGATTACTGTAACAGCATCTTTACAGGTCTACCTAAAAAATCAGTCAGACAACTACAGCTCATTCAGAACTCTGCTGCTCGAGTCCTCACTAAGACCAAAAAAGTGGACCACATCAGTCCAGCTCTGAGGTCTTTACACTGGCTGCCTGTCCGTCAGAGGATAGACATTAAAGTTCTGATGCTGGTCTATAAAGCTCTGAATGGTTTAGGACCAAAATACATCAGTGACCTCCTGACCCAGTATGAACCTTCCAGATCCCTCAGGTCATCTGGATCCGGTCTTTTATCAGTTCCCAGAGTCAGAACCAGACACGGAGAAGCTGCATTCAGCTTTTATGCTCCTTATATCTGGAACAAACTCCCAGAAAGCCTCAGATCAGCTGAAACACTCAGTTTATTTAAATCCAGGTTGAAGACTCACTTATTCTCAGCTGCATTTGAATAAAGCACCAAATCCACACTTTTAAGCTTAAATTTCAAAACTTACATTTTAACTACTGATTTTATCTACTGTTCTGATTTTATCTGTTTTGATTTTATATACTGTTTTGTTTGTTTGTTAATTAGTTTGTTTGCTTGTTTTAATCAATTTTAAATCATGCTTTTTATTTGTTTTTGTTTCTAATGTCTCTGTAAAGCATTTTGAATCACCTTGCTGTTGAATTGTGCTATACAAATAAACTTGCCTTGCCTTGCCTTTACTGTTCTAAACATTAAACATTTTTAAAATATAGTTATAAAAATATAGTAAATAGGTCTGGAGTTTTTCTTGTAGCTGTCTTTTTGTATGTTCTGAGTGAATTTAGTGAAACTAAAGATATTTTCAAATGTTGAATAAAAAGGGACAGAAAAAAGAGCATTAGTATCTTGTTTATTGCTATCTGGAAAACATTTCCCCCTGTAAATCACAAAGTGCTTTGCAAAAATACTCATACCTGTCAGCATGGTGGCTTTTGATGTGTGCAGTCCAGTTGTGTCTGTTTGTGTATGCTTTGCGTCAGGCTTCAAACTGTGTAAAAGCTGGGCTGGGGCCAGCAGCCAGCCAGGAGGACAGACGAGGAAGCAGATGGATCTGTTTGGACTTAACCCTTCCCACGCCACTTCATCCTCTGGGCCTCGCCAAACCTGCACGTCTCTCTGCAGAGCAGAAGGAAGGGAGCGGAGTAGCTGACTGTGGGTGTGCATGGAGTTCGGGGGGATGGGATGCACACTGATGCTAATACCAGCAAGCAAAGAAGATGGACACAAATCAGAGTGAAAAGAGAGACTGTGCCTTTGCAGACTTTTAGTTACACAGTTTGTGTGTCATGAACTGTGCTAACACATGGCTCCTGCCTCCATGTTGGTCCACTGCTGTCTCCCTCCAGCTCTTTCCCCTCCCTGGTGCACTTTGCTGTCTGCTTTCTCAGCCAAACCAGCACTTAGCTTGTTTGTCCTGGGACTATTTTGCTTTTTCTGGGATATAAAGTCATCATAACTTGTGAGATCCCTCTGCTCTCTGCCAACTGTTTTAGTCTGTGTTATTGCTCAGGCCGTCTTTCATTGATGGCGATTTCACCTGCAATTATATAATTACTGACACTTGTGTATTAAAACCCATTTGCCGCAGACAGGCATCCATCTCTATCTCCTGTAAGCTTGACTTGTTCAGCACTTGTAAGCAGGAGTATGTCCTTAAAGTGGTTTCAGTGTGACCATACCGCATTGGCCTGTCCAATTTGTCTACAAGCATAACCATAGAGGGTTTGCATGTGACCTGAGCTTTTGTCTACTTTCCCGCAGTTATTCCAAAAACTACAGCAAATGTCCAAAATTTATTATAAGCTATCAATACAAATACTCTCAAAATAGTCATTTAAAAAAGCAGACATCTACTGATATGCACCAAGGAATGTAATGCCTTTTCTGCCTGTGTAGTAACACCCAAGCAAGTAGACAGTTGTTGGTCTTAGATTAAACCTTCAGAAAAGACTATCAGTTCTATTAGACTCACTATTGCTCTTTAGACTGGTAATTTGTTATTGTACACATCCATACACTGCAATATGATTTTAATTTTAAGCTTTGTTTACTACACTGTGTGTGACGTCAACTGAAGAATAAACATTGTTTTTGAAAGCACTTTCATTTTCTTTTAGTTCCAGAAAAACTCCCAACAGCAGCATGTTACTAAAAATGTTCCTTAGGTTGTTTTGATAAAACAGGAAACACTTTCTTTCACTTTGCCCACTCCATTGTGTTTAGGGTGTAAAGTCATGTCAAAATATGGGACCACATGCCCTTTGTTTTAGTTGTTTTGGACTCACAAATTTGATGAAGGAATGTGAGGTCCTGGTTTAATGGCAAATCGATGGTTGCTGAGTAAAGTTTCTGGAAGACTCCCTTCCTGCTCTCTGTGTTAACCAGCGGACTGTAAATAGAAAACCCCAGGGGAGGATCAATACCACGTCTGCCTGTTGATAAGGAGGGAAGCTCACTCTGTGAAAGAGATGTTTTTTCTTGTAGGGTGTTTGTGTGCGTGTGTGTGTGTGTGTCATATTGAATCTAAAAACATGCCACCAGCACTTTTTGTCACGTTGGAGTGGTTGGGCAGGTTGGTTGACTTTGTCTTTTTGCCTGTCAAGCTGTGCCACAGGTTTTGAAGGACAACACACAGTTGTCTTAAGTATTATCTTGGCTTCTCTGTAACATAGTGTCATTTTTTTCTTTAAAGGAACACATTTGTTAACAATAGCTTTGGTACCCCTTTAGCAGGCCTACCAACTACGCACCTTTTGCCACCACAACAACCTTTGTTAAGCTACACTGTGTCCTCCCCCTTTCTCCTCCCCTTTGTCATCTACCAATAGAAGCGAGAGCTGAGTGTGGCATGGGGGTGGGTGGCGGGACAGACATCTGTGGCCCTTCCTCTTCAGCTCTCTTTGGGCTTCACTGAGTCAATGTTATTGTTCTCAGAGATGTAGATAACCATAACAGAAGGAGAGCAGGAGACCCACGGTCAACTAGAAAAAGGGGTGGAGCACTGAGGTTTTTGTTTGAAAGCTGTCAAGTCTATAGTGTGGGTGTTTTATGGGGTCATGAGTGGTGGGGGTTGGGAAGGCATGGTCTTTAAGGCCCTGACCTCTGATCTAAAAGATATATTCAGGACTTTTGCAAGACAGCTAGCTGTGCTTTATATTTCTTTTTATACTATTTTACTTGTTTCACCCAAAGAAGGGTTGTGTACTGATCTCTTTATTTAGCAGCCATCAAAACTGTTCTGTTCATGCAAGTTATTTTGTACCTCTTTCATCTTGTGACACTACTGATATTTTTTTTTAATCTCTGTCAGAGTCAGTTGGGGCTTAGTATTGCTTTTGTTCAGTGTTTTATTTAGTTTCGTAGTAGTGTAAGTGCATATATATGTAGGTTTGAATATGTGTAGGTTTTCCCTTCTTTCTTTTTTTCTTTTTCTTTTTTAATAGAAATGCCATCTGATTAATTAGACATGGTTTTTTGCGTAGGTCCTCCAAAGATGACCTTCCAGTTATGTCAATTTGTGTCTGTATGTATGGTACACCACTTGTATTGGATAGTATTTACCAACTGTGCTTCTCTTCATTTGCCTCCATGCCCTTTGGGTTGGAGAAAATTAAGTAGTGTATGTTGATGTATCAGGTGTTTTAGAGACCTAGAGGACCAGTATGATTTATACTTTTGCTATTTGGCTTCAAAGGAGAACATAGGAATCTTAGGTGTGTCACATGGCAGATTAAGGTTTCCATGTGTTTGGCTGGGACCCTTGAAAGGGGAAAAAGTGAATTATTTCATTTAAATTTGTGGGTTTGTTTTTTTTCTTTTTCCCGGCAATGTATTCCTTTTCCACTTCATTATTCAACATTTGCTCCAGTTGTGAGGGTTATATTTAGAAGTGTTGTTGGGGAAACCAACACTCTGTTTATCAAAGATAGTCGATGGCCTATTCCTTTGGTTTTAATGAACTGCAGCTCAGGGCAACTAAAAAATTATTTACAGAAACCCGTGGACATAATCCCTCTGGTCCTGCCACCTTTTCCCTGAGACTGTGATTATGTGTTACCTCATTAATACTTCCTTGTCTTCAACCTCTAAATGCACCCATCTTGTGAAGCTAGTAAATTAATGTAAACACAGTTTTGTTCAGTCTGTTTTTAATGAATTAATTTGGTTAGCGTTTATAAAATATTGTGCCTTAAATGATGAAACACTAAAAATACGGTGAGTCAAAAGCCAGAAAGATCAAAAGACCTTCCAATTATAGGCTTTGTCATGTCTTTACCCATTTTGGTGTTACGTACAGCAAACACAATTACTTTAATTTGTTTGTTATTTCCTGCTCATATTCCCAAATCCCCATACTTTACCTGTGATTGGCTCTTACCCTGACATTTTTGTCTCACTCTATCTATTCAGCCCTAACCTCACCAAGCTATGAGGATTAGCCAGTCAAAGGTAAAGTTGGGGCTGAATATCATAGAACATGTGAAATTGAGAGTGATTAGTCTGATGAGAAAGCTTTAGGCTGATTAACACGACTTAACAGGTGTTACATTTACAAAAGCTACAAATTGACCTATCTTTGCTCTTGAAGTACATTTTACACTTTGTATCTATTGAAAGCAAACTGGTTAAAACCTTGTCTGAGCCACAGATTGCCGTTTTGTTTGGGTTTTGTTTGATTTTTGCTTTTGTTTTGTTTTTTCCCCCCATGGCCAGAAGGGAGAGTGACTCACTTCATCCACCCTCACATTGAGAGGGTTTGTGTGCTTATGAGGAGCTAGTGCCGTGTGTGTGTGTGTGTGTGTGTGTGTGTGTGTGTGTGTGTGTGTGTGTGTATACGTGTGACAGTGATGTGTTCAGATAAGACATCAGAGGTGTGGTTACTGTCTATTTTCTGTCCTCCACCTTTATCTGTTGCTCCTGGCCACATCACAGAGCTTACTCAGCCACAGAACATGTAAGGTTGTTTTGTCAGTCAGCTATGACCTGCTGTGTACCCTTAAATCCTAAGTGAGAAGGAAAATAATAAAATAATGTAAATAACGAACAGTCCAAGCTGCTACCTCTGTACACAATTTTTTATATTCTTTCCAGGTACCATTATGCCATTGCAAAGAGCTGGTGACGCTTAGTGAATTTAGCCAGTTGTGCAGTATTCAAGTCTTTGCTGCTGAAAAAAGAAAAGAGGAAGATGAGCTTGTCATAACCTGATGGGGATGACTGACAGATGTGTAATGTCTTTTCAAGAGACATCATCGATGATCTGCAAATCAACAACAACATTGTTGACCTCAAAGAACAGAGGACTGTTCTTTGAACTCCTTTGCATAGCAGAAACTGGAAAGAAGATTGTGAATTGAGTAAAAGTTGAGCTAAATTTACATATGTATTTGCAAAACCTATTGTATCAATTCTTAGAAATTTACCACAGAAGATGGCTGTGCTGTTCCAGGTCCAGAATTAAATACCATGCATTCTGCACAGTCTGCTATATGGATATTGACATTGAAATGGCAAAAAATCATTGCATTTTAACCACAGTGTTTGTAGACTGGCAAGTGTTGAATTATATGCACAAAATCACAACAACAATAGCTATTTTATATCTCTTAGTCCCATGCACAAAACCGCTGTCTGTGTCCGTGTGTCCCCTCCTCTTGGACCGTGAAGAGTTGAGCAACCATAGTTGATGCACAGGTTCAGCTTATCCCCCCGACCATTTTTACCTATATTAGATATATTGTAGTGTTGCCTAGCAGACATATAGTAATGGAATAAAATGAGCCATTGTTTGCATTTGTACACCTACACTTTATAAAAGCATTTTGGTCCATAAAAGTTGAATTACGCATGATACATTATACCACTATTGTGTTGCCTGGCAAGCCACTTACCAATGGGCTAAAATGACCTGTTTTGACACAGAACTTTTTGACTTTTTTTCCCAGTGTGATTAAGTATATCTAACATTAGCACAGTAATGGTATAGGCATATATGTGTAGCACAAATTCAGAGGTCCCAGAGTGAAAATAACATGAAGTGGTCATCATGGAGTGTTTTGAAAACCACCACGCACATACTTGAAGTTGTTTGGGGTTTTTTGTGTACAAGAGCACTGTGACAAATGTTTGTGAATGTGTCAGTTATGAAATTCTGAAACAATCCAGATGTTTTGAATAACAAATGACCGATACCAGTGTTTTTGTTTGCTTGGTTGGTTTTATTTTTGTTAATTACTTAACCTGTTTGTGTCAGGGGAAACAAGGATATCTTGATTCTAAAAGTAACAGCAGTTTTAAGTGCGATGAAGAGCTGAAATATCTTTAAATGTTCAGTCCCTGCAGAATTGAAACGACACACCAGCTACTGCCATACATGGATGTCATCTGAGTCACCAAAGTCTAAATAAGGTGAAACTGCGTTTGAATCTGTAGTTTTTGTAGCTGATGTCATGGTATCATCTTTAGTACTCAGTAATCTTGACTATAGTGGCCTCCATGTGAAATATAGTACATATTATATGAGTATATAAGAAAATAAATATAGTATAGACTATTGCATTGCAGACTATAATGTTGATTTCAGATGGCTTCTTTTTTGTAGGTAGCACTTTAATGTTCATATGAAACCTGTATGCCGTTGTATGAAAATACTAATGTAAAAGCTCCAATTTCGCACTTGGTGCAGTAGTTTGTATCTGTGTGTTGATGCTGAAAACAACAAATAAAGTGCCAACATTGCAAAGCTTATGACGTGCACTTCTGTTATGACTGTGTCTCAAAGGAGTTGATTCAGATCTATGGTGACTTTGAAGTGCTCCTTTGTGGTCCTGAAGTTTTGTTTTTCACTGACAGAAATGTAAAAAAATAATTAAAGAAAATATATTCCTTTGTCACACAGGAATAAGGGCATTTAGTTGTAAGTGTAGAATAATCTTGCCAAAGAAGCACGAAGAGGCTTTGTTTTTAAAGTGAGCTCTTGTGTCAAAAAACAACGATGCACTGATTCACTCTGAATTGGCATTGCTGGTACAGAACTTTTTATGTATTATTTGTGTAATTAATAACATCACGGTATAAATAAATGGGAATGATTATGAACAGAGTGTTGGTGTCTGTAGTTTGATTGGTCAGTAGTTGATTAAATGTTGTATTTTATTTTCTCTTTCTGTGTTTCATTTAGTGAAATGGGTTCAAGTGTTCCTTCCTCTTAAAATGGTGAATTACAACTGTTTGTATGCTACTGGATTGGTCATAGAAGCATGACTGTGAGTGTGTGTCGTAAACGCAGTGTTTTTATTTTCATTTTATTTTTAGATTATTAATCATATTCGGGGAAGTCATCACATCAGCTTTGTTTGGTATCTATTGCAGTTTTTTTGAGAAGTCCTTCAGATTTCCTCTTTTTTTTCTTTTTCTTTTTTTTAACAAACGTGTTTTATAGTTCAAGCCTCTAATGACACGCAACTCCAGCCTGATATAGAAATTTCAATTTGAAGTATGGATTTATGCTGCTTTTCTGTCAGAATCCAGTAGTTATCGATGCCGCTCACAGTGTCCTCTGATGTGGCTGAATACCAGAACTGGAACAGTAAATTATTCTGCTCATGCCTGTCACACACAGTAAAAAGCCAGGAAGGAAATTTATGCTCTCGCATAAATAAACAAGTGACTTGACAGATGTGGAAATGGATGGATCTGTGCTCAATTTCCAGAAAATGATAAAGACAGAATTTATTTTTTAGCCATTAGGGCTGCACCTTGTTCTTATAATGGAAAATATTTCTGCTGTCTGGGTTCACTGGGTTTTAAACTATTTTAAGGAGATTTTAAGTTGTTTTTAAGTTTTCTTCCCACATTGTTTTTGTTACCCTTGCCATATTTGGTAAAGAATGCTGGGAATACTTATTCTACTTATAGTCAAGTCTATTATTTCACCAATAACATGTTTGACCCAGAGCCAGCCCCGGACTTCCTTGGGCCCCTAAGCAAAATTCTGCTTAGAGGCCCTGCTGTCTGACCTGTGAGCCATGTAAAACATTTGCCATTGCCACACAGTCACACCTGACACCACACTGCTCCCACTACAATCTTCCCTCCTTCAAAAGCTTTGCTGTCACATTCTTGCTCTAAGAATAAGTAGACCTACTTAGAACTGATTGATGTATAAAAGAAATCAATATTTACTGAATCGCATGTTCTTGCTGCTGCTTTTTTGCCCCACTTGGCACTCTTATTTATGTTGCTTTCTTTTGCTTTGTGTCTAGCAGTTTATTTTATTGACGTGATTCGCCATGTTTCCCAGGTGCTGCTGAATTTGTGTATTGAGCATAGCTGGGTGCTCTGTCACTTTTGTTTTAAATTATGATAAGATTAAATCAGCCCTTTAAAGCCCTTTTATGTTCAATCGGGACACCTTATCCTTGATATTGGCATCTGTTGGCATTTTTCGTCCATAGCCTTGTGTGTTTCACTACCATACTTCGGTCTTATTCGCTTCAAGTTTGGTACAGCGTTCACTGGAAGATTAACTAGTTGGATTTTGGTCGACAAATTTCAGGTTCATTGCTCTTTTTTTGTTTGTCACATGTTTCGTGAACACCTGGAGGGACTTGAGGCAGAAATATCCTCTCAGGTTTAATGACAAACTGATTGGTTTTAGTGATCTTTTAGTATCTTTTATCTTTTTTAGATTTTAGTGATTAGTGAAGGTTAAGGTCACTGTGACATCTCAAAATAGTTTTTGACTGCAGGTCAGTCATTCATACACTAACAACATTTTACACAAATGTCTTTAAACAAATATAATGAATTAAGCAAAAGGTAAAATGATCATGTCTGTGTTTTAATGCCATAAGTCCATAACATCGCTATAACAAATAAATTTCTAACCATATTTTATATTTTTAGGTACCAAAATTAACAATAATCATTGGTGTCTGTGTTGATTGTATACCTCCTCTTATCTGAATTTGTTCACAGCACAACACATTAAACTTAACAAGATGTATTTTTGTAATTCCAGCTGATCTTCTGGTACAAATTTAGTCAGTGTAAGTATATGCGAAGTGGCCGCATGTTTCATATTATTTTCCTTGGTGTTTGTTGCTTTTAACAACAGCCATAATGTTACTGAGCACTGAACCATGGGAATCCCCTGCATAAACAAACAGTACAAACACCTACTTGTCTTTAGTAATCTCCAGTTCCCATTCATATTGTAACGTCCTAAAGAGGGTGTGTAACGGAAGGGAAGTTCCAGGATTATCGTGTCAGAGGATTGCCTAAATGTTAAGTGTACACTTCCATTATGAGTTTTGTGTTTGTTTCGTTATGTCTAAAGTTCGTTCACTCAGTGTGTTTGATTTACCTTCATGTTTGATTACCAAGGCTGTGACACTGAGTGCAGTGGGTTGATGGCTAGCATCTAAATCAAAATGTTACTCCCAACAGCTAAACTGGAAATATAAAATATTAAGCAGACTTCAAATTAAAGTAGACATCTGAAACTGTAAAGTAGATCACACGCTGTTGTATATTGCATGAACATATTTTGTCTGCCCCTGTAGTATTGGGTGATATGGCTGGACCTAAAAAGGCTGAAATAAGAAGTGCATTTTCTTCCTTCTTTCTCTCCCCGAGTTACATTGTTTCATCTTTTGCTCAGAGCAAGGTGAAATGCAAAGTTTTGGCATTTGTAACATAGTTGCCAACACTGTGTCATTAATTAACAAGGGAAAGCTGCTAGTCTTATGTTTGTCTGTGCATTTCCTCCCACACAGTTGAGTTCAGCCAAGGTGCAGGTATCACACAGTTACACCAGGCTATTGTTTTTCTTTCAGACCAGTTAAGTTCCAGTTTCATCATTGGTCTGCCATTTTATTTGATTTATTTTTTTTCCTGCACAAATGTTTATGACCTCATGCTCAGTTCACCTGTGCCCCAGTTGGCACTGGTTTTGCCAACTTTCCAGGGCGGGGCCTCACACAGCCAACATTGACGCTACAGAGAAATTAGGTCCTGTATAGTGTTGGAAAAAATCCTCAGCACCTGTCACAGATGCCTGAGTGACAAAAGAGGACAATACTTTACCAGCAGTGTTTTGTCTACATGTATCTCTGGTTAATTGTGTATCATGTATCGTGTGTATTCTTTTATTTAGCAGGCAGAGCTGCACAATTTACCCAGGTTTTGATAATGTGATTTTAAACTCCACAGTTAGGGGTTATCCTGACTCAGAATGAGCATTTGGGATTTGGCTGGCCATACATTTAAAGAGGACTGATCTGCATACAGTGTGGATTTTTTTTTTGTTCTTTGGCCCTTTGATTGGTTGGTTGATTAAGAAAAGTGTATTTTAAGCTCAGGTAAATTAATCTATTACAAAAAAACAAAGTGTTGTTGTTGTTTTGGTAGGATTAAACTGACATTACTCCAAGTTGGACCTGAGCTACAGCTGCTATAGATAATCTCAATACCTGCAAAATTTCTCTACAGGGTTCTGGATTGTTGCCATTCCTAATATAGCTAGACAATTTTGTGCCTTTATTTATTGGTTCAAGTGATCATCTTTTTTACTGTTTGTACAGAAGTTCAGAGAAATAATGTTTGTCTATATATGCCAGAGATGCATGTGTTTGGCTTAGAGAGGAAAAAACAACCTTTCTCGCCAAGATAGAGGTTTATGCGTTGAGAGATGTGACTCAACACATGCACAAACATTGTTGTGTCAAGGATAGAGAAAATATCAACTTTGTGAAAGGATTTGAAAGTTAAGTGCAAACCATTTGTTTAAAAGCAGAGATGATGACAGACATCCCCATCCTGTGCATGAATAATAGTTATTTATATTTTTGGTCCTTGGCTATCGAAACCCACTACTGATGTAGGAGCACTCTTTACCCAATTCTCTAGTCTCATGTTTTTCTAGTGTTGTGTAATTTGTTATAGCTGCAGAAATATTATTTACACATTCTGATCCTGGTCATGTCACTGACAGCCAACTCCAAGGTAAAGTTCTTGTGGTTCCAAGTCAGAAGTATTGAAACTACTGTGTTTTTGGTAACCCTCAAATATATAGAAGTAGTTTGATACCTGTGCCCTGATAGAGGCCTTTCCATAATTTTGTTGGCCTGTAGAGAATTTTTGGACATCATAGATAATTTTTGACTTACTGTGTGGGTTGTGAGACCTGTATTTTATTTGCAAGGATGTCACTTTCTATTCTATTTTGGATTATTTCAGTTTGGCACAAGTGGACTACAATCATGTTCTATTTCAGAGATAATTGAGGCTAGCAGGATGCACCTGACTACAATCTCGAGTGCCATAGCAACTTTATTTTAATCTAAATATTTGATAAATTTGACAAAAAATGTCCACTTTGTCATAGTGTGGGTTTTGTGCATGTTCAGGCACAAAAAATGTCTACAATGCACAGCGCAAAATGAGCAGGTGAGTAATTTCATAATGCCCTAAACGTAACATTAAAATATAAAACTTTGCAATGTTTGAGAAAATTCAGGTGAAAAGTGTTCACAGGTTTCCTTAAAGACAGGAAAATTCACTTTGTGTACAGACAGTTAGTATAAAAGCAAAACTTTACACTAGTGCACTTGGAAGGAAACAAAGTGAAAACCACCTGCCTTGTATTGGAGTGGGAGGCTGTACTTGCACATCTGTCTTTGTGAGAGGGAGTTTTATAACTTGGGAGTGAGTACATTTATGGAAAGTGAAGACATTTTGGATGACCGTCCCTGTTTAACACAGCTGTGAAGGACTACATAAGAAATAAGACTTGATTTGAGGGGTGATGTTAGAAATGGGTTTATCTGTGATGGCTAAGGTTAGCAAAAGGACCTAGGGAATGCATTATGTGAATGAGGGTCCTCACAAAGCTAGTAGGAGTATAGATGTGTTTGTGTATATGTGAGTAAGCGAGTGGGTGGGCGGATGGATGGATTGAGGGGGGAGTGGGGTCTTAATGGAGCTAGATCTGTACGTGAGCAGGAATGAGATGAGGCAGATCTGCTCCTCACCTGTCCTGTAGAGAGAGAGAGAGACACACACACACACACACACACACACAGTGTATCAAGGCAAGCCTGCCCTGAGTGCTGGTCGGATAATCTGATGAATCTTCCTAGCAGCATGTGTGCCCACCTGTTAGTACAGCCTCTCGTTCCCACTTCAATCACTACCACATTACTGAGTAGGGGAATAGTGTGTGTATGTGTGGATGAGTGTGATTCTAGGAATGTAAAGCAGCTAACGGGTTACTGGACAGGACAACAATTAAATGATACGTGTGTGCATTGCTGATTGCATTCAGATGTTTGCTGTATTGCACTCTAAAAGACATGTTTGTGTTAGGGAGTCAAACCTCATATTTACTATTACTTAACCAGTCACTCTTTTTATCCACAAAAATAATTTTCTTAACACCACCTAGGATATTTTACTCTTATTGGCAGGGTTTGAACACTCCCAGACCCACAGCAGTTGTATAAATTAATCATCATGGTGGTCAGTAAGGATGGCTGACAGGTTTTGAGCGTAGACTATGCTTGCTGACCAGCTGATTTCCCTCCATATAAGAGTGAGCACCAATATTTCTGTTCTTGAAAACGTTCTCAATAGGGTTGTTGTCTGTTAGTATTAAACTTCCGGTCCACAAGCGTTTGACAGTGCACTTATGTCCAGGTGTGACTTTTCCCATCAGTTGTCATGTGCAGTGCTGTACGTGGTATCTGTTTGCTTGCCTTTATTCATTTTTGGTCTTTAAGACACCACACTACAATGCGCCAACTCCACATACATCCTCTACTGGGATTTGAAAAATGTGTAACAGGAATGACTACTCGTCCGTGGTGTCCGCAGCTGTCCATGTCTACATCCGCAGCAGGGTATAGTCCCTGCCTAAAGAGCAAGGAATTGAGCAGCAATGTGTGTAACAATACAAGCAGTGAGCTGAAAATTGCACAGCACTGAAGCTATTGAGTGAGGTGCTGAATATCGAAGAATAAATGAGATGAAGCAGTGTCGTCCTCTTTCTGTGTGGTTGCTGAAGCCGCTGGCTGGGTGTTGCTTGGCAGACGTAACGAGCAGTCATTGGTCTCCCGCACTTCCCCTGTATCGCTCGGTGGCTTTCACACTCTGCAGAAACGTGAGCCTGAATAAATTGTCACACGCTCACAGATTATCTTCCCAGGATGTTATTTTGTGCTGGGAGGATGTTTGAAATGCCAGTCACAGCCTCACTGCAACCTCCCCCATCTCCTTTCAAACACACTGTCTCTTTCAGTGTACTGTTGAGAAGGAGTGGAAGAGTGCAGTCTAGTATTGCAGAGCTCAGAGTGGCTTTTTGTTGTTGTTGCTTTGTTTTTGTTTTCTTTCTCTTTTTTTATAAAGTGTGTGAGTGTGCCAGCACACAATTGTGAGAGCGTGGCAGAACGAGGCAACACGTGAGCTGTTCTCACACAGAGATTTTATGGAGGCTGATTTACAGCACAGCTATTCACACTATTCTGCTTGTACCTCTAAACCCATCCCCTCTGTCTTTCTCAGTGAGCATCTTCCTCTTTATCTTCTTTCACTCCCGTTCTAGCCCTTTCTCCACATCTCTAGTCTTGTCCCCACCCCCATTCCCTTTTAGAGAAAAATAAGCACCAAGCCTCTCCAGCTAACAGGGAAGATTTCAGGCATAGAGGGGAGGGAGCTTGAGCTCGGCCGAGGCATTGACAGAGTAGTGAGGCACAGCAGGGGTGTGAGCAGCTAAATATAGAGCGGCTCTTTGGAGCGGTGATGATGTCACAGGCCGTGGAATCAAAGAGAGGAAAACAGGGAAAAGGTAAAACTGCAAGGCTTAGAGAGACAGCACTCAGTACTGGTTTGATAGCCATGGCCTGGCTCTCCCACAATTCAACTAAAGACAAATGCAAAGAGCTCTCTTTAGATAATACTCTAGCTATAGATAATGTAGCTGTCTTCCTTTTGAGGCTATTACAGAATTATACTGAACCAAAATTTAAAATAATTTCTTTGAAATTACTTTAGTGGCCTTCCTGTCAGTGTTGAGATGACAGGTACCTTGATTTTTTTTTCTAATTCTTGAATGTATGCAGGGAAAAACTAATTCTGTGTCATGTTGACTTTTCATTCATTCAAATTTCATTCAAATTTATCACAATTTTGTTGCTTTAGGTAATCTTTATAAAAACAGACGCTGATAAATTGCTTGACTGAACTGTCCTGCTTGGTCGTCTTGCACAGCAGGATGATATGCGAAAAAGCTTTTAAATAATTTACATAAGGACCTGAAACTGTTCAAGCTGGTTATTATAGGGCAGTCGAAGTCTGTGTTAAGGGGTAGAGAAAATTGCTTTTGGTGATGTGGTTGCTCTAAAAATTTGCGTTAAAATAGTTTTTGACTTTGATCTTTCAGTGCATATGAAATGAATGTGTGTGCTTGTAGTGTGTTGCATTTGTCTGTCTGTGTTGTTTGTTTATTGCAGTAATATCCTTATACTTATAAATAATGATAAAAGCAAACTAGAGGCCATCTTTGCAGACTCATGAGTACCTAGTGCTCATGTGATAAAGTAAGAACGATTACCGGGTCAGACCACACTCATATTCTGCCTTCCTTTTGATCGTAACTGCGCGCTTGTAAATTGTTTTTGGCTGCATCTGTTGACAAAATCTACACCAAACCTTCTTTGTGGTAGTTCTCGCTATAGCATGTGTCTATAGGCCCTCATCTCGCTCAGCCACAGACTCACAAGGTGAAAACAATATCCGCTGTGCTATCATAGCTGGTAATAAAGATGACGCTTACATAGATGGTGACAGTTACACTCACACACACACATATGCACACACTCCTGATCTGTATTATCAGGAAGCTTATTTTTGTTGCACAGTGCTAATATGTGATTTTTCTCAGCTCTTTATCAAGAGGAATATGAGGAAATGTTAAAAGAAATTTTGATGTAGTGCATGCACAAATACAACTCTGCTTCTTCTTTCTCTGCTAGAACTGTAGTATATTGTAGATAGGTGGTGTGTACAAGGTAGGTGAGCAGCAGGTGACTGAAATTTACAGTTAAGGTGAGCTAAGTGAGGGGAATAGAGGAAAGGGTTTTCCAGTAATCCAACACGGCCTCTTTATCAGTGTTAGCTTTTGCCAGGTCAGGCCCAGTGAGGGTTTTATTGCAATGCGGCAGCTGCAGCACAAAGCCGAGGCCTATTCCTATTGATCGCTTAGCCTGATGGATTCTTAAGTACAGAAGGTTGGCTAGCCTAGTTGGAGCTGTCTGACATCATCTGCATTGAGTCAACCTGCTCATGCTTTCAGAGAATCACTAATGCAAGTCTGCCGGCAGCAGGCGATGAGGGGGAGAAAGAAAAAAATGTAGCCGAAAGGTTATGTGTGAAAGTGTACAGTTGAAATTGAAAGGATGTAAATGACATGTGGTGAAGCTGAGCATGGCTGAACTGGACTATGCACTGAACCTTTTTGTGTTGGTAAACATGCCAGCTGTAAAAGTGTAAAGCTGCCCCTCTTTATGACCCGTCTTTAAACTAATGAGGGTCTGCCTTCCTCAGTGCTGTTCTCACCATATCTCTCTGTTGTCGTTCACCTAGCAACATGCTTTAGTACAACAGTTATCTGGGCCAAATAACAGCATTTTCTATGGACTTACAATAGCTCAGCCTTGAAAACTGTGGTTGCCACTTTTCATAGGCAGATTTGGGAGAGTCCAAAATAAGCATTATCTTTGCCCTTGACCTAGATATAATTATCTTTTTACTCTGTTATCGAAATAGAAAATATTCAAGTGTTTCTTCTTTTTTCAGTCATTTTTCCATCTTTCTCCAGGGAAGCATCAGCCCCATATTGTTGCGTACGTGGGTGTGCGTGCACATACACATGCCCCTCATGTGATCTGATGTAGTGTGGCTTTCTTGTATAGGTTGCTAGGCAACGTGCAGTAGAATTCTCAGTCATAATCTTTGATTTTTAGCTCAGAGAGACGGAGAGGAGAGAGTGGAGGAGGAAGCAAGAATGAGCAAGTGTTTCACAGTGCACGGCTAAGCCCTCTGCAAAAAAACATTCGGGTCCTTAACAAGCTGCAGTACTGTCACCGAAGCTGCACTGAATTAATGGCTGCTTTTATTATCCTCACACTTTCATTTGTTTAGGTTTTTTTTGCAAAAGCAGTTTTGTATCCCATACTTGTGACTTAGTTCTGCTTGTGTGTTGTTGTTCTCTCTCTCTCTCTCTCTCTCTCACACACTCTCTCACACACACACACACACACACACACACACACACACACTTATTTTTAGTCATGAATGCAAAGTGTACAGAGGAGTGTAACAGTGTTGAATTTGGCTGTCTGCCTGCTGCTTATGTGAAGAAAACCAGTCATTCCGTTTTATGGAATTTGAAATGGGAATAATGTTCATCAAGCACATAAACAGTATTCAAGCAATTTGTTGTGACTGTCTCTGGGTGTACTACAGAGAGAGAGTGCAGTATGAAGAAATAAAGCAAACTCATTCTGGGCTTGGCATTTACATTAAGTGGTAGAAAGGGTTTTTTTGCCTTTGGTCAAAGGAGCCATGCCAAAAAGGTGACTTTGAAGTTGTTTAACTCAGTGGATACAGTTGATTTGTCTTGTAGTATGACTTTGCCCCCATCATAAACCCTGCACTCAAATAGACAGTCTCCTCCTACATCACATGCCAAAATGGGCTTTTTCCAATTAAAGCATACATCATTGAGCAATACAAGAGACAAGTTGGAGGGAATAAAATGGTAAATGGCCTGTATTTGTATAGCGCTTTACTAGTCCCTAAGGACCCCAAAGTGCTTTACACGTCCAGTCACCCACCCATTCACACACTGGTGATGGTAAGCTACATTGTAGCCACAGCCACCCTGGGGCGCACTGACAGAGGCGAGGCTGCCGGACACTGGTGCCACCAGGCCTTCTGACCACCACCAGTAGGCAACGGGTCAAGTGTCTTGCCCAAGGACACAACGACCGAGACTGTCGGAGCCAGGGCTTGAACCGGCAACCTTCCAATTACAAGGCGAACTCCCAACTCTTGAGCCACGATCGCCCCATAAGGTTGGGGAAGCAGCTGAGTGACGACACAGAGGTACTGTGCGTCTAGGCCAACCCTGGGCAACCCTGGGCAACCCTGGGCACGCGTGCCACAGCTGGCATGCGAAGGGTTAACTGATGGCACATCCATAGCTGGACTGGCTGATTTTTTGTTTTTATGGGCCGATGTTTTTTTTGTTTTTTTTACGGTATAAACAATGAAAGATGGTGGATTGGCTAGATGCTGGCAGATGTGTAAAAATAACTCAGTTGTTTAGTGGTGGCAATGGCGGACCTTCCACGGAGGCCAGCAGGTGGCCGAGGGAAAGGGGAGGCAGGAGGAGGAGAGACCCAAGGCGGCCGCCGGTCCGAGTGTCAGATGAACTGAACTTCAGATAAGAAGTTATGACCTACAGTTTATCTGGGTCAGATATAAACCAAGTTTAGGTGTAGTTTATTTTTGTTTAGGTTGCTAGTTGGCAGTTTTTTCAAGTGATGTTGAAATTTCCACATTCCGACACTTCAAATGCTTCAGGAGCTTTCTGCTCAGCACAGCATCAGCACCACGGAAATACACGGATACATCCGTAAACTCAAGACAGAATTCACTATGCGTTTTCAGGGCTTTCAAGTGTATGGACCAATGTTTTCTTTTCTGATCAAACCAGAAAGGTTAAATGAGCAGCTGGGTTTGTCTCGCATTAACTGGCTGGACACAGAGGACATCAAAATGCAGCCGATTGAACTGAAAACCTCGACTCTGTGGGGGTCAAAGTTTGCAGAACTAGAGACGCAGCTGGAATCCACAGCTGTGCGTGTTCATGGAGCTTGCATTTTCACCTGCTGGACATCACTACCTGACAAGTTTAACTGTCTTCAGAACATTGCAAAGGCCTTTATTGACAGTATTTGGCTCTACATATCTGTGTAAGCAGGTTTTCTGTCACATGAGTGTCCTCAGGTAGCCGTCTGAACGCTGGACGCTCGGAGACCTGTGTCTCTGAGTGGGAGACCAGAGATCACATTAACATGTGTATCTCTGTATTAACAAACATGCCATATTGGCCCAGTTTATTTTTCTTATCATTGTCATAAATAGCATTTGCATTGTCTGTTGTACAGTTCATTTGCTGTTATGGAGTTCTTGGTATGGATAAAAAGGGTATTTTTTTTGTTTCAAAATAGCTGATAACTATTCGCTGATAGCTGCCAACATCTGCGAACAAATATAATTCTATAAGGTTGTTCTATATAGTGTGTAACTGTTAATATAGAGCGTTATTAAATTTATTGCTAATACAATCATATGGCACATTGACTTCTGAGGAAATTTTAGATAGCACTCATCATCAGAAAGGTTGCCTACCCCTGGTCTAGGCTGATGAGCTAGCTAGCACCCAAGCTGAAATGAAAAGCTTTTGTGTCCTTAATAAGAGTGCTGGCATCGGTCCAGCAGTTCTGGCTAGTGTGGGATTAGGCTTGGACAATCAGGACTGCAGGATCAAAACAAGGGGCAGGAACACCAGGGTCATTCTGCTTGCTAGGATACCATCTGCCCCGCATCCCTGCCTGCCGCAGTCAGGGGGAGGGGAAAGAAAGAGACGGAGAGAGAGAGCAAGCAGTAAGAGACAGTGGAGTGGGGGAAGGGCAGACCAGAGCTCCACAGGCAACAACAACATCGAAGCAGAGCTAGGCAGCTCTGTATGCAGCTCAGCTTTGCTCTCTTTGGTTCAGCATGTACTGCTGTATTTGCATGTGCATGTACAAAACCCTAAAATATATGCCTGTGCACCAGTATCAGCTGTGAATGTTTACAGTCAGTAAAGACTGCCTGTCTGCCTTACATTAGCTTGCATAATGACAACAATAACATTCATCGTCGTGAAGAATTTTGAGAAATTTCTGTAAGACAGGACTTTGGCATGATTTAGGATTTGCCTTTTTTTCTTTATTTATAAAAAATACTCCTGTCATTAAATTATGATAATAAATGTAAGAGCTGCCATTATCAGTTTAAAAGTTAATATTTTGAAGTGCCTAACCTCATCATTTTGCATGGATACAGATTTTCCAAGATTGTGAATGCAATTGTTGCTTTTTTGGTACCTCTGTACTATTGGCAGAGTGTGATTCATACATGACAAATGTTCTTGTCTTGTACTTTGCAGACTGAGATAGAGGGGTCTCTTAAATGACTGAGCCGATTACTGCGGCTCTCCTGGGATCTAGTTTTAATATTCCGACTACATCACGCTGTGGGGGGGGGGCTACTGCCTTCATTTTATGACAAGTACAGAAAATGGAGCAGACTAAACAAGGCTTATCACTTCTCATGCCTTATTTTTCCCTGTTTTCTTCATTTCTCCTTACCTCTTTAAATGGCCTTACGCCTTCCTTCGCTTTCCAGTCACAGACACAACATTTCCTGCAGGCCTCATGACACACTCTCCCTCTCTTTCTATTCTCTCACGTACACCGAGACACAGAGAGCTGGGAGTAGGGGTGGTGCTCAGATTGGTTCAGTCCTCTTCCCCCCCCCCCCCCTTTTGTGTCTGTGAGGAATGGATTTGTCCAGCAGCATTGTATTGTGCTTGGCCTGTAAGAGTTGTTAAGGGGGGGACTCTGCATGGCTCCTAGCCTCTACATGAACTCAGATCTTGAGGTCTTCACGTTGCAAAGTGTGTACCGTGGATATCGACACACATGTGTGAATTATTTTTAATTGATAGACATCATTTGCTTGGTTTATGATTTTCGTAATAGAAGTAATCGCTTAGATAAAGTCCAATAGCATTCAGTATGTGGGAGGGGTTTGTAATGGGGGTGGTGTGATGGAGGACAGGAGAGAGGCTAAGGGAAAGGGACAAGAGGACAGAGGGCTAAATTGAGGATGAGGTTGTCTGTGATGGCTGGAGAAAGGAGGAAGAGATGGGAGGAGGCATGGCTGATGTAATGTGAAACAATATCCGTGCTCTGTGTAAATGCTTGTGTACACCGTTAGTGTGTGTGTGTGTGTGTGCGCGCGCGCATTAGTACTAAGGGCCAGCCTTCTGGCTCTCATCAATAATTCACCAGTCCTTTTAGTGCGTCTCCCCGCCTCCTTACATCACCTCCCATTTACCATTTACCCCTTCTGTCCTCTTGTCTTTTCCTTAACCTCATCTCCCCCTTCCTAGTCTCCAAGACACCCCCTGAAAGCACACACACCTCATTCTTCATTCTTCCCTGTTTTCAACCCGTTTTACAGCATCCCCAGCCAAGATAGGCTATTGTCCATCTCCATACTTGCAGACATTTCTGTAGTTTATATTATCAGGATTCATAATAGAGACATATCCCAAGATAATTAATAGTTTGTATGTGTGTGAGAGAGAGAGAGAGAGAGAGAAGAAGAAAGGGCTAGTGGACGGAAATGTGTTCAGACAGATGACGTAGCTGGTTGTTTTGGTTGCAACCATTCTCTTGCGGATGGCAGTCTTACAGCTCTTTGGCAGAGCTCCCATGGCCGCATTTAACAGTGATGCAGCACAAAACAGAAAGGAAAAGAAGAAAGATGTCGGAGGGAGAGGAGACCTACTGTTCCCTTCCCTTTCAGTAATTGAGTTCTTGAAATTGTACTTTGTCTGTATGAATCTCTAGAAAAGTATTTATTTAAAAGCTAGTTAATCTTGTTTCCCCAAACCATGAATTATAAAATTTTACAGCCAAACTTACTAAAATATCTGCTGCTTAAATTCACTAACTACTTCTAATATATATGATATAGCACTGTGGCATGGTGGTTAGCACTGTTGCCGCACAGCAAGAAGGTCCTGAGTTCAATTCCAACATCAGGCCGGGGTCTTTCTGTGTGGAGTTTGCATGTTCTCCCCGTGTTTGTGTGGCTTCCCTCCAGGTACTCCGGCTTCCTCCCACCGTCCAAAGACATGCAGCTTGTGGGGATAGGTTAATTGGAAGATCCAAATTGCCACTAGGTGTGAATGTGCGAGTGAATGTGAGCGCGAATGGTTGTTTGTCCCTGTGTGTTGGCCCTGCGACAGACTGGCGACCTGTCCAGGGTGTACCCCGCCTCTCGCCCTATGACAGCTGGGATAGGCTCCAGCGCCCCCCGCGACCCTGAAAAGGAGAAGCGGAAGCGAATGGATGGATTATTATTAAGATATAAAATAAGTTACTTTAAGGCATGATTATTGCGTAATAATTGTGTAGTTGCTTTAAGACATCCAAAGGCTTATTCTACCTAGTTTGAAGTAAGGGGCTCAGACATATAATATATAATCTTAAAGATATATTGGCTACACATAATGCAGACTGTGATAGCCCTCGCCTCTGTGCTTACCATTTTTCCTTGTTCTCCTTTGCCTTCCCTCTGTGCCTCTCCGTAAAGTGCCTGCTCCCCCTTCGCTTCTCCCAAACAGGCTGACCCAGCTCGGGCCCACATGCAGTGTGAAAACTGCTCCATTGTATTGGAAAGTCTGTGGGAGGGACAAAAGAGGAGGAGGAACAGGGTGCAGTGGTGGAGGTGATTAGGAAACCAGATCCATGGCTTGCCTTCAAAGGGAACTGGATCTCTCTGCAGTGCTTATTGATCAGCCAGGAATGTGGCTGGTCTCCTTGGTGTTGTAGTGAATTTCTAGCTGAGATATCATGGAGAAGCTGCAGTTCCCTAAATCTCGGTGCTTATCAGTTTCATGTAAGACAACGCTCGTGTCCCAGCATGCATTAGATACATGCTGGGCTGTCATTTGATATCTTTTTTTCCCCTGTGTATTCACACCATAAGGATGTACAGCATGAAATTTGTGTGTTTGCTTGTCCAGCTTTCTGTATATTTCTCTTCAATGGTAAATTTAGGAAAAATATCTTCTCTGGGCTTTCCAAAACAAAGTCGTGTATTGCACAGTTGAAGGGAGACAATAACATTGTGGCAGCCATTGTATTATTTAACTACCTCTTTCCTGTCCTCTCATTTTCTTTTCCATCCTAGCGTTATCTACCCCCTCTTGCTTTTCTTTTTTCCCTTCCCTCCCTCCCAGAGAGAGGCGCTTACAGAACCAAGTAAACACTTTGATATGCGGAAGGAATCTCTCCCACCCCCACCTCCTTCTCTTTCTCTCTCACTCTCCTCACAGCCTATGTAGGTCATCATGACTCACTCCTTTATGCTTCAAAAGCCGGATCCCTGCTCAGTTCAGCTCTATCTTGAGCCCTCTCACGTTCATGGTTGTGTAAGAGAAGTGTGTTTGACAGAGTGTGCAGGCAGGAGAGTTGCAGATGGCCGTTCTAAGTTTGACATTGTTTTTCTCTCTCTCTCTCTCTCTCTCTTTTTTTTTTTTCAATCTCCGTAGTGTTATCATTGGTAATGATCTTGTTTTGTTGTTTTCTCTGTTAGCATTCTAGCTTTTTTTGTTGTGGTTATTTTGTTTGTTTGTTTGGGGTTTTTTTTGCCAGCACCGTAGTGATTTCTAGAGAGAAGTCTATGCAAGTACATATTAAAACACCCAATCCTGCTTGCCTCGGTTCTTGTCTGTATAATGCATTGACTGTGACCTAGATGTAGAATCCATCAGCTGCAGCAAGCAGATTTAGTATTGCGTCAGAATTAAAATGCTTAGGCCTATTTCCAGATTTAAGTTAGCTGTCAAAGTGATAGGTTGACATTGTCTTGTCTTTCTTTGTATTCTTTCATGCTATTGGCCAGGTTTCACCATTTTATACTATTTAACCTTCTAGCCACTTTCAGGGCATGCTGTATTACATTAATATTGCATATCCTTACTCTTTTTTTTTGTTTTGTTTTGTTAAATCCCAGACCCGTTGAGGACATGCGTGACTATGTTAACAATCCATTAGGGTCAAATCTAGGCCAGTGCACACTGCACATCTGTTTGTGGCTGATTGCTTTTGCTTGTCCTCTGTCCTGCTACCTGTTGGCTGGAAAGCTCACTGTTTGTTTGAGCCTATGTTACTTGTCCTTATGAGGGATTGTTCAACCTCGTTATGATAAGGAGGGAAGCCCTTTCTTCTGTGCTCCTTGCACACATGGCAGGATATCTGCATATGAATGCTGCCTTCTGCTTCGATGCTCTGACACTGAAGAACCCTCGATGTTAAGCACAGGGGTCCTTCGACGTGCATGCGCACATGTATGTGCACTCATGCATTCATATGTGTGCAAAATGTACTCTTTAATATTTTCAGTTGGAGGTGGCAGGAGAGATTAAGGTTTAGTTGCTGAAGTTTATGGAATTACTTGGATTTGTGTATTAAATACTGGTAAAAAATATGGTCTAATCGTCATCTAAATCACATTTGTAATCACTCAATGTTGTGCAAGTCTCATAAGCAGCTACAGGAAACGTCTTGAGGTTGCTGCTGCATTGGAGTTTCTACAGGTTACTAAATTCAAAACTTCACCTGCACATCTACCCTGAATACTTAAGCAGTGTGTTAAATAATGACACGCAAAATACATCTGCGTGTGTTAATAGTGTTGTCACATTGTGTCTTTATATGACAGAAGTTAGAGAGCAATGATTAGAAAACATTAGACAACGTTTTATGAGGTATCAGTACAGAAGTCATCATAGTTCACAGGCGTTAACTAACAGTTTTTTGCAACTGTGAACTACCAGCACTGGTGTTTGTGTGAGAGAGAGAAATGGAAGGGAATAGCGAAACCACTAGGAGCTGCAAAGGTGTTCACTGGTGAGAGCGTGGCTTTGATGACTACTCACGCTCCTGACCCAGATCTCGAAAGGCCTTAGTGTGTCACATGTGTGTCCTTTGTCCTCCAATCTCCAGCGCTGCTTTCATATTGGCTAGACCTTGGAGGGAGGAAAAGAGCGTACAGGAGCTTTTTTTGATGAGTCACTCAACCGAACAAAAACAGGAGGAGGGGTGAAGGGGGAAAAAATACAATGCTCTGCAACCCTGGTCCCCCCCCGCAGTGCTCCCTGAAAACACTACAATATTACATCACATGCATGGAGGATTGGCAGTTATTAGTGTACATACTGGTTCTTAAAGTAGTCATCTGTTGTTTGCTGCGTTATGCCATAACATAAAGGACTAAGCTGAGCGCCAGTTTAAATTGGCAGGGATATACAATAAGGAAAGGGCAGAGGAGGGATGTGCATCTGTTTGCAAGATGGGGGGGAGGGGTGCCATGGTAAAATGGAAGCTTTGTGGAGGAAACCCGGCTTGGTTTTGGGGCTGTACATTCACAAGCCTGTATCATCTATCCTTTTTCCCTAACCTCAATGCACCCCTTGTCTTACGAACTGCCCAACCACAAGGACCTCCATGCAGCCCCTCTTGTATGAGTATTACCAGAAAACTTGACGAGACTAGGACAACTTTTAGCTTTTAGGTTGGTTTAATCCTCTGTTCTGCAGCCCACCTTTGGACTTTCTGGCCAGTATCATCTATGACATGGTCACCAGATTCAGATTTTCTTTTATTTGTATGTTCTTTACCAGTGTTCATGTGTGATTTTTAGCAGTAGCCTGACTCTCTGACATGGATAAATAAAAAGTGCGCCAGCTGCTTTTTTTCTTCTTCTTTTCCCCCCCCAGAAGGCACTATTATAACACAGAGTTTTCTATTCTTTACTTTTTGCGTTCATTTGTCTCTCCTGTTCATCTTCAAAGTAAGTTTTCCATAAGAGAGTGGGCGTTTGCACTGGGCCATCAACAGGAAATTCCAGCCTTGGAACGTGGGGGTAGGGGGATGGCTGAGAGTGAAGTGAGGAAGATCAGGATTCTGTTTGCCAGCTTTATGAGAGCACCCAACAGCTTCTGACTGGTTTGGTTTGTATATGAGCTCCCTCTGGCCCATTGAGTTAAAAACACAAAACACTACTATACTCTAATAGCTGCGTGTTTTACATCTGGGTACTCCAGCTTCTTCTCACAGTCCAATGACATAACCATGAATTGGTTATCCTGAATTGGCCATGTTGTGATTCCAGGTTAAATGTGTGTGTGTGTGTGTGTGTGTGTGTGTGTGTGTGTGTGTGTGTGTGTGTGTGTGTGTGTGTGTGTGTGTGTGTGTGTGTGTGTGTGTGTGTGTGTGTGTGTGTGTGTGTGTGTGTCTGTCTGTCTGTCTGTCTGTCTGTCTGTCTGTCTGTCTGTCTGTCTGTCTGTCTGTCTGTCTGTCTGTCTGTCTGTCTGTCTGTCTGTCTGTCTGTCTGTCTGTCTGTCTGTCTGTCTGTCTGTTTGTGGGGAAAAGGTATAATATGGGTTGAGGTGTAAAATGTGTTCAGTGGTCCGTAAAGACCAGCAAAGTGCTATTTAAATGCCAGCCCAGTCTTCAATACTATTTTTTGCATCAAATGACTGCTCAAACCTTTCTTCACACTGGGAGGTTGTTTTTTTTTTCTGAGGGGGGGTGCCAACCAGTTTAACCTCAGCGCTCATTCTACACTTGGCCTCCTTATTTTCCACAGAACGTCCTTGTGTTGTTTGTGGTCATATTCCTTGCTTAGCTTCATCACTGCTACAGAGAGGACAAACCTTCATCACCCACTACTGCTCTTAAGTTTCTAAATACTTTTCTCCAGATAATTTGTTCAGATAGCTGTATTTCCCAGAGGTTTTTTTTTTTTAATTGCTTTTATCTCTGTAAGTCATTTACTGAATCAGTTAAGGACCATGTTAACAATTATTAATCATCTTTAATCATTAATCATTCTATATTTTCTCAATGAAAATCTGTTAAAAATTAATCAGATATTTTGCAGAACAGCTCAGGAAAATTGGATGCTTTGATAATAATAAAAGTAAACAGCCTAGACTATGAAGTAATTAGCCAAAGTAATGTAAATGGACATACAACGTTTAACAGATAAACCTTTTGTGTACTTTTTTCTGTAAGCTTCACTGATTGACACATTAGAGGAGGTAAACCGTGGTGGGAAGATACTACTTTGCTTAACACATTAGCATGTTAACAGATAGCCATAAACTAGATTACAGCCACACGTGTCGACTGCTCCTTAAGTTATTTGGCTCAGAATACTCTACAGCTATTAGAGGGGAAAAAACTGAACTTATTAACTTTTTATCTGTTATCTTCCAAATTCCAGCATAAACACTTGTCCAAAAGCATTGACTTCAAGTGTGTTTTATATCCTAGCAAAAGTATATGAAAAGTGCTGTGAAAATGATGACATGGGTACATCCAGCCCAAAAAACAGTTATTGAACCTCTTTCATTCCCCCACCTACGTGAAGAAATGAACCTTGTGGCTAGTTTGTAAGCAGTTTCTTTTCGAGTTGGTGAAACCTGCTCCCCAGTGTGAACAATTGCTACTTTCAGCATATTTTCCACATTTCTGTACAGCTAAGATGACTGTTACACTTGCTGCAGTGCATTCTTTGATGTTGGAGTTAGTAGTAGAGCATTAGCATGAGCTTGAGCACCGCTAGTTAACCTGAGTTGCATTTTGTTTGCTCTCCATCTGGAATTTTCATGATGTTGCTCTGTTTGCAATCAAGTGCATTACATAATCTGTTCATATGGGAGCGGTGAAATAAATGGATATTACACTTCACTACAAGAAATACCTAGGTTGTTTTATTGACTAATTAATGAAATTCCTGACAGATACAGTACCTTTTTTGTGCCATTAATCTTTGGGAAATATCACAATAAAATACAAGTATGTCCTTCACATAATCTGCATGATATGCATTGGTTTTAAAAACTGGGGTATCATAAATTTCATATAACGGCACAAAGAACACGTCACTGAGCAAACAGTAGGCGCTGACACCATGTGACGTTACCATTAAAGGATGGCATTGGTGCTTAAATTTCTATCAAAGTTATGTGTACGTACTTGGCCTCATGAAATGGGGAATTGAAAAGGGAAATGGCCCAAGAAGTGAAAACCACTGCTGTTTTCTAATGATATATGCCTCACCTTTGTGTGTGTGTGTGTGTGTGTCTGTGTGGTTTCTGTTTTTTTATTTTTATTCATTGTCTTTTCTCTTCTCATATGAAAACAGTTTGTGTTACTGCTGTGGTAGGGCTCCAGAGGGTTTTAAGCTAAAACTATAATTGGCTAAATTGCATACATATGTTGATAACTATTTTCTGGAAGTGTGTGTGTGTGTGTGTTTGAGCGCATCTGTGTGCAAGCTTAGATGAGAAGAAGTGATACCTTGTGAACACCGGAAGAACAATTCCCCCAGGCGTGCTTCTTTCAATTATTGTAGTTTCTGTTCTGGCCAAACATGGAGATCTTGTATGTATACACATGCACACACACACACACACACACACACACACACACACACACTCACACACTTAGAAACAAAACACTTACCCTAAGATCTAAACAGATGCTGATTCAAAACTGCATCCGGCTGGTTGTATTTTTGCTCTTTGGCTCTAGTTTTTTAGTAAATGGGAGCCGTAGTTACCTAGCCAAGGTGCTGTTCTGCACATTGAGTGCTTACTTGTAGGGTAACATCCTATTGTTGTAGGGTTTTGTTTTCTTTGTTTTTGTTTTAATAATACAAAGTACCTCGAGACCACTTACATGAACTGGTACTACATAAATATCACTGAACTGAAATGAAAGTCACAGAAGAGAATCATAGGATTGAGTATTTGACTGGAGGAACCTTGTGATGTGTCATCACAAGTGGTGGGCGAAAAACTCGATTGTCAAACATCTTCTATTAATACATTTAAAAATGCAACAAAAAGGGGAGGGGTAGTTATGTTAAGTGTTATGTGATCCCAGGGAAAGAGAAAATTAATCGCAATGTTTGCAATGCACAGATAGCAGTTGTCTTGTAGTAAAAGTATTTTGTGACTCAGACAGTTATTGATGGAGCACCAAACTCCAGCACTAAAACATGAGAGTTGCCAACCAGCAGGCACTCCCCACATCGTAGAGCTGCTACTTTTTGCCATCAAGAAAAGGAGCCAACTGAAGTAATTCAGTCATTGTATCCATAGTTTAAGTCCTTAGGAGTGTGACTACACTTGCCAATAAGCAAGATCAATAAAGACAGTTAATCAGTGTTACCTTATAGGGCTGGGCCATATCGTACTGTTCACTGTAATACTGGTATAATGTTGGGCAATGATAAGAAAATGAAATATCACAATAGAATATGGGTAAAACGCACATGCGCAGTGCCTTTGTTTTCACATGCACATAGCGGAAAAAGCGTGCCGGCGACGGAGAATGAGAAGGGCGAAAGTGGATCTTTGAATGAAACGGATGAACCACATTTGGTTTGTAAAAATGCTGCAACTTCAGTGGTGTGGAACTGGTTTAGCTTTCGTCCGTCAGATACACAACAAAGCACTATTTTTGATGGAGCATGCTAGCGTGCCGTCGTTATTACCATGTTTTATTTTTGGAAAATACGGCACACTTAAAATTAATCCTTTGATTTTTCTGAAAATCGACAGTGCCCCTTATAATCCCGTGTGCCTTATGTATGAATTCTGGTTGTGTTTACTGACCTCAAAACGATTTTATGTACACGGCGCTCGAAAAGCTGTCAAATGTATTAGTACGACTTTGCTAAGCTACGAACCCGCACCACTTGATGGATTGTCGGAGCATTACGGCTATTGTAGGCAGGAGCCTCGCGGAGTGATACGTACTGTGCTTCAGCATAGTATTACCGTATTGTGTGTGTATAACCTCTTTTTAAGTTTTGTGGATATTATACATGGTTATGCTGAGGATATGTCGGCCAATTTCCACTGGAAATGCCTTTTGGTTAAACTGTCAGCAAGGAATTTGCATTTGTACTGTTAAATTTTTATATAACTTTAATGCACATAAAAAACAGCTGCTCGTTTAAGTGAAAATACATTGATGTTTTTTTTTGGGGGGGGGGGGGGGGGGGGAGTTTGCACTAATAAAGTTGTGGAGTTGTAAAGTATTTTATCTAGTGTCAATTATATTGGCAGTTATATCATTATCGCAAATTTTCAAATGTATATCGTGATAAATATTTTTGGTCATATCGCCCTGCTCTATTACCTTATTTCAGATAAATCTGTACTGCTATTCGCACATAGATTGCATTTCTTCTATGTTAAAAAAGGATTTAACACTGATGCAAAAGCGAATGTTGATGATGAAAAGGATTTAACAGTTAAAGAAAAGATGCAGACAAAATATGAAAAGGTGGTCTTCATTAAAAACAAAAACTTACATAATAAATAAATAAAGCATTTAGACAGTACTGCAGTCACAATCAGTCAGCATTACATACATACAGCTGTGTTATTAAAATGAACAGCTCTATAACTAATGAATTGAAATCATTCGCGTTCCACAGCAAGAATTAATGGTATACAAGCATAAATGGTTGTGGCGTGAGGAATGTAGCTGGATGTGTTCTCGCAAAGCTTTCCATGAAAGAGATTTCATCTGGATGGCAGCATATGTCGGTTTAACCCTTGTGTATATTGTTCAGCATTAATATAGCCTTTACAGATGTGCAAGTTACCCATGCCATGTGCATTAGTGCACCCCATGCCATCACGAATTCTGGCTTTTGAACTTTGCATGGATAATGAGACAGATGGTCCCTCTTCTCTTTCGTGCTAAGGGCACGACATAATATAAAAAATAATTTTTGATTTTTGATTTGTCAGGGCTTTAACTTGTTTCTGTGGATAAAACATTAAACTCTGTTCACTGACTGTAAGTCTCAGAGTTACTTCGAAGTCCACGTTCTGCCCATTCCTATTATTGAATTGTCAGTTTTTAATGCAGTGCAGCCTTAAGGCTTGAAGATGTCGGTCATTCATCGTTGTTTTAGCGTTATCCCTTGTGTACAGACACTTCTCCGGATTCTCTGAAACTTGACTTATAATCTACTACAGATAGTGACATCAGCAGTTTTTTTGTTTTGTTTTTTGCTATATAGGAATAACTTGAATAACTTAAATTGTTGATCTCCTCCCCATCTTAACTTCTAAAAGACTGCCCGCTGGTCTGCTAAAGTTACATTACTGTACAGAGTACAGAGTTTGGAGAACGTATAGGGCCCCAGCAAAAGTGCTCTTTGGTGCAAGGATATAAACATGTGGCTGTTCTGTGGCCCCAGTGATGGCCTCCTGAGCAGCACTCGCTTAAACCGCTAATTGGAACCTCTGTGTCTAATCTGATGAGTTTATTGATCAACCCATTATGAGTGAGTGTGGGTTGCTACTGACCTTATATGCTTGGTTGTTTGTGTGCTTACCTGTTGGATGTGTTTAATCTAAATCAGTATTCACTCCACTGTGGTAGAGTTTAGGGTTTGTCGGCCATGCTTAAGCCAGAGTAACAAACTGTTTCATTGTGTAGTCCCACATGTATTAAGCACGTGACAGCTACCTAACATCAGCTTGTTGTACGCTGAATCCTAGGGCAAAACACGTAACATATGACTTGTCTAATACCTGCAAGGCGCATACAGCTCGTTACATAGTTTAAGTTTGACTGTATTGTGTGATGAATTGCCAAGTAATTTGCACAACGCCTTAGATTAATGTATAGCAAATAGTACTTGCAGTGTTCCCATGTGTCCGTAGGCTGTTTAAAATGAGACATTTAGGTATTTGAAAGTGTTTGAAGAGCTGATAAGTAGGCTGTATGGATGTGTGTGTATATTGATGCTTTTGCTTCCTCTTTGTCTAACTTTACTAAACATGGATTAAGTAAATTATTTAGAGAGTATGTTATCATTGTAGTTGCACTGCTGTTACTGTTACAAGTGTACAAGTCAATACAACCTGCGAAATGTTAAGTTCCCTACTTATAAAATCACAGGAAAACTCTACTCTACTATGTCTTGCTTTGTCAGAACAATTAGGTATTTGGATGAGAGTGGGGAAAAAAATACAGAAAAGCTTACACTGAAATGTGAAGCCAGAGAATGCGTTCTACAGTTTTTAATTTAAATGTCTTCTTAAATATTATCTTAACTACATTATTTGAAAAACTCTGAATGATGACAGTGTAGGGTACCATGAAAGATTGTTTTAAGTGGCATAGGCCACACTTTTCAGTTCTAGTACTCGTATCCAAATGTAAACAGATGCACAAAGTTGCACAGCAAAATCTGCATGTGCATAGTAAGAAGCTGTGATTTTGAGCATACTCATGAAGAATATGCACATGCCCTCACCACTGCTTCAGTGTGGCATCAGTTTCCTTCCCCACTCTTTAAGCAGGCACCGCCCCACCCCTCAGCTGGCTGTGCTCTGCAGTAGCAGGCCTTTCATCCCTCCATCCTTCCATCCCTCTATCCGGCCCTGCCCAGTGATTTATAATTCATCTGGGATCCTGCCTCCCTCCAACACTCTGCACCAGGACAGCATTAGCATTCTGTTTGGTCCCCAGCTACGCTGCACCCACGTGTGTGTTATGAATCTGAGGAATGATTCTTAGGCCTAGCCAGTGGGGCTGTACTTGGAACGGCTATTATTGTAGCTGTATGTGCTTGTTTGTCTGTGGCTTTGCTACTGTCCTCTGTCATTGTGGGAATCAAGTTGAGCTGTCTGTCTCTGCTCTTTTCTGTTAGTACTCCATTTCCTCTGTCTTCATACGTACTAATTCGGATGGTGGTCCACATTCTGATCGCTGTAGAAAACAGTGCAGCTCATTGGTTAAAAAACAGTTAGTCGTTTTGTGTCAGAAGGTTTTTTTCCCAGTACTATATAACCTCTCATACCTTTACGACAAAACCAAAGCACGACAAGTCACCTATGAATTTTAGACAAGCCTATTAATGTGTCACCATCGCTTCCAGTTACCCTATTTCACAAGAAGCTCTGGTGCCATTAGAAATTTACTTCTCATAGAATCTGTTCTCTGCATCTTTTTAGTGTCTTTCAGGTGGCTATAATGTAAACTTACCAGGTGTAGCTGTACTGTAGCAGTTAAGCTTTTGGCTCTTAAGCTTAGGTTTGCTTGTCTTGCTGCGTGCCAAAACTGAAAGGACGCATACACCACATACACCGAATAGCAAAGCAGCTAATTTACAGTTTAACTGACATGTTGAGGTAGTGATCATTATTTTAACAAGCTAATATTTTAAAGAGTAGGTCTGAAAAATGCTGCATTCAATTGCTAACATATGCAGCATAACATCTGATTATTTCAGTGCAATATTGGATGTTTAAGCACAGCTTGAGAACATCTTGAATGATTACCTTGTGAATTTAATGCTGTGGAGACCTGGCATTGAATGGTTGATGTTAAATGTTGTGGAACAAACCATGTCTAAGAAAAGCCTCAATTCTTGTGCCAAAGAAATTTGTAAGATTAAAAAAGCTGTCCAGCTATATTTGATTTATTAGTTTTTTTAGCAGCTCACAATACAGGCTGTGTACTCTGATAACTTGATAGTTAAATAGCAATTCACAGCTTTTTTTTTTTCATGTAGGAGCTTATTTTAGGGTTTAAAAATAAATTAGTAAACAGTCTAATGGGTGCTGACGCACTAAATACTCCAAAAATATTAATTAGATTGTCAGCTCTCTCAAATGTATATAATGCTTCAGAAATTGCATTGCAGCAGAATGAAAATTACATGTTTCAGGCTGTAGCCTTCTTCAGCTTGGTTTAAAAAGTATTTAGGCCAAATAGGAGGTTTTGTATTCGTTTTGCAACAAACAAGCTTGTGCGCATGCATGTTTAGAGGGAGAAATCTGCAGTTGTTTGTTGCTCGGCTGACAGAGGCTTGTTGGAGTATTTTTACATGTGACATAAACACATTTTAACCCTGGTGTCCAGTTCAAGTGTAGAAAACAAAATTAATTTCACTTAAATCAATGAGGATTGATTCCTTTTGGCGCTTTATGTTAAGAAAACATGAAACAGTGAAGTTGTGATGTAAAAAGGCACACTTGGAAAAAAACAAACAAAAAAAAAACATCTCAAGCGCAAAAAATAAAGAACGCGCAGTGAAACTGTTACTGTTGTAATCATCTACAGTCCTACAGCAGACAGATCCAGTAGCTGCCAAAAACACAGTCACATGTCTGTGTAATCTGCCCCGTAGCTGCTTCTTCAATAATTTTATCACAGTTGCATTGCGGCATTCAGACCGCTTTAAATTGGGAACACTTTTCAGATGACAGTTTATACATTTGTGTGTGTGTGAGACATAATGATGCTCATCTGTGGAAAGGTCATATCCACCCTCTGTGCCTCTACTCCCTTTCCTTTCTCCCACTCTGTTCATTATCTATCCAGGCTTGCTCCCTCTCCTCTGCATTTATTTTTACCTCCTCACGTAATCCTTAATTAATGTAGATCCAGTCACCATGCCTCACATTTACTATCGTACACTCTTACTTGTGTACATATACACTCATTCATTCATGTGCTCTCACGCAGGCACACGGCAGACATAAATTCAGTCACGCACATCTTAATGTGCTGCGCGTTTTATAAGAATAAATCCTGGTGGCTGCATTTCTCTTAGAGCTAAATTTTATATCGCACAGCCATCATGTCATGGGTTCCAATCTGGCTTGGGATACCTCAATCATCACCTTCCTCATTTTCCAGATGGCCCAAGCTAACAAATAATCAACAGCGGACACTTTATGTGGTACCATCGTGGCTTTTCGTGGACACAAATTGAATAACCGTAGAATAAGTCTGCATTGATCTTATCAATGTTGGAATTAAAATGTCACTATTCTTTTTCCCTTGCAGTCTAGGTTATGTGACCTGGCCCTTTTGTTATTTAGTAGTAAAACTGCTTTGAGTAAGAGAAGATTAATTAACATTTTTCTACACTGATACTCAGGAAATCCATTAGAAAGCAGACTTCATTAAATTCATCTGACTTTAAACCAAGCTGGCATTTACACGTCATTATAGCACATCTGCAGCAAATCTTCGGTTTTAGTGGTTTCATGATAAGTTTAACAGGAATCATATACTTCAAACGATACTTGCAGAAGTTGTTTCCTTTGAGAAACGCGTGCAGCCAACATTGCCAATTTATTATTGATGCTGTGGTGTAGGACAACCATTCCATGTGCTTAAAAAAAAAAAAAAAAAGAAAGAAAGAAATTGAGCATCCCCAACATGAAGTAACCACCCTAAGCAATGTACATTAAACCCATGCAGTTTTAAACTGATGAAGGGAATGCAAAACGCTGTGCATTATGTATGAGGGAGGGGCTGCACTTCAGCATGTGGTCTTAACCCCCGGTGCTTGCTGTGATGCTTTAAATTAAATCTAAAGAAACTACACTCATGAATAGGACTTTTGAGTTGCTTGGTCATAGTTTCCTGTTTTACTGGCATCTCTTGTGTTATTTTCAGTCAGTGTTCATGTTACTATAGCTCTGTGTAGCACAGTGAGGATTTTTTTGTTTACATGTGATATGTTGCACAGTAGTTTCACTTAACATATTGTTTTACTTCTGCCTACACACTTCTGCTTATCAGATGTTGTTTTTATTGAATCTTGTGCTGTTCATTACTTTGTTTGTAACTGAAACATTGCCTCATTTCCATGCTCAGGAATAGGGTGACCTTCATTCAAGGAATACTGTACATACACTGCTAGCTGACGTAGCTCGACTTTGCTGTGAACTTTGTAGCGGTCACCAGTAGATTAAAGATTTGATAGAAATCAAACTGACAGTATAGTTGGCATGCTGTCAGTCTGTTGTATGAATTCATTACAGGAGCAGACTTTCTGAAAGATTAAAGGTGTTTCTTGATACTTTAACGTTGGAAATTTGTTTTGTTTTTTTTGGTTTTCTTATTAGGGCCCATTTTTGACCAGTAATTAAACTCGGCAGATAAATGGGTTTGTATTTGGTTTTGAAAGACAGACTGTGTTGCATGAATTATTGTTAACTGGGAGGGCTTACATTGTAAAATATTTAGCGCTTGTGTTGGCTGGTGTGTGTCTGTGTGTGTGCAATTGTCCAGACATTGATGGGTAATTCACAGCCCTTTCTCAAAGACTACATCTAAAATGTTCAACGTCAAAAACATGGAATAGCAGGTATACTGGGCTTCTCTTGCTTGTGTTTGTGCTATCTTTCTCACAAAGTGGAGTGGACAGAAGTAATATCAAAATAATATAATTAAAACAGCCATTGTGATTTCTTTCAGTTTGTAGCGTACTCTATGGTAGGGCTGCCACGATTAGTCGACTAGTCACGATTACGTTGACTATCAAAATCGTCAACAACTAATTTAGTAGTCGACGCGTCGTTTGAAGCTTTGTAAGATCCCAAAAGACGCAGGAATAAGTAGTAGGATTTAAGAGTTTAATAACGGACTGAAACAGAAGATGGTAGCTGTGTCCAAATTCAGGAACCGCATCCTCCTGTGCCCGCATTTGTAGGCCAATTACGTTACAGCGACACAACGAAGATTGTCCAAATTCAAAGTCTCCGACAAATTCCGCCGACAAATGCGTCCTTTATTTCCCCAGATTTGAAAGATGGGTCGGGTGTATACTTCGTGGCCCAACCTATCCCAGAATTCATAGCGCGGCACAGCTCAGTTTCCAACAATGGCGGCAGCTAGTTAGTTTTAATATTATTCTTTCTGGGTCACAAAATAAACTTTTAATATATTTTCAGGCAAGAATGTAGCTGTTTAAACTTCAAATATCTGCTTGGTTTATCAAGACACCACATATTTTCAAAAGCGCTCCGACGTTTTCGGAGACGTCTGTAACCCACCAGCTCGATAGCTAGCTGGAGTTTAAGGCTCACTGGAGCCAGTGAGAACACCGGACTCCCGGCAAATCGTTTTCAAACCCTACTCAGGTTAAACATGATATATAAGTCACTTAGATAACTTAAAATGCTATTGTTTGGCTTTTTTCAGTATTTTATTTGTTCCTGAGTAAATCGGTTTGGCTGAGATTAAAGTGATATTTTTTTACAGCTGAATAAATGTCAAGCAGACAATTGATTATCAGAAGTGTGAGATGCTCGAGAATATCCTCCGGTGTCCTGTTATATTTTAGAAAGCAAGGAGCAGATGGCTGAGTATATTTAAACTCCACCGAAACAATCTGCAAATTTCATTAAAATTTAATAAACTAATAAACTATCATCTTGTCTTTATTTTTAGTTAGCACATACCTTAAACACTTAAAGCTGTAAGCTAATGATAGTTATATAAGAGCAGATGCTGCTGGTGCAATAAGCTGTACGTTTTACGTCCAATTGATACATGATCTGATTAGTCGACTAATCGCAAAAATAATCGGTGACTAGTCGACTATCAAAATAAACGTTTGTGGCAGCCCTACTCTATGGTCTTTCCCTGTCTTGTTCAAGAAAACTATTCAGACCAAACCTATACATGCCATCATTGCTTTTTAGCAACACACCATTGGCTTTTTCCAGGGCTCCACATTAGACTCTTGGTAGCCTCTGCATTGATTGAATTTACACAACACCTCTTTATCCATAGACTGAGAACTACGCAAACAGACTTCAATGCGGGACAGTAAATCTGACATTTGACCACTGCTGTCTTGAGTTTTAAGTTCAATGAACTGTTACACTATGGTTGTAGCATCAGACTCTGATTTTATTTACACACAGACGACTGTGGGGCATTGTCTAGTTGGTTTTTTGTTGTTGTTGTTGTTGTTGTTGTTGTTGTTGCTGTCATTGGGGGGGGTTTCAACCCCACTTGGAGGACGCATGTAGCTGTGTAGATGGCGTGTGGATGCCCAATGCAGAGCCTAGTGTTTACGCTCTGGAGACAAAATCCCTTCCACACAAGCAGACATCCATATACATATACCTTGAAGTGGTAAATATTTTGCTGCTTCATATTGGTTGTGTGTGAAATTGCCTTCATAGTGTAAGTAGTTTGATAAGTAGGAGGACTTTAATATGGATTGTTGTTGTTTTAGCCTCGTTTAATGGGAGCATGGGATTCCCAAACACACTGGTATTTTCATCCATCCTGCTTAACAACCTCTCAGTCAGAGGTTTGACATGTGAAAATAAATAATGCCATGCTATATTGATAATTTTGTGCCACTTTTGTGGGTGTTTGTCGTTGTTGTGATAGATCTGCAAATGTATATTGATTATATTGATAGGTAATGCATTAATGTTTTCCCTATTTCTCCCCCTTCTTTTATTCTCCAGACTATTTTGCAGTGTTCAAACTAGGGCTGCAACTAGCGATTATTTTGATAGTCATCTAATCGGCCTAATTTTTCTTTGATTGGTCAATTATTCAATGATTATTTCAGTAACTCTTATCTCAGCTTCCTGCACGCATACCTCCTGTTCTAGGGTCCAGTATATCACCTGCTCAAGCCTGCCCACTTGTGAATATTACCCTGCTGCTCTGTCCCACAGCAAATTATGAATAAAGACCTAGGAAACGTATGAATTTGAAAATAATCAAATGTATTTTTAACATTACTCAATAGGACTGTCAGAATAAAAATGAAATGAATTAAAATGTTAGGTTATACAAATTAAATTGCTAGTAGTATCTAAACAATCCACATCTAAATAATGTGGAAATGGGAAACTAAAAATGGCTTATGTCCATCATTTCAAATAAAGCTTCAAATTAAATCGAAAAGATTTTATTTTCCAGTCCAAAATAACAAGTCAACAAAGTTTACAGATGACTCATTTTGTGAATTCACAATTGCAGAGGACATGTGGACAAAAAACAAACAGGAGACAGTGTAGCTACTCCTGTTTAACTATCGCATTTCAATCATTAGCTAATAAAACTGAAATGCTGAACTGCTTAGCAAGCATTCTGAGAAGCTTCCGACAAGTGAGCTAACATAAATATTACTGTCTAGATATCAAGGCCACACACGAACTTAACTCTCTAAAACGGATCCATTCAGAGTCAACATCACAGCTCCAAGGTGCCGGCGTTTTAAATGCTCGTGGACTGCAGTAGAGCTGTCATGGACGCAAAGCTTGTCTGTATTTAGCTTTGTTTGTTTTCTGTGAAATGCTTTCGCGTTTTTTTAAATCTCAGTTTTCTTCCATCCTCTCGGTTTGCTGTTCGTGCTACGTTCTTCTTTGTTACTATTGAGTGCAGTCTTGGCAGACGACAAAGGCGATCCTTCCCCTATAGTTTGTGTACTGCAGTCACAAAAATGCATTTACGTGGTTTTAGAGTATACCGCGTTGACAATGAAATTCTGCGTCGACTAATTTTTATAGTCCACGTCATGGATTATGGCGCCGAATCATTGCAGCCCTAGTTCAAATGTCAATGTAATATACAATATCTAATATAATATCTAATATATACAACTAATTGCTAGAAGAGGCATTGGTCAGCACATATCAGTCTGAGTGAAACATCTCTTTTTGATCAAATGGGGATCCAAAGGTCAGGGAGGGATTGAAACCTCGTTGCTTGAGGTTGATATGCAGAGGCACTCTTCTATCAATAGGCTTCCTCTCTCGGTCTACAGCTCTTTCACTGGCTTCTCTGATAGGCCTGCATCTGTCTCATTTGTTAGTTGCTAGGCAACAGGCCTTCTGTGTGTGTGCGCGTGTGCATGTGTGCTCACACGTTGCTGTGGCAATGTCAGGCTTTAGAGAGGGGGGGGGGGAGGGAGAGAAAGGGAGATGTTGAAAATAGAGAGAAAGGCAGATGAGAGAGAAGTACTCAGAGAGGTGAGAGGAAAGAAATGAGAATGAGTCAGAGCGCTGATGAAGCTGAGGGACTGGAGAGGAGAGAGCCAAAATGCACTAGATTGTCACTGGCCTTTCCTGCAGCCGAGCTGCATATATATACAGGCCTGCCACTATCTTAGCGAGGTCACTGGCAAAGACAGCGTGATTTACCAGACTGGCAGGCAGGCAGCAAGCCCTGAGCTGTTATTGGATGGAACAGAGAGGTGTAAGGGAGAGTGGACGTGCTCAGAATAGAAAATCAGACAGTGATTGGATTCCTCCCCACATCTCACTCCTCTCTTGCTCCCTGGCTCTCTCTCCTCCTAGATAATAGGACCACTCCCACTCACATTTCAGATATATTTTGTCATATCCAGATGTGGTCGTCCTCATATCAGCATTTAAGCATAACATTGACTTTAAAGTAAAGAAGCCACGAAAGATTCACATCTCATAATGTCGTATTTTACCAGAAACTTTTTTTTTTGCTGAAAATGCAAAGTAGTTTTAAGGAAAATAGCATATCTCATGTGTGATTTTCAATTTTTCTTTTTTAATAAAACTGTAGAAGCTTGGCCTCCACCCGCAGAAGCAGAGATAATCACAGTTCTTTAATACAGCACTATGCACACAGTAATTCTGCGCCTTTTGTAGGCATGTATTTTCTTTTTTAGCATAATGCATCTTCTCTCTGTGCTTGTTTTTGCATTAGCACATATTTGTGCGTGTGTGTGTGTGTGTGTGTGCGTGTGTGTGTGTGCATGTGTCATTCTCTTCTTCTCTACACAGGTTTATAATGAAGTGAATGGGCCCAGGTCAGGGACTGAGCAGCCAAGCTGGGCTTTGGTTGCCAGGATACAGCAGCCGAGCCAGGCTGGTTTTATTTGCACACCAAACAGGCTAGCTAGCTGCTGCTGTTGCTGTCTTTCTGTAGACTTATCTGCTGCATAGCATGTCAATAGACTGCAGGGTAAACACATACACAAACTAGGGCACAATGATTTGGTACAGTTTTGTTTTTGTTTTGTTTTTTGTTTTTTATTTGGGGGGGGGGGGGGGGGTTGTTTTTTTGCTTGTTCTTTAACTATAATTTGAAGATTTTATAATCCTTTAAAAATATAAATAATGGGAAGCAAGACAGAATAAATATGATTATTTGGTGTTAAATTTTAACTTAAATTCCTATTGCACCCTCAAAATTAATAAGAACATAAAGTTCTTCATTATAAACAAACATAGATGCTTTCTCCTTGTACTCAAAATTAAGTTGTCTGTTTTTTACCAAGTACCAAGTGTGGAAAAACTAAAACGAATCACAGTATTTAGGGGTGAGTCATGCTAAATCAAGGCTGTGTCAGTATCTGTTCTTAGGCATTATTTTGAACTGGTGTCTTTGGTTGAGTACACTTGAAAGGCCTTGATCTTACTAGAGCTCTAGATCCAGAATGCAAAGAATCACAACTGCAACTCCTGAGCATCTCTGCTATGAGGACATAACACTTGTTTCACCATTTATGATACAATGGAGAAGTCATGGCACATCTGTTAGCCAACATCAAGATACGAGTTGACTGCTTGGCAGTTTGTGTGTGTGTGTTTGTGTGCGCGGTGCTGATTCGTATCTGATTGTGCAATATGCAGCGAGGTCGATACACGCACGACGCACACAAACACGAGCACAGGCAGACACAGCAACATGCCCATCCCTGTGTGCAGCTGCTGCACTGTTCAGCTGTCAGAGTGGAAAATTTGAGGTGTGTTTTTGTGTGTACATTGAGAGTTGGGAGTGGCGCGGGGCTGGGGCAAACAATTGCTTTTCAAATCTGCACCTGTACCTTCACTTTTTCCTCTGCTATAGTTGTTTGTGTCTTTATGTCTCTGTTTTCCCCATACATAATCAAAATTGTCTGTCTGTGTTAGAGCAGCTGCTTGGTTGTGCTGGCTATGGTAGAGTTTGGTCTGTGAGCCTTTGAGGTTGAGGTGTTTTGCAGTTTTATTGCAGCAGATGTATGCAATAGCATTTTCATTTATATAACGGCACTTCTTATTAGGGGTGGGGGAAAAAATCGATACTGTGTAGTATCGTGATATTTTGTTTGCTAATAATGTATCGATACAGGGACAGCAGAAATCGATATTTTGTTACAAAAAAGGTTTTTGCGCTCTGACTTCAGAGCATGTTGATCCTTTTTCTGAGCAAGAATCCTGACATTCCTTCACTGTCCAAATTTGTTTAACTTTTTTTTTTTTGGCAGCAATAAACATGACAGTTTACTTATTTTAATTTAAGACATGTTTTATTTTAATTAAGTTTGAAAACTGTTTTATTTAATGTGAAATTATATTTTGTTTTAATTTACTTTGAAATTCTTCAGTTGCTGAATGGGCTGCATAGTTTTGATAAATTGCTTAGTTTAGAATAGCTATAATTGTACCAGATGGTAGCATTCAGTTAAGTTGGACTAGACTGTAATACAAACCGTTCAAGTTTGTCAACAATAAAACTGAAATGAGAGAAAGACTGAGTGTGAGACTTTGATATTAGATAAAATGAATATTGATAAAATTTACCTTTATGTACAGAATCTGAATATCGCAAAATATTTTAAAAAATTGCAATAATATCGTATCGTGCATTAAGTATTGTGATAATATCGTATCGTGGGATGTACGGTGATTCCCACCTCTACTTCTTATATGCTCGATAAGAAAACTCCATGTGCGTCACTGTACACATTATCTTTAAATAGAACATTAATTTTGTATGAGCGGGGCACACTAATGTCCCTTGTGCTTTAAAAGAAATAAATTCACAGCTGTGTGCCCTTTTATTAAATGATACTGCATTTATGTCCATTCTTCTATTTTATCTGCCTTGTAGGCTTTGAAACCATTGTAAACTAACTCTTGAAGTTGACCTCATGCCAGTGCAAGTGTGCTTGTGATGTGTCCCAGTGCTTCTGCAAGTATGCACATGGTATGCTGCAATATGCTGAAGTGTTGGCCTCCATCTGACCGCAGAGGGAGTGGCTCGGGATAGAGAGGATGCTACAGGAGGATGAAGAGAGAGAGGGACAGGGGGCATAGAAAGAATGGTGTGTGTGTTTATTCAGCGGTGAGAGAAGCTTGGAGAGTAGTACTGGCAGGTCCTGTCCTTCATTTAGAAGAGATTGCTTCTCTGGCTCAACACTCACCACTCCTTTCTGCAGTTATCTCCATGGCCACGTCTAACTTGGCTGACGTCATGCATAAAACATTAAAACTCAACAGTGCAGTGCGTGGTTTTTTTGTTTCTTTCTCCCTACCCCTGATGTCAGAGAGCGAGTCAGCAGGCAACAGTTAATTGGTTGCTTATAAACTTAAAATGTATTGTCCCGTTGATTAAAAATGTAACTACAGATGATTTGTCTCTGAAATGCATATTTTATATATCTACTTTGCAAACCCAAAAGTTGTGAAGAGAAGAGAATTGAAATGGGACACCGTTACAACAAACACATTTGACAAAACTTTGTAAAACACAAACAAAAGCTAGGCTGAAAAATGTAAATGAACTGTTGAATTTAGTAACTCATGGAGCCACAACAAAAACCCTCAGATTATCCTGCAGCTACTTATGAGTAACAGGACAGAGATGAGGAAGATGTGAGGACGGTTCCTCACTACAAATCGAGTGCGTTAATTAATAATTCTGGGATGTTTTGGTTGAACAGCCCTCTTCATGTTATGTCACAAGTAGCTGAGGGATTTGTTCTAAAATTAACTTTCTTGTGTGCTCTGTAACCCTGTCTTTCGTTGCCTTAAACTCTTCTAAGCTTCAGGTCGTGGTCTTGTGTCGTGACATTCCATTGAAAAACAATTTCTTCTTGCAGTTTGGAAGTCCCTTAGGTTTTTGCCAGAAAGTTTAACTTTGATCTCACATGTCCACAGAATATTATCTAGCAACATTATCCAGCAAGTCTTGTGAAATATCTGGAGAGTCTTTTCAGATGTGCTGCAATGTCCTGGTATGAACACCATTCATATTCAGTGTTTTTCTTATTGTGGACAAGTTGTCGAGATTTGTGCAATTGTTCTGCTGTTACCTTTTGGTCTTTTTTCACCTACTTTGGGATTATTTTTGGTGCCCATTCCCAGGTAGTGGACCTGAATTCTAGCCATTTGTAAATGCATCTAGCCTGTAAATGTAGTAGAAATCTTGTCATGGTTCTCATCAACTGATCTTTCTCGAAAAGACATGGCTTTGACAGTAATCAGACTTTGTATGCCTTTATTTATAGGGAGTGACACCTCTTAAGCCACACTTACAATCCCATCTCCTTAATTGGAACACCTGACACCAAGTAGGTTTAGGCAAAGTCAGTGGCACAAAAGTGTACCGTGTGGAATTTCTCAGTGTGTTTTATCATATTGCATTAGTCTCCGGTTTGAAGGCCGCGTTTTCTGACTAATCAATGTAGAAATCCTGATCATTCCTTATGGGTCACCAATGTTTCTGGCACCTTAAAGCTAGCAAATGCTTAAACTTCTTTTCAACCGTTAACACCTCAAAACATCTGAAAGTTGTTTTGTTCGCTGGCCTAGATTACTATTCAGCACCACTTTAACGCACTCCCACTATATGCAAGCTCATGATCACTTACATTTCTGAATATGTAGATAAAACCCACCAAGTAATTGAGTGGGAGTAGTTTTTGCAGTGGTTGCCAAGTTAGTAATGTCTGGTTTCCATTACACATCATCTTATAAAGGCTGAAATTAAACTAAATAGTGTAATGTTAATCAAACACTCATTTTCTTTAGTAATGTTGAATGAATTTGCAGTTTGTTCTTGGAGAAAATGAGTTTGTCTGTGGGTTGTAAAACATCCCAATGTGACATTTTGTAGAAATCTTGTATGTACACTCATAAACGGACATATGAAATTAATCAACTGTTCAGCGGCGAAACACAGACACACTGTCAGCAGATATTGGGTGTCTTGTTATTGGCATGAAATTACACAGGAAATGATGCCCCTTGGTTTTGAACAGGGTTTCCTCTCCATGTGTGCCTTTGTGTGACTGCAAGCTTGCAAACAGCATTTTCTTGTGTTTCACATATCAGCGAAAGGCTCGGTTGCTATTATCATCTATCATAGTAGTCCCAAAATAGTGCAGATTATTGTTCTAGAAGCCTCGCTGACCCAGTTTAATGTGTGTGTCTGTGCGTGGCTGCAGTGTTTGTTTATTTCTGAGAGCGGTCGACCTTCCTGTCACTTTGTTTGGTGTGGTGAGAGGTGGGAGTTGAGGGAGATTGCAGCAAGTGCCTACCAGTAGCAAAGAGGGACTAACAATGAACTGTGCGAGTGAGGAAGGAGCCTGTGGTTTGCTGTGTTTCTCATGTCTTATTCTTTACAGCTGTAAAGGGGTCAGTACGTCCACTGCAGTTGTGTGCCTATCTGGTTGGCTGGCTGGCTGTCTTGACTTGACTGACTTGCCTGGAAGGATATAAATAGCAGTCTTTGAATAGGATAACTGCAGAGCGAAGGGAAGAAGGGTGGGGGGAGGGGAGTGGAGTGGAGATGGAAGTGGCGCCAGGGAAGATAGGAGTGCCAGTGTCTCAAAGTAGAGGGAAAAAATAATGCAGCCATGGCCTCATCTGTTCACTCACTCAGTCAGTCACAGGGATGATCACATTTGGACGCACTCTTTAGAGAAAGTACATTACAGAGGAGAGAATTGAGGAAAGGAATGTATGATTAATTCATGGCCCTGTGAAGCAGGCGGCCATGAAGGAAAGGCAGTGGATAGTAATGCACATATTGTTGTGTACTTGCACGTAAGGCAAAGTAGACTTTAAGAGCACAGAGGACAATGAACTGTACAGAACTCTCATGGTTTATTGTGAATTTACAGTAAAACCACTTATACCAGAGATGATTGTTTTTGTTGTTGTTGCTGTAATACAATGGATCACCTTCCTTAGTCACTATGGCAAGGATGCCATAAATTAGTACAGGGTAAAGCCCACAATTACAAGGGCTGGCTAGCTTTGGCGGTAAGTAGCTGTTTGGGTTTTTGTTGAGACGTGCCGGTTAAATTTCTAAAGACATTCCTCAGCTGTTCCAAGGCCCACAACATGTGCGTTATGCAATATCTTGGACATAGTCTGCCCTGTTGTCATTCCCAAATTCTAGTATGTCAGCACTTAAGATGTAGCTGATATAAATAGCATGCCTCTGTTAAAAGTAATTGTATTTTGATTGGGTTTACACTTAACAGAGATTTCTAACAACTTTTTTTTAGTATTCAGGTGGCTCTTACTGCTCTTTGGGTTCTGCCTGGTGAACAGATAAGCCTTTTGCCTGCCACAGCTGCAGCTCTCCTCCCTCTTTAAATGCTCTTCCTCCAGAGCCAGGGGTGTAATGGTTGAAAGTGGAGTGGTTGATGTACCACTAATGGCTGCATCGTCTGGCAGTGTGTAAATGTGTTTTCAATGACACGTCAGGTGCTAAGCTCCCCCTCCCCTCCATCCACACACCATTTTGTTTTTCTCTTTGTTCCAGACGGTTGATGACGATGCAATGGCAGCGTGAATGAAGCTTGGCGTGGGGAGAGCTGAACGATGCCCAAAGGTGGGGGTTCTAAAACCCCCCAGCTGGACCACTTCCCACTCAACACCGACATGGTGGAAAAGCAAGGTGGGAAAAAGGTAAGATTGAAAGGCATACAGTAAACACAGTGCACAGCAACAAAACCTGTTTCACTTGGTGGAGAAACATGAGTTAAAGTAATGACAAAATTAGTTTTAGATTGGGGTTTAGATCATCATTGAACTGAATGACCAAGACACGTGCTCTTCAGCAGAAATCATTTACTCCCTTTAAACAGCATTTTCTGACCTTTTGGTCGTAAACCTGAGACACTCACATCAGTTTAGTTATTCAGTAAATACCAGTTTACCTCCGTAAGCTTGACAGTTCCTTACGCATCATCAAAAAGCTTTCTGTCCCAAACTAATGTTGTTGTTTACCAGTCACACCATGCTTTGCATTGGCTCTGTGGACCAGCTGGAGGCAAGTTCTGACTTGTCAGCTTACAGAGCTCATCTCAGATGTACTGTGGAGTAGAGCAATGTATGTGTTGCATCACTCTGCAATTTATAGGTATTTACTTCTAGTTTAACAACCAAAGTAATGAGTAGAATGTAGTGTGTAAATAAAATAATTAAAAGGAGTAAGATTCTTCTTTGCACATTTGATTGTATTGTAAGCTCTGTCCCAGCTCATTCCATGGAAATATAAATATTGATGTATGTTTCTAGGGGTGTGCTGTTCCCATATTTCAGATTGGATTTTGGTGATCTTTGGTGGTCTTGTTCAGGCTTTGCTTTGCCTCACCTCAGCTGTAGCGTGTTGGTTGCTAGCCAGAATGAATTTAAAAGCAAAGCAATGTGGTTTAGAAGTATTTTACACTTGCTACACCAATAGTTGTTGTTGTTTTTGGGGGGGGTTTTTTATAAATGTTTGCAAAAGTTTTTTAGTTAACCACAAATGGGTCAAGTGAGTTGATGCAGCTAAAAACTTATCTTTAGTTCAATCAAAGAGACATCATAAAAATTGTTTCATTTAAGCCTTATCCTGTCAGCTTCATGGTAAGCGCATGTATGTGCAGGAAGACGACCAACTAGTGCAGCTGTAAGAGCATTATGCAGCAACCTAATGAGATTAGTGCAAAAAATGTAAAAGAACGACCCAAATACATTTTTATTTTTCATTTGATTTATCTCTTTGCTGTTTTACTGTTGTTGTTTGTTATTTCACTAAAAACAGCCAATTCAGCTAATTTATAGTTGCGGATGTATTTATTTGTTGCATTTAAGTCGGAAAAGATAGCGTTGAGTCAAGACTGATGTTGCCTTACACATAAAGATCCCCAGTTGTTTCCCAAGTATAAAAATACAGTGTAATAATTCAGCACACTCACTGGATCATGACTAGGTATCAGCAGATACCCAAAGCCAGGGTACTGTAGAAGAACGTAAGATATCTGATTGGTTTTTATTCTGTTTTTTGCAAATGTCATTTGACTTCATGACATGGAAATGGGGCAAAAGTGAAACCTGTGCATAGTTATGCACTGTCCCCTCTCTGACAACATGGGCTATCAAAATAGGTATGTCCAAATCACATGAATGTATAAGTACTGGTATGTGCAAAAGTTAAATCAAACAGAAAATGGGAATGAAGCAGATTTTTTTTAATTTGAAAAGTTCATGTGATGCAATTCTGGACTTCAGACTTCTCTCTAACCTTTCTGTGCATACATTATAATGTATGTTAATAAGGTGATGCTCTTTAGGTTGAGCTTTTCCCATCAGTGCAGTGTTTTACATCTTGAGCTTGTTAGAACACTAAAGTCAGTCTGGGATGACATAAATGGGATGTCCTAAATCCACTGAGGAACGGTTGCAGGTTTTTCAAGAAAAACCTCCCTGACGGGTACCTTTTAAAAAACTAAAATAAAATAAAAATTCTTTCTCAAACTCACTTTAGCTTACTGCCTAAAATGTTTAAGCGTTACTATATATCAGTCGTAGGAAGCTTACTATAAGGCATCAGATCTCTGTCTGTCTTCTTTTGCACAATCAGGAGTTCAGCAACGAAACCTGCATCACAGATGCACGTTAATCTGCATCCACACTGTTCACTAAAACTTTGAAATTGGTGCTTAGCTCCCTTGATAACCCTATATGTTTTTACTACCAGGTCATATGTTAAACACCTGTTTGTTTTACTCTCATTAGTAGTTGCTTGACTCACTTGCCTTGAAGTTGAAAAAAGTTTATCTCAGGTCCCTGCCAGTAGTTATTTCTATATTGCATATTATGACATTAACATGCTTCCTAGTAACCACTTACCAACAGGCTAAAACAACCCTTTTTAAGATAATATGTAACACCTAATAAAAGTATCCCATTATTTTTAATTTCATAACGGTAACATCTAATTTATAGCCACAAAGCATTACACTCATGTTACTTGGTTTGGCAACCAAACAACAGACTAAAATCACAGACCAAACCATACTGTAGCTTGGGCACCAGCATGTACTAGTCATCAACTCATGATAGGTTGTGATTCCCCCTCCCTAACTTCTCTATACTTGACTTGCACAGATTTTATAAGTGTCACCATGATAAGTGGTGTAAAGTTGTGATTTAGTAGGGGAATCTATATAGACTGCATGCATACTTTTAATAAAAATATTTGCATTTGGTATGTGTACTGTATTGCAAGACAAGTGATACAATATATTGTGGTATGAATACTTTATTCCACCAGTCCTGCATATTTGCTATATTTTGTTTTCTTCTTGCCACATCTTCGACTGAGCTATTATTTAATACAACATACCTGCGCAGGTCTTTGTACTTGCGGAATCTTCTTACTCTCAGTTGTATCTTGTAGTTATTAGTGATTGATAAACAGCTCGACGGAGATTCCTTTTAATTAAACTATAGTTCTTGCATTTGACTTCAGCATAAATGCTTAATTAAATAATGGACTATTGCATAATAGACTTGGGTTCAGTGTTTGTTGTCTTAAAAAGCCCTAAGTCACATGTCTGAAGTGCTTTTGAATGGTGTCACCTTATTGCCCAGTTATGACGTATTCACTACCTTGAATTTGACACAGATACTGTCGTCACTGTTTGTGTTGGAACAAAGTTTTGGGCGCAGCTTGATGATGTCATGGTGTGTACTAACTGTTCAGCTACCAGCAGCAGCTCTGAGAGGTGTAGAAAGCAGAGGTACAGCTTATGCAGGCATGGATTTACAACCCTCTGCAAAGGATTGCATCAGACTCTGGTATGGAGGGAGGGAGGGAGGGAAAGAAGCGAACAGGGGTGGGTGGAAAACTGAGTGAGACGAAAAGAGCACGCATTGCTAGGAGACCACTAAACAGGGTGTCGTGTGAAGGCAGATCAGAGGAAAGTCTTGAGTTGTCAAAGCTTTGCTTACACTTAATTCTCCAAAAACAACCTAGTTGAACTTTAGAGATTTGAGTTGGTGAATTGACCATTTTCCCCAGTCCAGTTAACCAGAGCTATATGATGATTCTTTTGTTTTTTTGTTTGTTTGCTTTAAGAAATAATTCACATACTGTTTTCCATGCTTAAGATGTACTGTAGCTTCAAACGTGTGCATCATAATTTCGCTCAAATGGTGTGTTCTGTCTTTGTGGGAGTGAGCGGGGATGCAGACGGGCAGACAGAAAGATCAGCTCATTGTAGCTGACACTGTTTGTCTCTACTGTACCATGACATCATGGTCTTATGACTGGGGCAGGGCAGGGGGAGGAGTTCAAAGAGTTGATACATAATAGAAAACCTGCCCTCAGGATAGAGATAGATGAGCAGGCTACAGAAGATAGGACAGAGAAATTAGGTGAATTAAAGCGTCTGTTTGTACGTTATCTCACCTCTGTCTTGCATCTTACGTCATGAGTCTTTAAACCTGTGTAGTTAACAGAGAGTCGTCAAATGATTATATCCTTCCTGTAGAAGTTTTGCTTGAGCATTTGTACCGTTATAGGGAGCTATATTGGACTGATCTTTTTTATTTTTCACTCTGTGCTGAATCCTGTGTATGCTTTTTGTTTTTGAACGCTTAATCACAGATGGTGTCGTCTGAATCATACATGGAGTCATTGCTGAAATTCCAGTATTGACTACTGTATTGCAAGAGAGTACATTTACACTTTCACGATACTGACCAGAACCTTACACGACAAATAATGTAATTATGAAAAACACTTTTCTTTTTAGGTAATATCATTTATTTATTTATTTATTTTTTAAAAAACCTTTAAAAGCATGGTATCCTTTTAATGCCGCAACAGTAACTAATTTTTATCCACAAAAGTTGAAGTATAATGTATTTTGATGCCATAGCATTATCTAGCAACCATATAGCAATGGGCGGAAATGTCCCATTTTTAGCATATAAACAGTATCAGCTCTCTTTTGTTTCATTTTATTTTTGTTGTTGTTTATGGACTGATTCTTATATAGCGCTTTTCTACTCTCCTGGAGTACTCAAAGTGCTCTGTACAACACGCTGCATTCACCCATACACACCCTTTCACACAAGCACTGTAATCTATACTGTCAGTGCATTACTGTCCTTCATACGCGTTCATACTCCGATGGATGCATTGGAGAGCAAGTCGGGGTTAGTATCTTGCCCAAGGATATTTGGCATGCATACTGGGGGAGCCAGGGATCGAACCACCAACCTTCCAATCAGCAGCTGACTTCCTCTACCTCCTTAGCATAAGCATGTAGTACATTAAATATAGAAACCTAAATACATGAGTCATGGCTTAAATCCCTGATAAAACCCACCAGTGGTCGCAATGATCACGGCCCCAGTCTTGTCTCACAGTCGCTCACATTTATACCCACCGTTAAGGCGCAGGAAACCACTGCAGTATTCTCCTGAGTGATAGGTGTCACCACTCAGACAATATCGCCACAGAAGAAGAAGTCATTGACTTTGTCGGGTGTTGTTTTGCAAAGTTTTTTCCATAAACTTAAGTTTTCAAACTGTTCCAACACCCTCTGTATATCTGCACTTCTCTGAGCTTCTGTACTGGAATATTATTAAAACGGTGGTAAAAACCGTCACAATCGTACACTCGTGTCTTCAACCCAGCTGCAGCAGCCACGGCACAACGTGCCAGGTTACAAAGATCTTGAGGTGCGCAAATGGCCAAAGCGCTACAAAGTGTCACACAACACACTATGTGATGTCAAAATCAGCACGCATAATATCAAGCATAATAGGGCCATTACTGGGGGACACGTTAAAAACATTTTTTGTTACACAGATGCAACACTTGTCTTTTAATATTGTGTTTTTGTCAAATATTCACATTATCTACAAATATCTCTAAATGTCCACTTTAAATTGATTCCTAATGTATTGCAATTAGTAATGCAGTGTATGGCTTTGTATAGCTTTGACTTTATATATTTGCTCAGTGAGAAGCTACTGCTTTCCTCTTTAAAAATAATTCTGTGTTGAATTCTGTGTATTCTAGTCAAAAAATGTATATAAATTAATAATGAATAATTGTTAGTAGCTCGTTGTAAGAGATACAAACCCAGCTTCAGTTCCATTCCCAAGCCTGGATAATTGAAACTGCTGCATTAGGAAGGGCATCCGGCGTAAAATCTGTGCCAAATCACATATGTGCATCCATCAGCTGTGGCGACTCCTTAAGAAAGGGACCAAACTAAAGTAGCTTTAATAATGAATAATTATTTACTGCTACCACACAAGAAACTATTATGAAGATGACATCATAAAAAACTTGTAGACATCTTCCACTGTTTGTGGTCTGTGGGGGTTTTTTTGTTGTTTTTTTAAAAAGGTATTCTGGATAAATTAGTTTGCATGAGCACCCAAACACAGAACAACCGTTAAGTTAAGCTGGGCAAACACATAAGTATTTACATCTGTTGATAGCAGATACACATGGGCTTGTGATTGTTTCCAGCAGCTGTAGACCACAGAGCCAAGCCGGCGTCAGCTTAGCCTCCTCTCCCTGTGCCTGGCTCTTTTACTGTGGCCAGGAATCTAGGAGGAAACTCTGGAAAAAATTTTGCTTTGAGAAGCCCTTAATAGCTAGAAGAGTCAGGCCAGTGAATTCAGTGGGAAGGTATAGCCAGAGACATTATGAAAGAGGGACATGGCGACTTAAAAAGATGGTGGTAGATGTATAACCTCCAGGGGGAAAAAGCTTTTTATAAACTCAGTTTGCGGTCAGCAAACTTGTGCAGTCTTTTATCAGATGTTATTTCCTGGTGACCATTGAAATTAAAGTTAATTTAATTAATGCTTCAAAATGTGCCTGAGGGTGTTTTCAAGGTGGCAGCCGAGTCAGGAATTGCTTCTAGGACTTTAAAGTAAAGTAGACAAATAAAGTGCACTGCTCTGATGAAGACACTTGCTCACCCCAGTGTTTTGTTGCTTTCACAGGATAAGGTGTTATCAAACAAGACTCCCAAATTGGATCGCAATGATGGGGTCAAAGAGATGAAAGAAAAGGCCTCTAAAAGGAAGCTGCCCTTCACTGCTGGAGCAAATGGAGACCAGAAAGATTCTGACTCAGGTAAGGCTGTATTGCTGTGTGTTTACGCTCATGTTTTTGCATCTCGATCACCTTGTGACTTTGAATAGACTCAACTGGTTCTTATATAGCGCTTTTCTACTCTACCTGAGGACTCAGTGCGGAAATCAAAGAGGACGGAGAGTAGTTAGCAGTGCTGTGCGAACAGGGCTTGACCTATGTGAAGTGAAAGTGCTCCCAACTTTGAATTAGCTGGTTGTTTGAGAATCAAGGAGTTTGTACCTACAATCATAGTCTAAAAGGAGAGGAAGACCACACAAAATCATGATCCAATTAAGTGGGGATTTGGGCAACATACAAGCCTGACCAGGCCTGGGTTTGGTAAGGCTCCAGCTGTTTTCTTTTAATTAGGGAGAGAAGGACTAGTCCTCACGCTTGTTTGACTTTGGGCTTTAAGGGTTCAGGATTTAGTTTGTTGATAATGGTCCAGCTTAGAGGCTTTGGTAACAGTCTTCATCAGCACTGGGTGAGTTGCTAAATTGGTTCATGTTCAGTGTTTACACTTGGGGAAAAAACCTTTCCTCTCCACACACAAGAGGAAAACTACAAGTATGCAACAGATGACTGTTAGGGCATGAGGATGTGTTTAGCAAGATTGGACAAGTATTTTGTAAACACATAATGTTGTATGTGATTACTGCTTAACTTAAGCAAATTATAAATAAATTAAAAAGTTTGAGAGGCTGTAATATGTCTTAAATCTCTGGACCGTTTGTGTATGTGTGTTCTTCACTTCCATTTAAGTTGCAAGATTATTTCATGTTCTTCTTCACAAATGTTTACTTGTTGTGTATTAATATTTTAATCTCTTCTGCTGAATTCATTTTATTTATCCATTAGGTTTTTTTTATCTTGAGATAATCTTCACCCTACCTCAATCACACGAGATGCAAAATCTAAAGACGGGAACATTAGCTGGAAATTCTTTTAGTATACTAATAGTTTCATGTTGTCTTCCAGCACCTTGCCTTTCTTTGTCTCTGATCTGAGCTATATTGTGTTAGTTTCTAAGATTTACACACTGTACAAGCTTTGAAGATTAGCTGGCTCCTGGCATTGCACACTTTCCAGTCACGTGAGAAGTTTATTAGGTTGCATTGTGTCATAGCGACAGACCTATTTTTGTTAGCGGTAGCTACCCATGTAGTATATGGGGGCAGTAAAATGTGTGTTGTTAACCTGGACTTCCACCTGCATGAAAATTGGCGTTTTTACATATGTGTGTTTTGTAGTCTGTGGCCTTTCAATTGTGACCCTACTGGGACTGTTTTTAACCTCTCTGCAAAATTTTACACCTCGGACACGTCACAGCCCCCCACCCTTCTAATCTGTGCCTCTCTTCCAATGCTCATTTCCTTTGTGGCTTGCACACTGGTGACGGATAAATATAGCTGTTTAGAGAGCACAATTAATACGTTTTTTTAAAATTCATACAGTATATCCTTCTATTATATTCCAATCAAAATTATATCACCCAGTATGGGTCTTTTTTGTTTCTTTGTTTATTTTTTTTATTCAGGCACGGTGTGTCTTATGTGTATCCCATCTCTTCTTTGCTTTTATAATCATCAGTATTAACCATTACCATCATCATCCGATAGTATACTGTATGATGGCATTCTGTCAGTTAGACCAGTTTTACATGAACTTTCCTCACGGCTCAGCTGCTGTTGAGTGTCTTTTCACTGCAGGCATTTTCAACGTTGTGTAAATACACAGACCTTCTATTCCAAACAATTTGAAATATGACATCATTTGGGGGTGGAGTTCTTGTGGATACACCCACTAAACACAGGCTCTGTCAGTGTGTTTTGGGGGCAGAATGCTGCAGCTACGCCTACGTCTTTCAGTTAGTCCGCACACGTCTCTCGTGGATTGCAAATACAATAACTGCATCATCTGCCTGTGCGTGTCTGAAAGAGCGTTATTATTCTGGCCCTTGATAGCATATATGCCACCTAAGTAAACTCTTTATATTTAAACTCTGCACTGTGCCATACTAGTCAAGTTAAGATGTTGTGTGAAATTGTGCTAGTGTTACTGGGAACGGCTGAAAAATTCAGGTTTTGGTGACGATGCAACCTGGGTGGATGAGTCGGGTAACGCAATGCTGTCATTCTCACTGTGATTTCAGTTGATAGTTGGGGATTTGCATGACTCCTCAAGTCAACAATAGAAATAGTTGTTTAAATAAATGAATCATGTTCAGAATTTTAAAAACAACAAAGTTCTTCAGTTTTGTTTTTACTTTTGTGTGCGCAGCCATCACTACCAAAAATGGGGGGGGGGGGGGGGAGGTAATGGGCAGGCAGGAAAATACCAAATTTCTTCTTGCTGCTGCTCTTTTTACTGGAAAACAATTTGTATCTTCTGATGTTTAATTTCTTCTTCTGCTGTAAACCTCTGTAGAGTCCACGATGTAACCAACAAAAGTGCTTGACGCGGTTGTGTCTGGGCAACGAGTTCTAGCCCTTTTCAATTAGTACCTACTCTGCTGGGCTTGGCTCCATTAGGTGGTAGTGTCTGGTACCAGGCACTAAGCCCAGGTTCCAGGCGATCTGAGTTGAGCTGAAAATATGACATGAGAGCGACTCCTTCACAAAAATTAAAACTGCAATTTTTTTTAAACCCAACGAGGGAATTGGCAGCACTAAGCCCAACACCATGGTCTCCGAGTCTGGGGGAAAAAAGCTGTAGGCAGAGCAGCAGGTATACCATCACCTCGACGCCCTACAGTGTTGTGTTGTGTTGTGTTGTGTTGTGTCACATAAGAATGACAACTTTTGGCTGAGTTGCTATAATTACCCCACGCGCATCAGTTACATGACTTGAGTTGTGTCACGTCAAGCCAAGTAGGTACTAATGAAAAAGGGATATTAGTATACGCAGCTACTGGCAGATGCAAAAAAGAGCAACTACCAATTTTATTTTATTTTATTTTTCTGTTTTCCCCTCCACCTAGTTGCAAGACATTAACAACCAATGGTTTGACATCATTCAGAGTCAGTGGTAGAAAAACACTCTAGGAAACAAAGTGATCCATTTTCTCTGCTGGAGCATTTTTATATGAGTTATAACTGAATGTATAAATGCAGTTTTGTTAGGAAGGAGAACCATTATGTGTTGGTTCGATTAATGCATATTAACATTCAGAATAAATTATATTTACTTTTATGTTATACGCTATAGATATGTTATGTATTCTACAGTGAAAAGTATTTTGGGGATGTAAAAAGGGGCAGACTTAAAGGACGCAGATATGTGACTGGGTGGTTGGCATTATCTAAATCAGCTGTTCTGTTTGTGTTTTTGTAATTTCAGCTCACCTTACTCTTTTCAAACTGAGTCATTTTGTCCTCTTTGGCAGCCTTCTAAGATATTAATTATTGCCATGTCTTAGAAGCTTTGACTGAGACATAGGTCATAAAAACAGATAGTGGTGTGCAAGGATCCTCAGTGCACACATGTATTCTCGCTAATTGGTTATAACGCATAGATTATCTTCCCAGAGTCACGATGTTTATGAGTAAAAACAAAAGACAGAAGGCGCACTCACTGACTGCATCTGTTTGACAGACAAACAGAGCGTCCTGCACCACATGATGTTCTTTCTATACATTTCTGACTTTCTCTTGCTCAGTGCGAATCATTGAGAAAACATCCTGTTGGCCACTTCCTGCCTCTTCTCCCTTAGCTTCCTGTTTATGCGACTTTTTGGGTCCTTAAACAGAACATTGCTCCATGCTCCCGAGTTACGGTCAGACCTGGTCAGGCTGGTTGGAGCGGTTCTTCTTGTCATGGTGTCTGTTGGCTAAGTGAAGCAGACAGTCTCTTTGTTTTGGCGTTAGCTCACACCGTCATATTGTCTGTCTACCATATCAGAATCTGCCCCCATTATATCCCGACATTTGTGTTTGATGTGGTTCCCCCCCTCCTGGCTCAGGTAGGCAGGCCAGTCATGGGGTGATAGTCCCTACCCAGCTTTCCTTCCTTTTTCAGTCTCCTCCTCCTTTATCTTGTTAGCCAAGTTTCAGGCAGTAAGGAGAGTAAGGTTTCAACCCTGTCTTTAAGCTGAGTAATATCATTTTACTAAGCCACATAAAAGCCCTGCAGTTTTGCCTAAATAGACATCCAGCAGACAGACATACTGTGTTTAATTTCTTTAATTCAGAAATCCACATGTGACATGTTAATTTGATTTGTGTGGTGATAATTTAACACAGTTGAATTTTACCAAGCTTTTTTTCTTCAAATATTTTGATCTGTATCTTTCCTTAAAATTCCCACGATGATTAACCAGACAAAATGTAGTGAAAGCAAAGTCACATTCCTTCCTTCATGAACAGAAAGAGCATATGCTCATATTTCTCACAATATAATTATTGCTGCTTAGCTAGTGTTTCTTTTGTAGTTTTCCCTTTAACATGGTGATCATACCTCCTGCAACTGCTGTATTTGATTATAATTGTGCAGCACGGATTTATAGAAAGTGCTTCTTTTCTATTTAGAGTGGTCGCCTAGAGTCTGATCCGTATCGCAGAAGGACAGTTTTCTGCCACTGGTGATGAAGGTTGTATTAGAGACTTGGGTCTTGTATGTTTAGCAGCAGATCTCTTTAAGTGCAGCTGGGTAATAACTGCCTTCCTGCTTCTCAGTCTAATAAACATAGCTTGGAAAAGCTAGCTTAGCTCTTTCTCTGTTCTGCTGCTGAAAAAAACATGTTTGGGCTGTTTCTGTGGTCCCTGCTGTTAAAGGCTTAGCAGAAGGAATGTGTCTAAATGGCAAATGCTTTGGGGAACGTGAGACTGTATCAAAGAGGGGTGGAGGGTACATTAGCTTTAAGTATTCACAGATGTTAGTGAAAGTTCATCAGCCCTGTACTTGCGAGTGGAAAAATATTTTCCTGGAAAGTTTCTAGACACCGGAAGGCTGCGCTGCCATGCTTCCTTCTTGCCTTATTTACTTGTGTTTGTGGCCTGCAGTGCTTCCAGTCTGGAAGTGAGAGAAGTTGCTCAGAAATCAGACTCAGACACATCTACTGGTCCACAGCGTCTTTGTACATGCACGTCTGAATTTGCTTCTTCCTCCCTATGACCGGAGGCCTGTATTGTTGCTTGAATTATAACTGTGAGGTTTGATCCCCCTCGGTAATGAAGCGCTGCAGTCATGTGTAGCGTTACCCTCTGTATGGGTCATCAGATGGTATGCTGCCACTGAAAATAATTGCTGGGTGTGTCTTTGTGGAGCAGCTGCTTTTGTCCAGTAGCACTGTGTCTCCAGTAATCCTGGCAGGCAGGCAGGCATGTGGTGACCTTGGCAAGGCCATGTTGAATTGAAATGTACACCAGCTATTTCGTAATAACTATGGTTGTGCCAAGTCACACCCTCTTTCCTTTTTCCTCCATTCTGGCTGATTGGCTTGGAGACAGACAGACATAAACACACTGCCTGTTGGCCCCTCCCTTCTTTAAGGGCAGCTGGGTAATAACACAAAAGTCGCCCACTGGTGCCAACAAACCTCGCACACATACGGCTGCATTTACAGAATGCAGTAACCGAGCAAGTCTTTGTTTTCTTTTTGTTTTTGTTTCACAGAGGCCTGTTTAGGTCATGGAGAGTAGCAAAGGGTTTGCTATGGAAATTCAAAAAGAGGATAAAATGTGTGAACTAAATAGGGAGAAACCCATTGATTATTGATAAAAATGAATACTTTTTGGTTTTGTTTTTTGGTTTGACAAAGCAAGCAGATTAAGAGCACTGCTTGTGAAATGCTTTTGTTGTCGTTGCTCATTTGGTGACTGAAAGATTGCCCCTGGTATATAGAAATGCCTCCCTGTGGGGAAAATAAAGTACCTTCTATCGCTCTGTAAATCTCTATTCACACGTAGCAGTGCAGCCCTGAACTTTCCTCAGAATTACCTGGCAGCCAGTCTTGACCAGTCTAGTGCTTGTGAGAATAGATCAGGTAGTTTTTCTTTTTTTTAAATGAGTGAATTCAATGGGAGTGTGTGGGCGTCGTGTGTGCCGCCTCCTGCTTTCTGTACACTGGTGCCAGTCCTTGCCAAAACTAAGCAGGGTATTTCCAGTTTGACCATGTCACAAAGGACAACTTCAGATAATGCCCACATCTGATTCCCTCGGTCAGATTATGTTGACATTGTCTGAATTTCATTTATGAAAGCAGCTGTTCTCACATATACATGACACTTACTTGATTGATGCCAACAGTAAAGAAGCTGTTTGGACTCAGTGCTGATCTACAGTACTCTATACTTGATCTGGAAAGTCATAAAACACCTTTGGAGATGTGTCATAGTGAATGTTTACTAGTTATTTATTGATTTATGAACTTTAATAATCTGTCTTTTAGAAACATTTGAAAGCGGTGTTAGTGCTGTGAGCCTTTAGTGTTCTTTTAAAAATTGCTAATTCATAACAGTTAATGTCTTCTACTGTTGTAGCACTAATAAGGCTCCCGTTACTCTCCCTGACCACATGGATCAGTAGATTAGATTTGTGTGTGTCTGTGTATGAATGATCATGCAGCTTTTTGCACATGCAGCGATATTAACCTTGCTTCTCTCTCGTTACAGAGAAACCAGGTCCAGAGCGGAAACGCATTAAAAAAGAGCCCACCAACACCCGGAAGGCAAGCTTGCCGTTTGGAATGGGGATGCCAGGGATCCGGGCCGGGTACCCCCTCTCCGAGCGGCAGCAGGTGGCCTTGCTCATGCAAATGACAGCTGAGGAGTCCGTCAACAGTCCAGGTGCGTGTTTATCATTTAGGCCACGTCTTCTGTGGACGGACAGCCGACATTGAAAAAAAGGATCGGAGGGAGCTTTATATGTAGAATCCATGCATGGCAGACCAGTGAGGGTGGGCTGTAGGCTGGAGCTGATTGTTTTTGTGCATTTTCTCAGTCATACTGTCCCTCTAAACAGAACCACTTTGTTAAAATTATTTCACATTTTAGCTGGAATCTAAACCTCTGATGTCAGTGTCAGTGATATGTGTTTTGTTTTAGCTGCTTTAATGGTTGCATATTCGTGCCGCCACAGTAGTGGAGTTGTTTTTATAAAATTCCGTACATAAGGAAATGAAACCAGCTTTTCTGTTTGTACTGCATCTAGAGCTGATGCCGTAATCTCACTATTTGGGCTAAATGACAACAGAGAAAGTGTTGAGTTATCCTTTCTGGTGTTAGATGATTATTTTTCTTATTATAAGTTTACTACCTTCCCATTTCTGCAAAAATTGTACTTTATGTTTTTTCGACAGTAATTTAGCTGGATGTTTTTCATACTTGTGAAATATAACTATTGTTACAAGTTTGTACTTTTTCCCCTTATTGTTGACATTTGAGACTGAATTAGTTTGATCCTACCTTATAACTGCTTTTATTTGTATGTTAATTTCTTTGTTGCCTGCCTGTGGGCATGGACATAGATTAAGCGAGTGTGTTTCAAATATCATTTGGGACAATAGCTGTACAAACTCAATAATGTAAATGTGATTAAGGATTGGGTTTAATCTTGTAAATGTGATGAAATAAGCTCAAGTAAAGTAGGTTCAGCAATTGTGCTGTTTATTGCTAGAGTTTGATTGCCCCCTTCTGGCTGTAAGCAGTTATAGCACCTTGTTGTTCACATTAGAAGTAGTAAACAAAACAAAAACAGTTAGAGTAAATTCTCCCAGAAGAGTGTGACTGACTCTTGCAGCACTGAAGTGAAATATGCATGTCTTACCTACAGATACAACACCAAAGCATCAGTCACAGTCCAGTCTGGGTCAGAAGGGAACGCCAAACTCTGCATCTAAAACCAAAGACAAAGTGAATAAACGGAATGAGAGAGGAGAGACTCGACTGCACAGAGCAGCAATCCGTGGAGAGGTACGCCGCATCAAGGAGCTCATCAGCGAGGGAGCTGATGTGAATGTAAAAGACTTTGCAGGTAAGGGCATCTTTGTTTTATGCTTGCCTTTGCTTTGTGTGTGTAGCAGTGTACCATTGATTCATTTAGAGCTTACACTTCTCTGACTATAATTCTTCTTGTGTTCAGGCTGGACTGCATTGCATGAAGCATGCAACAGGGGGTATTATGATGTGGCGAAACAGCTGCTGGCAGCCGGAGCAGAGGTCAACACCAAGGGGCTGGATGATGACACCCCTCTACATGATGCATCGAACAATGGACATTTCAAGGTAAAAATAAATCCGCCAAAGGTGTCTTGTGTCATTGTTGCTAACAGTAAAGAACAAAATAGGTTTTCAGGCTTCAGAAGGCTGATTATCGCAAGTCTCTCAAAATGAAAATAATGATCAGTGGCCCATTTGTGATCCATCAAAACAAGTTTGTCAGATTAAAACCAGAAGTTTTAAAAGTGAGAAGATAGCTACAGAGTGAGTTTAGATGTGGTTTTGTTTAAATACTAGGTTAAATTGAATTGTACCACTAGTCTTTTTTTCTTGACCTGTCCTCAAATTTACTACCCTTTCAACACCTTCATTGCAAAAAGGTACATGCACCAGTGGAATACTGTAAAAATGTCAAATCTCACTACTTTTCTTCAAAATCAAATGCTGGCAGTGCATGGTTTTATACTGTAATGGCATTGAAATGAGATGTAGGTGTTGTTTTAATAGAAGTCAATGAGACATTTTTGGCCACAAAGGTGTCCACAGGGAGCATCTGGCAGTAATGGTGTAATCAGATTTATAATCAAATTAATTTTGCTGCTGATCTTTGACATATCCAAGACTAATCACCACCAGTATCAATAAAGTGTTCCTGCCTGTCTGCAGCAGTGTTGTGTGAGGTTAAGATGGCACTGTTGGTATCAATGCTGTCGCAAATTGAGCCAATTAAACATTTAGTATTGATTAGCATCTGAGAATCTTTTTTAGACAACCCTACTGAGAAAACATCTTTGAAGACCACCCCTTACTTTGTGCTATTTTGCACATTTTAGAATTTGTCTCACTCTGATTCTCCTGGCCTGAAAGCAGCTTCAGACCATCATACTTTCTCACCTCTACACGGCTTTTGGCATTTTACTAAAATTGGTTGCAGAGACGCCACATCACCCAGTCTGCTGTCAGTAAAGTCTGGAGGTCTTGGTGTGGAAAAGTTCTGTCCATCAAAAATCCCGCTCTAGCTTCGTCGTAACTAAATAACAACTTTGAAGTGGAAGATTAATTCTGTACTCTTTATCCTATTAAGCTTTGAACCACTTGAGAAGTTGCTGATATTACCTTTAAAATTGCAAAAAATCATTAAAGTTTTATCCTTTTCAGGTGGTTAAGCTACTTTTACGGTATGGAGGGGACCCGCGTCAAAGCAACAGGAGAGGGGAAACCCCACTGAAGGTTGCCAACTCTCCAACTATGCTCAATCTGTTGCTGGGGAAAGGCACTTACACCTCAAGTGAAGAAAGTTCATCAGGTATGATTTTCAATCTTAAATCTTTGAGTCACCTAATTGCACGACTGTTACAAAAGTTAGTCAAATACATGAGGCTATAAGTAGTAAATTAATTGTGTCCTCTTTGTGCTCTTTATGTTCTACAGAATCTTCAGAGGAGGAAGACGCCCCCTCGTTTGCCCCGTCCAGCTCTGTTGATGGCAATAACACAGACTCAGATGTTGAGAAGGGCCCGAAGTTAAAAGGGAAAACCGCAGACCCTCCTAAATCTGCCGTCACACCTGTCAAAGATGAATACGAATTTGATGAGGACGACGAGGAGGAACGCGTCCCTCCCGTAGACGATAAACACCTCTTGAAAAAAGACTTCCGCAAGGACTCAGTAAGCAAGACCAACAGCTTCATCTCTATACCCAAGATGGAGGTTAAAACCTATTCCAAAAGCAACTCGCTCACACCAAAGAAACCTGGCAGGCGGATCATCTCTGACAGTAATAGTTCAGACGAGGATGATAGGACGTTGTGTTTCACGCCAGCGCCTACGCCACGGCAACAAGCCCAGCAAACAAATACTAAGACTAGAGACTCTGGCAGCATGAGCTCTAAACAACAAAAAGATAAGAATAAAGTCAAGAAGAAGCGAAAGAAGGACAGTAAAAATAGTGTCAGTAAAGAAGTCCGGTTTGGTAAAGTCAACGACAAATTCTGTACGTCTGACTCCGATTGCGCGGATTTGGAGAGTGAGGACGATAAGGGCTCAAATAGCATAAAAGACTCTTCTGCAGCAAACCTGAAAGACTCTCCAGGCTTTAATGCTTCCTCCTCCTCCTCCCATGGAAACTTGAACTCTCAGAAACAGACGCCGTCTTTAGCAGAACAGCATCCAAAGCAGTGGAGGACGGATAACTGGAAGACCGTGTCATCTCCCACATGGTCAGACGTCAGTTCGCTCTCAGATTCGGTCAGAACTAGACTGTCCAGTGAGTCTGACTACTCCTCTGCAGATTCCAGCGTGGAGTCGATAAAACAAGTAAAGAGGAAAGCGCAGGAAAACAAAAAGAAGAATAACAACGTGCACAGTAACACTGTGGAAAAGAAAAACTCAGAGCTCTACAAAAATACAGAGAGCACCATCTCTAAAACTGACGTGGATGGCAAAGTGGTGAAAAAGCATAAAGTGAAGCACAAGCACAAAAATAAGGAGAAGGACAAAGCTCCTAGTCTAGTGCTTAATCAAGATATGAATGAGAAATTTGTTAAGAGCTATTCTTTTGATTTTGATGATTCGAGGCAAAAGTCCCTAATTGTTGAGTCAGAATCACCAGCTGAGAGCAAAGTCAAATTATCCAAACACGAAAAAGACCATTCGAAAAAGGAGGACAGGTTTTCGAAAACAAAGTCTGAGGATAAGGATTGGTCCTCGGGAAAAGACCTGCACAGAACAACAAAAGAGGAGAAAAACAAGAAAACAAAGGACTCCACCAAGGACAAGTTAAATAAGGAGGAGAGGGAAAAGCCTATAAAATCTGACAAGGAGAGGAACGTCAAAGAGAAGGAGAAACCCAAGGAAGATAAACAAAAAGCTCACAAAGAGGAGAAAAAGAAAAAGTCTAAGGAGAAGTCCTCCTCAAAGACAGACAGGAAAAGTGAGCAGAAAGAGGAAAAACATCTGAAGGCGGACAAGGACAAAAATGCCAAGGAGGATAAGGAGAAGTGTAAAAAAGACAAAGTACAGAAAGAGGAGTCTGAGTACGAAAGTTATGACGTTAATCGTTTCCTCAACTTGGAGGACACAAAACTCAGTGCCTCCGATGACCATCATGACAGATGGGGCTCTGAGATGTCCTCTGACTCCTCCCTCTATGGCGACGACAGCTGGGATGCTCCTGTCAAAGAGTACAAGGACTACAAAGCCAATAATTCTGTCAAACTTATTGTTGAGACTGTTAAGGAGGAGACGAGGAGGAAAGAAAACAAAGTCAAGGATAAGAAATCAGACCACAATGAGAAGAGATCAGAAAAGGAGGCTACTTCTAAGAAAAAAGACAAGGACCCTTCGGAAAAGACAAACGAAAAGAAGAAAGACTGGTCAGAAAAACAAAAATTAAACTCCAGCCACTCAGTTGAGAAAGAAAAGAAGAGGAAAGAGTCCACAGAGGCAGCCAAGGACAAAAAAGACAAGGATTCTCTGGACAGCAGTCGAGACCGTAAAGACTCATATGAGTTCATGAAAGAAAGAAAGGATATCAAAATCAAGCAGGAATCGATAAGAGATGAATATGGCAATGATACTTTCTTCAAAGACATTGATCCTGTCAGTAAATCATGTGATATCAGAGAAAGGAACCACTCTGGGAAGGAGAAAGAAAAGAAGGGTGAGGGAATGGAGAAACGAGAAAAGACAAAAGCTGACAAGCACAAAGAGAAAACAAAAGACAGAGGAGCTGATCAGGAGAAGGACAAGAGTGATAAAAGCTCCACAGAAAAAACTGTCAAGGATAAAGATGCTGACCGGAGTACCAAAGACAAGAAGGAGGGGGCCAAAGACAAACATAAAGACTCTCATGGCAAAGACAAAGATCGAAAGATGTCTTCAGAACAGACAAAGGAAAAGAAAGAGAAGGCCTCTCAAGACAAACATTCAGATCGGGAGAAAGATTTCTTGGAGGTAAAGAAAGAGGAAAGAAAAACTGAGAAGATCCGGGAGAAAACGTGGTACAAAATAGCCGACATATTCACTGATGAAAGCGATGATGACGACGACAGCTACAACGGTGGGGTACTGGTGTCTGATTCCATCAGAAAAGATTCGACACCCGATCAAGATGAGCTGGATCACTTCCCTTCAGAAAAAAGAAAATCTTCTGCAGATAGTAAACATAACACAGAAAAGGCAAAAGACAAAGAGCACAAAGATAAGAAGAAGGATAAGGCCACATTTGACACAGGTAAAGAGAGGAAAGGCTCCCAGGAGAAACACGGCAAGGACAGGAAAGACCCGGTAGATACAAAACATAAGGAGAGGAAAGACAGGATGTCAGTGGACTCAAACCAAGAGAAGAAAAACAAGCAGAAGCTTCTGGACAAAAGGGACACGAGCGAGGAAAAAACCAAGAGCAAATATAAAGACAAGCAGGACCATTCCAAGGAAAGAAAGCCCTCGAAAGGAAGCGGGGAGAATGAGAAGTCCCTCTTAGAAAAACTGGAGGAGGAGGCTATGAATGACTACAAGGATGACTCCAATGACAAGAACAGTGAAATCTCCTCCGACAGTTTCACTGACAGAGGTCACGATCCGGTCCTCACCAGTTACTATGACTCAATCAGCCTGCCTGATATGGCCGAGGACAGACGAGACTCCCTGTCCATATCTACGCCACAAGACAAGTTCAGAGAGAAAGAGAGGCATCGGCACTCCTCTTCGTCCTCATCCAAGAAAAGCCATGACAAGGAGAAGGAAAAGACAAAAAAAGACAAAGGAGACAAACGTGACAAAACAGAAGAAATTAGAGAGTCCTACGGCCGCAGAGAGAGCCTGCCTTTTGAGAAAGAGCCTATGCCTCTAGAGGCAGACCCTTACACATTCCCATACGGAGGTAAGGGAGACGGAGAGGACGACTTTGATAAGACATTAGAATTTGAGAAGGAGATGTCCAAAAAGGACAAAGACAAAGGAACTGGTGTCATAAGTGACAGAATGAAAGACAAAAAGAAAAAGGAGAAGCATAAAGAAAAAATTAAGGAAGAGAAGAATAAATATATCGATGGCTTTGGGTCATTTAAGCACTCCAAAGATGACGCAAAGTCAGGGTTGAAAGACAGCCCACAGGTCACTGTTCTGAAGGACCGGTCAAAGGAAGACAGTCCTAAATTTGACATGAAAAAAGACAGAAATCGGGATACGCTAGACAAAGACAACAGACTGGACCACAATAAATCTAAGGCTAAGGATGAAAATGAAAAGCTCTCTCAGCCCAAAGACAATGCAAGGAAAGATAATCGACCACGTGAAAAACTGTTGGTTGATGGGGATTCTCAGATGACAAGTTTTGGTCAGATGTTGAGCCAGAAAGACCAAGAGAATGAAGAGCGTCTCAAGAAATACAGAGAAAAAATGAAGCAGATGGAGAAGCTTAGACCCAAGTCTGGCGACCCGAAACTAAAAGACAAAACCAAGTCTACAGAGGAAATACGGAAAAGCCGCAGTGAGCTATCATCCAAGAAATCTAACAGCCTTGAGTCTGGTCTTAAAGAGAAGAAGCTGAAGGATGTTGGTCTCCCAGCCCAAATGATGTCTCCAGGCAGAAAGTTCCAGCCTACTGATAATCAGAACTCAAAGGATTGGCTCCCTGGCCACCAAATCAAGGACAACCTCCCTGCTTCTCCCAGGCCAGATCAAAGCAGGCCAACTGGTGTTCCCACACCTACACCTGTCATGTCATGCCCCAGCTTCGAGGACGTAATGCAAACTCCACGTACACCATCCTGTAGTGCAGAGGATTACCCTGACATTATGCTGGATCCGCTGGACTGTCAGAACTCGTCTGCAATGACTATGTCAATGAATGCCTGCTCCCCATCCTTCTTTGAAAGGTATTTTAATACTCAAACACACTGCATGTTACTAATGTTATAGTTTGATTGTTTTGGACTGAGGCTTAATGTTTTGTTTTTCTCTTTGTCCACTAGCAGGTACTCTAACCCCCAGACTTTTCCGGAAGGCACATGTCCTACCCCTGCGAAGAACCTCCAGCTCCCCCTTGTCAGTCGTTCTGCATCCTCTGATGTCCGCCGCCCTCTAGAAGATGAGTTCAAGGCAGAGGCAAACAAGTTTCTTCGACAGCAGAATGATCCAGGGGCGGAATTTGATCAGACGTCTGCCTGCCAGCCTCTCGAGGACAAATCTGCAACTCTGGATAGATTGGAGTTGATGTCTACGTATTTTCCCCCAATAAGGGTACCGTCGCCTCGGCGAGAGCCATCCTATCAAACACCAGATGCAGCAACACCAACTCTTGCTGGCAACGACGGTAATGAACACCTTCCTGAAAGTGTGTACAACAATTTCTTGCCCAAACCGTCGACACCAGTTCACAGGCCAGACCCCCAGGAGCCATGCTTTGACATTGCAGCACCACCAACTCCAGCTCCAGCTGCCTTGCCACCCTTGGATATCGACGACATCACGGAGCACCACCACAGCGAGCCTAATCTGGTCGTTTCAAATCTTCCATCTGTCACAGAAGAACAAGAACAGGAAGAAGAGGAGGAAGAGGAGGAGGAAGAGGAGGAGGAAGAGGGCGACATGGATGAGAGACTTGATGGAGAGCACTGTGCAGTGGATGAGCCGGACCAAACAAGGGAGCCATGCTCATTTTCTCCTCAAGTTGAGGATCCTTTGCAGAAGAGCTGGCCTGCAGAGTCTCCAGACCAGCATGAGCCAGAAGTCCACCAACTGTCCCCCACACATCCTGCAGCTGACCACGGAGAGAACTGTTTCGATCACAACATGGGTTGGAACAATGACATGGATATGAAATCTCCCCACAGGACATATGGAGAAATAGAGGCTGCTGTCTCCAAAATAACCAGCCCTTACTCCCATTCTGATAATGACATGCAGCCCTTGTCTGGACACCCCTCTGTCACTTCCCCTTATGCTACCTGGACCAGGTGGCACAAAGATGACCCAGAGGACTTTGATGAGGAGAAGGACGCTGTGGCTGATATACCCTCTCCAGAGAGGCCAGACACTGCTATGGATGAGGACCCCAACTATTTAAACAATTCTTCTTCCTCCAATAGGCTGGAGTCCTTCTTTCCGGACTGCAACAAGCCGAGCATCGAAGAGGGACACCAGATGGAGACAGAGACAACATGTGTGGAACCAGACAGCAGACAGAGCACACACAGTTTCAGTGCTACCACTGAAACTCACATGGCTCCAGCTGTGGGCCCTGAGCCTGTGGTTCCCTGGGAAGATCCATTTTCAGCTGATGAAGACGACCTGGGACCTTTCTCCTTGCCTGACCTTCCACTGCCAGACAAGTCAGAAGAAGCTGAGTCTGGGGAACCTGAACTTGCTGATCACAACAAGAGTGTGTCGACCCACATTAGACACACTATTACAGACAGAGAGGATCTGGACATCATGGAAGTAGACCTGCCAACCCTAGCAAAGACCTCACGCTCTGCTGGAGACTTAGGCTTAGGGGAATCTGCTAGACAGGACTTTGTTGTGCCATCACCACGTGCCCCTTTCCAGCAGGAATTGGACCCTGAGCCTCAAAGTGTGCCTGTCAACTGCTCAGTGGGACTTAACCAACAACAGACCAGCATTTTGGAAAGAAAACTACCTTATGGGGGATCGGATGAGTCTGATCCCAGCATGTTGTATACATCTGTAAAATCAGATGCCAGTCAGCAACCACATATACAGATGCATTCGCACTCTGAGTCATTGCATATAACCCTGGACTCTGTGCCTGCTGTCAAGCCAGACACGAGACAGGAGGAGATGCCTGAGGCTGTACCAGAGCCTGTGTCCTGCAGTCCTCTTCCTCAGATCCCAGAAGTGGTCACCCTCTCCACCTCCGTGGAGCCACAGGACACTCAGGACACATCCAAGCAAACACTGGTGACCTTGACCACAGTGTCCGCCCCTGTAGATGTTCCCAAGAAAGTGGATGAAATCCCGCAAAGGATGACCCGAAATCGCGCCAAGAACAATCCAGCTGCTGCTTTTGCCGTTGCCACCCCTCCTACCTCTAGCATAATAACCTCGTCTACCGCTGCCACCTCAGTGACAACCAGTCCGGTGGTGAGCATTAACCCAGTTCCTACTAGAACCCCAACACCCACCTCAGCATCTTCCTTTACAGCTCTGAAGAAAGAGAAAGACTCTGGGCTTAGTGTCCCGTCTACTGCTTCTAATTTGACCCCAGCAGTATCTGTGACGACTTCTACAGTGGTTCTCAGCAAGACAACAAAAGGTCGTCCTCTTCCTGTCGACGAAGAGGAATCTCAAACCCAACACCCACGGAAGAGGAAGTTTCCACGTTCTACAGGGCAGCAAGTCCAGGTTCAGCTGGTAAATACAGCCATGCAGCAGACCAGGGAGATGATACAGCAGACTTTAGCTGTAGTGGTCAATGCCATCAAGCTAGACGACATTGAACCCTACCGCAGCGAACGTTCCAACCCGTACTTTGACTATCTGCAGATTAGGAAGAAGATTGAGGAAAAGAGGAAGATTCTCTGCTACATCACACCTCAGGCTCCACAGTGTTACGCTGAATATGTAACCTACACTGGCTCCTACCTGCTTGATGGCAAGCCTCTCAGCAAGTTGCACATCCCTGTGGTAAGTTCTGGTGTCTTTGCACCATTTCAAAATAATCTTATCCTGCAATGTAATGGTATTAATGCTGTGCTGTGTTTTGCTTATCAGATTGCTCCACCTCCATCACTGTCAGAACCTCTGAAGGAGCTCTTTAGGCAACAAGAGGCAGTAAGGGGCAAGCTTAGGTTGCAACACAGCATAGAACGGGTAAGAAAGTGTCATTTATACTTCAGGATCATTCACTGTCCTAAATTCACTCATTCCTCACTCCTTCCCTGCTTTTTATACATTCAGCAATACACATGTGCACCAAACGCTGGGAGCACTTCTTTGATAAAAGATCAAAGCCTTTTTTAAATGGAAATGCAAGTGAAATCGGCATAGTCCCCACGCCTTGGTGAAGCCAAAGTGAACAAATCTGTTTCATATATCTCACTTACTTGAATGACAGCCATTTGTTTGACGCAATGATATTCCTCTTCATATCATCAATGTTTTTTTCTTTCTGTGTTGTGTTTGCTGTTCACAGGAGAAGCTGATTGTTTCATGTGAACAGGAGGTTTTAAGGGTCCACTGCAGGGCAGCCAGGACAATAGCCAATCAGGCTGTGCCGTTCAGCGCCTGCACCATGCTGTTGGACTCTGAAGTGTACAATATGCCATCGGAGAGCCAGGTGGGAAATGTATCGGTATCCCTAAAACCATCAGTTAAGTATTTCTATGTCCATCATTTAGTCCACATTCATACTTTTTCTGCATTCTTAGGGTGATGAGAACAAATCTGTGAGAGATCGCTTCAATGCGCGGCAGTTCATTTCCTGGATCCAGGACGTGGATGATAAATACGACCGCATGAAGGTAAATACTGGCACTTTGCACAAAATAACCGATAATAAAAGCACAAAGTAACAACCACTGACTTTGCTAAATGCCATCTTGAATCCGATATTACATATTTAATGGTACATCTCTACATATGAGAACCATGACCTGTGTGCATAGTCACTATATTCATGCTATGCTTTTCCTTCCCCAGACGTGTTTGTTGATGCGACAGCAGCACGAGGCAGCAGCTCTCAATGCGGTGCAAAGAATGGAGTGGCAGCTGAAAGTCCAAGAACTGGACCCAGCGGGGCACAAATCCCTGTGCGTCAACGAAGTGCCGTCCTTCTACGTGCCAATGGTCGATGTCAACGACGACTTTGTCCTGCTGCCCGCGTGACATACCGCTTCCCACAGAGAGAAAACTTAGTCTCAATCACTTCTTATCAAGGAGACTTCGTTGAACCGAACGAATGGAAAGGGCTAGCAAGTTTGAGAGAGGACCATAGAGGGGGAAAAAATTTATTCTCTAGAAAAAGAATAAAGCTGAAAAACTTGCTCTCGATTCCCTTCCATGAAGAAAGAAAAAAATGTTTTTAATGGGGGAAAAGAAAATACACAACTTGCACTTTCATCCTCAAAGTTTTTATGCGTTTGTTTGATCAGAGCGAGAGAAGCAGAAACAGTTTTTGCTTTGAGGCTCTGGCACTGGGACACACCTCCTCATCGCTTAGTTTTGGTGAGACGGAGGACAGATTTATTTTCTGCATTCGTTTGTGGTTCCTGCTTCAGTACCCACCACCACCGCTGCTACTGTGGGATCTACCAGAGAAGAGCTCTCCCAACAGAGTGGTGCCTGTCCTGGGGGGAGGACTGAGGAGACGCCTCCTTCTTTTTGACACGAGTCTCCACATGGGCCAGGAGGTCTTGACAGAGTCCAGCGCTGACCCAGATGCAGTCAGTGGAGTCGTGGTGAATTGTGTGGATCCTTAAATTGATCCAGGAGGTTAGAAGCAGCCACTTTCAGGGCTGTGAGACCCAGATACCCAGAGGACGCTCTCTCTGTTCACACTGCACCGGGCCTGGCTAAACAGTAGTGAAACAAAGGCTGCAGCAGGTTGGAACAAAGCAAGAGAGGGTGGGGGTCACGATGTGTGTGCACGTCAGGGCCCAGTGTCTGAGAGGAAGAGACCGTTCGTGCAGCCTCTCAGCCTGGCTTAACAAAAGAGGACATGAACGGATCTCTGAGGACAGACCGGAGTGTTCCTCAGTGATCCCGCTCGTTCCACCACAAAACACATCAGACCGCCATGGACTGCAAAAAAAGGAAAAAAAAAAAAAAAAAAAAAAAGAAACCACCACACACACACACACGACAGGACAACCAGAAGAAACAAACACAACGAATGTTGAGATTTCAAAGAGACTATTTGAGAAATTGTGGTTTTTGGCAGGAGGAGAGAAATATTGTTTTTGTCTATTTCTTTACTTGGGCATTTCATTGTTTCTGAGGAAGTGACTTGAAACACTACAGAGCCAATATTAGTTTAATGGAAAAAACAAACAAAAGAAAACTGAAAAAAAGTTGTATTCCGTAAATGATGTACAGTTTTTATATTCGTTAACCAATGTATTCTTGCTGCCTTCTAGATAATTTATTTTGCCACACATTACTGCACAGTTGTAAATAACCTATGTACTGTAATATCACTCAGTTAAGTGTAAAGAAAAAAAAACATAAAAGAAATAAAAATTATCTTTTTATGTACAGTTCACTTTTGGGCAGCACTTTCCCCCTTCATATCCATGGGCCAAAACATGTACACGATTCTGTCAGTATTGAAAGACTCCAGTGCACAGTTGTATAATCCCATCTTTCGACTCAATCCAGGGTTAGGTGAGGCGGCTCGCCTGGACCCGAGTCACCGCAACACAAGCAGCTGACAGAGAACACTTCTGCATTCAAATGGGCCTCTCACGGGCCGACAACCATACAGCCCCCTCAGATGTAGCAGAATAGTTGTTGAGGATTTATTTAAAGAATAGACAGAGGATTATTATTCATTGCTTTACTACACAATTATATCTGAAAATTTTCGAACCAAGAAAATGCCTTTTTCAGTGAAAAAAAATGTACTCATTGTTGGGCAAAGTCACACAGAAGTATATAAATAAATATATATATATGGGTGGGATGGAAGAGAGATGTCATTCACAAGCAAAACCATATGAGTGTAGAACTGTTTGAAATTATTATTTCGCTTGTTTTTAATTTAAAGAAAAAAAATTGGATTTTTTTTTAATTTTTTTATGAATCATCGCACAACGTCACCGTCTAAAACCAACAAGACACGGGTCTTTCAGCGCTTCACTACTCGTCCTGTCCTCCCAGTGTCTGACTTCACATTGAACTGACTGAAGAGTTGTAACAGCCGCAGAGACATTTTCATTCCTCACAGACTCCTAAAAACACTGTCAGTCTGTCAGCCCCTTAAGTCACAGTACTGGTGAGCAGCTTATTTTCATGGTGCTGTTACAACTTTTACTCACTAGGTGGTGCCAGTGTGTCAGAAAGAAAAACACTTATTCATGGCTCAGCAGACCTGAGGCCTTCCACTTAGACGGGTGTTTTTAAAGTAGATTTTAAAGGTGTTAATTTCCATGTTAGGACTCCAGTACAACACCCACTTAAAATCACGGGAATAGGCTCAACAACCAAGTCACGTTGTCCTCCTTTTTATTTTTTATCCTACAAGGGGCTGGGGCTAGTGTGGTCAGGGATTTTAAATGTTTCGGTTACTTCCTGTTATTATTCAGTTGTGTGGTGTCTTGTGTCAGGCCCGAGGAGACAGGTTACCAGACTCAAATCTTCTCAGAACAAACCAAAAAGTGAACAGACGTCAACACAAGCAGTGGAGGGGGGAAGAAATAGGTTAATGCTGAATAGACTGACTTTTAAAAACTAAAGGATCCCATTGAACCGTTGATTTGTGATGACTTGTATTGGTTCTCTGTTTTTAGTGGGTTTTGAAAAGCTTTCCCGACCTGCCCCACGCACACGGTCTCGTGTGTGAAAGCTGCTCACGTATCCTGATGGCAATATTCTGATCCTAAACTTTTAAGTTATTTACACACTGTCAGTCAGCATAGCTGTGTATGGTATGTCTAGTCAAGTGCAATGGTTGTTGCTATTACACTGTGCAGACAAGGTGGCTAGATGTATTGTCCTGGGTATTATTTTTTTTCTTTTAATTTTGAGACAAACACACACACCCTGGTTTGGTATATGTTTGGAAACAAAAAGTCTAAAAAATTGTTTTTTAAAACTCATGTTTTTATTTTACTGTTGGTTTCTTACAGTTTTGGGGACGAGGGTCAGGGGTGTCTTTCGTTCAAGAATCCTTGTGTGTTTTTTAGCAAAAAGTGTATGTAGCTTTGAATGTTGTTGTGTTTTATCTTTGGGGGAGGGAGGGGGAGGGGTTCTGTTCTGTATAAAAACCAGTGGCATGTCAATCACGTTGCTTATTGAGCAGAATGTATACCGCTACAACGCCCTGACCGACACCCTCTCACTATTGTTTACAACACATCGAGAGCGTTTCCGTTTTGAGTGGCACCTTTCTTTCTTTTTTTTCCTTTTTTACATTTTTTTTTCTTTTTAAAAACAAAACATAAAAACAGTTTTATAGCCCTGCCTTTGTTCGTACTTCTGCCATCGTTCGTATGTTTAACAACCTACAAAGGCTTGAAATGGTGATGGTCGACACAGCCGACAGGTGATCTCCCTCCCCCCCTTCCGTTCCCCAGCTGCACAGAGCAATAGACCAAACACACATCCATTCACTTTGATCATCCGGCGTGAATATTCGGCTAAGATACAGAGACACACAGCAGATGCATAGTAGAGCTCTTGGCCGTGGTGATACAGATGCTAGCCTGACACCACCTCAGTCAGCAACATATTACCTCTACTCTAATCACATTCGCTCATAAAGTTTGTTTTTAGACTTGTTGTGTTTTCTTACTGGACATAAAAATATACATGATTTAGTTTCATTATGTAAAATCACGATTTCAAGCCTTTTTGTTTTTTCTAGTTTTGTTTTGTTTTTGTTTTTTTAAATTCTTTGTTCCTTTTTATTTTATTTTTTAGAATGGATTATGACTAATAAAAAGCATGGAGAACTACTCTTTTAAATGGTGAGAAATAACCTATTTATTATCATTTATTTTGTTTTCTTTTTGTTTTGTTTTTTTTCTGGCACCTGTGGTATGTTTTGAGTTGAAGTTGGTCTCCGCTGTGTAAATTTTCCTCCTTGTAATGCGTGAAAGAGACATACTGTACATAGCTCTGTAAATAAAACCTCCCAGGACGTTTTGCACCCTCCTCTTTGTACTAGTCTGAAAAATTGCGTAGAATGTGGGGTTCTAACAGCAACGGGCCGTGTCGCGCTCGCTGCAGGTGATTATGATGTAACAATGTAACATTTTTTTTTCTTTTTTTTTTCTTTTTTTATTTGTACAATGTAGTTTATTTGTGTACATATTGATGGAGCAGCTAAAGGGGGGAGGGTTGGTTCACGATGGGTTTGTTGATGCTATCGTCAGTGCTGTAACAGAAATCCAGTACTTTCACCTCTAGCTGTTGTTGATTTCCTGCAAAAAAAAAAAAATGAAAAAAGTGACAAAAAAAAATTAAACGTGGAAAAAAAAGACACAAAAAATTTAATAAAAAAGCAAAAACAAAAAAGAGAGAAACTGAAAATGAGTATGGACGGGGGGGGGAAAAAGACTAAAACTGAAAAGTAAAAATTCTAAATTGTTATTTTCTACAGTTGCATGTACAGAGAGCGCGAGAACTGCTGTTGTTCCTCAGAGATTATGTTCGTTAATAAAATTTTGAAATATTACCAGCCGTTCTCTGCATTTTGGTTTTTGTGTTTGCATAGAGCTGCCCAGGGATATTGTAGTTTTGTGTTGTTTTTTTCCTTTTTGTTTCATTTTGGACTATTTCAGTTCATGTTTTTATTCTTTGAAAATAATGAGTTTCAGTTTTTTATTTTTCAGTGTTAGATTGTTCATTTAATTATTATTTGAATTCATATATTTAATTATTCTGTGGAGGATGTCAGAGGCAGGATTTTGTAAAATCTTTGTTGTCCACTCACAGACTTGGAGACATGCAAAATGTCAAATATGTCCATCAAAGCTTCATCAGGCAGATTGCATCTTTATCAGCCTCATCGTTACTAAATTAACAAATGCTAAGGTCAAATAATATCTATAATATCATTTTTATTATAATGACATTTTCCAAGATCACAAAATTTTTAGTTTTTACTTATTTCTAAAGCTTTTAGTTAACTAAAATGGTTTGTCACATCTAGTTTTTAACATTTACATTGAAATATATAAATAATATCCTTTCATATTTGAATAGCTCCAGTTAAGTACAGAATAATATCAGCATTTTTTAAAAAATATTTTAAAAAATGGCAGTTTTTAAATTTCCATTAAAAAAATTTAACAGGAAAGTGTTTAAGGTAACAAGTATGTCTGTTTTCTTTAAGGCAGAGCAGTTGCACAAACAACCCAAAAGGCCGGTTTAGAGTCCTGGTTAGCCGCTCGTCTTCACTCCAAAGATGTGTTTCTATTGATAGCAGGATGACGTGTTTGGTGTCTAATCTTTGTAGCGTTTCACAATCTAAATGTCTGAATTATCTAGTGGTGGATTTCGTGATTTAGTTAAACTCATAGTCTGGAAGAGTCCACAGAGTCAACTTTAATATTTCTGTGTAAATCGGATTTTTTACCTTAATTACCAGCCCTCCTTTAACTCATGCCCAGAGGACTTCTGTCTGCTAACAGATTACATAACACTGCCTCACCTATTTATGGATTTCATTGCAGCTGATAAGGTGAGCTGCACAGTCACAAGGCAAAAAAGCCTATTTGTCTTATGAGTCACCAGACTAAATCAATACAGATGTTTCTCCCACATGTTACTCCTGCTGTTCAGATAACAGTAAACAACTGAAGTAACAAAAGAAGAATTTCCCAACTATAGGATCAATGATGTTTGTGTTAATTTATCCCATCTAAGAAGTGCAAGGCATTTCTAAATGTGCCTCACTGCAGGCATCAAAGTGCAGTTTTGTGTTTTATGGGTTCAAAGAAATATTAACATTTCAGATCTTACGAACTTTAAATCAGTTCATTGTGTAACCCAGCATAATCTTATGTTTTTGTGTAGGAACAAATCATTTTCCTTTGATGTCACAAACACTGCTTGGTGTATAAAAGAATGCAGAGGACCACTCCAATGCAGTTGACTTAGCCATATGCCAATTTAAATCCATAGTCTCAGAACTGATCTTAAAAACAAAACAATATATATAATATCTATATTATTTAAAAATAAATAAATAAAAACAGAAAAAAATACATTAAAAAAACTACCAGAAAACCTGTACAACAGGGAAACAACATAGCAATAGCAGAATAAAGCCAATGCTGGCAAAACTAATTATGAATCTTTTTAACTGAGGTTTGAAAGTATTACATATATTCTGTTCTACTGTTGCACAGCAAGTTCAGGCTGAAAAAATAAGCCCGCTTCCAATGCAGTCCTGTCTAATAATACACTAAGTGGTTAAGGAGCCATATTGTGTAAAATTGTATAAATAGCACAAATATTGATGATTTTCAAAGTGGAGTAAAGTGTACCTCTGTAAAATTAAACAGTCAATTCGAAATAGCTGTGAGTTAAGCGTTTCGATGAAATTACAGAGGTTTAAATTTGTAAATTAATGTGAGCTTTCCACCAGGGTAGCTGTCTTCATGTCAAGTCCAGCTGTGAGTCACATGGAGACATCAAAAGACTGTTACTGACAGCTCCCTGGACTCCCGCTGTCTGGGGATTACCCTGAAATTAGTCACAGTCTCCAAGTAGCAGGTGTGTCACAAAAGTCGATCCCCGGGGCTGTGTTACCCTAAGATCCGCCCCCTGCCTGCCTGCTTCAGCGTCGTGCGGCTGTGCGCTCTCACTGCGTAAAAGTCTTCGGACCGTCCGTTGCCACGAGCTGTCGACTTCAAATGGATTATGAAACTAAGGTTTTCCCTCACACCGGCGGCTATGGGCGCTATAACCGAATCGTGGTCGTGTTCAGCTGGTTCCCCAGTTTCGCCGTCACGCTGAATCTGTTCAGCGACGTGTTTTACACACTCATCCCGGACTGGTACCACTGCAAGCCAGACCCGACGCTGCTGCCCTCCGCGTTCCTTCTAAGCAACTTCTCCACACAAGGATACCTCAACCTCACCATCCCCTGGGTGAACGGCTCCGGTCGGAGCCACTGTGAACTTTATAAGTACCCCCCCAACTCCTCGGACCTCTCCGAGAACGTGCCCAGAGAGAGGGTGCCCTGCACCACAGGGTGGGAGTACTCTCATGTAGCGGGCCTCCAGAGCAACTTTGTCACTGAGGTAAGACGCACGTTTAGCCCTGGTGTTAATATACAGATCTGTGGGGGAGTTAGGAGGCAGAGATACAACAGGTTGTGGGTTTGGGTTACATTTTCTTACCCGGTGAAGCCGTTTCCTTTCACGCGCTCATTTCTGGCCTTGTGTCGATGAGCTGCTCTGTCTGCTTAAAGGCACGCTGTGTCATGAACACGGCTGTTGGGCAGCTTTCAGTCAACTGCTCAACTTGAGTCAATATTAACACTTTCTTGTTGGCTTGAGTCTTACTGACTGTCGTTTATCTGCCGTGGCTTCTCGGGAACGAAGATGAGAGGCCAGCCAGCCAGGGAACAAATACCTGCTTCATAGTTCATATAAGAAGTGTATAATGATAATTTGCCTCCAAGAAAGCAGGTTGGCACTTAAATATGCAGTCCTACATGCACTTTTGCTTTTAAGCAGGGTTTAACTGTCTTTTAACCCAGTGCGTGAACTCTGACTTTGACCTCCTAACACCTGAACTCTTTCATGGCATGCATTTTTAGTTTCTCTTTGCTAATTGGGCTGATTGGGACCTGATTAATGTAAAAACAAAGAATTACCAGATTTTTGTTTTGTTTTGTTTTGTTTTAACCCAATTTTTGTTTCTGAGAAAAATGAGATCCACATGAGGACATTGCAGTTCAATGGAACAGTGGCAGTATAATGTCCTCGTAAGTGGATATCAGGCCCTTGTTGAGCAAAATTTAGTGTTTTGGTCTAGACAACCCAAAATGTTATGTCCACACATGTGGACGCCAGGTCCTAGGAGGTTAAGCTTAAATTTAATGTATTTTTCTTAGTTTCCTTTATCTGTCAAGGTGTTTTGTTTGTTTGTTTGTTTGTTTTTTCCAAGGAGAATTCGTAAGCCTCTGTTAAAGGCGTTGAGCTTAATGTCAAATGTGATCCTAAATCTATCAGAACGACCCACGCATGAGAAACTGGGACTGTTGTGGAGGACCACATCTATAAGCTGAACTCACTTCTGCTCATTATTAATTTGACCTCTTTATAAACCTGTTGCTGTGGATCTCCACAGCAGTCCCAGTTTCTTCCTTTACCACCATTGAGTCCTAGCACAATTTAACAGCATGAAACGTGCAGTCCTTAATTTCAGAAACAGCTGGAGAGAGCACAGCAGCAGCAGGCAGTGCTTTTTACAAATCATGTAATACAAGCTGAGCTTATATGGCTCAGAGCTCAGCAACACTAATTTGCTTTGTTGTATGTTGGACAAGTGGTTCTTAACCAGTGTGCCACGAGGTAAGCAGGACACTTTAAGGAAGCTACGTTGTTTCAAGCTGATGACGTGGCATCTTAAAATCCCACAGTGACGCTGCTTTAAATAAAATAATTAAACGTAAGCTTGCAGGTAGGTGGATGACAATGGATGCATTCATTTAGCTTTTGCTACTTCTGCTGAAGCACTGTGAGGCAGGCTGCCAACACCCATGTTTTGGCACGACTCTCAAATGTTTTCATCTGTTGTAAATCATCCAGACTTGTCTGCTGTATGTCCTGCTGTATAACTTCACCAAAGGAACACCAACAAACCTCATGTTACATAATGATATGATGATAATATACAGGCACAATTTCATTAAAACAAATGCAAAACAACTTAAATGAACACCTGGACCACAGTAATGCGTCCTAAATCAACAAAAAATCATTCAGGTGCACAGAGACTCATTAACATTGAACAAATGACGTACCAATCAAATACATTATTTCAAAATAGAATTGCATAAACTGATTAATTTACAGATGAGTGCAGGTGCACAATTTCCAGGTGCACAAACACCTTCTGCTTTCCTTTTAGCTGTGTGCGTTAGTCTTTCCAGACCAGCACCAAGTCCCTTTATCCACTGTTTCATAGAATGAGCAAACATACCCTTCCAGTATGGTGCAATTCCAGTATGGTGCTCGGAGAGATGCCCAAGCCCTATAATTTGTTTGTTTCTGTGTTAGCGTGAAGCCCACTGGGTAAATTCCCAGCACACGTGGTTTGTATTTTAGAAGGACACCTCTGACAGAATGTATTACTGTACGATCTTGGTGATCTGGCTTGAGGTGCCTTATCAACAGGCAGGTTGAAAACGGTGTGAGGCTCACGTCAGTCCTGTGTGAGCAAGAGAATGTGATGAGGAAGTAAAGGGAGAGAGGATAATGGGAAGACGTAGCATTTTAGAAAAGTGTTACAAAACTAGGATTGCATTTGTTTTTTCTTTTGTCCTGGAATAATAAATACTTTAATAAAAAAAAAAAAAAGAAAACGACACACTCTAGAGCTTAGTACTCCAAGGAAAAACAAATTTTAATTGCAGATTTCCGTATGTTAAGACATCTGGGTTGACATGGGAGATTTCAAACTACGCAGACGTATGGACACGTCATAGATGTTTTTAGCTAACTGTGGTTCATGGACAGTTCACTATTAGCATCCTAATGAACAGATTGTTGTTTACAGCTCAATCATTTGTTAAAAAACTCATATGCGTGACAGATATGGATCTGGGAAGGAAAAGAGGCCCACAGAGTTCTGTGCTACACCCCTACACAATCACACTACATCTGTTTTGTGCTGTAGTATCTTAAAACAAATATCAAAATGTGGACAGTTGTAGCAGCTGATTGGGGGGGGGGGGGGGTATACGAGCAGGACACAGTCATTATGGGTAATTGCCCATGAGCTTGTTCTCAGATTATCATCTGTGTATCGTACCTTATCATGAGACAAACTACCAGTGATGAGGCCTGTTTGACAAACTGTGGCAGTGGGAAATTAGAAGTCCCCCCCCCCCCCCCCCCCCCCCCCCCCCCCCAGTTCCTTCCTGAGACCCTGAACACAACGGCTTCCTCCACTCATGTCGTCATTCGCTAAGACAAAGGACCCCTCCAGTAACGGAAAAACTGAGCAGAGTACAACACAGGCGCTGGGTGGAATAACAGTCACTAACCATAGCTGTCCAGCACTCTCCTCTATAAACCAACTTGATAAAGTTTAGAGACAGATGTTCATGTTTGTGGCCACTAATGTTTGTGGGGAGCTTACCCTGCAGGGTCCAGGCTTCCAAAGGGCCCTTAATTTGTATGCAACTTTTTTGCAATCACACTGATTATTTAGTGCATATTTCAAAATGAGTTTGCGTTTGTTCAAATGACCATGCAGCAAATATGGCACCAGATGATATTCCTATATAAAATAATGCACAGGGAGCAGTTTAGTTTTTACCTTCTGTAGGCAGCTGGAAGTCGGTGAGGAGACCGACTGATCAAAAGGTTCAAGCAGTTCATGTTTGCTCCAGTAACCTGGATTAAGTAAATCGGATCACATGTCTAATTCACATCATTGTTCCTTCTTTGTCTTCTCATGTGCCGTTAGTCGGCATTGCATGCCTTGAAATAAGTGACGGTAAGTTCAACTGGAAAATAAGTCTGCCTAGGAAATCCTAACAACAAGAGCCAGTGGGAAGAAAAACATTAGCAAAGAGAGACAATCGTGTCCCGTATACCCTCAAAATGTAATTTTATTTTGACTGAAAAACTCCAGGAGAAGGTTGAAACCTTGATAGAAATTATCTGTGTTGTGGATTCCTCCTTTGGGGAAAAAAATATATGTGCTACTGCGATTACCTTAGTTTCAGCACATATATTGACATAATGGCTTTACTTTTAATAGAAGAGTCCTCTTTTTAACTTAGCAAGATAAAGCTCATCTAAAATTGCTAAAAAGTAAATCGTAAGATTAAGTAAAGCCTAAGTAAATTTTATAAACCAGCATTTGGTACACTGTTTTCACTACTACCATTTCACGCAGTCATGTGAAAAAGAACAGAGAAGAGGAAAAACTATGTATACCTCATAATTCAATAGCTTGAGGAACCACCTTTAACTCAAAGTAATACAAAAAAGGCATTACTTCATCAGCCTCTCGTATCACTGTGGGGGAATTTTGGCCCACTCTTCCTTACAGAGTTGCTTTGGCTCATTGAGGTTTGTAGGTGTTCAGTTATGCACAGCTGTCTTACAGTTGACGTCAGTACTCTGACTGGATCTTGATTCTTTTCATTTTTTTTGTCTTAGTCATTCAGTTGTCCTGTTGCATGGCCCAGTTTCCTTCAAGCTTTAGCTTTTGCACTAATGGCCTCACATTTGACTCTAGAATACTTTGGTGTACAGAGGAATTCATGGTCGACTGCCGTGTGCCCGTCCTGTGCAGTACCTGTGCAGCGCTGATTGTTTTAGACGAAAGAGACTTTCTTCTGGTAACACTTCCAAACAAACCACGCTTGTTCAGTCTTTTTCTAACTGTACTGTCATGAAATTTAATATTAACATGTTAACTGAGGCCTGTAGAGTCTCAGATGTAGCTCTTGGGCTTTTCTGTTTTTGTTTTTTGTTTTTCAGTCTCTCTGAATATTGAATGGTCAGACCTTGTGGTGAATTTGCTGGGATGTCCATTCCTGGGAAGATTGTTGCATCATATTAACGCACACTTTGACGCTTCAGACCTGCAACTGCTACAACTCTCACTTACTGATGATCAGTTAATCAAGTGCATTTGATTATCAGCACCTGGTTGCTACGTAGACTCTTCGTTTCTATGGAAGGGGTGCGGGTGCACTTTATCGCGGGTCTGCATAGAATTACTCATGATTCTAAGGCCAGGTGCAATTGGACACCACTGACACTGCATGAAATTTGTAAATCTTTACCAAATATTTACAAAAAACTTGATCACACCTAAAGATCTTATTGTTAAAGAGCAAGAAACTATGAACTGGAACCATGAATGGTGGAACCTGATTAAACTGGTTTACAACAAAACCGTATCACTTACTCAGCTGACAGATTAACAAAAATGATCAGCTGTTAATGATCAAATGTCCTATCACCTTCAGTTGAATGACCCTCCTGGCCCCTGTTTTAAATGTGATTCACTCCACATGATGTTGGTCAAGCGATCCAGTCACACCTGAGCGCATCTTTGTACCACGTCTAAACTGAATTATTTTCAAAATAACAACAAACGCACTGATCAGAAGAACCGATATTTGTTGGCTTGTTGATTTAAGTGAATAAATACTCAAGATGATCAGATTTCTTAACTACTTGTTAAGTGTGGGTGGGGGTCTGAAGTCTGTCCCAGGAGATGGGACAGAAGGCATCGTATCTGTATTAGCCATTTGATGCCACTTACCAGTCTATCTCAGCCGTATTTACAATTTTGATCCCCCCAGGAACCTCCTAGGCAAACCCTAAAATGTGATCGGCACATTGGAAAGTGACCTCACGTAGTCAGTCGTTTTCATTTAGCTCCTTTCTGAGCTCTTCTCATTTTCTTCACTGTTTCCTTTGATGCTTTGACTTTACACTGTGCAGCTGGATCCATCTGTAAAATACAGTAAACATGACTGGTGTCTGTAGGAAAGTAGAGGAGATGAGGCCGGAGGGAAAGTAGATGAGAATCTTTCTGATACTAACCTGGCGTAAAGCTGCTGGCACTTTAGTCTAATGTAATAACACTGTCAGCAGGCATCTTAACTCGATTACAAACAACATGATCTACATTCCTGATTCCCCCACAGACGGCTCTCTGTGCGTTTGACTCAACTGCTATTCTCGGCATGCTACATAGTCAGGTTATGATGTATGCAGCATGTTGGGAGCATCTTTAATTTGTGCCTTTTAAGTCTTTGATAGAATAATGTTTTATACATAAAGTATAATTGCATTGGTATGACTGAAAGCTTTTGTGCTGAGGTTCTGTGGTGTAGGCATTTAGCTTGATTTCTTACCTTTTTAGTTGGTCACTTTTCATTTTTCATCCAATTGAAACCTCTGGAAAACTGGCTTGCAAATGCTCATCAGAACTGGAGCATAAACATGTTGGAAGCACAGCTGCTAGAATTAACTACACATTAAATATCATTACCAAACCTTTTAAAAGGCACCAACACTACAAACAGTAGATGGACCTGGTTAGCCAGAAAATGGCTCGCTGTCAGGACCCATGAGCACCTTTATAATCATGCATAGTACCACGTTGGGCCCCTTTAGCCTTGAGATCTGTCCTTGACAAGGTGGTGGAAACACTCCTTGAGATTTTAGTCCAAGGTGAAGTGATGTCTGCACATCCATGATGTGAATCTGCTGTTCCACCACATCCCAAAAACGCTTCATCAGATTGAGATCTGGTGACTGTGGAGGCCATTTGAGCACGGGGAACTCACTGTCATGTACAAGAAACCAGTTTGAGAAGATTTGACTTTTGTGGCATGGTGCATTATCGGATGGACGTAAACGACAGTACTCACTTAGGCTCTGCCGTTTAAACCATGATCAGTTGATTATAAGAGCTCAAATGTGCCCCCACACCATTTCATCACCATCACCAGTGTGAACTCGTAGGGGCTGGATGGATCCTTGCTTTCATGCTTTTAAAAAACCATCATATTGCAACAGAAATCAAGACTCATCACAGCCTCAGAACAGTTCCCTCTTCTTCTTTTTTTAATTTTTTTTTTAATTTTTATTTTTTATTTTGACTATGACTATGCAATGGATTGCTGCCATGTGATTGGCTGATTTAGATATTTGTGCTAACAAGCAGTTAAACTTGTGTACCTAAAATGGTTTGTCTATACCTACAGTGTTGTTCAAGAACTCTGACATTAGAGCACTGAAATATTGAATTATTGTCTCACAATTCCTTTTAAACTCATGACATTCATCAGTGTTTGTGCTGCTTTTCCTCCCCTGCAGTGGAACCTGGTCTGCAGTGACTATTGGAAAATCCCCGTGCAGCATATCTGTTTCATGACTGGATGGATTCTGGGATACATATTTCTAGGCACCCTGTGTGACTGGTGAGTAATAACCTCAGTTGGTATGAAACTCTAAATAACATATTAAGAACATAAACACCAGAATAAATGTGTTTAAAACGGTTGCATTAGATCATCATTTTTGTGTGTGTGTGTTGACTGTTTAGGCTGTGAAGATTCACTCGTACATGTTTTACGTCTGTGTCTTCAGGTTGGGTCGTCGGCGAGGTTTCCTCCTGTCCGTCAGTCTGTCCAGTCTGTTGGGTGTAGTTCTGTTTTTGTCCAGGAGTGTGGTGGTGTTTCTGCTGCTGCGTCTGTCTCAAGGCGCCTCGCTCGCTGGGCTGTTTGTGTCCTCCTACATCGCCCGTAAGTAATCTGGATCCACATTTTAAAGCTGATGTCTGGCAGTTGAGCTTTCTCACTGATCGGCAGCGGAAGTAGAAAAAGGTTTTATGGACTGGTCACATGTTCACATTTTACTTACACACATAATAAGAGGCCAGAGGGTAAATAACAAGTGGCACATGATCGTTACTGTGCATCTGTCATGGCGTGCTGTGTGCTGTGTCATTGAGGGGAAAATCCCTCAGCCTGACACGCTCTCCGGGGTTTTGATTTCAACTTTAAAGTGTGCTCATCAGCTTGCTGTCTCTTTCTCTTTTTTGTTTTCCTTCTTAAATCATTGAACAAGAGATTGCGATGATACCTGATACTATGTCTTTCTATTGAAAAAAATCTGATGTCGTGTAAAAGTTAAATAATGTTAATGTATTTGCCCAGCTAATTATCTGTACACCGTGCTGTGCTGAACTAATCTTATCAGTGGAAAAGATAGAAGTCCTTATCATCCCCACAGAAGCAGGTCAATCTTTATTTGTGGAGAGTCCTGAAATCAGACTTGATACCTTCATAGTAAAGTCTGAAATTCATGCATTAAAGGATATACTGCAGCATTGCATTAAACTAAATCTCCTCACCTTCAGTCTAAAGCAGTATCTTTGATAGATCACCGTTTGCAGTGCTTCATGTTTGATTCTCCAGACAAATTAGTTAAGATGCGTTCATGCTTCAAACTCTATGCTAAACTTGACAGCATTTTATTTTGAAAGTTGTTTGGGAGCATCTGCGTCACTGTTATTGAGCTCATTTCTAATATCCGTATTCATTAAACTGTGTAGTTTGCAAAGAGAGGCTGTAGATAAATATAACCACCGAGTGTATCTAATCAGTTCAGCTTCCATCATGAAGCCTCTGATAACATAAGGAATAATTAAATAACCTTCATGAAATCACATCATCCGTCAGACAAACTTCCACATTTGTCTGGCCATATAATTTCATTAGGAGACTAAAATATTGAAGTCGTGCAGAGACATTACGTATTGTGGTCATAATTCCCTTTCTTTTTTCCTCTTTTGGCTGCTCCATTCAGGTCGCCCACAGCAGATCTGCTGCTGCATGTCCTCCTTCACTACATTCATGAATCTCCTCTTGAGGTCTTCTTCTTTTCCTCCTGCCTACATATCTAGTTGATTCTTTTGTTGTTAAATGTTACTGTGTTCACCAGCTAGTTGTGGACTTTCTCCTGCTCACAAGTTGTGGCAGGAGACTGTCATTAATCAGATTGAGCAAAGTTGATTTGTTGACAGTGTAAGGGATAATGCACAGAGACATGTCAATATCTAAATGTAATAAATAGCTGAGCAGTGACCGTGGTCCACTTGGTCCAGTCACTACAGTTCTTTAACATGACTATGAGTTCACTGAACTCAGATGGCCTCAGAGTACCTTTGGGATGTGGTGGATCTGCAGTATCTGTGATGCCATCATGTCAGCCTGGACCAAAGTCTCTGAGAAATATTTCCAGCATCTTGTTGAATCTGTCATGAAGCCTTAAAACAGTCCTGAAGGCAAAAGTGGGCGCAACCCTAGTACCAGTCACAGGCTTACCCAGTGACTGGTAGGTGTACAAATATGCTACCATTCAAGACTATTGGGGGGGAGCAGGATATTTTTCTATTATTAGAATTATAGCGTCAGTTGTTTGTAGCAGGCACACTGGAGATGGATATTATATTGGTAACTAAAGAAACCAGGCTGGTGACTGGAGCTAAGCTAAGAGGTGTGAAGGTCGGTCATACTTCAGCTGTTCTCTCTCTGTGGGGCAAACAGCACAAGTGAGCCACCCCACTATGAAAAGTCCTCAGCTTTCAGTCTTCAGCAGGAGTTTCAGCAAAACTTCTCTGCTTGGTAGTGATTCGCAGTAAGCGAAGGTGGAGATTGTAGATGCATATGAGAAATGGGAGGAATGTGGGAGGCGTACTCCCACATTCCTGCAAGGTCAGGTCGAAATTCACTCCAGGGTTTGTTTTGGGGTTGTTTTTCTTTTGTTTGTTTGTTTGTTTTCTTTTCTTTTCTTGGACTGTCTGATTATGTTGCTGTGTGGGGTTAGGCCGAGAGGGGAAAATATTTTGTTGTTGTTTTTGTTTGGGTTTTTTTGTGGGGGGTGCTATGGGGAGGAGGAAATAATAGCAGGACAGGACTGAAGGCAGGGCAACCAGGAAGTGAGCTCCTCACTACCCTAACGACCACCTCCACACTGAAAACCGTTCCACCTCATCCTTCTTGCTTTTAAAAAAAAAAAAAAAATTATAAACTTAATATGTGGAAATTTTATTTTGACAATTCGAGAGCAGATTCTATGTTTTGATGCTGGTTTTCATGTTTTTGCACGAGGGTGGACTGCAGGTCTCCCCTATTGGGAGCTCAGGTCTTTGATGGCAGGAGTCACTTGAGATAAGCCACTTCCTTTTCTGCCTATGAGGGTTTAAAAGCAGTCTTAATGGTGGTACAGAAGTTAAACCGATTAAACCCTGGATGAGTGGGTGACTGTATCAAAGATTTAGAAAGTGATAAGTGTAAATAAAAACTAAACAAAGGAGAGATGATGAGGAATTAACTTTAAATTAGGAAAACAAGACTGATTCTTATTGAAATCACCTAAAATAGGACTTTTAAATTTCCTGGCTGTTCCATTTGGTATTTCCTTTTCTCTTAAACCAAACAGGTGAAGGTAAGGCGGGGCTTTCACCCTTACATGCTACATGACCTGTGCTGACATGAAGTTTGAGGACGTGCCGCAGCGTGCTTTAGGCACGAGGTGGTTGCCATAGCAACGGGATGAATAGGTTTGCTTTCCTTCAGCTGTGCTCTGATGCTTTTTTTTTTTTTTTAAATTTATTTTTTATCCCCTCAGGGTTGGAGCTGTGCGACCCTCCCCATCGTCTGATGGTTGCTATGGTCAGTGGTTTCTTCGGCGTGCTGGCAGAACTGCTGTTGCCAGGCATTGCGGTTCTGTCCCGCGATTGGCCCGTCCTCCAGGCGGTGGCCACTTTGCCTTTAGTCCTTCTGCTGTCCTATTGGTGGTGAGTCAGCTGGTAGCGTTATTGGAGGTGCACAGGTGGACACGCTGTTTGTTTTTTTTCCAGCGGTTCTCTATGTGCCATCCTCACGCCATAACATAATGCGATCTTCGTTCCTGCATGTTGAGCTGCTCCTGTCTCAAGCCTCTTCAAACAAGCCACACCCGAGTTCACAAGAATCTCCATGTTTGTTTAATTATTATCTGGGATATTTTAGTAGATAACACCCAGTTCTCACTCAAACTGTTTTTACATGAGACCCTATAACAACAAGTGTTATCACTCACTCAGCTGCTCTGAAACATTGCCAGGTAACAGCTTAAAGGCCTCAGGAGAGGCTGTGTCATTTTATTTTGGGGAATCTACAAAACTAATATTGTGTGCTCTGGGCTTAAAATTGTTCATGCATTTGTGTCATCATGGCTAGACGGCTGAAATGCCATATTTACCAGCTTAGATTTGAAAATAAAACTATCAGTATTCCAAGCAATACAAAATGCCTGCAGCATTTTGTATTTTTATTCACCTTACTTTGACTTTCAGATCAAAACTTTAAAATTCTCGTGCTTGGATGCAGAGTAAATGGATAAACTCCAAACAAGCTCAGATCTATTAGTCGTCTCTCGTACTGAAGGCTGAGGAGGATGGAGCCTTTCGGTCTGTGGCAGCAAGACTGAAGCAGTTTACCAATCCAGCTCCATTTAGCCGTCTGTGGAGTCTTTTATGTCTGGCACCATAAGCATACTTTATACATGTATTTGCATTTATATGCACTTTGCTTTGGGAGCTGACACTTTTTTTTTTTTTTTTTTTTTTTTTTTTCCTTAGCTATACCAGAACATATTATAGCTATATGATATAAATAAACACTTAAGACTTTCAGCTTATATTTGAGGGGCTGATCAAAAATATTGTATTTACTGTTGACAAATTAAAGTATTTTAGACACGGCATCAAAATTGTTTAGATCTTGTTTCTGCTCTTTAATTATTTGATTTTTTTTTTCCTCCCAGAAGATGGAGACTATTTCACTTCCACCATGTTGTTGTCACAGCAACAGCTTCCAACTACAAATACAATAATTGAATCATCTCAAGTCTTATTGAATTTCTGAGCACATGATGTGGACCACACACGTCCTTGAAATCTGTCTAATTACACTCGAACCTCAGGTGGAGGGGGGAACTGTATATAAACGTGTCTGTAATTCTCAGCTGTAAACAGTGTACTGTATTTTAAAGATGGATGGAGCTTTCAGGCTGGAAAGTGAAGCCAATGCAAAAAACTTTAAACATGCATGTTTCTCTAATGCCCAGCAGGGGGCAACTCCTACCTCGTACACTGCTTAGAAGGCAATGGGGAAGAAAAATAACCCCAATGTCTATATTTTGTCTATAAAGCAGAGTATGCCTACCTTATGATTTCTCATTTTTACCCACTCATAAGATCAAGTTTAAAAAACACTTTAATACAGATTTTTACTTACTTGGCCATAACATGGTGACTAGAGCACTTATGATGTTGCTGCTTGAGATGTCAAAGCCTTTTGACTTGCTATTGATATTTGTGATGGATAATAAGTTTTTTTTTTTTTTTTCTTCAGCTGTGCATCAGTATTTCCAGAGTCTCCTCGCTGGCTGCTGGCCACAGTTCAGATTCCTCAAGCGAAGAGGAGCCTTCAGCAGTTCTCTAAAAGAAATTGTGTTTTTCTACAAGACGACCTCTACCCTGGCGAAACCCTGCTGTCAGGTACACACACACACCTCTAGGATTTCTCTGCAGGCGTGTACAGTTTTCTCCTGGTTGTTGGAGCACAGGCGCTAAACCTTAAACGTGATGCATTAAGAGAAGAAAAATGTGGACCTCACCAATTTCTAAACCCTGGTATTTCCTTGGTAGAAGCAACACGTATTTACAACTCAAACTCAGTGGGTTTTAACTTTGTTGGGACATCAGTTAAAATGATTTCCCTGTTTGTGGTTACAGAGATCGATTCAGTGTACGGCGAGGACAGTCAGCCACGATACCACTCTGCTCTGGAGCTGCGTCAGTCTCGCGTCATCTGGAAGAACTGCCTCATACTCGGCTTCACCTTGTGAGTTTTCTCTCTTCATGAAATCAGCGGTCCCGAGTCAGGGGCGCTACAGTGAAGTCCATAAATATTTGGACAATTTTGGTTCTGTGCATCACCAGAATTAATTTTAAATGAAACAACTCAGATGGAGTTGAAGTGCAGACTTTCAGCTTTAATTCAGTGGGTTAAACAAAAACGAACAAGAACTGCAGGCAAGTGTTTGATAACTGATACTGAGTTTTTCTTAACACTGAGGAGAAGTGAGACAAACCTTTTTGTGGTGTTTTTGATCAGTAGTGTTTTTTTTCCCTTGGATCTCTCCCATGGTGCCATGTTTTGCCAAGTCTCTTATTGTTGAATCATGAACTCTGAACTTCAAATGAGGACTCGAGTTCCCGTTTAAGCGATATCGAGATCCAACTGGCAGTAATCAGACCTGAGTGTGGCTGGTGAAATTGAACTGAGCTTTCTAAACCAAAACAAAGTATGAGTTAGTTCATGATTTAGCAAGGAGGGCATCTACTTTCCACACAGGAAAGGCATGTTTTGTTAGCTTTTTCCTCCTTGTTGGGTTGTCTTTGTCTAATATAAAAAAAAAATTTGACCTGAAAATTTGAAATCCTGGAAATATGTCAAAGTAAAAAATGAGGAAGGGGGGAAATACTTTGTCATCAGCTGTACACGTCAGTGGTTTGTTACTTTGTTACAGAAGAGGTCAAATTAAAGGGGAAACAATTCATTTGTTTTTGTTTGTGTTGCTATGGCATCAACCATGAGGGCAGGTAATGTACAACATGCTTTCAATATCTGCTGCGCTTAAACCACAAAACGGATTACCAAGTGCCACGACAGGTCCACAGAGCTAGATGAACTGAGATATTCCCTAACGGGTAATTTTTAGGATTTGAGGTACCCGCTTTCAACCTGATTATTTTATTTTTTCCTTTGCCATCCAGATTCATTGGAACAGGCATCCAGTACTGCTTCACCAAAAACCTGCACACTTTCTCCAACAAGTTCTACTTCAGCTACTTCCTCCGGGTGGTAACTGGAGCGCTCGCCTGCATCTTCCTGTGTTTGTCCATCAATCACTTTGGCCGACGTGGCATGCTTCTCCTCTCTGCCATCATCACTGGACTGTCTTCACTCCTGCTGCTGGCCCTTACACCATGTATGTAACATCCACACAGGCCCATAAGATCTACTGTAAATTCCCTTCAGAGTTTCCTTGAAAAAGTTTTGGATCACATCCCAGAAGGTTTTTCACTCTCTGGTTTTAATGACGCTTTTATTGACGTTTGTGTTTGACAGACCTGCAGGGTGGCCTGGTGCTGGTGCTCTCTGTTGTGGGTTTGTTGTTCTCTCAGGCTCTCGCCATGCTCAGTGCATTCTTCGCCTGTGAGGTGATGCCAACTGTAGTTCGGTAAATGTCTCTTTGTTCTTGATTAAACTGAAAATGGGACGTATTGATCCCATTTGCTGCAAAGTCAAAAGGAAGTTTTAAAGTACAAAGGAAAAAAACAGGTTCAAACAAAGTACCGTGCGATCTTTTCACCTTGGTGATTTATTCTCCTTTTCCTGTGCTTCCTCTCTCTCGTCCAGAGGTGGCTGCCTTGGCCTGGTGCTGGCATTGGGTTGCGTTGGCAGGGCCGCCTCCTCCCTGATGGAGCTCCAGAACAATGGTGGCTATTTCCTCCATCATGTTGTCTTTGCCTCCTTCGCTGTCCTCTCCGTCCTCTGCATAATGCTCCTACCTGAAAGCAAACGGAAACCGCTCCCAGATTCCATGAAGGACGGCGAGAACCAGAGGCGACCACCCCTCTTCCTGTCGCAGCCCACCAGAGACAGCCTCCCTCTACTGCACACGCGTACCCCTTTGTCGGAGTACAACCCGGATAACTACTCCCTCCTGGTGTCTGCCACCAGGAAGATGTTGACTAAAGATTCTTTGCCTTACAGGATTGCTGTTCCTGCTCATCCCCCTCTGCTGTCAAACAATGAAACACAGGAACCAGAAACCCTGAGAGATGTGTCTTAAATTTAACCCTTCTCCTCCTCTTTACACTCTAGCTTGAGGGGATGAGCCGAAATGTTACCTCTGACAGGCTATGATAAGTCTTCAGTGGAAGGGTCAGTGACTAGCTCTTCATAACTCATCTGGAGAGCTGGATGCACTTTAGAGCAATGGCTCCAACTCAGTCAGTTTTCATCAATATTTCCATCGGGTCTCTTTACATTTTGTTACTATGCAGTGGCGTCTTCACGCATGGATGCGGTCCACCGCTGTGGGACGATGGCCTCCTTTTGCTGTATTTTGTCAGCCTTTTCTGAGATGTAGGAATGTGTTGGTACATTGCCAGTGCAGCTGCGGTCACACTGCTCATGTCTGTGGTAGGCATTCAAAGCAAACTGACACACTCCAGTGTTACCAGAGGAGCTCTCTGTCATGTAAAACTCTTTGATTGCATTTCTCAGTAACACAGGAGTTCTTCATTAAGTCTGTCTGCCTGACTCACCAGCAGTTAGCAGAGCTGAGTGGGCTACAGATCACCAGAGCATGCAATACTATACTTGTGAAGCACAGCAGGGGGTGCTGATGATGCACTAAAAAAATATAAATTATAGTTTGTTTGTTTTTTGTTTTGTTTTTTTGTTTTGTTTTGTTTTTAAGGCTTTTTGTTTCCTGTGCAACTAACAAGCTTCATTTGTCCTTTTTCTGATGTTAGGATGTGATCAGTGTGGATAAACACAACCATTTCTTTACCATTACGTTTTTCTGTCTTCATGCTCCCTCTATAAACCACATCTATTACCAACTATTGCATTTAAAAACTGTCTTGTTGTTTTCTACTTAAACTGGAAGTGGCTAAATTTCAAGATGCACTAACCACAGCAGCTGCTGAGCAAAAAGTGTGTCTGTGTCTGGAATGCTTCAGCTAAAACGCAACAACGTTGTGGAACCAGTAGACATATATCTTTACATTTTTCTTTTCTTTTTAAAAAACTTTTGTTTAATGTTCTTTTATGTTTACTAGTGCGGATGTTTTACGTGTTTAAAGCCTTTAGTTTTAACTGTGAAATGAGATCATATCTTCAGCCGTCAGTGTCGTTGTGTGATAGTTTACTGTTTGAATACATAACTTTACCTTCAGTGAGGAAACAAAGGTGCTTGTGTTGGAACTACAGTTGGTGATGTATGCTTTTAAAACCTAATGTTTTATTGTTTCATTGTAAAGTAAAATGTACAAAAGCTGAGTGTTAACTTTTTAAGGAAAATAATCTAAATCTTTCTTTTCCCCACTTCTCTGTAAACCAAACTCAAATCGACATTTGTTTTAAAAATGTTCAGTGATGGTGTTTCTCTCTCTGAACACTAGATGGCCCTGTTCACTTTACAAAACAAAGAAATGTACTGCTTGGAGTGAAAATGTTCAGGTGTGCGTACTCAGATTATAGTTGTGTGACTTCATTATTCAACTAAACCCCCCCCCCCCCCCCCCACCCCCCGTTTACAGTCCTGCCCATAAAAAGGCACCTTTACTACTTTTTGTTTTTGTTTTAAATGAGATAAAATGGATGAATTGAAACTCTGACTCAGGTCTAAATAAACTTTAATAACATAATTTGTTTGTCCATCTTTTATACCATTTTACAGTTAATATAATTGAGTCTTAAAGCTTTAAAAACTGCATGAGGGGAGAAAGTTGTGCAGTAGTTTCTCTCAGCGGTATAGCATTACAGTTCAGGATTTAACTCATGACTTACATACCGTAGGTTCTACAGCTACCCATTAAACAGTTGATGTAATCCAAGCCTGGAGAGCCAGAGTAATCAGAAGCACCAGTGTACTGAGTGAATGGGCTGATCCGTTGGATCCGCCAGTGCTGGGGTATCCGAAGCTTGTTCTGCACGGGTTCTGCACATCTTCTTTTGGAATGGGAACATCATCCGGCATCTCGTTGCTCATGCTGTCGCGGACCTGACACACAAAGATGACATCATCAGGCAGCAGACAAAAACGCAAATGGGGTGTATTCACTGTGAGCCCATCTGCTATTCAAAGACTTTGTTTAAAACCTTCTGATGTAGCCACGGAATAGCTGTCAACACCAACATTACTTATACACACATTTTTAAAAAAGCTCAGTGGTCTTTAGATGATCATTGATAGTTTAGAGATTGTATTCAGGCATATGTCCCAGTGATCCACATGAGGGTTCATCTGTTTATCTATAGTGCTGTTAAATTTGAGTCTACTTAATCAAAGAAAAAACGATAATGCAGAGAAACTGGTAGAAGGTGTGGTTTCTGGGGATGAGGAACAATGACTCACAATAGTTAAATGTTATAACCCCCCCCCCAGTCATCATGCAGATGCTTATCTGGTGCTGTAAAGTCAGCTGAGATGCAGATATAATTCATCAAGTCATTACCTAACTGTAAACATCTAAGTTTTCGGTTAGGTAATGACTTTGTGAATTGCTACTTGTCGCAAAGGACATTTGTCACAAGACAACCTGCAGAAACCAGCTAGTGCAAAACATTTTGTGATGGATGTGATTGGAGGAATTATTATTAAACACCTTGCATTCAGAGCCCTTTTAGAGGAAACCAACATGATGACTCTGATCCCCACAGCAGCTCTTTGAGTGGCCTCACACATGCAAAGAACTCACTCACTCCTTATCTTTTTCACTTCTGATCAACTTCCCTTGAATATGCACAGTAATGCACCGTTTTAAGTTGTTACAGATAAACATCCAGTCTAGTTTTTGTTGCAGGCATTAACTTGGAGGAGTGTTGCTCTTGAATTGATGATATATCCCACGATATTGATGGTCAGAGTTTGATATCATGGATTTTGGTTCTTAAGACATTTGCAGCTGGTATAAAATTGATTTAGTTGAAATGATTTTTTTTTCTTCAGCCTTGACGATGTCATGCAGCTGGTCTCTGTGGTGCTCAAAAATAGTGGAAAAATCTGTGACTTAAAAAGACCCAAATTTCAGCCCAACCTTGTGCACTTTTGGTCCTGTAACAAAGAAAATGTCCATTTTATGATTTCGCAGTTGGTGCAGAATAAAAACCTGACTTTGAGGGGTTAGGTGGGAAACACTCATTTGGTGGTTTTTAATGGAATAACAGATCTACTAGTGTCACTCCATCAACCAGCTCAGAATTACAATCCGGAAACAACTGCTATATCAGATTTTATTGCTTTAAGGTGTGCTGAGTATCTTATTCTTTCTTATTGTTGCAGATCCTCAGATAAGGAGGCTGATATCTCTGTCATGCTGGTTTAAATGGATGGCGTGAGGAAACGTCTTAACAGGTACTTTTGGTTGCTCTCTCTAATTTCCCAAGGGGAAACAGATCTGTATGTTTGATTTGGCCAGGTGCCCTTCCTCCTCACATTTATCCAGGCTTGGGATCAGCACAGGGAGTACGCTAGCTTTTGTCCTCTACTCTCAAACCGAAGATCTTTTGCATCTAAGGTAAATATGTTTACCACTAAACAAGTCAATCAATCAAACGTGTGCAACCAACTTGACCAAGCTTCTTCACACAGCTCTCCAAATGATACATGAACCCATGAAGTGCATCAAGCTTTAGGTTACTTGTGTGTGTGTGTTTGTGTGTGTGCATTTATTCCTTACCTTCTCAACCTCGCTCATGACACGGAGCAGGTTATTTCCAAGAGCAGCTTTGACTTCCTCATCAGTCCATCCTCTCCTGAGCAGTTCAGCCACCAAATTGGGGACCTTGGACACATCCTCCAAACCCTCAGGTACTCTAAAAGGACAAATTTACAACCAGTGAGTTACATGTGATGTAACATTGAGTGGATTTTTTTTATACAGCACTTCCAAAAAGCAGTACTATATTTAAAACAAACAAACAAACGAACACAATTTTATTTTATCAAGAAAAATTACAAGAAAATCCAGCTAATTGGAAGAAAAATGTAAAGAAAAGTGTTGGTGTTTTGTTTTTTTTTCCCCATCAAGACAATTTTGAATATGACACAAGTCTAACTACCCAACGGGCAAAGTTACAGTACTGTGGAAAAATCCTGAACCACTCCTCATTTCATCATATTTTCCTTCCAATGACTCACACTTTCTTGCAATATTTTAAAGTGGTCTTGACCAGCAGTTCTCCAGGCTTTGTGAATGTTTTTCAAAGTGTTTCTTTGGACACTGGCTGCTTTTTCCATGCGTCTTCAGTCCAGTCCTTGTACCTAACCATTTTCAGATGAATATTCTTTGCTTTTTTTTTTTTTTTAAAAAAGCCATGTATAACGCAGACCTTTCAATCATTCAAGAATAAAAGGCACATAAAAGGATGATCCAGTGTAGACACTTAAAAACAAGTCTTTGTTAGTAGCACAAAAACACATCATTTGTTGTAATTTCTTTAGATGAATCTCTGAAAAATACCCAAGATAATAGTTTGACAGGAGAAGAAAGTGTTTTTGCACCAACAAGGTGATTCCCAAAGAGCTATTAGCAAAAAAAACTTTGGTGCATCCCTCCACGGTGTGCCAATGTCTTCACATTTCAGTGAGTTTATGGGGGAACCCACCTGGGAACGCCATCATAATCTCCACCAAAGCCGATGATGTCTGCCCCGGCCACTTTCTTTATATGGTCGAAATGATCTATAATGAAAGCAACAAACTTGAGAATGAAGTGAATGGACAGAAGACAGCTTTGAGAATAAAAAGATAAATGTTAATGTTTGACTGGTTTACAGCAGATGTCATGGTCACAGCAGTAATTTACCTGCAACATCAGACAATTTAGCCGTATTGCTGCAGGTCACATAGTCATTGTAGAAGTTGACCATCACAATTCCTTTAGTTTCATTCTGGAGAGACAGACTGGTGTTAAATGGCTCTGATCTACTGCAGAGAATGACAGAAAGTCAAGAAAAGCATCAACCGGGCCACGAAACGCACGTCCCAATGATCCGCATGAGTGCACTGACCTCTGCTACGTTTCCTGGTTATAACTTTACGTGTATCATTTTACAGTGCTGTACAATAACTTTCTTGTTTTTATCTTATTTTATTGACTTTAAGAGGGAAGTTGTCATTACGCATCATTTAACTTGATCCATTTACAGCCATTTGCAGCTCATCTGTTGCATAAAGAGCTTTTATGGATGCGTTATCTAAGACCCCAAGCAGCAGTTCAATGTCAGCTGGCTGCGTGTTTTACTGTGATCAGGTGATCTGTTGATGCATTTTGCTCCCCCACATCCAGATCACTTACAACATCTGTGGTGCACTTGGGCCCAGTTTTGTGTTATTTCTAAGAGCCTCTATTTGCATTGTGACTCCTTGCTTTTACTCCCACTTTTCAGATGGTTTCAACTATTTGAGGAGCAAACACCAAAGACGATGCAATAATAGAGAGAATAAAATAATAAACATGTGAACTATTCATATACTACTGCTGATCTTCACGAGGTCCTCAGCCTTTAGGTTGACCTGCTGTTTCTTTCGGTTGTGTCTCGTGAACTCACCACTCGTCTCAGGACGTCATCTGGGACGTTCCTCTTATGTGGACAGATGGCGTATGCGGAGGAGTGGCTGAAGATAACCGGAGCTTTAGACAGGGTCAGCACCTGGTTCATCACCTCCTCAGAAACATGAGCCAGGTCGATCAGCATCCCCAGGCGGTTCATTTCCGCAATTACTTGCTGTAATGAGAACGCACTTTGGTTACTACTGTGGTTGTTATAGTTTTGTATTTTCTGATTACTCCTTATTTATATATTAGTTTCAGTTAGTTTCAGTGAGGATGTGCACAGTGTTTCAGCTTTGATCTTTTTAAGTATTATTTTATTCAGCACATATGCTAAGAGGTAAGATTTATGAAAATCTGTAAAGCTTTTCTCTGGCTTTTTTTTTTCTCAAAAATTCAGCGATACATTAATTTGTTTATGTAATCATGCGTCAGCAATTTATTTTTATTAGTCTGCCGTTATCTAACTCCATCACAAACAGCTCCAACACTCCCTCCACCTCACCTCACTAAGCTCATGTGCATGTGCGTGTTATCAACAGCAGAGTTTTTAAGCTATAAAAAATAATAACGGAATACTTTTTTATTGATACTCTGTCAGTGTTTTCTGATGCTGCTTTTCTGAGTTAATGAGGTCATGGTTTTTACAAATGGCTGTCAGCAGTCCGAGTTGTAGCTCTCTCCTGATCACTTGTGTATAAAACAACAATTTGAACTTCCAATCTCTCCTTCAGGCCTGCTGTCACTTATTTTCAGTCCAGTTCTTGTGTAAAAGGCCTCTGAAATAGTTAACATAAAGAGATTCTTAAACGTTTGAAAAGTAGTGATTTACCATATACACAAGAAGGTCAGCTTTAACCTCCTAAGACCCAAACTCTTTCACGACATGCATTTTTAATTTCTCTTTGATATTTGGGCATATTGGGGCCCGATGCATGAAAAAACAAAAAATTACCTGATTTTTTTTTAACCTTATTTTTGTTTTTAAGAAAAATAAGAGCCACATATGAGGATATTTGTTTAAAGGTTTGATAGAACAAAAGCAGTATAATGTCCTCGTAAGTGGATATCAGGCCCATGTAGAGCAAAATTGAGTATTTTAGTCTAAATAACCCAAAATGTGATGTCCACATATGTGGACACAGGGTCCTAGGAGGTTAAATAAAAAAAGAGGAATAGGAATAAAGCTACACAAAAGATGTTAATGTGTAACATAGTACTTCCAGAAATAATGATTTCCCACGTTTGCATCACTGACTTTGCCAAAAGAAGAGAGGCCATTATGCTCAGATGACTCTGATCCAGTGTCCACGAGCCAGTTATCTACCCTGTGAATGAAAAAGCAAGTGTTAGTAAACATGCAAAACTTAAGACAACGAATAATCTGGAACTCATTTAAAGTAAACTGAAGTGTTCATTAACATTTTATGAAACACTGAGAAAGATGGTAAATGGTAAATGGCCTGTATTTATATAGCACTTTACTAGTCCCTAAGGACCGCAAAGCGCTTTACACATCCAGTCATCCACCCATTCACACACACATTCACACACTGGTGATGGCAAGCTACATTGTAGCCACAGCCGCCCTGGGGCGCACTGACAGAGGCGAAGATGTACAAAGATATTTTAAGGTCTTTCTCCATGATTTCAAACGTAGCAGATTATATAAAGTTCGCTGTTTTTCCCAATTCTAAAAACAAAAATAAAAGAACTGGTAAAAGAATTTAGTAATATAGTTTAACATCTTCCTGGAGGCCGATGTTCACATGGTGAGGTGCAGACCTCCCTTTCTTTCATACATGTCTCCACAAAACCTTTACAAAAACAAACAAACAAACAACCTTTATTTGTCACATACACAAGCATACAGATTACAACATGTAGTGAAATCCTTGTGTCCAAGCTGCAGACGTAACCACGCCATTCCAGAGCTTGATTTTTTTTAGCATGGGGGGGGTCTAGCCAGGACCCTTACTGGATCCTCAGCTACACATGTATCGTGACACAAAAGGCATTCTATTCTCTTTCTATTTCCTAAATGTAACCAGCTGCTGGTTGCACCTGGTTGGTTCACTGTTGAGGTAAAGCATATCAGTACAGATTCACCTGCCAGTGAATGTGATACTGCTGCCTGAGTGGGCCTGCAGGAATCCCCCGTGCTCTCCACAGCTCTAATGCAACATCTGAACCTTACTGTCGGCTCAGTTAATGAATGGAAACAGTGCAAACATGATCCAGAGGAAGTTATTCTTCACATAAGACGTCTCTTGATTCTTTTTCACATGAATTTATTATTGAAACCGTCACACAGTGACATAGCCCCTACCTCTGCATTTTCTGTTTAATGTTGTGTAGTTGTAATTTGGATAAACATTCATCTGAATGGGGAAGTGAAGCCATGTGACTGAGCATATTTAACTCAGCTGAAAATACAGAACTAGAACTAATAGCTACTATATTTTCTGCCTGGAAAACACATGTCATATAAATATAGAGGCTCGGTTTTCCAGACTAATTCTCAAAAACACTTTTCAGTGAAGATGTTGATTGAATTTGTCATTGCGATTGATTTTTGTCTGTGACCAGGCTCGATTCATGCCTTGCAAATCACTACGGCTATTTTCAATTTTCTTAGCAAAATATAACGAAACAATGTGTTTATCAAGACTTTTGAGCATCATTATAGTCAATCAATAGAAACGTGAAAATAACCTACTCATTGTTTGTATTATTCTGAAAATTCAAACACATTTCTTTATATAAGTAACAGCAAATTCATTGATCTTTGAGGTCTGACCGATGCCTTAAAATGTGGTGGTGGCTCTTACCAAGGTGTGTTGCAGGAGTGGGTAAGTGTTAGGTAGCGCACCCCCAGCTGGTACATGGTGCGCAGGGTCCCCAGACTGCTGTCGAGTGAGTGACCACCCTCAACCCCAACTGGCGGTCTTATTCATATTAAAGGCCTCCAAGATGTCTGTGCAGACATGACAGTTGATGTGTGATACAGCCAGGAGAAAGATAGCTATGAACTGTCGTAGTCAGTGTCTCACCTTGGCTACTGGTGGCAAACATGAAGATTTCAGGGTATTTCTGACACATCCTGTGAATCACGTCTATCTGCTCCAGCGTTTGTCTGACAGCATCTTTGTACTGAGTGTCACAGGGGACGTATGCTGCCCAGAACTGAGGACCAGAGCAAAGATTATACTATGTATAATTAACTTTCAAAGTTAAACAAAGATGAATAAAATACAATCATACTCTCAAACACATATGCACAATAACGTAAAAAAGGTATTTGCCCCACTCATGATTCTCTGATTCAGCAGGGTGTAGCTAATTCATCATTTAATTTGTGGGTGTGTGTGGAGGGGCTTAGTGTTTCTTTTTCATGGCATTGATTGTGAGTGGTTGCTGGAAGCTAATGACTGTCACTGGGAAAGTGATTGCTAAAGCCCAAGTCATCCAAGCCTACAGATCAGTAACCACCTGTTGCTAGTGAAAAGTGTGCACATCCTAACCAGTTGGTTAAAATTTCCTTGTGATTGGTTTGGTCGCTATGATATTGCTGCGGTCCTCTGTAGTTTGCATGGAAGTGACAGACTTGTGTACGTTCTGAGTCAGCAACATCCCGAGACCACAACAACCCAGTCAGTGAATACATGTTTTCCTAGCAACGACTGTTTGTATCACGCCCCATGTAGCCAACACCTCTTGCGCACATGACATCATTCAAGAAACTTTAATAGAAATAGAAACTATGACAAAAATAAATAAAAAAATAAAACAAAAAAAAGTTTCATGGTCCAATGTTTTTTTTTATTGTTTTGGGGGATTTGAATTCTTTGAGTGTTTCAAATGCTTGGCTTCTGTTGGCTTTTCTGAATTTCTGTCTTGATTTCATTTTCATTCTAGTGATAGTTGCCTGAAAGGAGTATTATTGAATCTTTAATTTAGATTCTTATTTTCTGGGCTTTCTTGGAATGAGTGCCAGCTCTTCCACTCTGTATCAATATAAGTGCCCTTCGTTTTCCCCGTTTCCTTCCCCTCCATGTGGTGTAACACCTTCCTTCTGTTTTTTGTTTCCCTCCTTAATCACTTAAGTAATAATTCGTTTTTAGCTTCATATTTCGTGTCTATTTGTTTCAGTTATGGTAGTTTCAACATCTTCTGTTCCTTTTGCAAAAAACAGTTCCCATTAGTGATTTATTTTCATTATATTATTTTATTTTATTTTATTGTTTTGTTTTATTTTCCCTGTGAGTATCTTAATTATGTTCAGCTGTTTTTGCTATACCCTTCTCTGTCCAAACCCAAATAAAGCCGTCGATGTGAACATGTACAGCCCCAGTCTTCCTCCTGGTGTCCTGTGTGTGTTTTGTGTGTAGACTTTTTAGAGATTAGAAATTAACTATCAATATTTGCCTTTTAGTTTTGGACTCAGTCTCCTGTGCACTCCTTGTACAACTCTGTACAACTGCAATTAAAAACAAAATGTATTGACAGATATAGATTTTTTGAGATGTTTTTAATCTCTTGAAGAAATGGCTGACTTCTCTGCTAATAATATGTTTAAAATGAGAGTGTAACATGACTTTTTAAAATGATCAGTCTGATTCAGTTGTTGTGTTATTTTGTGAGATATCTCCAGTGAGGAGGGTTTGTAGATAAGCTGTGGGAGCCCATGAATAAGGAGCACATTGACACTGAAAGTATGTTTTTCTTTAATAATTCTTCCATCGTGTGTACCTGAGCACCCAGTCGTCCATCCTTGATCTTAGGGATGTTGGTGTGAGTGTTTGCCAGTGTGTTAAGATCCACTTTGTTCAGCTGATTGTTGAATTGTGACCGAAGCTGCCAAGGCAAGTCATTATGACTGGAACAAAGCACAGGAGAAAGATCATATCAGGAAAGAAGTGAACTTGTTTTATTGGGTCAGCATTATGAATTTAATTTGTAACTAGACTTCAATCGCAGATATTTACACACTAATCACAAATAAATAAATAAACAAATAAAATTTCACTTACCCATCAATGAGTGGCGTCTCTGACATTAACTGCAAGGCTCTGGCCATGTAATCGTTGGGATCCACAGCCAAGGTGATGGCGCAGGAAGTGATCCAGAGCACCAAGCATGAAGCCAAATTTACCCTGTGCAGCATTTCCTAAAGTTTAAACGCACTAAATAGATTCCTATCTTACTCTTTGTTTGTCTGGTTTTATCCTGATAACCAAATCAAAAGTTGCAGTGTCTGAGCCTCTCTTTGACCTTTGTAGTAATCTTAATCCTTGAAAAACGTCCTTGAGCAGATTTCTTACTTAAATGTCCTTCAGTCCTTTGTCTGTTGGGATCTTTACAGATTTTCGCTCCAGATTCTTTCTGTTTTCAGTTGTTTACATGGTGCCAAATCATTACAAAGGCTGCCTCGAAGTACCTTTATTGCAGGACTACCCTTTGCTCCTCCTATGTGCTGAGTAAGTTTACAGCGCCAGCTATAATAAATGCAGCTCAGTAGCTTATTAATCTCTGGCTCTCTTCCGCAGTGTGTCTTTGTCCTGTCTTCCTCCTCTACATGTCATTAAGTGTATGTAAACCACAAAGGGGGAAATTACATTCTAAGCATAGACAATCCCTACTCATTTAAACAAAGGTACAGTACACAATACTATTATCAAGATGTATAGCGTAACCCAATATGGGTGAGAAATGACAACATATGGCCACCCCTTCCTGAGCCTATAACTGGTGAAGGATTCTTTTTGGTAAAAAAGGAGTTTCTTCTGTTACGGATTCAAATATTGGGAATGGATACAAGAGGAAAACCAAAATAACAACACTGGTCCGGCCGGGTCAAGTCAAACGATGATTTAATGAACACACGCGTGGGAGATGGACACCATACAACAGACAGCATCAGATCTCAAAATGGTGGAGCCTTGATCAAACTCTTATAGCCTCTAGTGGCCCCCTCCTAATCATCAGAGCCTAAACATTCTTTCTCACACAGCGCCTAAGCTACGACCTTGGCTCCCTGTTTATCTGCTCCTGATGAAATGGGGCAGTATGCTCTGTTCTCTTCTAATCAGACAAATGAGACGATGACTTTCTGTGAACAGTATTTCTTATAACTCAGCAGTATAATGCATCATAAAACAATATCATTCATTCACAATAAATCAACAGTCTAATGTATTGCAAATCAGTTTACCAAATGTAATAATTATCACCTTCTTCTAGTTCAGGAGCATAATGCAAACTGAAACTACATAATAATTCACAATCTTTAATTAGGGGTCTAACATGGCATAAAATAATATCATAATCCCACAATTCCCCCTGATGAGCTCTTTAGACATAAAGAGCTCACTTACACCCTGCAATCCAGTGTTGCCGGGTTCATTTCTCCTTACTCCTGAGGCCTTTTGTCCCCCTGTTGGGTGAACCATATGTGAGATGACCTCTGTGTTTACGCAGTTCAGATGCAAGAAAAACTTTTATTACAACAACAACAGTAGGTACAGATGATACTCCTATCACTCCCCAGTTCTCCCACAGCTTTATTTCGGTGCTACCTTATACCCTCCAAACGTACTCAGACTAGAACCTCTGTCCGAGGAGCTTTTAACCTTTATTTTATTGCTGTAGGCACCAGTGTCTTCTAGTCGGGTGATCCTCTGCTCTTGTTTCCTTCAACCTCAGGGGTTAGACAACCCTTCAGTCGTTGCACAGATCAGGGGATTATTCTGCCCCGATTTCAAACAATGATCTGTGTATTCTGGGATCACAGCTGTGTTCCCCAGGAAAAGGAACAGAAAGGTGTTCTCCTTATGACCAACAGCCTCTCGAACGTCGTTGGTGTGGTGTTCCTGGATTTCCGTTAACCCCTTCATGATTATTGCTGTGTTTATTGGATCCATCCTTTTTAGGTGACTAGCTGGAGCCCAAAATGCCATGACACTTGAACCCAGTTGATGTTTCCGCAGTCACCGTATCTGTCTCTGCTGCCAAGGATCCTCGTATATCTGTGACCTCGTCCGGTGTCTGTTCCTTCCTCTGTAAGAGACAGAAAACCAAAACACCTCCCTTCCCAGCTCTAACAATCTAATGTTGCTGTCTACTGATCTTTTGGTGATTCAGAATTTGTTTAAAATATTCAGAATGTCCCAAGGACTTATCCTAATTTAGTGTATGTGTGTGTAAGCGTGTTTGCATGTAACCCGCTGCACTCAAGGCATTTCTTACACTTTATCAGTCCGGACTATCGCCGAACGAAGCTTATGACCTTCAAAAGACCGAGTGCCAACTCATTATAAGCACATTTGCAAGATATGTATGAAAATGATTAAAACCACTCATTCTAATAAAAGACATCAAAGACAAAGCAGCCATTTCTAATTCTAACATGTGTCCATTCAATGAAGCTAGAAAATTAAAAGAACAGGTTAGTGACCTCATATCTTAGAAAGTATCAGACTTTCTCCTATCCAGTGTCGTTGCTCCAATCTTGTTATCCTGTGTTAGGGAATGAAATCAATTTAATTGTCATGTTAGATCTGTTCAACTCCTGGCTCCGCCCAGAGCCTGCGTCTTCCCAATTGTCTACAAACAAAACCTGTATTAATATGAACTTCACTTCAACATGAACTTGTTGACTACTTTTGACACCTGTAAATAGAAGATTATCATCAGGTTATAACAATCACTGTAATACAAATGTTAATATGTCAATAGCTTCAATAAATGTTCAATGCAATGCTTGTTATATGATTCTGATGTAACAATAATGCTGATGCTAAAATAACAGTAAAACACACCCTTTTTATCCCTTACTGACCACAGCAGGGGCCTCTATGTTTTGATTCAGCCATGAAGCTCACCTGATTCATCACTGAGCCACACCGGCACTGGCATTTGACAGGGTGGCGCTGCATATTCTTCCTTTAATGTCACTATTTTCAATCTGTTAATTAGAGTACTTAAACATGAAGTAGACTACGTCCACTACAAGTCAATACAACTGTGAATGTGGCCAATTATCAATCTATTACCAATCAATAACAAAATATAGCTTTTATTTTATGCATGCTTTTAGTCAACCACTCACCCACAGGATCTCCAATCCCAGAAAATTCCTTCTCCTCATTTAATGAGTCTGTCCTCCTTCCATGCCCTGGTAACTGGTCCATCCAGAGCTGTATCATTATGAAATATACATACAACAAGCCAAACCACACCTTGGTCACACCAACCCTTTTCCGCCCTGAAGATGTCCAACGCCATCTTAGTCTGGACTGTCAAAGGTGATTTTAACGCTGATTGTTCCGACAATCCATTTATAACATTTCCTGGTCAGATTAACCAATCCCTGCACACTGGAATAAACATAATCAACATGATCAACATTTTTCCTGCGTGTTTTTTCACCATCTTATTAATTCCAACGCTCCATCCTTATGTGGTTTGTTGCATTATGTTTATCTAGAAGTCCACTCTGTCTCTAAATGTTTGAAGAATTTTTCATGTTTGGGGTCAAGTTTTAAGAATTTGACCATACGTGAAATTAATGGTGTTATTGTAACATGGTAGACTAGTGTGCCTGTGTTAATTCAGCTCCATATTATTGTGTGAAGTTGCACTGGGTTGGGAGTGGTTTTTTGTGTGTGTGTCACATTTTTGGTTAGCCAATGGCTGGAATTGGGTTCGACTAATTAGAGGCAGGTGTACTTGATTGCACTGATACACTGGTCTACTTATAGCCCACACTACAAACACTGCTGTGTCATTTTGTCTCTCTGTTCAGGCCAGGGCCTATTATATGCCACAGCCTAAAGGCAGCAGAGTTGCACAGGTTCGAGTGATCACTGGCTATATGCTTTCAGGGTAGTGGGTCTCCAAGGACAACTTCTACCCCTGTTAAAGGCAACATGTTGAGTGCAACTGGCCGTGTGGCATAGCTGGCTCTGGCCTTGGGACTGTGTGTTTTTATTTGATTCATGAATGGGACACTGGACTGTTTTATCTTTTATCTCTTGATATTTTTTGTCACTAAATTATCTTTTAGAATTTTATTGACTGTCATCGTTTTGCCCACGACTGAGACGGTTGGTCAGACCTAAAATCTTTCTTTGGGTGTGTTACATTATCACCCCCATCCGGGCTTACCTTTCCCACTTCTGATGATATTCCTCCCTATTCTTTGCAAGTACCCGCTTTTGGTGGCGAGAAACTGTTGGTGTGGTCAAGTGGGTGCTGTAAAAACAAAAGCTCAGGACAGAACAGTTATCAGTCATGTACTTCATACAAAATTAGCATATATTGAATTTCATATTGATCCTCTGAGTGTAATGGTACATTTTAATTTTAATTTATCAAAGCTAAACACAATAATTTTTCTTTATTTTGCTCTTGTTCTTGTGCAGCACCACATGCCCCTGTCGGTTCTATCTTACTTTTCTAAATTATTGACTATTTCAATGGAGAACCTAAATGACGTGGACCAATGTTTGTCATTACATATCTCTATTTTGAATGTGACAAGTCTATCATTCCCCTGTTATTCATACACAGCAAATTCAAAAGTGTTAAATGTTTTGGTGTTAGTAGTCTTAGAGTTAATTTTACTCTAAGTAGAGTCACATTCTTTTAATGTAACTCTCAGGTATAAAATTATACTAGTTAAAATCGAGTGTTAAAAATGAGTGTTTCTATTTCAAATCTGTATGTGTTACAATGGAAACATTAACTCTTGACCTCTTAACTCTGAACTCCTACAGGGGCTATGACACCAATAGAGTAAATTCACAGACTCCGCCCCCAGCACGGCTCCAATCGAAGCTGAAGTGAAGCCGTTTCAGAACATTTTGCTCTACATATTTGAGTTGTTTGCCATGCTTGGTAAGTCATGTTTTCAAAGATTGTTTCAATTATTGTTATTAGCTTTTACTTCTGTGGCTCTTTGGAGTTGAGACAAAGCTGTGTGAAAGGCATTAGCCATGTTGCTCGCTGATAGCATAATATTCTGTTTTAGCTAGCTGAAAGGTATTGTTTGCGGGCAAATACCACAGCCTTGAAAAAAGCTTGCATGTGAATTTTCAGTCAAATTTCTTGGTCAAATACACTTAAAACAATGTCTAGAATGTGAAATGTTGATATAATGGTGCTACTTGAAGCCTGAAAACGATCTCCCATAAAAACGAGCAAACAGCAGTAGCAGATGTCCCAAGTCCCGACTGAGTTCTACGTTAGCATTTAGATTCCTCCAGAGTTTTGTGCACACGGTTTTAGGTAAAAAAGAAAAAGGTTTAGGTTTTACATTTAGTTCAGTATTACCTGTTGTCTGTGTCCTTGTCGTTTGGGAAAATACTTTACACAAGTAACGGCTCAAAAAGGATTCCTTTTTTTTTTTTTTTTTTTTACTGTGCTGCAATTGATTTGTGCCCTTAATTAGTGTCAACTAATTTTTATTCAATCTCCACATAGGATATGCTTGTTAAGATCGAATATGTGGGAGAGCACAAGTGCGTTGAAGTTCCACAAAGTGATGAATGAAGGACATGCATATTGTATTTTGTATTTATTGAAATAAGTGATGAGAATGCTGTTATTTGCATTTACCAGCTCACCTATGTCAGACCTTTTGATAAACGAAATTCTAATGAAAGTGAGAACATGTACACTGTTACATCTTTCAGAAAATGTTTTGAAATTGTGGTGCACAGTTCAGAATAAATGTTTTTCAAAAACCATTGCGTCTTTTTAGTAAATGTTTATTTCCAAAAGAAATTTCTAGAAGTTCAGAACAGTAAAATTCCCGCTTTTTAGAATTAATTAGAAGATAACTCCTACGTAGCTAAACTAAAATACTCTTTGAGAGTTAATATATAAACTCTTAACACCAAGTGCCAAATTATCAACTCCAGAGAGATTTGGTGTTTAACACTAAATCAGAGTTAACGTACCAACTCTCCAAAAAGAGTCAAATTAACACTCTCTGGTGTGGACCCATATAGACACTTTAAAAGTGTTGAAATCAAATCTGACAGTGTTAATTTGGACATGCTGGATTTGCTGTGTAGGTATCAATAGAGTTTTTCTTGCTTTTTCTATCAAAATTGATTGACTTTTTACAGTGGCCCGCTATGGTTAATAATAACATGTTCAGTCATGAGTGAAATCAAAGCTTCTCTTCACTTTAGCATTTAACATTCCCAACAATATAATGTGCTGCATTAATCGAAACACAGCTAATAAAACACAATTTTCTTGATGGAAACATCAGTAGCTCAAAATTAGCAACCAAAGGGTTAAGTCTGCAGTTCACACTCATGTGAAGCTACAGCCTCCCCCCCTAGTCTCTGTCCTCCTACTACTCCTGCAAAAACAAAACAAAGCGAGACAAAACATCCACCCTTCTTTTACAGGCTGGGTGAATTGTTTGTGGACATTTACTAATCCTAAAGTCGGTATCGTTTTTGTCTCAGTGTCAAGTCAGTTTAAACATTTAGTCGTCAGTCCATCACAGTCCAGTCACATGCATACATTCACACACATTCATACCAGATATTGCTGATAATGGAGTCTCACACGCAACCTATTCGAGGCTCCATCACCAGCAAGATGACGTCATCATTTTAAAGGAAAACAGTTCCTTGTTTTTTTGACTGGATTGACTCGCTGCAATCCTTTTAGGCTCAGGACTTCTCATGTGATCAATGTCCCATATAAGTGAATTTCTCCAGAGCCCATTATAATTATGGAGAAAAATACTTTGCGACTGTTTCTAGTAATCATGTTTTATAGCGCTTTAAAGTTCAATCTCTCAGGCCTGGATTAAAGAGCTGATTTGTTAAATCAGGAACTCACAAAATACCAAAATATCACCACCGGTGGATCACTCCTCTCAGATGTTCTTATTTCAGTGCACTGTAACAAAAGCAAAGACAAACGTAACCAATAAAATACTCATATAATAACAAATACTGGGGCCCGTTGGAAACATGTCCAAGCATAAAACCATCTTTCTCTCTCTTAGAGAAAGAAAACAATCCAAACCTCACTGATAAAATCAACCTAGTGTTAAGCAAAACCCAAAATCAACCAAAACTTCACCAGAAAGTTTTTCTCTGTCCAGGGACAGTATTGTGTAGGAATACAGGTACCGTAACTTCTTTTGCACTGACAAAAACGTGTTAGACTTATTTGATTCAATAGTGGACACTGGTTGCACACAAATGTTTTGCTTTGGTAGAAACTTAAACAACTGAGTTACATCAACACAACCTTTTCATATTCAGTAAACCTGTGCATTTTGAGTTCAGATTACACGATTAAGACATGTTCAGATGGAGTAAGTTAAGCTCCTGGAATATTTTAATCCTTCACAATTCTGTCATTTTATTTCAACACTATTCAATAACTTTTATCCAAATTCTACTTGGTCCCTTAAATACTACATGTTGTCTTCATATTGCCTACGGTTCAACAAAGTCTAAATTCTGGTTACCATAAAAATTGAATGGGTCTACAACAACTACCATCCTCCTATCTTTATCCTAATTGCACGAGGGCTGGGAAATAACTCTAAAGTGATAGGTTACGAGGCAGGGTGCACCCCGAACCGGTCACCAGTCTATCACCTAGAAACAAACAACCATTTACACTTACATTCACGGATAATTTAGAATCATCAATTAACCTAGCTCTAACAGCTGCATGACTTTTCACTGTGGCAGGAAACCAGAATACCCAGAGAGAAACCACTGCAAACTAGCCAGACTGTGGACTTGCACCCAGGACCTTCTTACTGTGGAGCAACAGCACTCACCAGCATGCCAACAATGTAGGAAATACAGGGAAGCTATGATTTCCTGTTGAATTTTATACAAATCTTTAAAGCCTGAGGCAATTGTGTTAAATACATGTAGGATGCTTACGTAATTCCGAGGGCTGGCCCCCTTTTCTTCTTTTTATTTTATATTTTATTATTGTTATTATTTTTATTTTATTTTATTTTTTTATTTTTAGTGTGTTCCTCCTTCAATTAAATCTCAATCACAAAAATGTGGCGCTCCGAAATAAGGCTCACACCGTTAGTTCATGATTTTCACTCTGTAACACTGCTCCTTATCAGGTTGTGTGAAGCACAGTAAACAATTCAGTCGAGGCCTTGAGCCATAAACAGACATCACTCACAGACATTGTTTTCATAACCAAACTGCTCCAGACCCTGTCCCCTAAATCTACACAAATGCCCTCTGGGTGACATGAAATGCATTTAACCAATTAACAATCAATGGCTTCTTGTTGCTGTAACAAATTCTGTATTTGGACGTTTGTGTGCAGCATTTTGCGTATCAGCATAGCATTTGTTAGTAAAGCATTCTTCATTGCATCAGCGTGTGTGTATCACTCTTCATTGCACAAACACGTGTATGTGTATGTGTGTATGTGAGTGTGTGTGTGGATCACTTCTCAATGAATTGAATCAGCATTTTGATTTGTGTGCGTGTGTGTGTGTCATTTCTCAGTCAATCAACAAGTGCATATGTGTTCATATGTGTGTTTCTCTTGATTCTGAGTCAGTGTATGTAGATGTGTGTGTGTGTGTGTGTTTGTGTTCATCACTTTCCTGTTCTGGTGTTCTGGGTAAACCAGGGCCTGAAGCGTGCTCTGGGGTCCTGCCCTCCCCCTTTTCAGTCCGTTTGGGTCCATTGGTGCTGCTGCCCAAAGTTCTCTCCATACTGGTTCTGACCCCAATTGAGCCAGTCCTTTTCTCCAGTGTCCTGCATCTTCTCCTTGTCCAGCTCCTCCTTAACTTGACCCTTTTTGCTTCTGTAGGTCTTTCAGGGTTTGCTCCTGCTGTTGGAGCTTCTCGTCAGGTTTGGCAACCTCCTGCTCCAGCAAGCTCCGGCCTGATTTAAAGTCCTGTATCTGGGACTCCAAGCCTGACTGATGGGTTCGATTAGCAGCCAGCTCCTCCTGAGCCATGCTCAGTTTCTGCTCTGATGTCTCCAGCTCTCACTGAGGACAGAAACCTCAGAGTCTTTTCCGTACACGTCAGATTGAAGTTTATTGATGTTTTCCTTGCTTTGCTCCACGGCCTTCTGCAGCCCTGCTGTCCGGCTCTTCTCAGAGGTCAGCTCCTGGCTGAGCCCCGACACCTGTGCCTTCAGCTTATGTTCTTCTGCTGCTTTTGTCCAATCTGAGGTGCCTTCTGACCTCAGTTACTCCTCGTGTCTCTGGCACGCCCTTTTTGCTGCCCGATCCTCCATGTTGGTCCGTCACTGTCCTGCACAGGTTTAATGCAGTGTTGTTAAGGTCAGCATTTTTTGCTCGGCCTCACTTTTCATCCGGGCTTAATAGGCGTCTCGTCACAGCTCTGTCAGCTGAAGCTGTCTGGAAATCTCCCCCGTGTAGTGAAACGGGCCTTGGATTTAACGTTCTCCGTCTCCGCTGCATGAGATCTTATTCCTGCAGCACTGTTGACATTCTCAGGCTGTTGTTGTGAGTCCAGCTGCTGTAGCATTTGGTCAGGGTCACATCAAAGATGGTAGAAGGGAGAGCCAAGATGGTAGAGGGGAGAGCAGGAGTCCAGGTCAGCCTCGGCTTTCCGGGCCGACAAAGCAGCCTGTAATTAAGCATAAAGAGAAAAAACAAAAACAAAACAAAAACAGACGAACAGGAAAATGATGTTGTTTGAAAATAATGTTGTTTTGGCTATGTTATTCAGAGAGGGGCCAGGCCCTGTGTCAGCCTTCTCCCCCCCTTTTTTTTGTTTTTTCTCACTATATAATCAACTCATAACCCACCAAGTTGACAGGACAACACAGGTACACGTTAAAATTCTTAAGATCATGTTTAATAATTCAAAAAAGGAATTTTATTTCATTCAGTAATCTCTTGTATTATTCAATCAGAAAAAAAAAACATGTCACAATTCGACTCTTTTAACCACTAAATTTATTATTTCATCACTGGTTTGTGATTTACCAGTGTCTGTCATTTTGAAGTCAAGTTGTTGTCCTGCAACCCAGAGAGTTTAATTGTTAGTAGTAGATAGACTTTATCATTTAACATCAGGTGTATGTTAAGTTTCGCTGCTTTAAACTTGCTGGAAAATCTTCACGTGTTCATGAATGTAAGCTGTTTCTTCATTGCGTGTATGTGCGTTTGTGGGTGGGATATTTTAACTTTTTTCTCAAACAAGGCATTTCTCTAATTGTGTATGTTTTTAATTTTGTTTCCCAAATTTTGATTTCCCACCTTAAATAACAGCATTCCATGTCTTCAGCCAGGAATTAGAGCTTGCTTGTGAGATTCAGGGACACATGGTGCCAAAAACAATTCAGTGAAAAACTTGCCTGAAAATTTCCAGTGATGGTAGCCGATAACTGGAGGAGAAGATGTCCTTTAAGCTTCTTTTTCGGGTGGGGACAAAGTGATAGGTCAACCTGTAAAATTTTGAGCCAGAGCTTGGCCTGTCTGTCGTCCCAATTTTATTAATCTATCCTTTTGCTGCTGTACTCAGGTCTCCTGGTTGAGAGAAATCCACCTGTATTAAGAGACTAAAACATTCATTTACTATTTTTCTTACAACATCCATTTAATTCATCCACCTAGATTTTATTCTCTCTCTTGGTGCATAGTTCACACAGTCAGGCAGTTGCCTTTTATGGGCATGCAAGTTTCCGGTCACTTACCCCCAACAGCTGCGAAGCCGTCTCTCCCATATCAAAACTCAGCCAAACATCAAACATTCACCGTAGTCATTCAAAACTTTATTTGTAATATTATAATCAGCAAAATCAGCGTTTTAATTACAGGCATGTATCATTATTTGCAAATTATACTTATAAAACTCAATAACACGCTAAACAGGAAGTCCTCTGTGGGCTTCACAGCAGCCACCTCATTTGCATGTTCACACACTATCTAAAAATAGCTTGCAGCGCTGCAGCGCGCTGTCGTCACACACAGCCTCGTTTCACACTCAACTCTCTATCTTATTTTACAAAGACGTCTTATATTTACAATCACTCTCAGGCCTGAAAGTTTTAGCGCCTACACAATTTTGACAAATTTAAGATAACGGGTCCAACCGAAGAAAGTCCAACTTTTTTATAATCAATTAACCAGTATCAGCCTCTAACTGTATCTGGCCTCATCTCTAAAATCCCTAACTCAATTTAAAGTGTCCAAAAAAGCGCAGATACCGTTCAACACGGTAAGTGGTGCAACCACTAGTTATTCTGGAGTGCCCCAAGCTCCACAGTGACCAACTGACTATCCCTCAAAGAGGACAAGGCCTAGGCGTCCCTGGCCTTGGCAAGCGTTACCTCTGAGCACTGCGCCTCCTAGTGGCCTCTAACCACCGTTCTCACAAAATTTATAATACTTTTAAACCGCCGTCAACTCTCTAAAACAAGAGTATGACTGACGCAGATGCAACGTTATGAACAATGGAGCCTCTAACTCTCAACATGGCCAACACAGATGCAATCCTTTAAACCAATGGAGCCTCTAACTCACAAAATGACCAATTCCCTATCAAACTACCTGAGCCTCTAACTCAGTATTATTTTCCTTTACCTTGAGCCTCTAACTCAGTATTATTTTCCTTTACATTGGGCCTCTAACCCAGTATTATTACTTTTAAGCTTATTTCAAGTTTCAAAACTCATGAGATTTTTCATCAAAATCAAAACAGGCCTTCACCAGTAATTTCAGTGAGTAGACTTTTAATTTATACAGTCCAATTTGGCACAGTTTGGATTTACATTCAACAGGTTGTGCCTCACCTTTAAATGTGCCGGCTTGCCCACTCACGTCAGACCACTGGCTCGTGCCTGCCCGTTCAACCACCTCGGACCGTCCAAACCTCCAAAACTTCCATCCCAATACCACAGGACGAGCCCCCAAAACTGTTACGGATTCAAATATTGGGAATGGATACAAGAGGAAAACCAAAATAACAACACTGGTCCGGCCGGGTCAAGTCAAACGATGATTTAATGAACACACGCGTGGGAGATGGACACCATACACAGACAGCATCAGATCTCAAAATGGTGGAGCCTTGATCAAACTCTTATAGCCTCTAGTGGCCCCCACCTAATCATCAGAGCCTAAACATTCTTTCTCACACAGCGCCTAAGCTACGACCTTGGCTCCCTGTTTATCTGCTCCTGATGAAATGGGGCAGTATGCTCTGTTCTCTTCTAATCAGACAAATGAGACGATGACTTTCTGTGAACAGTATTTCTTATAACTCAGCAGTATAATGCATCATAAAACAATATCATTCATTCACAATAAATCAACAGTCTAATGTATTGCAAATCAGTTTACCAAATGTAATAATTATCACCTTCTTCTAGTTCAGGAGCATAATGCAAACTGAAACTACATAATAATTCACAATCTTTAATTAGGGGTCTAACATGGCATAAAATAATATCATAATCCCACACTTCCCACTGTTGTTGTTTGGTCATAAGGGGGTCACACGACTGTTGAAGCTTGACAGCTGAAAAAAACTGGTTTCAATTGGTGTTTTACTTTTCCCTTTGAGTGTCTTAATTATCTTCAGCTGCTTTTGTTATTCGTCTCTGTCCAAACCCAAATAACACCTCTGTGTAACATATACGGCCTCAGTCTATCTCCTTGTGTCCTTTGTGTATGTGTGTTTAGACTTTTCAGAAATTAGAAATTAACTATAAAGATTGTCTTTTGGTACTGAATGCTGGGTCGGTGTCAGCTATAATGAATGCTGTTCAATGACTCTATAATAAGCCCCTTGAACTGGAGAGAACCCGGCTTTATTTAACAAAATTCAATTAGTTAAACTAAAAGCTTATTTTAAAGACAAACATGACTAAATTAAGACAAAACTGAGGTTACTACATTTGGCTTAAATTTTCTTTGAAACATTGTATCTAACCAGATGCTTACTCTAGATACCATTATCTCCTTTAACACTGTGAGAAATCTGGGATTCCAGTAGTGTGCACATTACACAAATATGTAGGACTGCTTTCTTGCATTTGAGCAATACAGAGATTCTTGATGATCCAAAATGGTGCAGCAAGTATACTGACAGGGGCTAGAAAGAGAAAGCATGTCATATAATTGGTGGGGTTTTCTCTGTATTCTTGTCGGGTCTTTATCTTAAAGTGCATTGAGGCAACTACTATTGTGATTCCCCGCTATAAAAGTAATTCTGAATTGAAAATTCTCCATCGTTATTGTGCACATTTTGAGCAACAAAACCTTTTGACAGCAGTCTTTTTTGCATCAGCATGTGGAATAAATAAAAGGATAAAAGGTTACAAGAACTACGAAATTGGCTTGATTGAGTTTGAAATTTCAGTTATAAATAAATAAATAATAAAACAAACAAATTAAGACTAATTAAGAGCTTCCTTGTGAGCTCCTCTTCATTGGCTGACCGCTGAATCCAGAACGGAATTTAAAATCCATCTCTCCACATTATTATACCTTGAAGACATAATAGTACTTTACTCTCAGACTGCCTGCTTTTGTGTAGAGTTTCTAAAAGCAGATTGGGAGGGAGAGCCTTCAGCTATTCGGTCCCTCTAGTAGGTATGGAACGCCAGGACTGCCATAATGAATTAATTAAATACACCATTAAATAATTAATTGAAAAATGTTTTTGACACATTTAATTAATTAATTATTGCCACATTTAAATAATTATTTAATGGTGTATTTAATTAATTCATTTTGGCACAGTTGACTCCTTCAGGTCTCACCATGAATTTATTTTATCTGTCAAACTCACCCATCAAACTCCGGGGGCGGGGTTACCGCTGATCGAGTCAAAACCTTTGCTTTGGCCTGGTGGTAATTGTTTTTAGCACACAACAACCAGCAGGTGGTATACAGCTGTAATAACCTCTGCTGACACTGACTTCTTTTACTGACGTTATATTTATCGGCTTTTTATTTCCCGATGTTCTTATGTGTCCTACGTGTTTCAGTCGCCAAATAAATTCGATTAACTGCTGATCTTTGGGTTTTTGTTCAGTAATCAGCGTGACCTGTATAAACGCAGAAAACAGATAACGTTGGTGTTTCCGCCATGTAGTAACTGCTGGCTTTAACGGTACAAAGGTTGTTCGACACTATGAAACACATACAGACTTCATGATGTTCGGCTAATATTTTAATTGTGAATATCAATCATGAGGGTAAACGGCCCCGTACACCACAGAGCGAGGTCAGCATATCCACGATATCTTCAGCTCTCTGAGTTAACACAGTTTCCCGGCTGACTAATCTGTCATCTACATATAATTCACGGGTCATATCAATATGATTTTACAGAAAATCATCCTTATTACTGCCAACTATTCCAGAGACGTGAAAATCTACAGCATAAAGAACAAAAAAATATAGCAGTCTAACGCAACACTGTAACAGAGATGAACGCATCAGTTTGTCGCAGATCAAAGTGGAATGAAAGTGATTGGTTGAACAGGTGTTCGTGATCTGTGCTATCTGCGTTTTCATCGGCGTAAGAGACTCAGCAGCAGATTAGAATAACAGTTATACATTTAATAAACCACCAAATGAATCCACGCAAGAAACGAGCAAACCTGTTCCGACAATTTGAGTTTGTGTTCCCTCAGCTGCAGACTCGCTGCTGTTTAAATGTTTGAGAGGAAGATTAGATATAAAGCAAACGTCAAACATAGACTCAGTCTGCGTTCACATTTGATATGAGCTCAGGACGGATAATGGCTGTGTCCTGTTTTAAGATCATATATGTAAAATTGTTGTCTGACCTGCATCGATCCAGTCGCTCATAGTCCGTGATTACCATGGTTACTGCATAATCAGCTGTAATTTAAACAGCTGGCACAGCGGAAACCTACCGGCGACATGAGTGTTTATGTTTGTCATTGCAAAAGAACTGTCTGAATGGTTAACTTGGATAAATTATAGTTAAAGAGTATCACACATAACACCCACGTGAGCTGTGTGACTGTTCACCACTACACTGAAATCAGTAGGCTATTACTTAAATACGTGTGCTGTGTCATAAACTATGATATAAATAGAGAGGTCCTTTAACATGTTTAGTTTTAAAGGACACCTTCCTGCCTTTAGTGTCATTCATGAGCAGTATTAGTTTTCTTCTAACATCCAGAAGTCTGCACAATGTGTTTTATAGTTTCTAACAAGCCTTTGGCAGTTAAACATAACATGACCGAAACACCAAAAAACAAACAAACAAACAAACAAACAAACAAACAAACAAACAAACAAAAAACTACACACAAATTATATGTTAACCGCATTTATTTTTAGTTAAGTAAACTCTAAAAATTCTAACAGATTGCTGGTGCTCAGAATACAGTTGAATAACTATTAAAAAACAGATATAATATTTCTGTCCAGGTTGCAGTCTCCATGATGAAACTGTTGCAAACTCTGCTCCTCTTGGTGGAAATGCGCCTTCTCTTTCCTCTTTGTATAAAACATTTTAAAAGTCAGTTTAGTCTCAAAATTCACCGTTAAATCCAAAACACACCAGATAAAGAAAAGCGAACGGTTCAGTCTAACACATGTGCCAATGAACCATTAAACTTCAATAAAACTATGCAGTTATGAACAGTGGCGGTCCTAGCCTGTTAGGCGCCCTGGGCGAACACCCCCTCTGGCGCCCCCCCCCCCCCCCCCCCCCACACACACACACACACAAAGGGTTTTGACTGTGAGTTCATCCAAACACTTCAGATGACCACGCTGACTGCACAGTGAGCATAACAGAGCTGTTAACAAATACGTCCTATAAAGGACACAGTTACATTTCTGGACATGGCTTGACAGGGAGGAGAGCAAGGGACACACCCTGGACATGCTAAGAGATCATGTCACTGGCTTAGTATTGTCTGGCCAGCTGTCCTTACACAGTCTGTCCTCCTGTCATGGTCCATTTTATTGTTTATTTTGGTTTTGTGATTCATTCTTTTGTTTGAAGAGATTTTCTTATTCTAGTTCTGTATTATCAAGTCTTAAGTTTTGTCTCAGTGTGCATTATTTCCTGTTTTATTTCAATAGTGTCATGCCTCGTTTGCATCATGTTCAGTTTTAATCTATGATCAGTCTCAGCTGTGTTCCTACTTGTGGCATGTTCCCTTGTTATCCATGCAGTCGCACTTTTTCTCCTCTCCCTTATCTTCCCTGCTTAGCTCCTCATGTCCTTGTCAGTGGCGGTCCTAGCCTGTTAGGCGCCCTGGGCGAACACCCCCTCTGGCGCCCCCCCCCCCCCCCCCCCCCCCACACACACACACACACACATACACACATACATATGAAGAGGGAGAGAGTATGCATAGTATGCAAACGGCTACTAAACAGACATCATACTTCGTCATACAATGAGAACAGGACAAATCAACAATTGACACTGACTAATTAATTTTATATTATTGTATATATTGTTTGGAGTTTAGTCTGTTACTATTTGTACCATTTCTTCTTGGAGGAACTGTAACCCACATAATTTCCTTAGGGATTAAGAAAGTATTCTGATTCTTAATGTTTTAGGATACATGACCTGCCATTATCCAATGACACATCTGCTTACCTGTGTCTTTTGCTCGTTCCTCCTTGTAGGAGCCATAATTAAATGTATTGAATTTTAAGGATCACTGGGTTTTTATTTGTTTGGTTGCTATGGTAATGTGTAACAGGAGTCACGTGGGTGCTAGCGGCGACATTAAGAGGGCGTTGTCAGTCTGTCATTCACTGGTTTGCTTTTGACAGAGAGGAGGGCTGGGTAGCCGTAGTTTTTGTTGACCGCAGCACAACGAGTTTCCCCTTGTTGCATTAGAGCCTGTGATGTTTTAAGAGTTTGAATCGCGAGCCGATCACATTGCTCTGTAAACTTTTCAAGCACTTTAATAAACAAGCAAGCAATTCCACCTCTGGCATTACTGCGTAAAGTTGACAGCGCGTCAGGCAAATAGGCAGGCTCCATCCCCGGCCTCTAGCGACTGTGGAAGTCGCTACACTCCTCCTCTTTTCTCTTTTTTTAAACTTTAAAAACGGGTTGTGTGTGAGACTTTAAATAAACAAAATATATAATATACATTTTAAATTGTTATTGATCCCTTTACCCCGAGTCCTAAAGTGTATATTTATTTTTTTTACTCTTAAATATTTATTGTTTGTTTTCTTGCACTGCTGTAACTGGAGCCTCGTCGTCTCGTCTCTCTATATACTGGACTGTATGTAGCGGAGATGACAATAAAGTTTACTTTGACTTCAGCAGCAAGCAGGCGCACCGAGGGCTCTCTCGCTCACTTGCATACAGAATTTCGAAAAAAACATCGGTGCAAATTATAAGTCTGTATCATGATGTCTGGTGTTTTCGTGTTTGTTAGTTTGTTTTTATTTAGTTTTATTTTGCGAGGTGGTTATTAGATGCTGCTCCAGCCAGCCAGAGAATCCCCCGTCGCCCCGCCCTCTCCTCCCTGTGCCGCAAGCAGCAGGCGCACCTCGCAAAGGAGGGCGCCCTTACTCCCATGGGCGATAGAAAATCGATCGGTGCCTGTGCCATTCCCAATATGGGCACGCATGATGTCGGGGCAGCATGAGTACAGGCATTTTTTTTTTTTTTAACGATGCCCATGATGCCGCCCCCCACCACGATGCCGCCCCGGGCAACTGCCCGTGTCGCCCGTATCTAAAACCGCTACTGGTCCTTGTCTTTTATTACTTTTCCCTGGAACATTCTCTCACAGTCTGTTCTCTAAAACCTAAAAGAGGAATTATGGATTGGATCAACTGGTCCCTAAATGCAATTGACACCACTTTCTCAACGAGAAGTCTGGGCTTGGGTGAGCCTGAGTGCTGAAGATATCTACCTATTCGGAACCATGGTAACAGGGTTCTGGCGGATCGGAGCTGGCTTGGCCCTGACTTATCGAAGAATTAAGAAAGCGGAAACGGCTGTTCAAACCCCCACAAAGCTTCCCGCTGGGATTGGAATGATGGGAGAGGCGTGAGTTTCTCAAAATGGGCTCATTGAGTCAGCACGGATAAGATCTTGGAGAGGCTACGGCTGCTGTGAATACTCAGAATAAGATCTCTGATTGCAGACTGGATGACATCTCGGGGAGGCACACTGCCGTGAGTTCTTAGAATCGGCTCTTTGAGCACAAGAATGACAGCATCACAGAACGCAAGAATGGAGAAGCTCGCGGCTCTCCAACAGGAGATTGAGAGACCAGTGTTGGACTGTAGAACTGCTTTGAAATTCATATGAGCTGTTCGCACTAAAGTAAAAAGCACCATCACTTCATGCGGATACCCCTTTGGCGCCAGTGGCGGTCTCGAGGCTAGAGCCGAAAAACAACACCCTGATAACGACTGTGTTTAGTCAGTTCCTTCCCATTCCATGCAAGGCCCCCTGGGTTGGCTGGAAGACTGTTTACTTAGCCTGGCAGGGCGAAGGACACTGTCTCAGCTGAACTATGGACACGCACACACATACATATACACTGATAAGCACACACTCATCCCCCTCCCTTTCCAAATGCCTTCGATGCTTGTTTCCTGTGGGGGAACATGGCGGGTCTGTGTGCTGCGCTGGAATGGTAGCGCTGTGCAGGGCGGCTGCTGTGTTCGCTTCGGATTACTCCTCACCCCTCACCCAATCCTGTGGTTTGTCATGTCTCTCACAAGTTGTGCTGTGGACATTTATGTGCTTTTTGTGCAGAGGAGTTTTTTTGTTTCCTGTTCTCATGCTGTCCTACCATGGAAGCACAGCATGAGTAGAGGTCTCTTTTTTCCTCTTGTACTTTCCCACTGTAGTGTATATTTCAGTGTTTTTCTGTAACGCTACCGATCTCCGACTTGTATTCCCATGTAATGTCTGTGTTGTGTGTGTAAGGTCGGGGGGAGGGGGTCCCCATTTTACTGCAGGGCAACCTGCATGTGGTGAATAAAGCTTTGATTGATTGATTGATTGATTGATTGATTGATTGATTGATTGATTGTTCCCTTGTTATCCATGTTCCCTTGTGTCTTAGTCTCCTCCGTTCCTTGTCATGTTCTCCTTCATAGCTGTGTCCTTCCTCATATTTGTTTTCCATGTAGAAGTTTAGTCCTGGATTACTTTCTTTTCACCTGTGTTGTTTGTGTTCTGAGAGAGCTCACATATAATAACAAATTGTGGGTTTTTTTGTGTGTTCTGGAGTCCTGCATTTGGATCCTAACCTGCCTGCAACACCGTGACATCTGTGACTCAGAAGTGGTAAAAAACCCCAAAAAAACCCCAAAACAATTAATTTAAGATTACTGTTCTTTTCTTTGACCTGTCCTTTTCTTTTATTCTCAATTATGACAAAGTGAAAAAGTTTGGCATACATAACGTTAATCATTATTTAAAAAAAAATACTGAAGAGTCAGGGGTGATGTTTGACAGAAGGAAATATTAGACCGGTTTTGTCAGGTCGCCAGAAACATAGATTTACATAAAAGCCATTTAGCTGTGTTAATATAAGGATTCTGTATGTTCATTTTGGATCTCTCCTGACAGTTGTTATATCAAGCTGAAATTAAAATCTTGAACATGATGTTTGGGTTCTCAGTTCAAGTTTTCTTAGAAAGCATCAGATGACAACAGTCACCTCAAGCTGGGGGGGGGGGTTTCAGAAGCCCGGGGACTTTTGGAGTGTAATTTTTTCATAGTTAGATGCCTGGCTGACAACTGTATAAAACAAAAACTACACACAATATTCCAAGCACATAGCGCACACTGTGGGAATTTACGACTGTGCGTAATCCCCCCTAATATTGGTATGATCCGAGCTCAGATACTAAGCCACTGAGCGAGGGGGCGGGGGGAGCTGCTGCCTCCAAGTGCGCTGTTGGAGAAACGCAGCCAGGCAGACAAAGGAGAACTGAAGTTCGACCAGGTACCAAAGCAAATCATTCATACTATGCATACTATTTATACATATGTATAAATCATGTAAATATGACGGCGTATCACGAAAGATTGATATCAAACTGATCACTTGACCCATATTACGTTACTTGCTCTTTGAGTGAATCAACAAATGGCGAAATGAAAAGCCGAACAACAACAATGCTGTTTTTTTTTTTTAGAGAGTCTTAGCTTACATGTATGTTTATTTCATATTTTCAGTTGTTTCCCTCCACGGCTAAATAAATCGGTTTCAGTAATTTACTGATATACAAGAATGGACATAAGGGGCTTCTTTCAAAGAAAAAACTCAGGTAGATGTTATTTTATATATTATGGTTTGTATGTTGTTCAGTATATTTCTATGCAAAAAAGAGGAATTTCAATACACAGCAGTATATTCACAGTTTAAACCAGATATTTACATACACTTTATGGAAAACACAAAAACATTTCTTTTACTGTACAACATCAATTTAGAGTAAACTTGTTTTGTTTTGGATAAATAAATATTGAAATATCCTTTGAATTAGTTAAATGTCAGAATAAAGAGAGACAGAGCTGTCTATTTTTATCACTTTCATCAAATTTAGGAGTACATGTACACTAAGTTTATTGTTAATTAACAAGAAAACTCCAGACATTCCATTCTGAGCTGAAGAAGCTTCAATACAGATGGTTTATCTCTTTACTCTTAAAGTTAACAAATATGTTTTTTATATTTATCAATCTAAAAAAAATAAACATTTAGTCTGATTTGATGTTACAATTAAAAAAGTGTATCTGTTTTTATCTGAAGAGTTTGTAAATATCTGGTTTCAACTGTATATTTGATGATGTTGGTGTTTGGCTTGATTGTCAGCACAAAGAGGGAGAGAGAGGAGCAGAGAGGGAGAGAGAAGAACAGAGAGGGAGAGAGAGGAGCAGAGAGGGAGAGAGAGGAGCAGAGAGGGAGAGAGAGGAAGATGGAGAATGAGGACAGAACAGAGATGGAACAAGAGCAGGTGAGACAGACATGTTAGTCAAATGGTTGTTTACCAAAAGTATCATAGGGACTCATGTATCTCATACCTAGTGTTTCTTTTTAGGTTTGTTATTTTTCAAAGTCTATATTTATTAAGTTATGCAGGCTTGTTTGCACAACAAGGCTAAATAATTATATAAACTTTTCTCAATCTAAATAGTGTATTAGAGTAGAATTAAAAAGGTCTATGATGATTTTTAGTGCTACTATCATCTAGTTCTGATTCTGGTTCTGTCTTGGTTAAATCCTAAGTAGTCCTGTTTTTGAACTAGTCCTGTTTTAATTCTGGATCCGTTCTAGGTCTGGTTGAATTGGGGTTTAGTCCTTGTGTCTTGATACAGCCCTGATTTTGTTCTGCCTTGCTGCTTAATTAAAAAAACTAGTGTCCTACACATGTCATATATATTTTTCCCTATATGAAGTCATTCTTTTTTTAACAAAACTCAAAACAGACCCTATTAATCAAAGGAGGCTCCTCGAAAGAGGATCCTCTTTCGAGGATGCCAATGTTCACATTTTGGACAGAGAGGACAGATGGTTTGAAAGAGGAGTGAAAGAAGCCATCTATGTCCACTGTGAGCGGCCATCTTTGAACAGAGGCGGTGGTTTACGACACCAACTGTCTGCCATCTATAATCCAGTTTTGAGTTCCCTCCCTAGACGCCTTAACGCCCACTCACATCCTGGGCCATCTGACCTCAGGAATTCGCATGATAAGGTGGGGCCAAGTTTCACAAAGAGCTCACCCGAAACCCTGGCTGATTGGGACCCACACCCAGTTTCACATCTTGGCTCAGATGATTAGAGGATCATCAGGGGGTCCTTTTGTCCCTCTGTGGGGGGATACTCCCACTAGGTTTATATCTGGGACTCTCCACCATTTGACCTTAGAACTGAAGAAGCTTCTCAGATGAGAGGTGAAACGTCTTCAAGCAACTTAAAGAAGTCCAGACGCTTTTCTTTGCAAGCTCCTTTGACTACAATGACCTGGATGACTGAGAACCTTCACGAACAGAGCCTATTAATCTTTCAGTCATTTCAACCGCCCGCCAAAAAATATTTGTTCATTTATTTATCCAGTCATAATCATAAATATGCTTTAAATATATAAATACGCTGTTCATCTGTAGCGTTTTTGCCAACCTTACAAACAATATTGTTGCATAATGACTGAAACTAGCACCACTGAACGAACAATGAGCTGTGAAGTTAGTTTCATGATCATTAGTATGCAAATTGTCATGACCATTGATCAATGAACACGGATCAATGGCCATGAGTACCATTCACAGAGAGTTGGGGAATGGCTGCAATCACTGCACTGTAAGACGGTGAAAGCTGTACTCTTAGGCCTCCTCCTCGATTCAGAGATGGTCTCTAACTTTTCTAACTGAAGACTGAAGAAGTCACTTGGATGATTGGAAAAGCGTTTCCCCCACTGAAAACGCACATCTAGAAGAACAAAATCAACTTTTGGGAATTTCCTTACCAGCATGCATCAAGACAACTGAAACTAAAAGGTTAAAACAGAAAGACTGGAGGCCATTGATAGCAGCTGATGGAGTGTTTTTCAGTGGTGAGTAATACTGTATAGTCTTTTGTGTCCAAGTAGGTCATACATTTAAAGCTATAAAAAAACCCATTATATATTTTGAAAGCAGTCATTGAGAAAATGTACCACTTGTACTACTTAAGCTGCTTTTCTTCTTTTGTTCCGTCAGTCTCTGTTTTTTCAACATGTACAGATTTTCCCACGTTGCTAACTTAGCTATTATTTCCTCTTTCAGTGTGAATACCTGCATGCGATATTTGGAAATTACCGCAAGTAACGCCCACTGTTTGTGTGACACGTTAATTTGCATTTCCTCTTTCTGCTTCAGTCTGTGTGTTCTCAACAAGAAAGACACATAACAGGAGAGCATAGAGGCAGAGAGGCAGGCGGACACAGACAGAGCTACAGAGCAGATCACAAAAAGGAGGTTAGAGCAGAGGCAGCTGAAAGGATATCAAAAGCAGTAAATAGTTTGTTGAAGGTGGATATGGCCAGGTTAGATGTCACAGAGATGTTTCATGGCATTTCGTTTCCTGGACACCTGCACACTCAAGATTCTTTGAAATATGCTGTCAGCTTTCCATTTCTGGATACGGATATTCTCATAGCGTCTTATCCAAAGTCAGGTAAGAGAGAAGAAACTTCCAAAGATGCACACACACACACACACACACACACACACACACACACACACACACACACACACACACACACACACACACACACACACACACACACACACACACACACCAGTCTTTCTATATGTAATGCAGCTAACCAGACGAGAATGTTAAGCAACTCAGTGAAAACATGGTGAAATAGATTGTGGTGAGTTTAGCAATTTACATAATAACTTCTTACTTTGCATTTTAAGCATTTCATTGAGTTTGAGTAACTTTCTATGGTTTATATGACTGAATTTAATCAATGTGGGCTCATCAATGCCTCTCACTCATTCCTCTTAACAGGTACCACATGGACACAGGAAGTTGTGACTCTCATACGCACCAGAGGAAACCCAGGGTTGTCCCAGACTGTTGAAAACTGGAAAAGAGCTCCTTGGTTGGAGCATTATTATAGCTCTGCTCTGCTGGAGGCCTTACCTACTACAGCTCGAGTCATCACTACACACTTGCCTCATCACCTGCTGGGCCCTGCCCTCCAGCACTCCAAAACCAAGGTCATTAAAGTGCACGTTTAATTGATAGATTTATTCTAAACATTCGCCAGTGTTGGAGGCTGTTATACACTGAGCCCATGCCTGCTCTCTGCAGCCTGGCTGAGGTTAGCAGTTTGCCGCACCAAACTAGTCTAATAAGGGGATTTATAAAACTACTGACTATACTGACTATTTAAGACCAAATACTGAAAGCATAACGTCCCGGCATCAGATCTTTAAAATATGCATGTGTATTTTTAACACAATGAGACAAGTTAATACATTTATCAAGCCAAATAATGTCCAATTTGTAATGTCATGCATTCATTTAAAAATAATTCCTACAGGACATTATTAATTATTTTGTGGTAGATCCAAACAACAAACAACACTTCTTTAGCTGATCAGGCAGAGTGTCCAGTTGACTGTAGTGTGGAAGCTTAACTTAACTCCACTGGTTTGGCTGGTTTATATACTGATTTGACAGATACCCTATACTGATGTACACAGTAAGCTGAGTTTTGACTTTTATTTGTTGTTGTTGTTGTTTTTACTAGTTATGGTATTATTTACACTTTGTCTGTCAGATAACACAACTAGTTGGTTTTTCTGCTGTAAATCTCATTATTAAGCTGTATCTCAGTAATTATGTTTTTTTTTTTTTTAAAGCAAAAACACAAATCAGAGAGAAACATTTCAAGATTGACAGCTTTTTCTGAAAAAGCATTGTCATCCAGACTTGACAGACTTTTAGGTGCCATGAATTTAACTGATAAATATTTGTGTTTTCTGTTTTTGTTTCCATTGTGGGAAAGCGTCTAATTCTACTTAACAATCTTGACTGCTGATAGAAGTCTAGGGATGATTTCTTGAGCGTAAGGGACAAAGCATAATTTCTCATTAAGTAAAGAGACCACACCCAACTACGACACTGTGGGTCAGCTGTCCAGTTAAATTTAAATCTCTGAAAATGGGGAACTATGTTTAAAGATCTCTGCAATTTCTAAAGTTATTGCAAAACTTTTGTGAAACTCCTGGAGTAAAAGCACATAGTCTGATTTAAAATCCTCTGTGGTGGTGCACAGGGGGAAAGATTACCACAAAAAGGATCAACTAAATATTTATGGACATGACTGTGAGTAAACTTAACAAGACATGTCATGTCACAGGTCATCTATGTGAGCAGAAATCCTAAAGATGTGGTCGTGTCCTTTTACCACTTCCACAAAATGGCCAACTTCCTCCCTGAACCTGATTCATTTTCAGAGTTTTTGGACCAATTCCTGGAGGAAACAGGTGAGGATGACTGTTTTGCTTGTTTCAAAACAAGTTTCAATCTGATCAGATGTGCAGTATTTCTTCACACGCTTGTTTGTTTCAGTTTCTTTCGGTTCCTGGTTTGACCACATTAAAGGCTGGACCGGTCAGATTAATAGCAATCTGCTTCACGTCACCTATGAAGAAATGTCGCTGGTAAATTATTGCACCACAGCTAAGCACACTATCCCCTGTAAAATATTCATTTGTTTTGTTCCCTGGTCACAAAGACAGACGCAGGTCTGAAAAGTGGAAGTACACTACTTCAAACTGAACCCTATGGCTCATTTCATAATTATTTAGCATTTCAGGGAGGTCTCTCATGTCAGTGAAGTGAGGAAATTTAAATTGCACTCTTCTTCCTGCTGCCAGGACCTGCACAGCACCATAAAGAAAATAAGCTCGTTCCTTCAGTGTCCCCTGGTGGAGGACGAGGTCAACAACTGCGTGCAACACTGCAGCTTCAGCAGCATGAAGGAAAACAAGATGATCAACTACACTCTCGTCCCTCAGGAAATAATGGACCACAGCAAGGGCTCCTTCATGAGAAAAGGCAAGTTCTGCTGAACTGTAAGCAGATTAGATGTCTGAGAGTGTCTTAATGTGACCAAAATAGTAGCTGCAAAAATGCAACTTGCTGAGAATCTACTTACTTTTGGTAACCTATGACACATTGAGAGCTCTCATCAATGTGTCATAGGGGATGATAGATGAATCTTAGAGGTCTCAAGAAAATAAAAGGAAATGGAGGAAAATTTATGTTCTCAGTAGCTTTGCTTTTTGCATCATTTCATCTACATGATAATTATCTTCAAAATAAGTAATGAGAGAAAAACTGTCTGTTTGGTTTAGCTGCACAGTTCACTGTTCCTGTTCACACTAAACAGTCTAAATGTTTTTAATTTCCTTTCAACTGAATAACAACTTCACCCAGCCTAACCACAGCCTGTTCACAATACCGCCATCTAGAAGGAGATATACAGAAATATCACCTTTGGTCTTCTGGCTGTGAAACTATTCAATTAATATTTAATGACTCAATTATAGACATTTGAATTTTTGAAATTTTCCTTTTTTTAGTAGCATAAAATGACGAGGTAATTATTCAGTCTTCAATAGTCCTATTCAGTCTTGTCTTACATTAAGGTTCAACTAAACTGGTAACTCTTTAATATAAAACAGAGTACTACCCAGTAAACTATAACCAAATCCCTTTTTAAAATACATTTTTGATTTATATTTAAAAATCACATCTTTGTTGGCCTTCAGACAACAATTTTGTTGGCTAAGGAACCTAACAGGACAAAAAAAAGATCACTTTGACTTTTCTCTCTCTGTCTTTCCTTTTTGCAATGCAGGTAAAATGGGAGACTGGAAAAACATGTTCACAGAGGAGGACGGTAGAAAATTTGAAACCGTCTTTACCTCAAAGATGATGGAGAACTGCACTTTAGAGTTTGTGTGGGAGTAGTGTGACAAAAAAAGTCCTACAGACCATGAGAGTATAGATCACATCAACTGATCCCTTTCAAACTAGTTAATCCTTTATGTGTGGATTACAATATATGTTAGCCCTTCACTTGTTTTGTGATAATTATGTTTTGAATTCTTTAATTATGTTGTTCATGTGAAACCTACAGTGATGCTTTTGAGGTTGTCTTCTTCTTCTTCTTCTCCTTTTTAAGTTATAAATAGATTAATAAAGCTTATATGCTTGAATGTGTCATGTCATTTTTGTTTCCTTGGTTCAAAACAAGTGGCACTTTAAAGTTGACAGTTACGTAACCATGACAACAAAGAGCAGAGGGAGAAGTCCAGGTGACAGGGTTTAACATAAAGCTCTTTGTCCCCATGCCTGAGTCGTCCTTGTGCGTCCTTTTACTTCAAACACCTCGGGAATAGTGCCGTTCCTGTCCGGTCTTAGTGCTCTGAAGTGGGTTGATGCTATTGTATTGAGTGTGTGTCAGTTTGCATATAAGTAAATATAACGTGGCAGTTGTGGTGCTCTTTGACTACAAAAATGAACTCTGATAAGTGATTGTTACCCTTTAACACAGTCCATGATCAGGCATATGAGACACGTAGGAAATGTTTAGTATTAACACTTTCCTTTATCTGTTTAAGCAGATTTATATGCATAAAAAAGTATTTTTATTCAAACATCAAGTATCTGTTTGATTTGGATTTGAATTTTTGAAGCACAACCACACTTTAGACTTTTTAAGCAGTCTCTTTAGTCTGTATGTATTTATGTCTGTGTTACAGAGTATAGCATGGTGGAAAAGGATGGAGAGAATCCGCCACTAAGCTTTTGGGTTGGCATAACTTTAGATTTTGTTTTGTATTAATTGCATGCTTTGGTGTTTGTGTTTGATGTGAGGTGTGTGCCACACCCATGTGGGAGTGGAGATTCTACTCTAGTCCAGCTGCCAGCTATTTGGAGTTGAGTACAGGGAACAGCTGATTGGGGAGGATTGGAGCCCTTCTCTATAAAGGGGAGAGGAAACAGGAAGTAGGGGTTGTCGTTGTTTTTTTAGTAGGACACTGGTGTATCAGGGAAGCCTCGAAGATCCAGGATGAAGTGTGCACATTTTAAAGGAAAAGATTTTTAACCTGGCCTGGTTTTGCTTTTAAAATAATCTGAGGATGTTGGAGGGAGGACTCATTTTTATTGGGATGTGAGTGGATGTGCTGGGAGGCAGGAAAACAAACACTGGACTGGAGACTCTCTGTGCCCCTGACAAGGAAACTGGACCAGTTTTGGGGAAGTTCCAGCTCCCAGGGTGTGATGTGGAGACCCAGCCTCGAACGAAGTCAGGCCTGAAAAGGCTAACAACCCTGACCGCGGTGGCTTTGGGCCTTGGATTCCTGGCTGGAGTTGTGTCTTCAGCCAGTAGTTTTACCCGGAGAAAGAACAAATAAATCTTGTGTAACCCACTGCAGTGTGTGTGTGGTGGTTCGTTACTGGTCAATATTAGAGCTACTCCTTTCTTGTACGGAGGCCATTTTGGGCCTTACGTAACATTTGGCGTTTGTCGACAGGATTTGTGACCAGCATACAAACCCACCTGCCTTAGACTGATCAATATGGCGGATGAGCTATCTGAAACCATTAATATGGTGTCACCATTCTTTATTGGTGCACCCTGGGTACCAAAATTTTGTGGGCTTAACACGAATTATGAAGATTGGGAGAGCCAAATTAGTGCAATGCTCCGTGCTCAAAAGTGGTTGATAGAACAGCAGTGTGATTTTGTACTGAGTGCATTAGGAGGAGAACCACGACGTGAAATTCTTATTTTGGAGCAAGTGGAGCGGGATACTCCAGATAAGATCTTCCTTCAACTTAAAGAACTGTATGGGGATAAAACAGCTGTGGGTACCTTGCGTGCCATGTTTTATGAGTGCAGACAAAGGGCAGAAGAGCCTATTAGAAAGTTCACATTACGTTTAAGGGAGATAGGCCATCGCCTGCAAACAAAAGAGCCACAAGACCCTCGGCGGGCCGACCTGCACATGCGTGATCAGTTTGTCTTGGGCCTCAGGGAGGGTGAGATACAGCGCGATCTACGGCGTCTGTTAAGGCATGACCCTAATCTCTCATTCGAACAGGTGCGTAAAGAGGCTTTGCAATTGGAAGCAGATGCGCTGCATAGTTTGTACGAAGACTCCGCTTGTGCTGTAGTAAAAGGGGATCTAAAGTGGCAGGATACCTTGAATTGGAAAGATAAATTTAAAGCAGAGATTCTCGCAGAAATGAAGGAGCAAATTATGGATCTCAAGAATACTCTTCAGGAGGAGCTGAGGGAATTTGTTCGACCAGCACCAATGCCACAGACGTGTTCAGCTCCCAGAGGTGAGAGAGAAAGGCGGAACTTTAGTTCCTCTCAGTATAGGAGATGTGCTGAAGTGTCTGAGCCACCCCCAGCGACAAAGCAAATCTCACGGTTGGTGGAACGACCACGGCATAAGTGGGATGAACAAGGGCAGCCCATCTGTAGTAAGTGTGGAGCCAGTGGACACATGGCAAGAGAGTGTCGGGGCACTCCAGCTCAGATGGCTTTAAACGAGTAAATCCAGTCACTATGGGCCAGGTGACTGGAAAGGATGACAGTGGTCCAGCCCAGTTAAATCACTCTCAATTTCTAGGGACATGCCGTCAAGTAGAGGTGTTCGTTGATGGTAAGGAAGTGACATTTTTGCTAGATACTGGGTCTAATGTAACATTAATGCCACAAGCCTGTTTTAGGAGATTGTTTGGTGAGCAGGAGCCAGGAAAAGAAAGCGACCTCAATTGGTTAAAGCTGAAGGCAGCGAATGGATTGGCTATTCCTTATGTGGGCTATGTGCTAGCTGAAGTACAGGTGGGAGACATTACCTTGAAGGATATGGGAATTGTGATTTCAAAGGACGATCCCAATAATCCTAATGCATTACCTATCTTAGGTATGAATGTCATCGTTCCATGCTGGGATATGCTTTTCTCAAAACCTCAGATACAGACCCAGACCTGGCCTGTTGGCTCAACTGTAGACACCCAACAAGCGTGGGCATCCGCTTTTCAGGACTGTCAGAGAATTCAGGCGGCTGCCCCTGTACAACAGGTGGGGACCCTTCGACCAGCTTATCGCCATCCGGTGATGGTCCCTGAGCACAGCGAGCAGGTGATTTGGGCCAGGGCTCCACAGACACTGAGGAAAGGACAATGTATTTTGGTGGAGCCACTGGAAGGGCCTAGTACAGTTGCTGTTGCTCGATCCCTAGGAATTGTCCGTAGAGGCCGAGTCCCCATCAAAGTAAGGAACCTCAACCCTTTTCCTATCACGTTACGACGTTACGAGGCCCTTGCTGCATTCTCCACGGAAAATGTTGACATTCAGGAGCCTTTTGAAGTTACTTTTGAGCAAACCAGGCCAGGTATTGTTGAAGTTGGTGTGCACCAGGTGAGCTCGGAACCGCCTGGTAACGGCCCTCATATTGAAGTTATGACACAAGGGAAGTCAAACCTATCCATAGAGGAGCAAGAAAAGTTAAATGGTCTCTTGAGGAAATGGGGCGATGTGTTTGCTGCCGACGAAGAGGATTATGGCCACACGGATGTAATCACGCACTCTATCCCGACAGGTATGGCACCTCCCATTAGAGAGCGGTACAGGCCAATTCCCCCTAAAATGTATCAGGAAGTGCGAGAGTTGCTGAATAATATGATTCGATCAGGGGTGGTGAGGGAGAGTACAAGTCCCTGGGCAGCACCCATTGTCCTGGTACGGAAAAAAAATGGGGAATTGAGATTTTGTGTGGATTACCGCAAGTTAAATGCAGTGACACATAAAGATGCCCATCCACTACCTAGAATTGAAGAGACCTTGACAATGCTGACTAAATCAAAATACTACTCCACTCTTGATCTAGCAAGTGGATATTGGCAAGTGAAAGTTTCCGAAGCTGACAGAGAAAAGACTGCATTTTGTACTCCTTTTGGCCTGTATGAATTTGAAAGAATGCCTTTTGGTTTGTGTAATGCCCCAGCAACATTCCAAAGGTTGATGCAAAGTTGCTTGGGAAGTCAAATCACAGAGTCTGCTTTTGTATATCTGGATGATGTGATAGTATACTCACCGGATTTCAACAGCCATCTAGAGCATCTGCAGGCAGTGTTTACAAGATTGAAGAGCTATGGGCTGAAGTTGCGACCTGATAAATGTGTTCTTTTCCAGCAGCAGGTGAAATTCCTGGGCCACCTGGTGAACAGTGAGGGTGTGGCTCCGGACCCTGATAAGATTGCTGCTGTACAGAAGTGGCCGGCCCCGCAGACTATTCATCAGGTGCGTTCCTTTTTGGGCTTTGCCGGTTACTATCGGCGGTTCATTGCAGGATTTGCAAGTGTTGCTAGGCCTCTTAACTCATTGCTGGTGGGAGTACCTAAGAATAAAAAACAGAATATTCCCATAAACTGGGATGAGAATTGTCAACAGTCCTTTGATCTTCTGAAGCAGAAACTGCTAGAGGCGCCTATTTTAGCTTTTGCTGATTTCAGATTACCCTTTCGGCTCTACACGGATGCCAGTAAAGTGGGCCTTGGTGCAGTACTTTCTCAGGTACAAGATGGGAAAGAATGTGTGATAGCCTATGCTAGCAGAAGCTTAGCACCCACAGAAAGAGATGATGCAAACTATAGCTCCTTTAAATTGGAGCTGCTCGCTCTGAAATGGGCGGTGACTGAGAAATTTAAAGACTATTTATGGGGGTCTCTGTTTACAGTTTATACTGACAATAATCCATTGGTCTATTTATCGACTGCAAAAGTGGGCGCAGTGGAGCAACGGTGGGTAGCACAACTTGCAAATTATCAATTTGATATCAAGTACCGGCCCGGCCAGGAAAATGTGAATGCTGATGTTCTGTCTAGAATGCCATTGCAGGTGCAACCTCAAGATCTGGTGTCCCCACAGAGGATGGGTGAAGGAGCACGGGTTCAGGCTGTGAACATTGATTGGGATCCAGGACACTGGAAAAGCTTACAGGAGCAGGACCCCACGTTGTATAAAGTGAGACATTATATGGCCCAAGGAAGGACACCATCGGGGGAGGAGAGACGTCAGGAGTCTACTGCAGTCTTAAATTACATGAGACAATGGTCACGGCTGGAGCTGTTGGAGGGTGTGTTGGTCCGCAGGGGAGTGGATTCCAACACATATGAGGTTTATTATCAAATCCTTGTTCCTTTGCAGGAACAGCAATTAACATGGAAGGCTTTCCATGAAAGGAATGGTCATCTGGGGGTGGCAAAGACACTCTCAATGTTGCGCCGTAGTTTTTACTGGCTTCAAATGGAGAAGAGAGTGCGCGACTGGACAGCATCCTGTGAACGGTGTGTACGTCATAAAGGCCATGGTGACGGTAAGGCCCCGCTCGTTCCTGTTTTTACACACGCACCTCTCCAAATTGTGGCGGTTGATTTCCTTACACTAAGTAGACCGGCAGACTCATACCAGTACATTTTGGTTGCTACTGATATGTTTACCAAGTACGCTTGGGCAATACCTACCAGGGATCAGACTGCTTCAACCACAGCTAAGATGTTGTTGAAACACATTATTCAGCCAATTGGATGTCCAGAACAACTGCACTCGGACCAAGGCACCAACTTTGAATCCGCCCTCATAAAAGAACTCTGCCAGTATTATAATTGCCAGAAAAGTCGAACCACTGCCTATCACCCTCAGGGCAATGGGGCCTGCGAACGTTTCAACCAGACATTAATAAACATGTTGTCCACCCTAGAGGAAGAGAAGCGAACTCGGTGGGTGCAATATTTACCAGAACTGCTCCAGGCCTATAACAATTCTGTCCATGCATCTACAGGTTACACCCCCCACTACTTGATGTTTGGATGGAATGCTCGTCTGCCAGTTGAGCTGTCTATGGGGATGAAGAGATCCACAGAGCCAACAACCACCCAAGAGTGGGTTAAAAGACATCATGAACGCTTGAGGCTGGCATACCAAATGGTGGAGAAGAGCAGTCAGAAGGCTGCAAGCCGGATGAAGGGCAGGTATGATGTTGGAGCTAGAGCAGCTCCATTGCTCCCAGGAGAAAGGGTTTTAGTCCATACAACAAGAAGAGATGGACAAGGTAAACTGGCAGCACACTGGGAGGAAGATATCCAAATTATAGTCGGCCAGCCAAACCCTACAAACCCAGTTTACAGAATTCGGCCGGAAGGTAAAGATGGTCCTGTTAGGGTGGTTCATCGCAATCGCCTGCGCATATGTACTTTCCTACCTTCAGATGACTATAAAACAGGAGATGGCACCCCAGAACCAGAGACGACAGCCACGCATGACATAGCGACAGTCTCAGATCAGTGGTTGCTTCTATGGAGCATGGCACAGCAGAGGCCAGGGTCAGATCACTATCCCCCCTCCTACCAGTCTGCCCCTGTTATTCAGGAGGGTCCAAGGAGATCTGCCCGTGAAAATTTTGGGAAACCCCCATCTCGATATAGTTAGTAGAGTGCCCGAGGACGGGCTAGGAAAAAGTTGGGGTGTGTGTTACAGAGTATAGCATGGTGGAAAAGGATGGAGAGAATCCGCCACTAAGCTTTTGGGTTGGCATAACTTTAGATTTTGTTTTGTATTAATTGCATGCTTTGGTGTTTGTGTTTGATGTGAGGTGTGTGCCACACCCATGTGGGAGTGGAGATTCTACTCTAGTCCAGCTGCCAGCTATTTGGAGTTGAGTACAGGGAACAGCTGATTGGGGAGGATTGGAGCCCTTCTCTATAAAGGGGAGAGGAAACAGGAAGTAGGGGTTTTTGTTGTTGTTTTTTTAGTAGGACACTGGTGTATCAGGGAAGCCTCGAAGATCCAGGATGAAGTGTGCACATTTTAAAGGAAAAGATTTTTAACCTGGCCTGGTTTTGCTTTTAAAATAATCTGAGGATGTTGGAGGGAGGACTCATTTTTATTGGGATGTGAGTGGATGTGCTGGGAGGCAGGAAAACAAACACTGGACTGGAGACTCTCTGTGCCCCTGACAAGGAAACTGGACCAGTTTTGGGGAAGTTCCAGCTCCCAGGGTGTGATGTGGAGACCCAGCCTCGAACGAAGTCAGGCCTGAAAAGGCTAACAACCCTGACCGCGGTGGCTTTGGGCCTTGGATTCCTGGCTGGAGTTGTGTCTTCAGCCAGTAGTTTTACCCGGAGAAAGAACAAATAAATCTTGTGTAACCCACTGCAGTGTGTGTGTGGTGGTTCGTTACTGGTCAATATTAGAGCTACTCCTTTCTTGTACGGAGGCCATTTTGGGCCTTACGTAACATCTGCGTAACAAGTGTGTGATGTTGAAACTCACAGCACTTAACATGAGCAGCCACTGAGCTTGCTTTTTATTTCACAGGTGATTGTCTGTGCAGTTCATGTTAGTGTGCAAGAATCTGCGTTTCTGCTACTTCATCGAGTGTGTTGCGTGCACCTTTAAATCGAGACGTCATCTGGCCTGATTTGAAAGAAACCATTCAAACTCAAGCTTGAACAACCTTGAAGCTGTGAAAGCCCCCTAATGAAAGAATCATCACCTCTGAATGCAGTTAAGGTTTGTTGGAAAGTGAGCTGAATGACAGACCGGGTAAGAAAACTATGCTCAGACCTTCTGCCTTTGATTGTGAGATAAATATGTCTTACAGAACATTCAATAAATTTTAGATGTATTTATTTTTACCATTTATTAGGGATACACATTTCCCTCTGTTTATAAAAGACGCTGGCCTCTTCTTCGTCTTTCACCTTCTGTCACTGATTATTTCGATTTTTGTCACAACGTCCTGAATATTCAAATTGACAAGGGCACACGTGCTGCTATATCAGCTGCTAATAAAGCCCCATACACAGCCCCACATGCAAACACCGGTGATTGAAGCTCTCGAGCTGTTGTTGTGCACACAGGCTCACACATTTTGGTCATGTGAGAAACCACTTCACACCTCTCCTACCCCTCTCTGACTCTGCTGAGGGCAAGGAGGTTGAAGGGTAAAGCTGCTGCCAGTGTTAATTGCTGCAGATCATAACGGTTTAAACAAAGCAGGACTTTAAAAAAAAAAAAAAAAAAATTAGATTTTTCTTCATTTAGCCTCATATTAATCATTATCAATGATGATGGCAGAGTGTTTTGGCAAGGACAAGATGTTTGGCTGTCACAAAGGTTGCTGTAAGCTGTAATTAGCCCACACATTCTGAGATTTATATTTTGTTCTTAGATCAAAGATTTTATAGACACATTTATAGACAATCTACTTATGTACAAGATGTTTAACATGAGTTATGGCCTGCTCTGGATGTTATGAGATGGACCATCTGTTTTTGAGTAGTTGGCCTCCATTCCTGGAGGAGTGCAGCATGCGGCTGTGCAATGCTGGTTGGTTGTGGCTATCTTTGAACATGTTGACGCTGCATATCCCAGGCATGTTCAGTAGGAGGCCTACTGAGAGTAAATCCTGGCCAAGGAAGTACTTGGATGTGCTCCTGATCCAGAAAGGTCTGTACTACTCTGGCAGTGTGGAAGTGGGGATTCTGCCTCAAGATTATCACATGTTGGTGTGGTAAACTGAACCAAGTCTCAGATGTGCAGGTGAGTTACTTTGTGTTTGGTAAATAAATGACTGCTATTATGACAAGAATGTAGTAATTTAGTCTACGCTAAAACTGGTAATAGGAAGAATATGTGGTAATGAATGGATTGATGATCCTGATATTTAAAAATTCATTATTAGACTAAACAGGTTCTTGTTGTTAAGCATCATCTCATATTGATTCTCTATATTTCGCTGTTTAGCTACAGTATCCTATAGATTTGGTGGCTATTAAAGGAAACACATATTACATCACACTGATACAAACAACATGTGCATCCTCCAGTCTGATAAAAGAAATATTCTCCTTCTTGGTCCTATGTGAAAATCTCCCTAAAACTTGAATAACTGGTTGTGCCACATGAAGCAAAAAACTACAAAAATACATTTGTTATAATTGGCAATTAATCTTTCATCATGGTGGAATTTTGGCCCACTCTTCTTTGTAGAATTGCTTTGGTTCAGCCACACTGGAGGGTTTTTGTGCATGAACCTGCTTAAGGTCACGCCAAAGGATCTTGAAGAGACCACTTGTTGTTGTCCTGCATAAGTCAAGTGTGTTTGAGCTTCAGGGTATGAACTGATGGCTGTACATTCTCCTTCAGGATTTTCTGGTAGAAGATGCAAACTTACTTTTTCACACAGGGTCAGGTAGGTTTGGATAACTTTTTTCTCTTATTAAATTAAATAATCTTTTAAAGACTGGAGTTTGCATTCACTTGGGTTATAGTTATCTAATATTAACAATTCTTTGATGGTCTGAAACATGGGGTGCAGGTGAAGAAGCAGAGTCTGTGTTTCTGAAGAGAACTTTAATTCTGGGAAACTAACCATTTGTTTGTATTATGAGTTTGGAGATCTTTGATTTTTAAATCAATTCTGTCAATATCATATTTAATCACTGAAATATGACCTAAAGACAATTAAACAACAATGGCTCAAAAATGTACCTGTTATATTGTGCACATATACAGTTTGAAAGGCACAGTCAAATCATATTTAGCGTTTTAGGGTGTCACATACTGCAGATTTATATTTCACTGCACAACGACTTGTGAAACTGAGGAGGAAAAAGCACAGTGGCACAGTTTTATGACAGCGGCAGTGGCGTACAGCTACAATAGTGACTTTGTTGTAATTGGTTGCAGAAGGAAGTGTACATCTTTGAAGTGTTGCACTTAAATGCATGTTGTCTTTTTGTGGCGTGCTGTTGTTTTGCAAAAAACAACGAGAAGTTGCAGAAGATTCTGCGCAGAGTAAACTTCTCACTGTTACTATTATCCTCGCTCTGCAAGCCTCTGCTAAAACCCTCCCTCAGGAAAAAAGTGTTCTCTAAACACATGTCTAAGCTTTATATATGATTTTCGGTCTACAATGACTTAGTATCAACTTATTATCCAAACTTCAAAGGCAATACACAGCTGAGTCATGACAACTGGTTGTACTCTGGGCAGGAAGGCGTGACAGTCCTGGCATTTGTATGACATTTAATACCCATTAGGGCCATCATCCCTCCCCATTGTGTCAGAACCTGAGAAGGCACAGCTGCAGAGGACTCAGAGTATTTCAATTCCTCTCTAAACCACACAGTATTTTAAAGAAGAACATACTGCTTCCCGTCAAGAAGTAGAGTGTAAGTAAAAACAAAAATAACGGTGTGATGTGAAAGACTTTAGGCACCAGTGATTTGCATGGAGCCTTAAATACTTCTGTCTGGCCTAACCTATCTCTTTAACTTGAGCTCAAGCAGGCCTGTGGTTACAGCAGTTGTCCCAATGATTTCTTTTTTCCCCCCCTTGCACTGATAGTTGATGTTGCATCTTTAATATTGGGCCACAGTCTTGCGCAAAGATGCTTTATCATGTGCAAGGGCCAGAAATCAAACTGCCAGCCCTGCAAACAGTGAACAAATCACTTTACCCTTACATAACATTACTTTAGAGTGTTTTTCTTTAATTTTTACTATTATTAGTAGCAGTTTTTCAAAGATAACTGTATTTTTTAGCCTGTTTCTTAAATGCTTTTACATGAGAGCAATCCATGTGTCACCACTGACATAATGCCAGGACTGTTGATATTATTTAATAATTTGTTCATTTTATGATTTAAAAAATGTTAGCTGTATGACCTTTAACCTATGGTACATTGTTATCTGGATTATTACATTCAAAAATGGCATATGTTTAAACATAAATACATACAAGCATGAATAAATGTCACAATATTTGACTACAGTACCTGAGTGAAAATATGTAGTTACTTTCCTCCACTCAATAGAGGCATCATCGACGCATTAAAAAAGAGCTACCCATGGTTACTTTGATCTCTATAGCACATTTAAAAGCAACAAGGTTGACTACAAAGCAATGGAGTTTTAAGACAGAGTTTAAAAGACTGTAGAGACTTTTCAGTATGAATATTGAGCGGAAGGTTATTCCACAGTCTCGTGGCTGTAACTGCAAAAGCCGGATCCCCTCCATGCTTAATTCGAGACCTCAGCTCTATTAAGAGATTCAGGCTAGATGACATCAGCTCTAAAATATCTATTTGATGAATTCAGTCGAGGTGTCAGTAAAGCATGATAATTATCACGTATAAGAATATATGTAAAAACTGAATACAGACATGGATACTCTTTAATGGATTTTAATGATTCTGAAAAAAAGAGAAATCAGGAGGATAGATACTGGCATTTCAGCACAAAGACTGGTTTATATTTTAATCTTACAGTTATTTTGACAGCTGACTCTATTATTTCCTGATAATATCTGAAGGGAAGTGTCCAAGCAAGCACGTCTACCATGAATAAGGCTATCTATGATTAACAAATGACAGGAAAAAAAATCCTGCTCTATTATTGCCTTATCGAAAACGTGCAGTGCAGTGAATATGGCAATGGTGAGTGAAGCCTAAAAGGATTCTGTTTCCCAGTTACCCACGACAACAGAGTACATAAACCAGCAGCTGAGTACACAACGCACTTCTAACTGACTGACTGACTTAGAAAATAGCTTTATTTTGCAGAACTGGTGTCACAAAGACCCATTCTTTCCCATGAAGATTAAATTTACAGAGTAAATTTGCCTTGAAACTGAGTTCCTGTTTGTTGTGGCAAATAAGCAGGACGGGAACTACAGGAACAGGGCTGTGTTGGGAAGTCTGAATAAAGAGCTTGAACAAAAATGACTAGACGACAACAATAATGACTTCCTGTCAAGATGAACCCATATATATGATTTTTCAGACACAGTCTTACCCAGTGTGACTAACAACCATTGAGTGCCTAGACGGCAATCAATTAAATTCATATCAGTTTTATTTAAATGTCCCCAAATGACAACCATGGTCATCTCTAATCACTTTATATTGTACGTATGTCAGAGGTGTCAAACATAAAGCCGGTGGGCCAATTCAGTTCAATTCAATTCAATTTTATTTATATAGCGCCAAATCACAACAAATGTCGCCTCAAGGTGCTTCATAGATACAGAGAAAAGCCCAACAATCATATGACCCCCTATGAGCAAGCACTTTGGCGACAGTGGGAAGGAAAAACTCCCTTTTAACAGGAAGAAACCTCCGGCAGAACCAGGCTCAGGGAGGGGCGGCCATCTGCTGCGACCGGTTGGGGTGAGAGAAGGAAGACAGGATAAAAGACATGCTGTGGAAGAGAGACAGAGGTTAATAACAGATATGATTCAATACAGAGAGGTCTATTAACACATAGTGAGTGAAAAAGGTGACTGGAAAGGAAAAACTCAATGCATCATGGGAATCCCCCGGCAGCCTACATCTATTGCAGCATAACTAAGGGAGGATTCAGGGTCACCTGGTCCAGCCCTAACTATATGCTTTAGAAAAAAGGAAAGTTTTAAGCCTAATCTTAAAAGTAGAGATAGTGTCTGTCTCCCGAATCCAAACTGGAAGCTGGTTCCACAGAAGAGGGGCCTGAAAACTGAAGGCTCTCCCTCCCATTCTACTTTTAAATACTCTAGGAACAACAAGTAGGCCTGCAGAGCGAGAGCGAAGTGTTCTAATAGGGTAATATGGTACTACAAGGTCATTAAGATAAGATGGAGCCTGATTATTTAAGACCTTGTATGTGAGGAGCAGGATTTTGAATTCAATTCTGGATTTAACAGGAAGCCAATGAAGGGAAGCCAAAACAGGAGAAATATGCTCTCTTTCTAGTCCCGCATTTTGGATTAACTGAAGGCTTTTCAGTGAGTTTTTTGGACATCCTGATAATAATGAATTGCAGTAGTCCAGCCTGGAAGTAATAAATGCATGAACTAGTTTTTCAGCGTCACTCTGAGACAGGATATTTCTAATTTTAGAGATGTTGCGCAAATGGAAGAACGCAGTCTTACATATTTGTTTAATATGTGCCAGAGCCAGAGTCAGCCCAACAAAGACTCCAATCCGGCCCATTGTACAACTATATTTTCATTAATTCTACAGCTTGTTCTGCTGACAAAGACCTCCCCCAGAGAAATTCATACTACACCATAGTAATGAAATAATAAAATAATAAAATAAATAAATAGGATTTTCTGTGAATTAAAAAAATAATTCTGCTTATAGTTAGAGGACAGTTTGGGCAATGAGCTACAAGAACTTTTTCTGTATTTTTACACATTAATTTCTTATAATTTAAGCTCAAAGAGTTGATAGATTTCTTTCATTAACTACAGCTGCATTTCTTTATCGCGTGGAGAAAACAGAGATGTACTGTTCAAATTGTACTTCTTTTTCTTACACTGAGATATTTCAGGGATTACATGTGCAGTTAAACTACTTGTAAGCCAGCTGGAAAAATGGGTGTTGGAAGTTATGGAATTGTTTTGTTTTTTTATCAGTTTTATTGTATTGTTACATTGGATACATTTTTTTTACAGTTCCTGCTGTGCTTAGCAGGAGCTTTTATTTTAAGCTAACTAACCTCTATGTTAAACGTGTAAAGTGTAATTACATATTGCACTCATGTTATTTTCTTCATGGGTTGCAAATGTAAATTTGATGATGCTAATCATAGTACTTGATACAGAAAATGTTATTTTGCTACTTTAGCTGTCATAGCAATGAGGAGAGTTAGTGTCCCAAGAAAACAAACTTGATTTGATAACTTTTTTGTGCCGGATTTTGTTGTAGTGTATGGTCTAAGGACACTTTAAGCTCTAACATTCATATTTTAATTTGTCTAAAACTGTGTTACGTGTGTATGTCTATTGCAACTATCATTTATATTTGTTTCTCACATTTCTATAGGCTCTCAATCACTTAGAAGACAGAACCACACATACAGATTATTATAATTAGGAGTTCTCATGTGCACGTTTATGCTTTTTAATATGCAGATGTTTTTCTTAAAGTACAGATTGCAAATGTGCCTAGAAAATGCCCAGTATTGCATAAAACCAAATACAGATTATTCTGAACCAGTGAACCTCTTCATTATACACAACATCATAACTCAAAGTAAGTGAGTTATGTTTTGAGTTCAGGACCTGCTAAAACTTTGAACTGAATTTTACATGTGACACCTCTTTTCGTTTGGCCTCATGCCCCACAGTTCATCATATGTGACATATAAACCTCCAACATCTTGTCTCATCTTTAAAAGTTTGGTGTTTTTACAGAACTTGGGTAACAAATATTCAGTAAAGTGGCAGTTGAGAGCAGTGAATATTTTAACATGAATGATAGTCTACTTCTGCTGTAGATGCAGTTAAAAAAAACTGAATTCAGTTTAAGAACTAATGCATATGATTGTATAAACTAAACAAAAATGTAAGTATGCGTTTAAAAAAAAATGTCCATGTTAATTCTACAGCTGTGACCTATGCTGGTGCTTTCAGGGGTGATGGAGCCAGACAGAGCACTCCCTGACACTGGTAGAGAGTAATGGTGTTTGACAGGGATATTAATATTTTAACAGCCATGGAAAAGAACTCCTTGCACTCTGCTGCAGATCAGATAAAAAAAAAAGTACTTTTTAACTCTCTGGATTTTTATTTCAGCTAAAAAAAGGTCAAAGCATTAAATGATTTTGCGCACACTTCAGCGAGCAGCTTAAGGGGTAGAACTTCTTTTTCTATTGTTCCTGCCCAGGACTGACAGCATGCCAGACAAGTGAGCTGTTATAAGATCGTGAAGTGATTTATAGACGTGGAATTAGTATAAAAACAGTCAGACCACCAAAGAAAGGACTGTAAATTCATGTTTTCTTCTCTTAATCGTGAGCTTTCAAGGGAAAGTCCTGGCCATGGGAAGCTCCTTACATTTGTGGTACGATGAATGGTAGGTGTCAGTAATAAGGATAAATATCTTTGATGTCTCATTTCAGGGGCAGTATGTTGGTACAGTGAGGCAGTTTGGTTTAAACCTCCTAGTCACCTGCAGTCTTTTAGTGCAGAGGTACCAAAAAGTTTGAGTTCTCTCCTGGTACCACATCTTCACCTCCTACAGTCCCAAAACATAAGAGTTAGTTTAGTTGTTGCTTTGATTTCAAACTGTTTAGACATCAAAGTGTTCGGTTGAAACATGTACAGAAGGAGTGAAGATATATTGTCAAATTTTGTGCTATGTGTGGCAGAAAAGGCCCCCAATGGATTTGTTAAATGAAAACGCATAGCTTGATGGGGAACTCAACAAAAAACAGAAGCAAACAGAGAGTTTAAAAACATGGGAGGATATAAGGGCAGCGTGGCAACACATGTATGTATCGGTATATTAGGTGACAGGCTATCAAAATAAAACAGGAAGTAACAAACAAGGTAAACAAACATGGAGATGAGACTGATTTTTACATCACTTCATGCCTCCTGGATGCCTCTATTGGAAATGTTGGAGAGAATATGATTTTTGACTGTCTTGGGTTGACTTATAAGTTTTTCTTTTCTTTTTTTCCTGGTAAAATCCTGCTCTCCTCCTTTTTTAAGATAAAGTAACTAAAGAAAATCACCATAATTAGAAATGCATGAAGGAAGAAATGAGAAGAAGGAAGAGAATCACAGTATTTCATTTCTTGAGCAATTTTATAAAAGCCAGCAGCAGTTTCCATCGTGGAGGCTGGGGACTATGGCAAGCAGATGAAATGACTCACTTATATATTTGAGATGATAGTAATAAAGACCATCAGTCTCATTATGCCTGTCTCCTTGACCTAAGCTTGTTTGTCTTAACAGTACAATGAAAAAGAATAAAATCAATCATCTCTCCTCCACACTTTGATTTTTCCTTCTCTTTTATCTTTGCTATCACATTGAATCAACTAGACAGGCGGCTGTCGTCATATCGCTGTTCAGGGCATTTGTTGTTGAGACAGTTCGTGATTTGTGGCAGAGTGAACACACCTGCCAGACAAAAATATCTTTGAAGTCTTGCTGCTCTAGGTGAAAGAAAAAAAATGTGGAGGCAACACTTAAAGTCCTCAAATTCTGAGTTGGGTTATTTTCTTTTGATTTATTGTTAACTTTTGCTTTCACGCTGATGACTGCACATGATGAAATGCAGTCTCAACCTTTGAAGCTTTTAAGTCTCTTTTCAGAATGGGCAACAGGGAAACTTCACGTCTGCACAGAGCAGTTCCTCATGAGGACACATTATTAATCTGACACCTGTATCAGCAATGATGTCTCACATCATTGTGTTTAAGGAAAGTAGACAAAATAAAATTCAGTTTTTAGCACAGATGAAGTTAAGGTTTGATTACATTAACACATCTTTAAAATTACAAATGAGAAAGATTTAAGTAGTTGGTGAAAGTCAGTAAAAGATGATACAGAGCATTCTGAATACAACGTAATTTTTCTTTCATAAATTATGGCCCTTTTAGAAACATCAAGGAGGACAATAAAAGGTTATTGGTTTCACAAACAAATCTGACCCATGCTCATAATTTCTTTTTTTAAGAAGCTGAGATGGATCAGCGGGACTTGGTGGCTACATCCGTATTTGCATAGTATTTGCATAGTATTTGCATAGTCACTGGTCCAAAGGTTGTGCACCCATTTGTCTTTTTACATCATTTCATAACAAGTTGATATTGGCACCATCTATTCACCACATAACCAGCCAAAAGTCTCAGACTGACAGCTTAGCTAAAAGGAAACAGTTATACCATTTTAGAGCTGTAATAGCAGCAGCATTCTCTTCCTTGACAGAACTCCTCACCAGTGTTGTGGAGTTGTGTTTCGCTTGCAAGTGTTTGTTCAAAATGTAAAATTGAGCCAAATGGGAACCCCCAAGGCTAAAAAAACTATGCCAATGCCAATGTTTCTCAAATGGCCACTTGCAGCTCCAAAAGTAGGTCAGCCTTCTTTAAACTACCCACAGCCAGCTACAATATGCATGTGTATCAGTGGATGTATGGCCATTAATTAGAGTTACTGAACTGGATCTCTTGTGCTTTTGGAGGACTTAATATGATTAGCCTTCTAGTAGTATTGGTTATTGCCAAATACAAGAAATCCAATTTAAGAATAAGTTTATGCTTACATTTTGATGAGTGAAGGTCTAGAGTCTCTTTCTTAACACTAACTAGCCAATAACTGAGCACAACACTCATCCAAATATGGTCCAAAAATAAAGAGTCAGATAGCAGTGGGTAATATTAATGTCACATCTTTAATATACCGTCTTTGAGTAGAGCTCCATAGCAGCTGATGGATTTCTGTTATAACCTTGGCACAACATAATGTGAACACTCCCATAATTTGATAACTGATCTGTTGTATTTTATTAGACCTCACATCATCAGAGCTTTCTTTGTTAATGTATTAAATGAATTATTAACAATTTTTTCAAATTTTACATCACACATGTTGGACAAAGTGGTTAGCAAGATGAAACTCCTTTGTTTACGATGCTATATCACTGAAGCTCGTTTACTTGCTAATGGTCATTGTGTGTCCATATGAAGCAGCAATCATAACTGATCCCAGAGCAGTAAAAGCTGAGAGTGGCTTCGTATACGGGTCTCTCCTTAGTTAACGGTGAAATACTAGTGCTTTATCCACAAGGAACATGTGCAAACCTCCAGAAAAAAATCTGCTAGCATTTTAGCCTTAGGTCGAGTCTTAACGGGAGATAAACACACTGGTTTGACAGAGAAAGGTGCAGTTTCCTATGAGCATGAAACAAGCGCAACTTTCAGCGAGTTGCAAGAAGGCAGTAATGTAAATGATGGCTACACATATTAATTGACAGTTGAGATGATGATGATGATGATGAGATAGCCTTTATTTGAGGAGCTTTATGACATCACTGTCCAAGATGAAAGGAGAGAGATTGCTTTTACTGTGGTACATTTTAATGTCTGTTCCTTCTTCTTCTTTTTTAAAAAAAGTATTCAGTGTATTTTTCCCTCTCTTCACAGATTTAAATGATACAAAACAACAGGTGTTACTTCACAAGCACTTTAAAAAAACAAATCACAGATTAAACACCTCCTCAACACTTAAAGGACAGCCAAATTACTACTTCCTTTTGTACATCGCAGACATTGCTTCAAAGCGCACAGCAGTTGATGTGTCTGTATCTCCTCTCATAATGCTGTGGATCCAGGGCAAATACGAGGAAAGCTTCATATACACTGCGTGCTTGTACCTAGTGCAGGATTTATCATAGGAAAGGATCCCTGCAGCATATATGTCCCCAGTTTCAGGATCTGTGACAGCCAGAGCGCCACCTGCATCCCCAAAACAGACATTCTCCTGATATTCTGTGGCAGCAGTGCAGATCATGTCATCATCTACAGTTGGTGTGAGTGCAAGACTTTCATATTCAGCCCTACACTCAGAGTGATTGGCCAGGGGGACTACGATGTGTTTGAGAAAGGGAGAAGGGGTGAGAAGGGGTCCCCAGCCCCATCCAGTGATAATTCCTGACCCACGCACAGCCTTGGCCAGGTCCTGGCCTCTCTCTGGTAATGGGATGGGGGTCACTTTATCATTTATAACGACAGGCTGCTTCAGCTGGATCAGAGCCAGGTCGTTGTTCCAGTCAGACTGGTTCTGAAAGCCTGGATGGAGAACAACCTGCAGGAGGGAAATGCAAAAGTTTGTTCTTAAATTTGATGTTGCATTTAGCTTTGTATTTTTTTTTCACTTTCAAGCAGTGCTTCCTAACACAGAATAAACATGTAATGAAATATGAAGTAAGAGCCATTAAAATGATGACAAATTTCCCGCTGATAATAAATTTTAAGGTCTAAAGACACGTAAGTATGCCAGATTTCAAAGAAGTTCATAAAAGGTGATATATTTTCACATGAATCATTTGGTCTCATTCAGTAGAATTCACATCACTCACCCTGAAGGTTTGAACAAATCTTTTTAAGCTCAGAAATGCTAGCAACTACGTGGTGTTAAAAAGCAATCCTTTCATAACTTAACTTTGACTTTAATGAAAAAGATATCCGCATACTTGATGATTTTATAAATTTGTGGAACCTTAAAAACATGGTGTGTATGGAAATGACAGAGCAAGAAAACAAAAGAAAAACAAACATAGAGTAAAATAATATAATTCTTGACTCTACAACAGTTTCCTTTCCTCACCTTCTCAACAGCAACCTCATTGGAAAATTTAGCATCATCCTTTTTTGTAATTCCCAGGTACACTTTGGGGATGACAGGCTCCTGTCCCTGAATGTCCTCCCGACTCTTCCTAACAAAAAGGTTTCTTCCAGCCGTCAACACCCAGCGGTCAGAGATGAGAGCACCGCCTGCATAACCTCCATCCAGTATGCTCTCAGCAATGTAGACCATGGCCTGCCAGGGCACATGAGGAGCCAGTTTCCCACCAACCATTCGCCTGGAGCGGAGTGATGCTGTCCTGGAGGCTGGGAAGTTAACGCAGACATTCTTATATATAATCCTGTCGATCCTGTCAAATATTGTCTTGGCCTACAGTTCAAGTTTACAAAATATAGTCCATCACAAAAAAGCTTCGTCATCCACATTTTACAAAAACTATTGACCTCTGGAGACCATTTATCCACATATTGGGACACTAGACATTATACTCGACCGGCACCTCATACTTTAATTCTGCTCAGTAAAGTGTTTAAACTCATTATCAACCTCTTTAAAATACTTTCTGTTAAAAAAGGATAATTTTTTTTACCTGTGATGTCCAACTAAATCCTAACAAAAGTTTGGGTCGTAAGTTAATGTGTTTAGATGGGTTAGTGTGACTGACAAAGGGCAGCATGGTGGTGCAGTGATTAGCATTGTTGCCTCATAGCAAGAAGGTCCAGAGTTTGACTCCACCATCTGGCCAAGACCTTTCTGTGTGGAATTTGAATCTTATCTTCTAGTACTCTAGCTTCCTCAAATAGTCCAACATGCAGTTATTGGGGTTAGGTTCACTGATGATTCTAAATTGCCCAAAGGTGTCAATGTGAGTGCGAATGGTTGTCTGTCTCTATGTATTACACATGTGAGACTGGTGACTAGGGCTGGGCCATATCATACTATTCACGGTAGTACAGGTATAATGTTAGGCAAGGATAAGAAAATGAAATATCGCGATAGAATATGGGTAAAAAGGGCATTCGCAGTGTCTTTGTTTTCATACGCACATGACGGAAAAAGCATAGCGGCGATGGAGAACGAGAAGGGCAAAAGCGGATCGTTGAATGAAACGGATGAACCAGAATTGGTTTTTAAAAACGTGCAACTTCAGTGATGTGGAACCGGTTTGGTTTTTGTCCATCAGATAGCCACCAAAGTACTTTTTTGTTTTGTAGAACATGTAAGCGGACCGTCGTTATTGCTGTATTTTTCTGACTATTTTTCCGACTATAAGGCACTCTCAAAAATCGACAGTGCACCTTATAATCCAGTGCGCCTTATGTATAAATTCTGATTCATACATACGTGTACCGATTTTATGTGGTACCCAGCGCTCAAAAATTTGTCAAATGTTTTAGTACGACTTTGCTAAGCTACGAACCCACAACGCTTGATGGATTGTTGGAGCATTACGGCTGCCGTAGTCAGGAGCCACCCGGAGTGATACGTACTGTGGTTCAACATAATATTACCGTATTGTGTGTGTATAAGGACCCCAAAATGGCACCTGTTAAGAGACATGCGTATGACGCGGATTTTAAACTCAAGGCGTCACGCAGTACAACTTGGGAACAGAGCAGCTGCGAGAAAATTCAGCATTAATGAGTCAATGGTACAGAAGTGGAGGAAGCAAGAAGAATGCGTTGAATAAAGTTAGACTTATCTGACTGCTTTATTTTGCTTAATGCGCCTTATAATCCCATGCACCTTATGGTCTGAAAAATACGTATTTGACTTATTTATTTGGCACACTGCAGTTTCATGTTGCAAAGCACCTCTTTTAAACTTTTGTGGATATTATACATGGTTATGCTCATGATATGTCCATATATTCCACTGGAAATGCATTTTGGTTAAACTGTCAGCAAGGCATTTGCACTGTTACATTTTTATATAGCTTGAATGCACATAAAAAACTGCTACTTGTTTAAGTGAAAATACATTGATGGAGGTTTTTTGCACTAATAAAGTTGTGGAGTTGTAAACTATTTTGTCTCGCATCAGTTACATCGTCAGTTATATCGTCGCCGCAAATTTTCAAATATATCCCTCCATTCAAATTGGTTGAATTAAACATTTAAAGTAAACTACTGTGCTTTGCTGCAACTCTTAGCCCTACATAATTTGCACAAAAAACAACATTTATGCCCATAATGCTGACTTTAAGTAATGTGATCACATGCACATTTTCCATGTAATTTTGTCACATAAACACAATCTAAACCATTCAGTTTAATGGCATCTGGTCAAATGCAAGTACAGAGTATAGATCTTTTGTTATAATCCTGTAGTATCTTTGTTTTCATTCATTTTATAGTATAAAGTGCTTTGAGATTACTTTTATTGTCATCTTAATTTTTTTTTTTTTAATGAAGTACAAATTTTTGGTATTCCCATAAATTCTGATTCATTTGTTGTTGTTTTAAAAAAAACCCAGCTTGCAATCTTTTCATTGCCTGAAACTGTCACAAATGTTATGTTTGACTCGCTCATCCTGTTTTGCTGCTTTCTAATTTGTTCTCTCTCTGTCTTAATGAGACCTCCTGCATAAACGGATATATAGAACATGTTTGTTTTAGGCGTAGACCTTAAGGACACTTTGTCAGTTTGAGCATTTCTGCTTTGTTAACAGCACTTTTGCTCTTTCCCATTTTCCCTCAAGTAGAACTTAAACCTAATTAATAAAACATGATCTGCTTGATGTCAGGCTTGTCACGTTTTACTTTGTGCCCTTCAGTCATTAAAGAATATTGTTATCTCTTCCTGCTTTTTCAGCAGAGCTTTTCCATCTGAATACAACACTTTCTTGCTCTAAAAAGCCTTTTCAGAAACAACAGCCTTTAAATAATGTATCATGGAGCAAATTATGGGATCTGTTCTCTGTGCTTTTAATCCACTAGGCTTTTGTGTGGCTGAGATAATCATGAAGACCGCTTTGACTAATATATTGATAGCTCCGTTCAGCACTGAAAGACTATCATCAATTTTCTTCTAATTTTACATTCTTCTGGCAGAATTAATATACCAAGAATGAGTTCCAATATTTTGTTCATTTATTGTATTAAGTACAGCACATAATGGATTACAAGAAATGAACAACTTATTATTTTAACACATCACAGCAACAATGAATGGATTTAGTATCTGTGCTACATTTCTTGTTTTCTTTGTCTCATTATGTTAATATTTTTAATAAACAATAGCATCCTTTGTCTTATTACAAATGTCTTTTTCATCACGTCTCCAGTGGGTTCAGTTATCTTTCACTGGAAACTGATTGTTTGGATTATTGCAAAGTTTTTATCAGCTGTTTGAGGAGAAGCAGGGAAGCAGAAGATTTCCCTTTCAAAGGCAGTAGCCTCAGAGCCAAATGAAGGGAAAAAAAGAGAAGTCACCAGTCCTCAGATCCCTCAGGAAAGCACGTGTCATTTAATGCAGGAGTTATCTGTCTGAACAGCAGCTGCAGAGGAGGTTTCGCTATAACCCAAGGGTGTCAAAGTCATTTTAGTTCAAGGAATACATGAAGCCCAATTTCATCTCAAACTCATATTTAATACCCTGATATTTATAAATTGTTCCCTTTTAGTTTAAAGAAGTATAAGAGCTTTCTTGCAGTAATCAAATTGAATGGTATACCCATTTACAGAACTGATGAACAGCCTACATTTTAAAAAAAGCAAATTTGGCAGCTCTCATTCCACACTGTGGTATGCAAATGTGTTAGGTTGCAAAAATAGACCAACAATATACGAAAAAAGTCTAGAAACAATGGCCTATATTTTTTGCAGCTGTTACTGTAATTTGCAAGCCCACCCAACTGGCATGATTTGGAGCCCTCTCACAGCCCACTTCTATGTCTGACACAGCTGGTGAAAACTGTTTTTTTCACAGCTTTGAACTTTGTGGGTGCTTGAAGTGAAAAAGCGGCTGCTGCTGCTGATACTGAAGGAAGTGCAGTGGTAAATGTCACAGTAATCTGAGAGTATGGCAGTAAGTCAAAATGCGGTTTGTTCCACACTCATTGATCGGAACAAAGCTGGAATGGATTACCATAAAATTTCATGTACACAACAATATCATAGTGGTATTCCCTGTATATTGTCATTTTGTTTTAGCTACGTTTCCGAATTTACAAAATCAGTTCAGTTAGTTACAGTTAATTATTTTTAAAAGTCCTATTTATATGTAATTAACAAAAGTTGTAGTTTTTAGTTTAGTTTTGGTTAAACGTTACTGAACTTTACTGAGACCCATATTTAAACTGCAACCGTTTTGATTTTTATTTTTTTAACTTGTGGTTTTTAGAAGCGATGAAATGTTTCTCCAACTGAAAACGCAACATTGAGATAAGAGAATCAGCTTTCAGGGTAACTTGATGATGCTTGAATACTTTTAACTATCCGTGTTTGAATTATTTGGCTTTATGCTGTTATTTCTTATTCCGAGGCCAACTGAGCCTACTATACTGGCTGACTGATCTTTAGCTGTGATAACCTCTGATTATTCTGCTGACATTCAAAACAAGTTGCTCTACAATCTGCAAAATTAATGACTTCTTTTTGTAGTAAGTGCTAATTAATGTCAATTGTTAGAATGCTTACATGGATATTTACATCACTGGCTTACTTATAAAGCAAGATATGACATGATAAACATATCTGTTAAATATCAGCTGTCACGGTGAGCCAGTTAGCGTGCTGACGTCTCAGTTTGACTGAAAGCAGCATTGCTGTTTAAGGCTTTTTTTTTATTCTTGGCTGGTCAAATACTATACCATGCAGAAACCTTTTTGTTACATGAAATATTGAAATAAAAAGCTTATTTCGAATTAAGAGTTTGTGTGTTACCTAACACAGAGCCTTTCATCCTTTCTTCAGCATGAGCCACATCTGCCAGGCAGGCCCACGCAGCCAGGACGACCACAGTCAGAGAAAACCTTCACACGACAACAAGAGAGAGAAATGATGAATAAAAATTAAATGCCTCTGCTTCTGTGGGTCGGTGGAGCTGGGAGCAGATAAAAAAATTGAATGAGAAACTGTAAGGAGTCAGTTATTCAGTTACTGAGATCAATATTTCAGCATTTGATTTACAGCATGTAGGAAATGATAGATGACGAATGGAAAACCTTTCATGGTAAAACAATGCTTTGATTTATGGATTCTAATTATTAAGAGATTTGATGAAAAACAAAAAATAATCCAACTTACGCCATTCTGTGGATCATATTCATCTTCTTCAACAATGCTAAGTCTCTTCTGTCGAGTGTGTTGTGCATTTTTCTGCTGGGAGTATTTATATCTGCTCAGAGGCAGCACCTCTGCTCTGGAAATTTCTGTTTAGAACAAAAGCATCGATTCCTGAAATCTAAAATAAATAATTGTGCAATCTGACTTTTATTCCTCTATTCAGACGCTCTCTAAAGACTAGAGTCAGGGTGCATACAATCTGGGGCACATCCATCTTTTGTTAATATATATGATATATTTTGTTGTATAATAAACTGAATTAAATTAAGTATAAAAATGCACAATGGCAAAATACCATAGCACAGTGGTAAAACGTGTTCATTTCTGCTGGTTTAGTCTATTTTTTTATTTTTCTTCTTTTTTGTATTTTAACACTTTAGCTCAGCAGTGGATCTAACGAACTGCAGGTTTTGTAATTCTGTGTTTTTTAATTTTGCAAAGTATAACAGTTTGTACTTTGGTCATAGATTTACTTCATAGTTTACTAAAGGTAAACAGTGCTGACGGATTCTGACACACTGCTATCACTTGTGGATGAGAAGTATTTTGCAACACTGTGTTCAGTTTATTTTGTTATTACACAAAACGAGGTTCAGATGAATGGGTTTGTCTGTAGGGAACAAAAACGCAGCATTTCATCAGATTCATGGAAGTAAATAGTTACCTTGTGCTGGAATAATTTAGATGTGTTTCATGGTGGGAAGTCCAGAATTGAGGCTTTGGGTATTTATTTAACAGAGGCTGTGGAGAGGTTACTCAGACGTGTTCACTACAATGTTCTTATTATTTATTTTGCATTGGGAGTGGTCTAACCAAGGTTGAAACTATCAAGAGGAAGAATCATACAGCCTTAATGCCTAAAATGTTGTGATGCAGTGTAAAATGAAATTAGAGTTTCTCAGAAGTAAAGATGGGCAGAGGGCCCAATATCATCAAAAGACTCTGAGAGAAATCTCTCTGCACAAGAGACAAGGCCGAAAATCAGTACTGGACGCCAATGATCTCTGGGCCCTCAGGCAGCACGGCATTAAAAATAGTCATGGTTCTGTCATGGAAATCATTGCATGTGCTCAGGAACACAGTTAACTATGCTAGCCACGGACGCAGGTTAAAGCTCTATGATACAAGGAATGAGACATACGTGAACATATGTTTTCTAGAATTGCCACGATCTTCACTGGGCCAAAGCGCATCTAAAATGGACTGAATTGAAGTGGAAAAGTGTTCAGTGGTCAGATAAAACAAAATACGTATTTATTTTTGGAAAACATGGAAGATGTGACCCTCTAAAGGGACTAACAGTGCTAGGTTCAAAAGCCTGCATCACTGATGGTATGGGCTGTATTAGTTTGGAATTGGCAGTATTGGCACATGTGAAAAAGGCACCATCAGTATTGAAAGGTATATACAGGTTTTACAGCAACATATGCTCTCACTATTTATTATTTAAGGGAAAGCGTTGCATATTTCAGCAAGACAATGGTAAACCACATACTGCATCTATTAGAACAGCATGACCTGCATGCAGTCCAGACCTTTCACCAGCTGAAAACAATTTGGAGCATCATCAAACAAAAATATGGCAAAGAAGGCCCAGGACTAGAATCCTATATCAGACGAGGCTATCCTCAATTTCCTGACATTTATGGGCTGTTGTTAAAAGAAGAGGGAATGCTGCAACGTGGTAAACAGGCCCGGTCCCAAGTTTCTTGAGACACGTCAATGACATCAAATTCAAATTAGACTCAATATTTTCCTTAAAATTTCCACTTTTTTTTCATTTTAAATGTTCAATATGTAAATAAAATATGAGATTTGCATTGGATTCCGCTTTTATTTACATGCTACACAGAATTAGGCTTGTATCTTATAGTGTTTGCAACACGTATTGAGGATTTTGGATCACTGCGATAGATCTTCAAAAGACCAACTGAGGGAACTGCTTATGGACAAATCATATTCTTCCCTCCAGTAAAGTTCAGACTTGCAGAATCAATGCCAAACTGAAGGGAAGCTGTTTTGGCAGCTTGTGCTGGCCTGACACATTTTATTTTGTGTTCATTTTTTTATGAGTACTGACAGAAAATGTGTGGAGGCCATTATGCTCTCATTCTCAGTCATGCATTAAAAACTATCAGTAACTGACTAGATATATTTAATATTCATGCTCTGTACTTAAAATATAGTCTTATTAGGTGTGAAGATTTGACTTCTAGGGAGCCCTGAGAAACATTTCCTAAGGGTAATCAGTTTAAGAACATAACTTGAGACACAGAGCTGTTCATTTAGGAAGCACTTCTGTTCTCTGAAAGTCAGCATTTCAACCTCATCACCATGTCAGTGGATGCAAACTACACAGATCATGCAAATATTTTTCTGGGACAGAAAATGTCACAAATGTTTGTTCTTTACCCAGCTTTGTTAGCGGCATTGCTCTGGAAGGCAAGGTTGAGTAAAGTTGCTATGAATCAAGAGTATGTGGGAATGGCAGGAAAAATGTACACAGACAGAAGTTAAACCTGCATTCTTTATGATGACCAACAGAGGGCGACTCCTCTGATTGTGGAAACAAAGTAAAAAAGAAGGAAAGGAAGGGTTGACAAATCACTAACACATGTGCTGTCCCTGATCTTATAGGAACTTCATTCAGGTTAATACTGCATGTTTTATGTTGGATTATTCACAGTGTGACTCCCACCAGAGCTTGAGCCATTCAGTTTGTCTGCAGGCGCCACACAGCAATAGATACAGTATGTATAGCTGACAGTGCTGTACCATCAAAAGACGTGTCACTCAGGTTGGTAGGCCTCCAAATGTAATCAACCAGAACAGAAACCAGGCTATAGCTCCCTGACTATAACATGGGATATGTCCTATTTATTTGGCAGATTATCAAACCCCTTGAGGATTAAGTTACATAAAGCTGCTCAGCACGTACACTGTTGTTTATTCCTCAGGCCTCATCAACATTTCTTCAGCCGAATGCTTCAATTTCCTTTTCAATCTCAGTGCATTTGCTGTTGAATGACTTCAGCCCATCTCGTGGAGATTTTGTTAAGGCAAGAGCAAATCAGTGCTGTGTCCTTAAACCTGATGTTCAGCGTTTCCAATCATATTTGAAGGTAGGAGGTCTCACTTGAAAGCTGTAGTCTTTTCTCCCTGAGGAAAACAACAGAGGATGGATGCGACCCTCAAGCTAGACAAGCTTTGCACATGGGCCCAGACCACTAGGGGCAAACGATGGGTGCCATTGAAATGGAGCTAGAGATCATTTTCAGCAGCACAGGCACGTGAAAAGTTCAAAAGTGAAAGCATGTAAGAAAGCTACAATAAGCTTGAAGACAAAGAGTCTATGCAGATAATGAGGCGTGGACTGAAAGTGAGAGTTCAACAGCAACAGAAGCTCTGAGACACAACAGCATGACAGATGTTCAGAGCACCAAGGACCAAAGAGAGAAGATGAGAGAGGGTGGGGGGAGACACATGAGAGGCCAAACATGGGAGGGAAACAAAAAGAGAAAGGGAGCAAAGTGCCTCTGTGGACTTTACCTTGAAGCTCTAGGGAAAGACCGTGTGCATGTGACAAGCTGTAGAGAGGGGAAACAGTGAAGTAGTGGGGACTGGAGATTAAGCGCTCAATGCAAGGAGAGATAGTGGGAGGAAGGAGAGGGGAGAGGCTGAATCACATGGACAGAGAGCCGGAGTGTGTGAGAGGCTTTGTGCTTAATGTGTGCTTCTCGGGAGAATGAATGATGAGGACTACAGCTCCACTTTCTTCTCCACTGGACAGTGTTTAACAGGAATTTATTCCCACTAAGTCAGCATCTAAATACTGGATTTTGTTCCTGCTGTCAACCTCTGTCTTGCCAAGTGCTCTGAGGAAATGCCGGTAAGATTGTCTCATTAGATTTCTTGTTAATTGTGTTTTGATTAAATGACAGCAGCTCTTTTATTTTGACAGTATTTCAAAGACACAATTTCTTGATAATATAAGGCTAAATCCCCACGCTGTATGCATTTAGCTCTGAATATTAACTCATAATTACTCACTTAACAGAATTAAATTGTAATGTGTAACATTTAGAAAACTACTATAATTATTTAAAGCGTAAGACTTATATTTTCACTTTAAGTTTACCAAAATATTTATATTTTAAATAGTCCCCTTTGCATTTTTCTGTGCTGGTTGTTATTGGACACAAACATTGAGTAGCTCTCTGCGGCCACACAGATACGTGTCTCGTTCAATTTCAATGATATTTTTCACAACAGTTGTTTTTAGTGTTTTTATTTTCTTCTGTTTTATTAAACAAGAAAATTTCTTCAGTTGGAAGCTTTTTAAGAAATCCTAATCAGTGTAAGCTAGCAGTGTCAGCCTAATCAACCCTTCAGTGCTTTGTATTGGGGAAAATGCTTCATACTAACCTGCTAATCTGTCAGGTGTATCATGCTTGGTTTCTGACCATTCAGGCATGCAGCAGCTGTTGGCTGAGTCCAGAGGTGGGTGTGATGTCTGTTAGCTGTGTATAATTTCGATAGGGACAGACAGGATGTAAAGACATATGGACAAGTCCAGAAACACATGCTCTGATGTAAAAAGTTCTTCCTCTTGTGGGTGAATGGGACTTTTCAAATGTATTTAGTTCATTATTAAATACCATTACTGGGAAACAAGGCAATAGCAATCCTTGAGAACCATGATATCACTGACGGAAACAGCTTTTAGAAATTGTAGTGTAATTTTAAAGAAACATAGGTTTTAATTTATAAATTATTTATTTCTATTTTTTTTTCTCCCGGGAAACAAACCTGAGAAGAAGGGTGTAAATGTAAAAGTGTAAACTGGACATTTGTCAAATGTTTGATATGTTTTTACAGTTAAATACCAGAATGTCAAGTCTGTGATGCACGGTTTCTTTTATTCAGTTTGTTTGGGATCATTTAAAAATCCCTCAAACTGTTTTTGTTCTTCTTGTTGTTCTTGTACTCTCTAAGTATTCATTTGTTACCCTAAATGCACAGCAAAGACCACACACAGAAAAAGAAAAACCTAATTTAAGTGGTTTAAAAAGGGTTGAGGGACTTCCAGAGTATTTCCAGATGTTGCAGTCCATAAAAGAGGGGGGTACACCCTGAATGTCTTATATAATCTCTCCATATAGGGTATCTTTATATGTCAAAAATGGGCTTTTTCAGTGATCAGATCATCATGTAATGTTAAGAAATTTTAAGCAATGGAATAAAAAGAAGAAAAGCTAGACTGAGAAACTACTGAAGTGACAACAAACACTGCCAGAGATTTTTTTTCAGACAGAACAAGAGCAAAAATATTCCCAATGATGTCAAAAACACACGAAGGCAAAAATGTGAACTCATTTAAAAAAAAATTCAATGCTTTGTAAACTGCATGCAACTATATAACTGAACTGCAGTGATTTGATCATTCAGTTATATGAAAATAGTACAAGGATAATTGTTTTATTTTGTTTTTTGAACACTTGCTTTCATTTATTATGAAAGCAACATGTTTAAAAATGTTGGGACACGGCCATGTTTACCACACGTTTCATCACCTCCTTGTTTTTCAATTTGGGAACTGAGGATACCGACTGCTGTAACTCTTTTATTAGTTGATATTTTAGTTACTAAACAATCCAGGGCTTCCTTTCTCACGTTTTTTCATCATTTTATAATGTGCAATTTTAAGTTGGGGACGACTCTGGACTGAAGGCAGACTCTTTGTTATGAGCCATGGTGCTCTAATACATGCAGAAGGCGGTTTGGCACTGTGTGGATGAAATTAGGAGTCCTTCCCTGAAAGATTTTTTAAAATGGCATCATGCATTACTCCAAAGTCTGCAACATCATTTAGCAATAATGGTGCCTACACAGATGAGCCCATGCACTACAGAAGCTCAGACCATCCCAGGTGTGGATGGGAAATTAGATGCTTACAGCTTAAATAGATTAGTCTGAGGACAGCAGCTCATACTCTGGCAAAAGGATATGAGATGGATCTTTGTCAATTTTATAAATGAATCACATTTTCTTTTTCATATTTTGACTGGAGAGACTGGCACTGGTTTCCTAGAATGTTCAGGAGGGTGGTCAGCTCAACCAGATGAGCCACAGCAGTGCCTTCACCTGGTGTTCTTTAAATGCTCGTTAAATCCTTTGAACCCTAACCCTGTGATGTTCCTGTCCATCCAATTTTTGGACGTTGCTGGCATCATATTCAACAAAACTTCTCCGTTCAAACATTAGAAATGTTAGTCTTGTACTATTTTAAATAAAGTAAAACCTTTAATAAGGTTCTCTATTCACATTTTATAGTGTCCCCACTTCTTTTTTTTATAACCCTGTTTTTGTGAACAGGGTTATAAAACAACCCTTTTTAAATGTGTGCCTGTATGTGTTTGCTGTACACAGTGAAACAAACACAGACAGAATGACAGGCCAAGATGTGAAGACAAAATTGTATTTCTGCTCATGTGCTGTGGCAGTCGGCCTCAGGCGACTCTGACCCACTTATTACTGCAGATGACCCCTGTGTGCGTTAGGCGACCTGGCTCGAGAGCACTGACCGGGCCCCCACGGTCTTCCTACATAATCTGTCACTCAGAGACACAGCCCTGTCAAAGAAGGTTCACTGCATGCAAGAACAACAACCTAAATGCAGCTATTCCACCACAATGGACTCCATATAGCACAGCATTGTTACTGGAGCTTCTTTCAGGTAGTTTTATCTGTGCACGTGTTTAGAAACCAATAATGAACACTTAATCAAATAAATAATTAGAAATGACTTATTAAGTCAGAAAAAAGTTTTTCCAGAAAAAACTAAAGACGTTAGATGTAGCAAAAACTATCCAATTAATACTCATACATGCAAACGCAAACTTTTTTTTAATCTGTCGGAAATGTCAATAAATTAAAAAATTAGAGTGTCTGCCAATTATTTCATGGTTCAGGCTTTACAGGGTTCAGAGGCATCTATATTTCCAAAATTATTTATTCTAATGGCCATCATCTTCACTCTTATTCCTCATATCAGTTTGCATTGTTGTCAACACTACATTCCTGTAGAAAATGACCTGATAACAAGTCTTGTAAATGGCTGTTAACTCAACAATTTATTTCTTGAGTAAACAAATAAATAAATAAAATCAGAGAAGATCTGAAGACCAAAAGAGGTGAGAAACAGGAGAGTTTCACTCGAATACACACAAAGAACTGATACTATAACTTATATATTTACTACTTTCATACCTCAGAAACATGACGCACATTGAGTTTTTTGAAAATATTTTTTTAAACATACTACACAGTAGACAGCCCTGCAAAGTCTATATCAATTAAAGAAGTGTTGACAGAGACTGAGCATGACTAATCGTCATTATGTGAAGACTTATTTGTTATTTGCTATGTGCTAAAATGTGGACATGGCAGAGTGCCTATCAGCCACTGCAACTGCTTTTGCAGTTAATATGATGTAATTAATGATAAGAATCATTAAAACTGGAGATGAAATAAACAGATATCTATGTAACGAATCACAACCAACATAGTATTAGCAAAAGAAACAAACCAAAGGACAACGACGCCGTTCTCATTCACAAAAACCTGAGAAAACTGTTCAAAATACATTCACCTGCTCAACTGATCATTACAGTTTTTCTCAGTCGATTTGGCAGTTACTGAATTTTACATGGGCAGCACGGTGGCACGGTGGTTAGCACTGTTGCCGCACAGCAAGAAGGTCCTGAGTTCAATTCCAACATCAGGCCGGGGTCTTTCTGTGTGGAGTTTGCATGTTCTCCCCGTGTTTGCGTGGGTTCCCTCCGGGTACTCCGGCTTCCTCCCACCGTCCAAAGACATGCAGCTTATGGGGATAGGTTAATTGGATAATCCAAATTGCCACTAGGTATGAATGTGAGTGTGAATGGTTGTCTGTCCCTGTGTGTTAGCCCTGCGACAGACTGGCGACCTGTCCAGGGTGTACCCTGCCTCTCGCCCTATGACAGCTGGGATAGGCTCCAGCGCCCCCCGCGACCCTGAAAAGGATAAGCGGAAGCGAATGGATGGATGGATGAATTTTACATAGTACCTGAGTCAGCTGCAACAATCAAAACCCCATTCACATTTTTCAAAACTTGAATAGTTCACCACTCTTTAAAGTCTGAGTCATCAAAAATCCTTAGGGGTTTTTTTCCCCCTCAAAACCTTCCTGACTAAAGAGTTCTGCAAACAATGTAGGCTGAATGTAGAGTAAGAAATGTTCAGAAGCAAAAATGAAATGTGAAGGATTTGTTTTTTTATAAAATGGAGAAAAGTAAAAATATACTCGTGAAACTGTGTGCATCAGAAAACAGACAAAGAAAATAGATCTGAGAACAAAGCACCAACTATGAAGTAGAGTCACACTACATACACTCAGCAACCACTTTATTAAGTATGCCTGCTCCACTGCTCAATAAAGTAATGCTAATATCTAATCAGCTTTTCACATCAGCAGCAGCTCCATGCATTTACGTATGTAGACATGAACAAGACAGCCTGCTAAAGTTTAAACCGAGCATCAGAATAGATGAAACATGGCCGAATGTGGCCTGGTTGTTTATGTTAAATGGGTTGTTCTGAGTATTTCAGACATTGTTGATGTACTGAAATACACAACCATCTCCAGGGTTTATGGGGAATCGTCTGAATCAGGCTGAGGTCAGAGGAGAATGGCTAGACTACTTTGAGTTTATAGGAAGGCAAGAATAACTCAAATGGTTGATTGTCTCAGACGGGCTGGTCTGTGTATTTCAGAAACGACTGATCTCCTGGGATTTTCTCCGCACACTTATCTCTAACAGAGAATGGTCTGAAAAAGAAAATATCGAGTTCTCTGAGTGAAAATGGCTTATAGATGTAGGTTAGAGGAGAATGACCAGACTGCTCCAAAATGATAGGAAGGCATCAGTAACTCAAATAACCACTTGTTGCAACCAAGGTATGCAGAAAGGCATCTCTGAATGCGTGATAGGTCAAATATTGAAGCAGATGACCTTCAGCAGCACACCGGGTGCCTTTCCTGTCTGCTGAAAACAGTAAACTAAGAGTAAAGTTTCCATGGGTCGACCAAAATTGGACAACAGAAGATAGAAAAATGTTGCCTGAGAAGTCTCAACCTCTGCTGCAAATCAGGTAGTAGGGTGAGAAGTGACAGGCTGGTATTGTAATGGTGTGGGGATATTCTCTTGCCACTCTTTGGGCCCCTTGGTAACAACTAAGCATTATTGTATATTGAGCAACTGTGTGATGCTATCTTGTCAATATGGCAATATGCAGGTTTCCTGCACCTTGTTGAATCTGTGCCATGACAAGACAGGGAACAGAGGAACTTCAGGAACAATTCTAACTCCCCTTTAAAGACTGCTATAGATACCTGAACCATAAAGAAAAAGATTAATAAAACTCCTAACAGCATAGAAGAATACTTTATTAATATTATGGAAAAACATCTCCCAGCTAAGAAACATGTTTCTCATATTTACAAAAGGATTATAAAGGAGTCATGCCAAAACACAGGCTATATTAAGGAGAGATGGGAATTAAATGTTATAATCACAGATAATATATGGGAAGAGTTGTGCAAAACCTGTCACGAGGGAATAAGAAGTCAATTGTAGAGAGAATTTGATTGGAAATTTAAAATCAGACTTTTCAATACACCACTTGTTATCTCCTCATACTATAAATAACCTAATATAGAACTATGTTGGAGAAAATGTGGGGAAATAGCAGCAAAGTGCACCTAATAAAGTATCCAGCAAATCTGTGGCGGGCTGTAACAGAAAAGGTGTACAAAGCCTCTCTTGATGGCAGCCATCTTTGAGCTGTAAACATCCACACCAATCCCATGCAGGAATCTGCACACTCTAACTATTACACTCTTACTCAGATTTAAGACACAGCAATGGAGGGCTTTTTATAAAAGGAAAGAAAAGCACATCAGTCGCACAAGACGACAAAAACAGCAGTTGTAACGCCCACAAACAAATGCGCAGGGTAACTGTTGATAGTTAAGCAGTTTATATGTCGGATCTTTGGTCCAGAACTGATTTCTACTGAGACATAAAAAATAAATGACCTTTGTCTTGAGGACTTGAAATTTCAAGTTGTGAAAAAGCTCCTATGTAAATCCTCATGCAGCCTATTTTGTTGTATGTATGTGTGTGTGTGTGTGTGTGTGTGTGTGCGTGTGTGTGTGTGTGTGTGTGTGTGTGGTCTTTGCTGTCAGCTGCTTGTCTCACTGTGCCTGAGGTCTTGCCACAGGGAAGGCTTCCGCTTGTCATCTTCACTCAAGGTAAGGGCAAAAAGCCCCTTAATGAGGTTCATCTCCCATCCTCCCTTAAATAATTTTCCTTTTGTTTTACCACCAGCACAATCAGGAAATTTAAAGTAAAATAATTACTATGACTTGAAAGCAGTTGTCTAATCCTGTTAATTTTAAGAGCATATAATTTAGACTAGAATCAGTTTTTTTAAACACCCCTATGACACTGTATCTTTCACAGACAAAAGAATGCACTCATAAAAAGACGAAACACAGTCAAAGGCTGAACTATGCTTGACGTCATAATTCCTCACCATTCGCTGCTACCCATTTTAAGAATTTTAGATTTTCAAGAGCTGCTTTCATAAATTGTAAAATGAAAACAGTCTTTTTTAAACACTCTCTTGGCCTTGTTCAGGCTGAATTATCATTGTGCCTGCAGCTCAGTGTTACCAACACAGAGGGGGAGCAAATATCAAGCTTTAGAGAAAATCAAAAGGGCAGATGGATTTTCTCACAATCTGAATTTCGCTGAACTGAATAACAGATAATGATTCTTCGAAGCTCAGAATTGATTTTCAACATATCTGGCTAATAAAATGAATGCCTTTGGCCACTGCAGCACTGAAATGTGGTTAAGAATGAAATCCACTAAATGACAGGGATATTAAGTTTTTGGTCTGAGACTTATAAACTATAATCTAGTATAATCTGTAAAAAAGGAAAAATCTGTTTAAGAAAAGAACAAAACATAGAAATATTCCGGCCGCTGATAAAGTCATAAAAATACAGAAAAATAATTGTTTATAGCTTTAAATGTCATATTTTGTGTTAAATAAAACTAATTTACAAGGGTGGAAGCAATGAAATGAGATACTTTCTTTTGGCACGATACAGCATAGACTACAGAGCACTGTGAAAACGTCTCAAGTTTCTTTATACGTGGCTTGGAAAATGAGTTAGTACATTTTTAACAAGCTTGAAAATCAGTATTTATTCTACAACACTTCCCTGGGCAAGCGTTCTTGTAATTTCTTGAAGTAGTCTTCAGGAATAGTTCTCCAGGTTTCTTGAAGAACATTCAAAGCCCTTCCTTGGATGTGGGCTGCCTTGTTCTGTTCTGGTTCAATAATACTGAGGTCCAGGCTCTTAGGAGGCCAATCTGATCATCCTAAATGATGTGTTTAGGATGATCAAGCATATTTTTCCTGCACTAGCAGTGTGTTTTTGATCGTAGTCAATCAGATGCTTTCCAGATAGTATTGCATGTTGGACACAAATCCAACAATACGTTCCATCAATTTTGACAAGATCTCCAACACCACTGCCTGAAGTGCAGCCTCAAACCGTGACAGAGCCTCCACTGTGTTTACAGATGGCTCACTGTAACACTCACAGTTTTACCTCTCTGAGCTCCTCTGCATATATTAATGACACTGTGAACAAAAGTTTAAAATTAACAAAGTGCCTAAAGACACAATTTAAAATAGGTTCAGTTGTCTGTTTTGTGTAAACACAACACTGGTTCATCACTTAAGTAAGGTGCCTTTTTTATTTGAATGATCGATACTGTAGCTCAGTGTTAAGTGTGCAAAACAACAACAACAAAAAGCAGAAAAATGATAAAAGCATCCAACGACTGCTTATTTCTGCTCTAAAGTGTAATCTTATCATGGCAGGTCTGGAAGGACTGACTTCCTTTAAGGAGCTGCAGTTAATGACACTTCTCCATTGTCCTAATTTTAAAACCCTGGAAGTTGCCCCTTGGTTTTTGCTGTGAACCGCAGCTGAAAGAGACATGACTCCAACTAAATGACGGTTTGGGTTTCACTGACGACAACTTTCCATTGTTAGCTTTCAGATGCACCACAGTGGGGCTGTGAGACGGCGAGGAAGTAAAATTCATTTTAACAGAACTCCACAGAGAGCCACAGCTGTGCATTTTCCTAAGTATGCTTGAGCAGCAGAGGGGTCTTTGGGAAACTCAGGAACATGATACCAAAAAACAAACATTACAGAAATGCACCGGATGTGTCTGCTGTTATTTATGTGCAGCTAATTTGCAACAACAATAATGTTTTCATGGAGGCATATGGGGCCAACCAGATTATGTTTCTGTTAGGATAAAGACACACAATGTTAATATTGAAGTATTCAACATATTTTTAAGCTTGTGTTGAGACACTGTCAGCACACATCAGACTGCACTCTAGTTTTATGCAGAAAGAGACTGAACAATACAACAATACCACCCTGACTGAGTTGGTATTGTTGCCCAAAATTAATCACAGACAGGAGTGTGCTTGCGCTTCACACTTTGGACTCACATAGTCCCGTCTATCCTTTGCATTCATATGACTGCTGTTGTGGCCAGGACGTATAAATGTAGAACATCGTTCGCTCTGAAAAAATGTCTCTAAACAATCCAAGCAGCAATTGCATTTCTCAGCACAACATAACCATGAAAACGAAAGATTCGTAATTGTCTTTTGAGGCAGGGTTGACATGAAAGAGATGAGCTCAGAGGAAGAAATATCAGTGAGCTTGACAGGAAAGCCTTGCTTTGAAAGCACAACAAGACAAATAAAGCTCTTTCTCTTTACTTTACAATGCGAAAAGGTGAGAAAACCGTTTTCGTTTTCAGATAACAGGGGATGGAAAACCTCCAATAATGAGAACACTGTTTATAATTTACTCAGGTGATAAGTGTGAACACACAACTGACATCTAGACATTTGCAATCTGACAGGCCTTATCAACATTAGCAGGGAGTAAAAGTGTTTCCAGCAAGTAAACGAGTGACCCACACATGCTGGAGACTGAAGTCACTTGTACCAAAGGTGCATCTGTGTAATCTAATTTATTGTTTGTAAAATCTTACATCTCAGTAAGAGTCACTTAATTAAAACAAATAACAAAGGGACCAAAATTTCAAAATGATGAAATTTATTATCAGCTTTATAAATATACATTTATTTTTCTGTTCATAAAGCTACGTTCAGCTGATCCCTTATTCACGAAGGTGTTTAGTTTAGCAGATATTTAGCGTGATATCGTTTCCGTGATATCATTTTTTTTGTCTCCGCCCAGGATCAAACTTTTTCTTGTTAGGCAGTTGTGAAAACCACTTCACTATATTGCTAATAACAAGTAAAACGTCAGGTTGTTTTATATCTGGCCCTTGTTTCCAGACAAGCTTTGAGGGTCTTTCATATCGGATCTTAATTCAACCCTGAACCATGAGCCAGTCACAGAAAAGATACACAAGTGTTTTCCTTGCTTCTCAAGAACCTCTAATTCCCTGCTGATATTAGGGAAAGGATTTCAGCCACAGCTGTGATGTTTTGTTGACCATGTTCCTGCACACAAAGCTGCACAGCAAAAGCAGGCTTTGATTTGGTTTTGCTCTGGTCTGAATATGTCCACTCCTGTTACCTTTTGTTTCGTCCTCTGTGTGTACCTTCCTGCTCTCTGGCCCAGTGAACAGCATAAATGATTGAAGGATTCGTGTATTTAGTTGTCAGCTGAGAAAGACATTTGGTACTGAACTCCGAGTTTCAGCATGGGAACTGACAGCATCGAGGTGCTTCCAACAGTGTTAGGGCACAGAAACAGCACGTAGCTGGTATACACAAGTAATAAATTCAGTGCTAATACTCTCCAGCTGGAGAAAAAGAAGACTACCTATGATTTGTAAGGCTGTTTTTTATTCAGCCTAGTGTAACATATTTGTACTGCAACATAAGCACAACCTCTCTACCCTACACATGTCATATACTACAGACTTTTAGCACTTCAAACCCTTTGAGTCAAGCATATTATTGGATTACATGCTTCAATTTATATTAAAAGCTATGTTTGTAAGAACTGTTTTAATGCCACTGTTTGAATGGCAGCAAAGATATAGAGTATACCCACTTATGTCTTATGGTGGCTTTCAGAGGTTAAAATCAAACATCCCTAAATTTGCAGATGATACATATATATTAAAAGGTTTGCTACTGACTGCAGTAACTGATTCAAAGCTTTAAATGATGTGATTTTGTGGCTAAGAGTGCTGCAAAAGTGCTATTGTGTCTGGTATGCACGACCTAAAATTATCTGACATTTGTTAAAAAATAAAAGTTAAAATTCTACAGAAATCATGAGACATAACAAATTTAATGCGATTTTTAACAACTGCATTTAGAAAATATTTTTAGAAATAGAGAATTAGAAAAAAAACCATTGGTTCAATTCGGCCATCAAAAAGAGAAATACCATGACTGTTAACTGTTGGACATAATGTGCTTATTATGTGATATAAGGTTTTCACTGCTTACCTATTTTTTTCCCATTAGGAGAGTTTCCCAGTCCACGACATGGTCTCCTGAGTGGTCCCGCCACCACTGCATCACAAGCCTTAAAACCAGTCTAACCTGGGACATGACTGCTCTGCTTCCCAACGTCAGTGTTCCTGGGAGTACGGCAGCTTTGCTGGTGACCACTGACTGTCCGTTTAACCTGACTGCAGCTGCTCAGGCAGGACTGGGGTCAGGCTATTCACTGGCCCCACTATGTACCGTGTGTTGCTGTGGGGTTCTCAATCGCACCTTGGCAGTGGCATTCATGGTCAGCCTAGCATTTGCCATCGTGGTTGGGAACGTGGTCACACTTACAGTGTTTGTGCAGACCAGACAGTCGAGAACACCACAGGGATACCTGAAAGGTAAATGTTGTGAACTGTGTGTTGAGGCAACTTTTGTTGGAATTTTGTGCTATATAAATAACATTTATTGAATTGAATTAAAAAATAATAATTGAACTGCTTTATCACCACATCTTAACATGTACATCTAGAGTGTAAATCAAGTTTCATGGATTGATTCCAGTAGAGCCCGACCAACATTAGATATTTACCGATATTTGATATGAAATCTGATATCAGCCGATATATTTTTTTCTTTCAGGCACAGGAAACATAAACAGATTTACCTGACATTGGTTATGTGCAGTTATTTATAACTCCTTACTAATATAATATAACGATTCTGTTCATAAATATTTTTTATTGCTACAACAAGTGATAGATCACTGGTTTACATTGCTTGTATCTGCTGGCTGTTGTGTTTGTGAGGTTCCAAACACATGCAGGAACGTTGTAGAGTGCCCTCTGGTGGACAAACTATGCAACCTTAATACTAACAACAAGATTATAAGAGTTTGTTCCACCTCTTCTTTCCTTTTGTATTTTAATTTATCCTCTGGTATATCACATAGATATTACTGGGCAATATATCGTCCCTCAACATTATATTGGTAGGGCTCTAATTTCAAGAAACGTAAAAACAATTCCTTAGTAAAATTTAATTTCCTGTTTGTAAAATGCAGTAATATTAAAGAAGAATTTTTTTTCAGTCTAGAGAGATATAAGAGGATCTTTAATTTTAAGCAATAAATATATTGTAAATTGTATTATATTATATGTATAATGTATAAGTATTGCATTCCATTCACAAGGTGGCAGTGACCAGAAGGGATTATAAAGTATTATATTAAATAGTTTCATTCAGCACAACCGATTAATTTAAATTTATGGAAAACCTAAATCAGAAAGGTTGTTTTTTAAATTCTGCAAATAATGGCCTAAAAATAAAGCAGTTCTTGTGATTAATGGTAAAATGCTAAGTAAATGATAATAAGGAAAACTAAATACAGATATCCAACATGACATCTTCCTCTTCTTTCTTCTCTGTGACAGTGTCTCTGGCCATAGCAGATATGATGGTCGGTGTTCTCGTGGTTCCTTTTTCCATCTACACTGAAATCTCTCTGATGGTAACCACCACGCCCCCTGTTTGGTATCAGGGTACTTCTACTTCCCCTGCCAACTCCTCTTCTCGTGGTGGACTAGTAAGCCCATGGCAGCCCTGCATGCTGATTGGTCCAGTGTTTGCTGGATGCACATTTGTTTCCATCAGCACCATCTTCCTAATGACTTTGGAGCGCAGTGTGGCCATCCTGTGGCCACTCCAAAAGGACGCCTTGGTGACCCGGAGACGAACTCTGTTCCTCATCCTGTTCTCCTGGGCTTCCAGCTTTCTGCTGGCTTTAGCGCCTCTCATCTTCAGCAGAAACTTCACTTTGGAGTACAATGAGTGCAGTCGCATGTGTAACTACACCCCACTCATGCTTGGAGGCCATCTCCCGCCTGATGCCAACATCTTGTTGTTATTCCCAGCGTTCGATTTCACACTGCTCGGTGGCACATTGGCTGTTAATATCGTGTCTTTCACTAGCATTCGGCGGTACTCCCAAAAACGCAAACTACTCTCAGAGGGGAGTCTGAGCGATGGAGGGGGAGGATGCCCTCACAGGCCCTCTTTTTCAGACATCAAAGCAGCCAAAACAATTGGCATATTAACATTTGCCTTTACAGCATCCTTCACACCCATTGCAGTGTTTGTGCTCGGGAACGTGGTGGGATACACCTGGTGTAATTTCTCCTTTTTTGCCTTCTGGATTCTGACAGGAAACAGTTGCTGTAATGTTATTATTTACAGCGTCAGGGACCACCGCTTCAGGAAGGGTGTGACCCTGCTGTTTCAACGAGATCAATCCCCCCCGCATGGCGAGAAGAACTAAGAGACGTGTAAATTTGTGTTGTGGCTATGACCCAAAGTATGACTTGGAATAGTTTAAAAAGTAGAGAAAGGTGAAGAATGGGTTTACTCTGTGAAAAGATTGTCATCCCTTTCCTGTTTTCAAAGAGAGGAAAAAAGGAACCCTGCCTATTTCAACTTCTGGTCCTTAATATGCCATCAATAATCTCTCTTGCTAAAGCATTATGTTAAAAACATATGAATTTCATCCATTAAAAAAGTAGCAACGTTATTCCATATTATGACCTATAAAGGCTGTGATTATTTTACATGTGCAATGCACTCTGGATTGATGATGGAAACGAGTTCGACTCATTACATCAGTCTCACAACCAAGTACATAATGTATGAACGCTATGAAATGTCTAAAGGAAACAAGAAAAGAGATATTAATCTACACAGTTTTCTCATCCATAGCAAGAGAAAGGGAAATGATTGGGCACATGCGGATGAAGACAACTTCCAAAAGACCCCGAGCTGTGTTCTTGACGCTTCTGTATTAACACATTTGATTAATTTAGAGCTCACAAACACTTTTTGTTGTTGTTGGTGAGAAGCAGCAACTAAGACCAAATGCTGCACCTATAATTTGTTTCCCCAAAAATGCATACAGCAAGTGAAAGTGAAAATAACTTTAAGATAGCCTGCGAACAGAAAGTATTAAATGTAAAGATGCTCTGCAGGCAGCAAAATATAACATATGGCAGGTGCTGCCTTTGAAAGTGCACCAAACTGTGTTTAAGAGTCTATAAACATAAAAGTGTCTTGAGGAGAGATTGACTACATTGAAAAGGTGGATGGTAGGCTGAAATTACAGGTAGGGAAAGACATTTTATCATAACCTGATACACTTCCCTTTCACACCTCTCAAGTGGCTGCACAGAAAAGGATTTTCGCTCCATGCTTGCTTCTTCAGCTCTGTGATCGTCTTCATTGTTGGGGATTTTTAGTGAAGAGGAAACAGAAAGCAGGAAGAGAGAGTGGTGGGAGACACTCCACAAAGGGCCACGGTTCAAAGTCAAATCCGGTTAAATGTGTTTAGCCTTTCAGCACATGGTTGCCTGCTCAACCTGGGAGAAGGTCATCCTCGTTTTTGGGTTTTTAATTCTGAGTTATGCCAACAGTTATGTCATTCTCAGATTTTAGTTGAATGGGATGTGCTATCTAGCCTACCTGCACCATAAATAACAATGGTGGCCTATTTTTTTTTAATTAAAAACCCCCCCAAAATATCTACATTACATCATGTTTAAGTTGTTGTGGTGTTGTGGGCATAATAAGTCATGTCTTTGTAGTCGCTTTTTTTTTTTTTTACAGGTAGTAAACATGTTTATTTCTGCTAAGATGTTGACCATTTTACCTCTGACTTGCTTTTTAAAGCAGCCTCAAGTGGTCATTTGAAGAACTGCAGTTTTTGGCAATAAGCATTACCTTCATTATTAAGCCCCATATGTTGTCTCTTGGACTGGGTTTATACAATATATTAATGGAGTTTTTTTTAAAATGTGAGTTTCTGTGGTTCAAGTCCAGGGTAAAAAATAAATCAACAAATAAACAGTTGCCAAGTAACCACTCTAGACGATTATTGGTGTCAACAAAGAAACAATTTAGTAACACCTTTGTGAGGTTTAGAGGTGCTGGTAGGCGGAGAGTTTTGTTTTTGTATCCAGTTTTTAGACCAAGCCATTTCCTGGTTTAAGCTAATTTGAGGTGTTTTCATCACCTAACACGTTTCCAAAAAAGCCGAGGCTCAAGAGTTCTCATAAGTCAAATGTAAATGCCATTCAAATGGAAAGACATAAAACTTTAAATGAAAAAGTTCTGAAAAAGTTAAAAAATGCTTTCAGGTTTGTCCACCTATTATGGATCGTGACTGAAAAGGCCATTAACTGCACAACAGCAAGTCCTTGCAGTGAGTCTACTGCCACAACAAATCCATATCCTCTCCCCAGGTGTCCTTGTTTCCTCTCTCCAAATCTAAACCTTGCTTTCAAAGGGCTTTAATGAGCCTTTCAAAAATTTCAGAGAAAAAAGTATGTCAAGGAGCCACAACGGTCACAACTGCATAATGAGTAGTTTATTTGTAATGGGTTTTTTTCCTTTTGTTTGTTTTTGTGTTGTTTTTTTAATGACAGCAGTGTTTTTGTCACCTGTTAATTTATAATGGGGTTTGTTTGTAATTAGAAATCATGTTGCAGCCTCCTCATAGGAAACAGTTAAGGTTACTTTTAAAATCCATTAATTCAGTTTATTTTGATAACAGTCTGCCTCAAGTATCAGAAATGCACTTTATCAGTTGCTATGTGAGCCATTTCCATTGTGCCAGGTGTCGGACACAAATATTATTTTGGACAGATTTTTATTTTTAGCTTTGTATTTTGTCTGCATATTAAAGAATGATCTATGTAGTTATTAAATCAGTACTGACTAAATGAATGGGACTCCAGCCACAGAGATGTAGAATAAAAACATAATGATATATAGCGGACCCTCATGCTGTGTCGGCTTATCTTTTCAGGGTATAACATACAACGTATAACATGAAATAATGTGTTTCTTGTGTACTTATTTTAATTCTGTATTGTACGAAATAATTATATTTATAAATAATGAAAATTTTGAAGCATAAAATTTCATTAATTTATTTCTTGACAGAATAGCTTAATTTTAGCTATTCTGTCACAACTGACATCCCTTTGAATGCAGGGAGGAGGTTATTCTTGCCATTGCTGCTGTAAGCAGTTTACAGATTATTCTGTGAATCCATAAACAGCAATCCAACAGTTCAATTGACATAAGAGTGAAAACATTTTTTCTAACTTACCATGAAGTGCTCAATGAAGGGATTGTTTGACATTTGGAAAGTACATTTAGTAGCTCACTGGTCACCTTTACCACAGCAACGAAATTTAAAAGAAATTGGTATGCCACACACAAGTACCTTGATTTTTAATGTCAAATATGCTGACATATGGTACATGGAAGTTTGTTTTTGGCAATATTAAGAAACATTTGATTGATGCTAATGTGTTTTAAATGGAAAATCACATTGTAATGGCTGATAGGCAAGTTAGATTTTAGAGGTAAGTCTGAAAACAAGTCCTAAATACACTACATAATAAAAATCCCAAATCAGGGAACTGGAGGAAACTGTGGAGCTTGTGATTGCATATTTGGATGAAAGATTTGAAACTGCAAAAAAGACAAAAAGATAAGCCAATCATGTAGCTGGGAAAATATTAGAAAATGACGATGTAAGATAAAATAAGAATTTACCTGCCAGCAAATATAAAGTTCACAATTAATATGGTTTATTTATTTAACCCTTTCACACATAGTGGTCACTACAGTGAGCAGCTATTCAAAGACTGTTTTCTTGTATTTGTGTCAGTGTTGATAGTATACTTGCACATAGACCACTACGTTGGACACTGATGTGTCACTCCATACCCTGCCACCCTCTGGTCGTTTAATGTTACTATAGATGTAAGACGTGTTTCATTGTAATTATTGTTATTTAACCCTGTCATGGATGAATTATGACAACCTCAATCAGGATTTTTTCTTACGTATTTTTATTCATCTTTTCATGCCTAAAGATGAATAAAAACACTTAAAAAAAAGTCCTGATTGAGGTTGTCATAATTCATGCATGACAGGGTTAAACCATTAAAAACAAAATCAAAGACACTTTATTTTTTTATTTATTTCCACCAAACACCATTAAACACCATAGACATGCAATTGTATATATTATAAAACATTTACAGTCACACAAATTTTAAAAACTTGCACAAAATGTGTACATAATTTTTAGGATGAGCTTTATTGGGGCTGGAAGGATTGTGTTACCTTTGGACAGACCAGTTTAGCAGTTTGCTCTGCCGTCCAGTGTTTGTGTTAAACCAAATTGCAGCATTTTTACCTTTCTCAGTTCTCAGTAAGAAGATTAATAACATACTTACCAAACTGTCAAACTATCCATCCATCCATCCATCCCTCCATCCCTCTCGCCCTAAGACAGCTGGGATAGGCTCCAGCACCCCCCACAACCCTTAAAAGGATAAGCGGAATGGATGGATGGATGCAAACTGTCAAACTACTCATTTAAATCATAGATCTCACAGAATGGATGAATGAATGAAAAACATTTTCCAGGAAAAACTATCATTATCTTCTAGTTTAAAAATCTGTTACAGCAAGGTTTCAAATCAAAAGCATTTCAATCATCTTGGGCTCAGTGTAAAGGTCAAATTGTCTACTGCTACTGCACTACTGAGACTATAGACTTATATGAGTAGTGCATAATTCCTCAGTGGTGACTGCGTCAGATTTGGTAACAATAAATGTGTTTGTGAACACATCATTTGTGATTTTAATAGGTTTCAGTGTGACAGTAATGCACTCAGCTTACTGCGGTGATATTCACAACCTCCACAATTACTCTTGAGTATTGAAGGGCTGTCACATTATGTAATGTGAAGAAGAAGGAGTGGCAGTGACGCTACGGGACACCTGGATACTTAGCATGGAGGACTCTTTGACTGTGTACAGGAGAGAAAGCAGAATCAGGTAGACTGAGTTCGCATCTTTACATCTAGAGAAGAGGATCCTAAAACCGAGTGACCTAAATTGTAATTTGAGTGTGTGTGCATTTGGGTAGATAGGGACAGAGTTTATATTTTACATTTACACGGTTAAAGCGCAATCTTGTAATGTGGGAAGACATTTGCGTGGAGACGGAAGTGCAGAGCAGTAGATTTCTATCAGCAGTGACATGATAGAAGTCTACTCCACCACCAGTCCCACCACAAGATAAATGAGCTGACATTTGGTTGCTCATGTAATTGAGTTCAACGATGAAAAACACAAAGCTGTCCGACAGATATCGGGAGAATGGGTAGAAACAATAAAGAGAGAGAACAAATCATGTACTCTGGAATGGCATCTAGCAGCCAGTAGCCTCATATGTCATTTATAATCAGTACAATAAATTAATCTGATCTGTATTTCTGCTGTGGACTCATTAATCAGTACATTGTACCCTCACAACAGTTCTGTGAATCATGTTCATTGTGCAGAGCACTGACTCACTGCATCATGCATGCATGCTTTCATACTTGCTGCAGGTGGATTAATGGTGGGTTTGTTATTGTTGTTGTTGTTGTTTTTTATATTTTGTGAGTCACACTTTTGCAAAGCACGAGGCATGTTTAAAGCTGCATCTGGCATTTTGAGACATATTCGAACTATTGTAGCTTGTTAAGTCAATCTTACAGACATAAATCAGTGCCGTGGAGTATTTGCCTTCATGATTCAGCTCATGAAACAAATGTTAATATTAGGCAAAGATTACTTGAGTAAATACAAAATTCCCTTTTTAAATGATGATTTCATTTACTGAGATGAAAAAGCTATCCAAAGTAATTGCTCTCCCAACCTTGGCAGCAATGAGCCTTTCACATCGCTGTGGAGGAATTTTGGCCCATTCTTCTGTGCAGCATTGTTTTAATTCAGTCACATTGGAGGATTTTTTCACTTTTAACTCATTCCCAGACAGAGTTTCTGGTAGACAGCAGGATTCATGATCCCATCGGTCACGGCAAGTCCACATCCTGAAGCGGCAAAGCCGCTGCAGACCATCACACTACCACCACCATGATTGACACATGATTGTTTGCGTGATGTTATTTTTATGAAATGCTGTTTTTAATTATACGTCTGATTTAATGGGACTCAAACCTTCTAAATTGTTTACATTGCTTTCCCAAAAGTCATAAAATTTCAGTGGGCCGGCCACTCCTGGGCAGGTTCCCCACAGTTCCAAGTTTTCACCTTTTGTGGACACAAGCTTTGTGTAGTCCAAAAGCCAGTCTGTAACCCTGTCCAGATTGATAGATGTCAGTGACTTCATTTGTCACCTGTTTCTTCAGATTGTGACATGATGTGTTGCTCGGTGATAACTGAAACCAGATGTGTGAAGCAGAAGTGTGCAGGAGGAAAAATTTACGTTTCATGTTTTGTTTTGTTTTTCTTTCTATTCACCTGTCATTCAGAATCTTTGTAAGACAAGTAATCACACGATAGAACTGCAGTGTGAATTTATCTGGATCTGAATTTAGTACATTACTGTTACTTATAAGTTAACAAGGAGCGGGAGGCTGAGGGACGATTATTTTTCAAACAGGGCTCGGTAGGTTTAGATAATTAAAATTTGTTTAATGATGTGAAATGTGTAAGTGTGACAAATATGCAAAAAAAAAAAAAAACATAAGAACTCGAGAAGAGGGGTAAATACTTTTTTACAGTACCATAAGTTTATATAATTTTAATTTTCAACAGCAATGAAAAGACTTATTACCTGAATATGTTTTCTATTTCTTTTCTTCATATAGTAAGATCGTCCCTGACAAAAGATTTTATCCTATAACGTCTGCTGCTTACTTGTTCTTTTTCCACTGTCTTTGCTGGACCTTCACGGTCCTGAGTGTTTGTGTGTTCATGCAAATAAAAAGGAAACTAGATCTTTCAAAACATCATGTTAGTAGGCTTAAAACTCCACATGATGTCTTTAACACACTGTACACAGTAATTATGCTTCTTAAAAAACAAATAAAAGTACATTAGTCTTATTTCTACTTGATTACTTACAAAAGACTATGGAAGCCCTTCAAGACTCACTAGCTTGATAATCACCACTCATGGATATGCTCACTTAATGATAACACAGGAACAGGAGGAATAGGTTTAAAGGTGTTTTGTGTTATAACAAGGATACGTCAAGGAGAAAAACAAATTCAGTTCCTTATTAAAAAAAGATATAGAGTGACAGTAAAGGCTAATTTGCAAGTAAAAGAAAAAAAACATGAGGGAAATATTTGTTATTCAGAATCATTTAAATGTGTTCAAATGTCTGACGATAGTGTACTTGAGACATAATCCCCACCTTTGTTTTGATGGACAGAAGAAGAACTGAGAAACGAACTGCTTAAACACAGAAGAGACTTTAATCAACGGCTTGAAACAATAAAGTGCAGATTAAAGAAAATGTCCGTTTCCCCCGTGACTCTAAGGGCAGCACCGGGGCAACCTTCTTTTTTGTTTTAGACAAGCGCTGTATCTCTATAGCTACACTACAACGAAACCACACAAAGATGTGCACAATAATACCACCAGCGAGACATATTGTAAATGGTAGGTCAGAGATCTCTAGAGCCACAGCAAGGTTATATATTTTTATTTGTCCCGTTTCTTTTATTTATTTATTTTTGCCCCCCTCTCTCGTTTCAGTGTCCTAATGAATTTTTAATTGTCTCTCTAAGCTCTTAAGGCAAGAGATGTGTGTCAGAACCAATAAAGCACAGAGACCACCTGTGGCTGGTGTCTGTTTTTGGCTCAACAGAGGAAAGGGCAAAGGCAGAGATGGCTGAGAGGGGTGACAGGGAAGGGGGGCGTGGGAGCGGTGCTTAATCCAGCAGGGGCAACAGCAAGCTACTGTCCACTCTGGGTTCACATGAATTAAACTAATCTGTAAGATGATACAAAACAACTGGGACTGCCCTCATCTCTGTATCCCTCTATGCTTTGCAGCAGTTAAAGTCATGTGAGAAAGTTTCCTGCAGCAAGGTGTCCAATGCACCACTGTCTGTCAGCGTGTCCCTGACCTGGTCTGTTAATATTCTGAAGACCTGACAGTACACTTATCGTGGGGACTGCTAGTGACATTTGGGAGTTCAACTATTCCCTCAGCTGCAGAGTGATAATTGGTCCTTATCCCGATCTGATTGCCTGCCATCTCTCATATGTAATTTACATGCTCTGGAAAGTGAACAGCTTCCCTGTTTACTGGTTTATTGGCGATGTTTGTGAAGTGCTGCACACAGCTTGAAGGGAGAATTGGAGAAGTATAAGGTTGGCATTATTAAAGTAATCATTCATGCAGGCTCAAAAAGAGCAAAATATCCTTTAAGAGCCCAAACAAAACCCCAGCGCCATCACCACCCATCCATGCTGCTCAGTCACACATGCTGATATGTCAGCTAGATTATTCATCCATAATCACGGTGTGGCCCCGGTGAGCTGACCTGCCAGCGGACGTATGCACAGACCTTTAGTCTTCCTGGACTCCCCGCTTATGTTGTCAGCTATAAATACACAAACCTGCACAGTTCATCCAGTCTCCTCAGTGAACTCACTAGTGCACTTAACTTGAGTGTTCCTGTCACTGCAGCCTGTCCTCGTGCAGAGAGGGTGCCCTGTAATATTTAACACAGAGGTTTTACCCTGTTTGAAGAAGGTGCGATGAAAAGACAACATCTGCTGCTCATGACGTGATCAGTTTTCAAGTGAAAAGTGCACTATGAACTTCAAAAGTTTCATGCCTTTTAAATATTAATCATTGTTCGCATCTGCTTAAAAATAGAAATTTTATTAGTTACACTACAGTAAAACACTGCCGTTAGTTTCTCTACCTCTCACTTTGATTGATTCCAGTGCACCTAGTGTGCATATTTACCGAATGGCAGTTATCTCTGATGCCTTTCAGCCAACTTGTTTTATGCTGTCCTGGGCTAATGAGAACTGAAGTCCCATATGGCTATACAGCATGGCTGAGAGAAAGTGGCTGTTTACTTACTGTTTTGGAAGTGGGAGTTATGTAAAACAACTGTAGGACAAGATTAAAAATAGAAGCAGAAAAGTCACACAATCTAGGAAAAATTGGAACAGGGTCATTTGCTCTTTTGCCTCAATACTTTCAATATTCTGTGTGTATTGAACCAGTCATTAATAGGAAATGTAAACAAATTAACTCTATTTAGATTGCAGCAATATATGTACTGTATTGCAGCAGGATTATCTTAATTCACCTTTTGCAGCTATAACCATATCAAGGTTTAGGAGTGTGTTTCTGGGAATTTATGACCATTCTTCCAGAAGCACATTCATGAGGTCAGTAATTTATGTTGAACGAGAAGGTCTGGCTCACAATTTCTGCTCTAATTCCTCCCAAAGGTGTTCTGTTTGGTTGAGTTGGGGACTCTGTGCAGTCAAGTTCATCCATGTCGTTGTGCACTGGTACGCTGTTGTGTGGGAACAGGAAGGAGCCATCCACAAAATGTTCCCACAAAGTTGAAAGCATGAGATTTTCCAATGCTGAAGCATTAAGAGTTTCAATGTAACTAAGAGGCCGAGCCCAGCTCCTGGAAAACACCCCAACACCATAATCTCTCCCCCCCCCCCCCACCAAACTTTACATCTGGCACAAGACAGTCAGACAAGTTCTCCTGGCATCTACCAAGCCCTGGGAGCTTGAGGGTGCTGCACAGCATCTTAGCTGTTCCTAGGACTGCGCTCTTCTGGACAGAGATCTCCGATGTTGTTCATGGGATCTGCTGAAGCCACTCGCCTAGCTTGGGAGTCACCGCACCTAGTGCTCCAATTACCACAGGGACCACTGTTACCGGATTGCGGGGCAAGCTGTGTGTAAATTATTAAAGGACCCAGGATGCAGACATTACTGAAGTGGGGGAGCTTTATTAATGGAGGGTGAATATACAAAAAGGTGAGGGTGGCATAAACAGAACTGAGTAAAACCTAAACTGGGAAAAACTAAGCATGGAAAACAAACCAGAAGCCTAGAGACACACACGGAGATGCAGGGAGACGGAGACACAGACGAACCAGCAATGCTCACGAGAAAACACAGGGCTTAAATACACACAGGGCAATCAGGGAATGGGAAACAGGAGGGAGGCACGGCTGGGAATAATTGGACATAATGAGAGAAGGGGAGTGAAACTAGAAACACTGACGAGAGACACAGACCTACAAAATAAAACAGGAATTCACACATGCAAAGACACAGACTAAGTAATGCGGACTTGGCACAGGAATACACAGGCGGAAAAGACTAAACACTAAACTGAGGAAGAACAGAACCAAAACCCAAAGAAATAGAAAACCAGAACCAAAATACATCACAATAATAGAAAACACAAAATGCTGGGTCAAAAGACCCAGGATCATGACAATATACAGGGCGGGCCATTTATATGGATACACCGTAATAACATGGGAATGGTTGGTGATATTAAAGTCCTGTTTGTGGCACAGGTGTGTGTGTGTGTGTGTAATATATATATATATATATATATACCTGCTCCACACCTGGATCCTGGAATGCCTAGAGCAGTGGTTCTTAACCTTGTTGGAGGTACCGAACCCCACCAGTTTCATATGTGCAGTCACTGAACCCCTCTTTAGTGAAAAATAAAATATGATTTTTTTTTTCAAATTCAAGACATAGATGTGTTTTTTACTGGTGCACAAAATGAGCCGTGCATGTCAAGGCGGAGGCTCTGACTCACCGAACCCCTAGGGTTCGATCGAACCCAGGTTAAGAACCACTGGCCTAGAACTATATAAGATCAACAGGACCCTAAGAGCCTTCATCAGGAACTCAATGGGGATGTGGCGGACAACACTAGAAGCCAACTTCAAGCCCATAGCACAAGTCACCATCAAGTGCGGGATCTACCAAAGAGATGCTCTGTCCCCACTGCTGTTCTGCATAGGCCTGAACCCCCTCAGTGAGATAATTGACAAGACTGGCTATGGATACTGACTACGGAATGGAGCAGCTGTCAGCCACCTCCTGTACATGGATGACATCAAGCTGTATGCCAAGAGGGAACGAGACATTGACTCACTAATCCACACCACCAGGATACACAGCAATGATATCGGAATTTCGTTCGGGCTGGAGAAGTGTAGTTGGATGGTAACAAAGAGAGGGAAGGTAGTCAGAACTGAGGGGATCAAACTACCAGAAGGCAACATAGCAGACATAGAGCACAGCTACAAGTACCTGGGGATCCCACAGGCAAATGGGAATCATGAAGAGGTTGTTAGAAAAGCTGCAACCACCAAGTACCTGCAGAGGGTCAGGCAAGTCCTGAGGAGTCAGCTGAACGGTAAGAACAAGATCCCGGCTATCAACACTTACGCCCTGCCCGTGATCAGGTACCCAGCTGGGATAATAAGCTGGCCAAAGGAGGAGATAGAAGCCACTGACATCAAGACAAGAAAGCTCCTGACCATGCATGGAGGGTTTCACCCCAAGTCCAGCACCCTGAGGCTGTACGCTAAGTGGAAGGAAGGAGGCCGGGGACTGGTGAGTGTCAGCACCACAGTCCAGGATGAGACAAAAAACATCCACGAATACATCACGAAGATGGCCCCAACCGACCGCGTGCTCAGTGAATACTTCAGGCAGCAGACACCCAAGAATGAGGTGGAAGAGGAGGCACCATCATGGGAGGACAGGCCCCTACACGGTCTATACCACCGGCAGAGAGCAGAGGTGGCTGATATCCAGAAATCCTACCAGTGACTGGACAAAGCTGGAGTGACAGGAACAAGCTCTGAGCTCAATTCAATTCAATTCAATTTTATTTATATAGCGCCAAATCACAACAAATGTCGCCTCAAGGCGCTTCATAGATACAGAGAAAAGCCCAACAATCATATGACCCCCTATGAGCAAGCACTTTGGCGACAGTGGGAAGGAAAAACTCCCTTTTAACAGGAAGAAACCTCCGGCAGAACCAGGCTCAGGGAGGGGCGGCCATCTGCTGCGACCGGTTGGGGTGAGAGAAGGAAGACAGGATAAAAGACATGCTGTGGAAGAGAGACAGAGATTAATAACAGATACGATTCAATACAGAGAGGTCTGTTAATACATAGTGAGTGAGAAAGGTGACTGGAAAGGAAAAACTCAATGCATCATGGGAATCCCCCGGCAGCCTACATCTATTGCAGCATAACTAAGGGAGGATTCAGGGTCACCTGGTCCAGCCCTAACTATATGCTTTAGCAAAAAGGAAAGTTTTAAGCCTAATCTTAAAAGTAGAGATAGATCCATAGAGGCTGGGGTCTATCACACCAGACAAGACCCCAGGTGCAGGCTGTGTAAAGATGCCCCTGAGACAATCCAGCACATAACAGCAGCGTGTAAGATGCTAGCAGGCAGGGCATACATGGAACGCCATAACCAAGTGGCCGGCATAGTGTACAGAAACATCTGTGCCAAATATGGCCTTGAAGTTCCGAGGTCAAAATGGGAGACGCCCCAAAGGGTGGTGGAGAATGACGAGCTATGATCCTGTGGGATTTCCAGATACAGACAGACAAAATGGTGGTCGCTAACCAACCGGAAATAGTGGTGGTAGACAAACAGAAGAAGACGGCCGTAGTGATTGATGTAGCGGTTCTGAATGACAGCAATATCAGGAAGAAGGAACACGAGAAGCTCGAGAAATACCAAAGGCTCAGAGAAGAGCTCAAGAACATGTAGAGGGTGAAGGTAACGGTGGTCCCAGTGGTAATCGGAGCACTAGGTGCAGTGACTCCCAAACTAGGCAAGTGGCTCCAGCAGATCCCAGGAACAACATCTGAGATCTCTGTCCAGAAGAGCGCAGTCCTGGGAACAGCTAAGATACTGTGCAGCACCCTCAAGCTCCCAGGCCTCTGGTAGAGGACCCAAGCTTAAAGGACAGACTGTGGGGATTTTATATATATATGTATATATATATATATATATATATATATATATATATATATATATATATATATATATATAGTTGTTTCCTTATATTGCAAGTGTGCATCAGTCCTGAATTCTTCAAAGGTCTTAGAATTGTTCTCATCGGCTTTGGCATGATAACACTTTCAAGTCAAACTGCTGCTGATTGCAAGCTATTGTAAGGCAATTTCCAGGCTATAATATTTATATAAAAATACTAAACCTGTGTCAAAATAACTTTGGTAGTACAAAGCAAAGAGCACCCATATAACATACATTTCATGCAAATTAGATCATCTAACAGGGCTGTATCTCCCTCCTGCCTCTCTAGGGGTTCTTTTTTTTTTGTTGTATGTATAGACACCCTCCCATCAACTGTAATCGGTTTGGGCAGGGTGGTGTGTGATTTATAGCTCTCTCTGCCTCCACCACACCTGTGACTTCCTGTAGCCAGAGGCTTCACCAGCTTTCATAACAGCCATCTGCAGAAGGACACTTGTCTTTATTCTTCAGTCACGCTGCAGTGCGAACGTGGAGCATTCAAGTTCAAAATGAACAAAGGTCTTAAAGTGCTCACGCCACCATCTTCCTTTTCCACCCTTCTTTTAATACATTTGTTTTGTATCCAATTACACTAAATTGGAGTTCTCCATCACCTTGCAGATGTTCCTCAGCAGTGTCTGATTGTTCATTTATTTGGTATTTATATGCATTTTCCCCTGTGGCACGCCATAAAAACAAAAAAAGTAAAAATCCTGGAAACACCCTTTCTACAAAGCTCTTGTGTGCATGAAATGCAATGAAGTATGAAAGACGAGGAGGGTGTGGTTATGCTGGTGCCCACTGTGGACATCAAAAAAGATGTCTCCTATACTGAGAACTGCATAATGAATAAATACTGCGGATAACATAGGTCAGAGACTTTTCCTGAATCAGACACCATCCTACAACATACTAATACTCATTTTTAATATTTATATGAAGATTAAAGGCACTCATTTCGGTGGATGTGGATAAAATCAGCAATGATTTTAACTCTACCTTTTCTCTAAAACATAAATGACTGGTACTATAAGTGCTAATTTGGTCTCTGTTCATTTGAAAGGTATATATTCTAGAAAATACTCTGGGTTGACTACCAATGCAACAACACGTGCATGATTTAACAAGGTAATAAACTAACCAAAAGATAATAAACAACTAATATCTATAAAATGTGTAAACCTTCAGTGAATCTTTCTGCAAATGTAACTTTAATAAGTCACGCTCAGCTTAAAAATATCTCAATACAAATATCTAGCTGAGATTACATCACCAGCAGGATTTGAGAAGAACATGTTCCTTATTTGTTTGACCTGACACGCTCTCACCTGTCATTCGTCCTGCTTGTTATGGAAAACAAACACCTCAGACAGCACGGCTGCAGGCTGCTTTACATCCACCTTACTTTCTATTGATAGCTTCACGTTTCTTTTTCTTTGTTTTAGATAGATAGATAGATAGATAGATAGATAGATAGATAGATAGATAGATAGATAGATAGATAGATAGATAGATAGATAGATAGATAGATAGATAGATAGATAGATAGATAGATAGATAGATAGATAGATAGATAGATAGATAGATAATTTTAATAGGTGCATGCTAGCTGCAACAAGTTTCCATCTGTTAGGTTAGCAGGTTTACTTTGTTATTAGAAAGTGCTCCTGAAGATGTGGGGAACATGTTGTATTGTAAATGAAAATCACAGTCAAGTGTAATGAGTTATTCTTGATGCTAGAAGTGCTCTCTTGCTCTTGCTTTCAGTTCTGTGTCTCATTGAGATGTGGCACACCTTCACATTCCCACATGATGTTTACATACAGATTACACACACACACTGAACTGTATATGGTCAATGAGAACACAAACGTTACGGTACCGTGTAGCTACATAAGAAGTGCCTTCAGGTGCAAATCCTATTTGGACTTAAAATGCATACATCAACATGTAGACTCGCAGATGTGGCTTGGCTAAATCAGGATGCCTGAAAATCATCTGTGAAAAAGCTGTTTTCAAGCAATCTCAGTGGATTTCAGAGTGATTTAAGCCTGAGCTTAGGCGTGGGCCTCTGCAGGGCTTTGATGCTTTTGCTCTGAAGTGATTCCAGTGTTCATATTTCCTCTGTGTTAGCAGTCATGGCCCTTAAAAGAAGGCTGTTTCGATCTCCAGCGTTTGGCAGTCCAAGGCAGGGCTTCTCTTGAGACTTCTTCACAGTTTGTTCTTATGTTGACTCTTAGAAGCTTCAGACTGATGCTTCACAGTGACACATGATGCCTTGTTAAAGGAAATGTTATTTCACATATTCCAGGCTACTATGCGGCTTTCTGGACGACGATGCTTACCTTTTGAATCATATAGGAATATGGGTTTAAAAAAGAAAGAAAGAAAGAAACAAACAAACAAAATCATGTGTTGAAATGGTTTACATAATTCCACTCTATTGGATTCCCAACAAATGTATTATATAAAATCTAAATACAGAGAGAGAGAGAGAAATGCTTTGGATAAAGATTATACTCAAATCAACCCACAACAGCATAAACAAGACCACACCAAGTGTCACGTCTGTCAGCTAACAACAGGAAAATGAGGCTACAGTTCACACAGAATAGCAGTATGAGAATTTGGTGTAAACATCCCAAAAGTATGGATCCATCCACCCATATTAAGCAGTTCAGGCCAGTAGCGGTGTAATGATGTGGAGGATATTTTCTTGGCAAACTTTGAAACCCTGAATTTCACATTCTTCAAATGCCACAGCCCACCTGAGTATTGTTGTTGACCATGTTTATTCCTTTATGTGTATTCAATATCAGATGGCCACTTCCAGAAGGATAAAACACCATGTCACAAAGCTCAAATCACTTCAAACTGGTTTCTTTATTGACTATGAGTTCACTTCACTCAAATGACCTCCAAAGTCACCAGATCTCAGTCCAATAAAGCAAATTTGGGATGTTATGCTATGGCAGACTTGTATCACTGATATGCCGCTAACAGATCTGCAGCAACTGTGTGATCCAGTCACACCAGTGTGGAACAAAACCTCTGAGGGAGCTTGTTGTATCTATGTAACGAAGCATTACAGCAGATCTGAGCAACTCTGAGCACACAGATGTTAATGACAATCAGCCCGATGTGTAGAAGTTGAATGTTTACTACACTTGAGACATTTACCAAAACTTCACAATGATGCTGGAGAAATAGTGATAAAAGGCGGCACCATCGTCTTTGGGGACCATTCAAATCTGTACAAAAGTTTCAGGCAACTCGTTTAACAGTTCATAAAACATTTTTTGTAATGACATTTTTTTCTCGTGTGACATTTAGCCATTTTACACACAGCTAGCTGCTTTTGGGTTTGATCAAATCATGTAAAACAGCCAATTTGTGAAAACTACTTTGTGCTCTGGGGCATTTTTCATAATTATCTGACATTTAGGCACTTCATTTAAAAACAATGGTTTGCTTTCTACACCAATGAAAAAAAGCTGCAACCATGAAATTTTACTAAATGGTAAACCTTGGAACTCTTCTTCCACACTTCCTACCGCATTAGCAGAGCTTTAAACGTTTTCGCAGACAGATTTTAAGACGGAATGAGCGCTTCGTGCTAATTGACTGTTTTTTCATTCAGCAATTTTCTTTTTTCCCTCCCTGTCCTATTACAAGGACATGCCCTCCACGGAGAATAGTACGATCCATGCAGTATCGAGTAGAAGAAAAAAAATGCTTCCGCTCTACATCCACATATTGGCCTATCTACTAAAGACAATATTTGGTTAATCCTTGCTGAAGATGATGTACCTGGCCTTTCCTATTAGTGTTCAGATTTTAAAAAACGCAGCACAAACACCATCTCAGGGACAAATAATTGCTGCCTCCTGGCTACAATCAAAGTTATAAGAGTACATGTAAGTGGCCATCAGTTTTAGTTTTGCTTGTCTGGAGGCTAGGATTCGCCTCTCCTGCCCCTCTAACACCACATATGGGATAAAACCCAGTCTGGACCTAGAGTAGCCTCAGGAAAGGAAGGAGGCGGTGCTTGGCAGCTCACAGCTGATCCTCACAGATACTCAGGCTTCACTGGTTGCACCTAATGACCGCCGTCTATTCTGGGATTAACAGGCAGTACTGTGACGGGATAGAAAGGCGTCTCAAAGTGTCAATAAGTGAGAAAATCCAATAATAACTATAAAAGCAGCAGCCGACACCAATGGGAGGCCATGATGCAACACCGCTAATAGAACAGAGAGGAGTGGGAGTCCAGCTGAGAGGAGCATGACTTAAGGGCTTCATGCATTGCTGTCAAGAACACAGAAAACTCAAAGTCCTTTCATGTCTGAAACTACTTCAATCATAAGAAATACTTCATGTATGGATCTATAATAGAACATATATGCACAGTTCCTCCTAGAGTGAACCCTTTATGTTGTTGCTGCACCTTCATTTTTTCTACTCCACGTGAATTATTCCATTATTAAGACCTTTATATCTCCACATTTATAAAAAACATACCAAAACAATTTATTAAGTCAGTTCCAATCCCCATCACACACACACACACACACACACACACACACACACACACTTTACAGCTATTGAGATCTTAAATTGACATAAAAATGAAATAAATAAGCACAGTAAGCACAGAATGTACTTTTGGGGAAAATCGTGTGTCTTTTATTTCCATTTCAAAGTCTTCTTTAGCACCAAGTGACCAAATGCAAAATGTAGTGGTGTATTTAATCTACTTGACGGCTAAAGGCAGGCTGTTAGAGGAAACTGAAAGATGTTTATCCTTTGAGGAGCGTCACAGCACTGAAAACAGATTCTAAGAGGAGGTAAAACTTCATTTTTGTTAGTATGAGAAGTCAACACATTCAGCTTATTGGATCCTCTGGATAGTGATAAACATGGGCTTTCAGTAGTGGTTACCTTTCAGAACACAAGTTGGGTTTTGATCTTTGAAGTGAAAAAGGTACGTTTTACACACTGAATCAGAAATAAGTCTAGAATCTTTCTAATGCGTCACCTGCAAACGTTTCAAAGCACTCTCATATTCAGAATACACCAGAACAAAACAAGTGCTCTGAAAATTTATCAGCCCAGCAATTCCTGAATACTGGCCTTTGTGGCTCATTTCAAATCACGACATTCTCTGAGCAGGGAAATGAATAACAAAACTATCCGTTTTACTTGGTGCATGTTGTCAGGTTCAGGGCATTCTTCTTTGTAACTTGAAGCTCCACCATGAAACAGTTCAAGTCCTTCAAGTATGCTCCTGTGATGTTTCACAGCAAAATAAATGACTTGATGGTATCTGAGCCTTTAAAGTCTTTGATTTTATTTTCACACAATACCATTACAAATATGTTTCAAGGTCATATACTCTGCATCACAAACAATGATTTTCTTCACGCTGACGAAAACTCTGCATCATTAAAAATCAGTTGGGGGGGCTTGAAAGGTTTAGGTCTGCATGTGAGAAACACCAACTGCTGTTACACTGTAACAAAGTCTGAATGTCTGAAATCAAGGTACAGATCTCAGGTTCTTAATACTTACGACAACATAAAACACTGATCATTACTCACTTACTGGTTTTTACTGTGATTTCAGACCATAATGTGTACTCCACCCTGGAAAACAAGATGGACGGATAATAAAAACTCCGGATTCACCCCAGTTCAGGAGCCACGGCTGGCTACATTAGCAATCCCCCATCTCTCGATGTGGGCTCTGCTTAGGAGTCGACTCATCTGCTCTGCCTGTGATCAGCTCCAACTGCCTCGGACACACTGCTGAAACCCTGATCTCTGTGGAAGCAGACACAGCAGCGTAGGTTATAAGTATTTGTCCTGAGAAGCAAAAAGACCGGAATAAACTGATGGAAGCCTGTGCTCCAAATTTGTATCCTGTAATAACTTATTTGACAAGATTTTAGGCACAGCTGTTTCATGCCTTGCTGAGGTGTGCCAACAAAGGTACTGATTAAACTGAGGAGTGATACAGTCTGGTTAAATGGTTGCTGTATGTATGTACGAAAGTTCTTCTGACAATGCAATGAAAGGGAAGTTTTTGGGGGCTGGTGATTGCTGCTGTCTCAGACTTTAAACAATCATATATAAATAAGGATCCTTCGACCTAGCAGCTAAATATCGGTATATCACATCAGCCTGGCTGACCGATAGTAGAGTAGTTAGTGGGCAAAAAAAATGTCATCTACTGGCTGCTGTATGTCTGTTATCATGTTAACACACATTTACACTGGCTTTAAAAAAGGGGGGATGAAGAGGTTTTAAAACACACAGGGAGGCGAGAACGATAAAGTATCGCCAAAGTCTTATTTCAACATGGATATTGGCTAAAGAGTTTAAACCTTCAGCAAAACTTATAGTATGAATACAATCTTTATTGGTGTTAATACAGAAGTAATACACAAGTTTGTGTTTCTTCATACTACAACCATTCCTGGAGCTTTAACATCTTCAGATTTTTTTCTTCTATGTTCACCTTCAAACTAAGTGAAGTTATACTTGAAGCCTCTATTCTGTTTCTACAAGCTTGCATATCAGCCCAGAAAATCATAATTCTTGTGTCCCTACACTAAAACTAAAATTTATAAACAGTAGGAACAACATCCAATAGTTCTAAGAAAAATGTGTCCTAAACAAGAACAACTCTTAAAATAAACTATTAAAAACACCAGAAAAAGTCTTAAACCTTTCACTTGAGAACTCGGCTTTAATGGTTATTTTCATACTCACTTAAGAAGCTGTTCCAGTTCTCGCTTTATCTTTATCACTACAGGTGGACCCTGATAGGTCAAAGCAGTGTAGAGCTGAACCAATGATGCACCAGCACGGATCTTATCCATCGCATCCTGCCCACTAGCAACACCGCCAATCCCAATAATTGGTATTTTACCTACAATAATAACAACATACAGGACATTTACTTCATATGCACAGTCGATACTGAGGGAGATGGAGATGGACATAACGCCGTACCTTTGGTGAGGTTGTACATCTCTCTGACAGTTGTAGTAGAGAGGTCTCTGAGAGGTTCTCCACTCAGCCCTCCAACCTCAGACTTATTTGGGTCCTGAAGTGTCTCTGGCCTTGACACAGTGGTGTTAGACACCATTAAACCATCCACTCCCAGCTGGAAACACAGAGCATAAGCGGAGATAGAAAGTAGGTGTCACAGGTGGCGGCACCTACAGCAGCAGAACTGATGTATGTATGCGAGTGACCTCTGATGTGAAATACTCGGTGACAAAGAAAGAGACAAAGTGTGATTCGCTTTCTGTTCCGTCCTCAATGTCACATCTACTAAAGTGCAACTCCTCACCGCTCCAATGAGCACAAAAACCTACTGAAGTAGTGACAAGGTTACCCGAGCACAGAGGAGGAAGGGAGCCATGTGAAGCTTTACGCAGGGTTAAGGCTGTTTTTTGGGGGGTTTTTTTTAGATAAAGCATGTTTTACTTTAGACATAACAATGATTCCCACCTCAGTGACGACATCAGCAATGTCTTGTTTGTCTTGGGCAGTCAGGTCTGGAGCAATCTTCACCAGGACGGGAGGTTTACGCTGTTCCTGCAGGGCGTCACGTTCCTTCTGCACCTGAGCAGATAGTACAAGTGTCAGGTGATGAGGTAGAGAGACTGGAGACTAGTTAGAAAGATGGTTTACTGTGGCATAAGATCTAAAGCCTTGGAAATAGGAAGGGCTAAAAATACAGCCTATGGTTCAAGAACTGATGTACAGAAAAGAGACTTTGGAGCTACAGATTTTATTACATTGAATACCTAACATATACCCATCAAATCCACTTGAATGCCTTTCTGATTGTTTTCAGTCAACCTAATGGGGAGTTTATAAAAATGCCTCTTTTAAAATTCCATTATTACCCATCACTACCCAATCTGAACCAGTGAAGCCAATGAGTACTCAAATATGGTGCTGATGGGGCATGAAGCTTTTATCACAGATGTCGCAGTTCTGTGACATTCATTAACCCTGTCCTTGACTTATTTTCCCCTTTTGCTGCAAGGGAAAACAACATTTGCTTCTCACTGGAGGGGTGGGGGGGAGGAGGGTGGTGGTGGGTGTGGGGGGGGGGGAAATACTACAGCTGGGGAAGTTGTAGAAGTTAAAGCAAAACCAACACCAAAAACCAATACTATCAATTATACAAATATCAGCTAAACAAATCACTGTTGAAACCCTTTTTCGGTACACAAAGGCAAAATCAGCACATGGCTACAGGTCAGATTCAAAGCATTGTGTTCAAGTTACAAAAAACTACAAACTATTATGTTAAAAGAGCAGCACATATGACCTAGTGGCATCTAGCAGTGAGGTTGTGGATTATAACTTCCGCCTTGAATAGCATCCTCATCGTCACTTTTCAAGAGTGTAGTCTACAGGTTAGTAAAGATAGACAGGTTATGTTGAAGAATAGAGGTGATCATACCAAATTATCAACTTCAGGCTTGTTAGAACTGCTTCTTAGAAATGTTATTGTCTTATAAACTGTATTACATGGCATGCCTCCATTAATCACTACACCAAGATGCCAGTGAGGATTTGTTTGTGCTTCTCAGTGTTTGCAATTAAATGATCATTTCTGTAGTCCTACTGTGTGCAGAAGCTGGCGAAGCTCAGCCTTGCCCTGTAGATCCCGGAGACCTGGTGTATTAGGGCTGCTAACGTTGACCACCAGGTAGTCGGCCAGCGGGCCCAGCACTTTCACGCCCTCCAGATAATCTGCCCCCGCATCCTGTGACAGCTTGTTCTTCCCCAGGTTGATGCCGAGGGGAAGGCCAGCTATAAACAAATATGCACACACACACAAACAGGAAAGTTCAGAAAACACAGACACAGGTTGCATCATCAGGCACATGACTCAACTGGGGCACATGCTGCTGACGTGCTAAATGAGATTTAAGTAAGTATGCAGGCGTGATTAAAATACAAGATGAGGAAAGGTCAAGATCATTAAAAATATATTTAACCTTATACATAATTTAATGCTGACATCCCACATCACAAGCCACCAAAAAAAACAAAAGTATGTAAGATCTAAATGAAAGTGAACTATGTAATCTCTGGTGCCACATTTACAGTACTTCAGAGAATACAAAGAGAATCTGCTAACCTTTACTTCGACCTTGCTGTGTTTCTTCTCTGGCCTTCAGCCTCGTGTGTACTTCTGCCAAACCACAGCTGTTGAATCCATATCTACACACAGAGGGGGTAAAAAAAAAAACCTGTTAAAACACTGGCTTAAACTCTATGCGCGTACCAACAGACAAACTGAAGCTTAAAATCATGTCTGTCCACACACACACCCTGTTTAGTAAAGAATGTAATTAACTGACCAAATGTCACATACAGTCAAAACACTATAGTTTGGTTATGGCACGTAATTTTGTACAAGACACGATAATGTGACAGTCAAGCTGACCTTTGACATTTCAACATCATATTAAACATCTTTGTGAAATCATGAGTGCATGAAATCTCTACCTATGTAAGAAAAACCTATAATCATCTCAGAAACATGTAATTTAATGCAAAAAAAAATCCAGTGATGAATTACTAATGCTTGTTTGTTGTATATGCTCAGACCTGCAAACATCCAGTGCAAGTATCAGTATAACTAATATCTGGCTTACTTTTTGACATCATTCTACCTTTCTAGTATTTTCTACAAGCAAACATCCTCTGCTTCTGGATTAGGCTGGCAAATGCACTAAAGGATATGAGCAGCAGATGTGGCAAAAGTAAAGACGTTCTTCACTTAATTCATTCAGTGAATTAATGTAAGTATCCTCATTGTAAATGCAATTTAATCTCTGCTATGTAACCTAAATGTGAGCATGAGCACCACTGTGGCCCTGTCCAACACAGAGCTTTAATTCACCAAATTACTGCAAAACACATCAAATACAGATCCAATATGTGATTAAAATTACACATAAGCTGTAAGTTGTCAGAAAAATAAATACTCAAGTACAGTACAGGTACCTGAAAATTCTACTTAAGTATTTGCACTTTGTTACTTCCCACCTGTGATGTCAGTGTGATGTGTTTTTACATAAGAGTTCGACAGGTTACCTACAAGCCAGTGATATTATTTATATTGGCGCTGAGTGTCCTATACTTGCTGCTGTATGACAGGTGTCACTACACAGACAAAACCTCAGCATCAGCACTAATGTAAGTCAAAAAAGCAGAGAAAAGATTTTCTCTTTCCTAGCTGTTGCATCATTGCCCTCTGAATAATTTGGGAAACTCACTGACATGACGGTAAAAAGCAACATGAGCATTAACTCGTGTCTTCAACATGGCTGTGGCGAGGTAAACGACTGGCCAAAAACAGCATCAAAAATACAACACCTGTTGTCGTCATCATTGTCGTAGGCCCACGCCAAAAGTGACGTCACACACCAACACTGATGCTGCGGTTTTGGACGATTGACGACACCTACCATTCAGGAGAATACTGCCCACAACCTCAGTGGCAGTGTTGTCTGTGTTTAAACAGTTGCAAATGATCTCTCATATCGCTCATGAACGACATGTTGTCATTTTGAACAACAAAGGACATTTCTGTCACAAGATAAAAGCTGCGATCAGTGTTCGGCAAAAAGATTTAATATATTCTTTATTTTTCTGGCAGAAAAGTCTCACTGAGATTTAAAATCTCTTTTTCAAGAGCAATCCAGCCAAAACGGCATCAGGAATGACAACAAATAGAACTTAACAGTTCTACAAAGATATTCATCCATCTGTTTTCTTCCACCTATCCAAATCCGCATTGTTGGGGGACTGGTGCCAATCCAAATTCCCATAGAGCAAAAGGCGGGGTGTACCCTGGACAGACTGGTAGTCTGTCAGAAGCCTAACACAAAGAGACAGACTACCATTTGCACTTATGGGCGATTTAGAATAACCATCGTGCCACCATGCTGGCCTTAACAATATTTTAAGGAGTGAAGTGATTAAATGCAGAGCAATGAGAAAATGTGAAAATTGTAAAACTCCTTCATAAATCCTGTCGATTACAGACTATTTACTACTAAAGATAAGGTTATTAGACATAAAACACACACACACAGAACCATGAGCAATCACTTTTTACTTTCAGCTAAGTATGTCAACCTAAAGACATGAAACAGGCCTTTTAAAGCACCAACTGTGGTGCAGCACCTCCAACCTCACCTGTTGATTATTGCATTATCTGCAGTGAGGCGAAACACACGTGGCTTCGGGTTCCCCTCCTGAGGTTTGGGAGTAACTGTCCCCACCTCAACAAAGCCAAAGCCCAGTTTGTACAAGCCATCAATGGCTTCTCCGTGCTTGTCGAAGCCGGCCGCAATCCCAATCGGGTTTTTGAACTTTAACCCAAGGACGTTGACTTCCTGCAGACAAACAGAACAAACCCTTAGAGACGTCCAGAAGCGCATGCAACCCACTGAGGAGACAGCACTGTGACATGCTTACCAATGACGCAGGGTCCTGGTAACGGTTCAGAGGTACCAGACCCAAACCTATCATCTTCACTGCCAGCACATGGGCTGTCTCAGGCCCCACAATCCTCTGCAGCAGGGGCATCAGCTGGTTGGCATAGAAACGCTCATCTCCAGTCACAGTGAGGTAGGAAGCAAACAGGAGGCTACCTGAGCTGATGACCTTCACGGCTTCTTTTAACTTTTTCTGTTGAACAGAGGGTGATAAACATCATGTGACCAGACGGCTAAGAGTTCAATAGACTACTCACTCTGTTTACAATGACACAATCTGGGGTTGAATAAACAGACACAATACAGTATGTGTGGTATCAAACACATACCTCACTCATGTGTGTTTTAATACGAAAATGCATTTCAAATGGACAAAAAATAAAGTATTATTAGTAAAAAAAAAAAAAAATTAGTTTTACTTTTTGGTCTACGAGGCAGGTTTGGTCCCTGTCAGTAGTAGATGCAAGATACGCATTAAAAAACTTCAACAGCAGACTTTGTTTAGCTTTCTTATAGTAAATGCAAATAAACCCAATAACAACTCATTCATTGCATGCCTGTGTTTGCGCAGTAAAACGAGAAGAGAGGATCTGGAGTGTTTTACAGTAATATTACTTTCAGGCAGAGAAAACGAGCTAGCAAACAGTAGCACAAGTATCGCTGCGACGCTGAAACCCTGCCAGACAAACTCTGTTGTCCACGGTCTCTGACGTTACCTTCAATCCCGCCATAGACGCAGTTTTGCCTTCGCAATAAAGGGCATTGAATGTATTTCCTAACATGTTACACAAACCCACGCGGTGTTAGCTTCCGGCACATCATCTCGCGATATTTCAATCGTGGGCGGGCGGACAGTGACATTCTCAGATACCACGGGTGATTAAAGTTGACATGCATTACATGCGTATGTGTGTATTAGATTTAATCAAGTTTTTTTTTTTGTAATTATTTTTTTAATAGCTACTATTTTTATTCAGTCTAGTGTCAGTTGGTTTCCAGAGTGGATTTTGTCATTTCAGTTTAGTTTTTATTGTTGTGAAAAAGTTTAGTATTATTTTTTTAATCTTATTTAATTTTTATGCTTTATTATTGTATGGAGAGCATATGTTGGGGACAAGATTTAGGAAAAGCAGTACAATAAAAACACAGAACTTCTGTTGTACACAAAGTCTTAATAAACATGTCCATCAAAGCCTTATTAGGTGTACTGTAATAAAATTGTTACCAGACTAACAAGAAATAAGACTCAAGATATTTACTCATTTTAATTTAATTTAATTTAATTTTAGTTTTCCAAATTCACCAAACTCTTTCGATTTTATATTTTTTTTTCAAAAGTCTAATTTTTATTTTTATTTAATTAAGTAATTTTTTAGTTTTGTAGTTTAGTATTAGTTAACTATAATGCCTTAGACAGGGAATAGGCAGAGAATTTAAGAATAGAGACCTGATTAAGTATTAACCTCTTAACGCCTATAGTGTATCATATTTGATACATACAGTTTTTGTCAGACTTCTACACCATCAGTGTGATTTTTTTTTCCACTGAAAAAAACACTAAATAAATTGCACAAAGTCCTCAGGAACTTCTACAGATGTACACTGTTCAGGAAAGCATGTGGTAAAAAAAAACTGCACAGTACATCACTTTACAGTAGCAGGGTTGTTAAGACAATACACACCCACAACACAGCCTGTTCACACATTTGCCCTCAGGTAAACTGTACAGAAGGCTGAAATGAATGATTAATGATTAATTAATGATGATTGGGGGCAGGGATAGCTCAGTAGGAAGAGTGGTGGCCCCATGATCAGAAGGTCGGGGGTTCGATTCCCCTGAACAGCTACCCTGAGGTACCCCTGAGCAAGGTACTGTCCCTACACACTGCTCCCCGGGCGCCCAATGGCTGCCCACTGCTTCACTGAGTGAATGGGTTAAATGCAGAGAGGAATTTCCCCACGGGGATCAATAAAGTACTCTCTCTTTCTTTCTTTCTTTCTTTCTTAAAAGACTCTCAAATAGCTTCTACCCACAGGCCATCAGGCTCCTGAATATGTCAGCACAACCCTCTCCCACCCCATCACTACTGTTCACTGTTACTGTAACTATTATATTCTGCTGTTGCACTAACTGGGACAGATATATTTCCAGACTAGCTCAAGGCATTTCTTTAAACTCATTTAATTTTTTTTGCATATTTATTACTTGTGCTTTCCTTTGTAAATTTCTTGCATCTTCATTGTTATTTTATTATCAATCAATCAATCTTTATTGGCAGACTTCATGTCCATAAAAACAAGACAGAAACACACACAACACCCCCCCACCCACCCACACACACACACACACACACACACACACACACACACACACACACACACACACACACACACAAAACCACAAGGTATAAACCTTAAAAAAAAAATATATATATATATATAAATAAATATATAAAGAATTTGTAAAAATATAAAACCATAATATACATAAAACACAATTACTTAAAAGAAATCAATAAATACACAAACACTTCAACCAGTGATTTCTCAGACTGGATGAGTAACGGGAACCACTCACTGTCGTGATTATAGCATTATTAGAATGTTATAATTGTTTTGTGTGAAGGGAGACTGACAAAATAAGAATTTCACTGTACATTGTAAACCAACCAAGTCAACATGAAGACAGGCAAGCGTTGATTCAAGAATTATTTTGGGGGGAAAATGTCATTGTAATGGAAGAAAGTGTTTTTACTGTTAACTGCAAATCAAATGGAATTGTCCTTGCTCTTAGAAGGTCAGCCTGACTGGCCTTTAATGACACCGAGTGATTCCTTCAGTTTGCATCTTGTTTGAGTGTCTCGGGTGATTTTCCTAATGTATTAAGAACATATGCAGGGTTTCTCTGGAGAAAGCTCTCTGATTTTCATGTGATGGATTGAAGTGACCTTGCTCAGTATCTGTTCCAGCCACAGTTCGAGCAGCACTAAGCGCTCGTGCTCTCCACAGAACAATAACAATGGATACGGTACTCCGGACAGCTGTCTTTGTGTGGATTTCAGCTGGATTTCTGTGTGTAGCTGAAAGTACCGAGAACTGTCCAAGAAACAACTTCACGGCAAAGTGTGAATTTGTTTTCAGAAATGTATGTTTCGAGTTTGTTGGAGAACCGAAAACCTATTCCCAGGCTAGGAGCAGATGTGAAAAGCAAGGAGGAGAGCTCCTGAAGGTGATGAACAACCCAACCAAAATCTTCTTGGACAACATAACCCGAGACTGGAACACCAACTTCAATCACACATGGTGGCTTGAAAAGACAGTTGGAAAGGATAACTGGAAATCCACCAATAGTAAGTGAAATACACAAACACAACATGCATTTTGGTGCCGTAATTTTATTTTCTGTTGCACAGGTTATTGTGCTTTTGTGGCCTGTGAGTTTTCAAGTGAAGGCATGTCTGACAGACGTTGGGAAAAAAAGAAAAGAAAAAAGTAATAATTGGCTGTTTGATTTGATCAATCACCAGTGTTTTGTTTTATTTTGTTTTGTTGGGTTTTTTTTGGGGGGGGGGGGGGGGTTGCTAATGGTTTAATCACAATAGTTTTGTTGGCAAGCAATAAGATACTGAATGTCGATTGCCAGTTTAGCCCACTGTGTGAGCAAGTAAGTCCTTCTCTCTCTCACTCAACTTCCCTGTCTGTCTGCATCTAAAAAATCAAAATGCCATAAAAATAATCTTAAAAAAGAGACTGAATGTCTTGTTTGCTTTAAACAACCCTCAAATCTCTTCACTAACTGTAGCAGTGTCATCATGAGTCTCTCACTGAAATACTGCCATTTTCAAATCAACCAACACCTGAAAGTAAGTTCAGGTCACTATATCGTTAAGAAGAAATAATTATACATTACAATAAATTGACATAAACGTAAGAGAGGTTGATGACGTTTGTGTGCTGAGAAAAGGCTGGGTTTCATTTGAATTTTTGTCATGTCACCAGCAGCAATTGAATTTAAATATTTTTGAATATGTTCCCTTGGGTGTGTAAATGCTTTGTTTTGTTTTTGTTTTGCTTTGCTTTTTAAAGAAGATTCATATCATAAAATAAGACAAACTTGCAGATCACAATAAATAAATTACCCAATAAGATTTCCAACACTATTTGCTTCCTGTGAGGGATTAAGATTTTTTTTACTTTGCGTCTTTATGCAAGGCCTGTTTTGGAGGGTGAGACGAGTCAGGCTTGGTAGAGCCTGAATAAAGCTCGATGAGCTAACCACGGGTCTTCTGCAGAGGGTTCGAGGCTAGCCTGGTTGCATATTGTCCAGCTGTGGGAGAGCGCATATTCTCTTGTCTAGAAGTGAAAGTAGATGTAGGGACAAGGAATGAAGGTATATGGAAATCTCTGTGAAATGAAACCCTTCAAAACTAAATGAACACCTGTGCTGATAACTCTTCTCCTTGATTATATATTTTATACTTTACACCCATGTCTCCAGAATATGGAAATTTGTTTCCACATCTGTAGCAAAGAAAACTTTTTGTGTTTCTCAAGCATTGAGAAAACAGCTTGAAATTTCAAGTTATTAGGTCAAAATGTTTAGATAATAATACAAAATTTTAACTTATGGTGGCAGAAACAAGTTTCCGTACCTGAAGGATTATCTCTACGATGAGATACTTGCCTCACAAGATTCCCACAACACTAACAGAATCAAAAAGGAAAATCTGCTCCATCCACCTGTGTTATGATCATTCAAATGTGTGTTTTTAATTACATAAAGCAAGAAATGAGAAGACTTTACACATGGCATTATGTGGCTTCTGGGATCATCTGTTTACATTTTACCTATAGATTATTGATTTGTAAATAATTGCCGTGTATTGACAGTTGCAGCCCTTTTAGTTGTTGTCTCGTTGTTAAACCTTTGTCTCAAAAACTAACCTTTCCTAATGCCATTTCTTTTCAACAGAAAACACGTCATGCACATACATGAAAATGAATCCTCTCCAGCTCGTAACATCTGACTGTAAAAAGAAAAGAGGCTTCCTCTGCACCCACAGTACGTGAAGCTTTCTCATCCGAGCTTTAACCTAACCAGATATGTTTTCATTCTTCATTTGTGCTCTTTCATTCATAACATAACTTTGTGTTTTAAAGGTTTACAGTCTCCCTCAAACACAAAGGTAAGACAAATCAATTTCACAGGCAGTAATAAGCCATGCAAGCCTCCAAGACTCAGCTTTCATATTGTCCACCTTGTTCATGTTTTCTTTGTAGTGTACCAAAATTTCCAGCCATGCAACCAAACTTCGTAAGTTAGAATGCACTTTATTTGTGTCTTCTTATTCAACACCCTAAATGACATAAATCTAGTGTTGTATCGCTTTTTCCTCTGTCTTTTCTTTTCTTTTTTTTACTGGACCTTGTTAAACATCACATACTCTTTAATTCCAGGGCACAAAAGGGATCTATTTCCAGATTTAATTCCAAACCTTGACAATTTTCAAAATACTTTGAAAACCTCAAACATTTACATATTTCTCAAGGTGAGACAATTCATTTTACATATCAACATATTTTTTTTATAAATTATGAGGAGCTTTGAATTGCAAATATTTTTTTTTATAAAAAGTACCCCAGAGTTAAAAGCTGTCCCTTGTTTCTGAGACAGGATGCAGACAGAGTACTACATATGATGGACATGACACCAGAGGAACCGACAGATAGCAACAGGGTGGGTACCTTTATTTAGGAAAGCAAGAACACTTTCATCATTACTGTTTTATTTTTATTTTATTTTTTTTAATTGACATTTAGGAATTACTGTACAATACCATCAGCTTCAGCAATTTGTCACTACATCCTCCTCCCCTTTTCTGTATTTAAACAACAAAAATATCCATACAAAAGGAATGAACGAAGAAGAAAAGAAAGAAAGAAAAAAGAAAAAGAAGCAAAACAGAAAAATAAATAAAAAATACAAAGGAAAAAAAAGGCACGTGTTTTTGTTTCCATTAATATAACTAATATTTCCTCTAGTCTTCTAGTAGTTAACACCGTCAAAATCAAAAACTGGCCTGCGTTTTTTAATATAGTCCATCCATTTCTTCCATCGTGATACAAACAGGCCCCTCTTGTAGTTCACATCTGCTGTCATTTTCTCCATCCTGTAAATGTCCATTGTGATGTTCATCCACATGTTCATAGTTGGGTTCTCAGAAGAAAGCCATTTTTTTGTGATGGCTTTTTTGCCTGCTGCCAGTAAAATATTAAACAAGTATTTATCGTTCTTTGTCCATCCTTCTGGCATAAGTCCAAAAAATAGAGTTTTACTTTCCAAATGTCTCTTGTATTTCTGCATGTATTCCCTTTAATAACATGACAGTCCCAGAAAATATGATAGTGATTTGCATTTGTATTTCCACAATTTCTCCAGCAAGTGGGAGGGTTACCTTCACAGTGAGATTTTTGGTGAGGTGTAATAAAATATCTTATCAGGTTTTTCCACCCAAATTCCCTCCAGCTCTGTGAGCTGCTTAGGGTTTCCATTGATATGCCCATATTGTCATCATTACTGTTTTATTCTCATGTTTTTATATTCATGCTGTGCTAAATTCTCCCTCCTTTTTCTTCCAAAAGCAAACATTCGTGAGAAAATTGTCGGAAAGTGTTGACTTACTGAACGTCTCATTTGCTTTGAACAACACCAAGTCACTCAATCACATCCTTAACTGCAGCAGTGCCATCCTGAGTCTGTCACTGAAAAACTGCAATCTTAAAAACAACCAAAACTCTAAAGTAAGTTCAAGTAACTACATCACCAGCAACATAAATGTCTCTGTTATTGTTTCAGTTCTCACACTGGAATGATGTTTTTTCTTCTCCAGGACTGGTTTGGAGATATCTTTAAGGTTTTTGCGAAAGTTGCTAACCTGCTATCAGGAGAGGACCAATTTGTCATGGAATACCCAATGGGCACCGTTTATCAGAAAAGGTGGGTATTTTGCTTTAAAATGTCACTTGCCTCTGCTTTAAAAACTTTTACATATAAAATTAATTTCGCCCTCCATCAGACAAAAACCTGCTGACGTTGGCAGTTCAGTGCTGGGTTCAGAAAAAGTTGGCAATTCCGCTAAGCTCCCTTCAAATTCAGTGCTTGGACCACTGCTTAATAAGTACAGCAACGTCATCTCTCAGGTCTGAGTATGTGTGTGTGTTATCATCATTAGTGTTTTTATCTTTGCTGACATTCACAGCCTGTTTAACTGAGCATTTGTCACTATTAGATGACTACGTTCAATGAAAATCCCTATCCATCTGAAGACAACATAACAGGGAGTGTGTGCAGCCTTTCACTTAGTGATGGAACGCAGGACATTAAGGTGGCAAACCTGACAGAGAGGGTGGAGGTACAGCCAACTTTCTGCTTACTGTATGAGAACAGCTCAGTCGACATTATTCATTATACAGTGGACATTTTGACATTGCAGTGTCTTGCAGTTGTAGTAGAAAAAGACAGAAAAACAAAAATAAATACACAATTAGACAAAACATAATAAACATGCTGAGATGCTTACACAGACAATGAAGCCACAAAACAAAACAAACAACATAAAAACGGTTAAAAATAATCACATACAAAGTCTAAAAATTCATAATGTTTAGTCATTTAACTTACATACTGTTTTTCAAGCCTTCATCCTCAGTGTACTCCAACATGCTGTCTTCCTGAACTCCTCTTTGCCAACACACCTGCCAATATCAAATTTCTCTGCACAGTCAACACACCTAACGCAGTTACAAAAGTGACAACACAGCTATAGAAAAATTAAGAAAAAAAAATCTAATCACAAATCTTGTTTTATTGTCAGTTTTGAAAATACCAGTACCGGGAGGTATGAAAGTGCACAATAGCCTACTGGAAGCACAAAGGCACAATTACTTAGATGAGATCAATTATATGCGTATGTATCAATAACATGACGTTAATAATTAACAGTTTAAACATCGTGATTAGTGTCAATTATCTTTACTAAAATAACACGATTTAAGGTCATAGTTTTACTTTTTTGTTTTATTGAATTTTTGCATAAGGAATGCCAGCAGTTCCTTCATTTGCTAATTGTTTCAAATGTCAGTTGTCACAGGAGGTGACTTTTCTTAGTGTAGCTACAGTTAGAAGAATGGAGGTGTAAGTACAGTAAAGCTTTCAGTGATGCCTGGTTTATAGTTTTAATAGTTTCTAATATGTAACTAGTAAATATGATTAGATATGAATCAAGATGGATCGGTTAATACTAGGAAGCTTGCTTTAAAACAACAACATCTGAATATTTAATTTTAAAACCTGTTTTTCAGCACACAGACTGAAATAAGATGTTTTTCTTCATGCCACTAATTCTTTCCTTCCTTTCACCAGATCTTTTTGGCTCGTCCAAATGCTGCAGCTCTGATCAACACTACTGTCGTGTTAGAGAAAAACTCAAAATCGGTGACTAGACTCAATGTCTCAGACCCTAATGTGACGATCTTCTTCGGCGTGGAGCCCAATGTGAATGTGTCACTGGTTCTCCTCTTGTCTCATGGGTTGCCTCCTAATAACACATACTACAGCAACAGAACTGTACTGAACCGCACAGGTAGCTGTCAGCAAAGTCAAATTAGGTCACTAGAATGGCCACACCTCGCTCTGGTATTATTTATATGTACTGATCATAGCAAAAACACTTATTTATGCAGTATATTTAAGTTTTATTTTGGGGGGGGGTTTGCTTTTTTGCTTTAGGGGGCTTTCGCTGGATGATAACACCAGAGATGTTACAAAAGACTCCTGGGATTTGGTATATTGATACAAGAGTTTCTGATTCTGAACGGCAGCAGGACTTGATCCTGAAGATCACCACTTTTACGAGCAAGTGCCTGTACTGGGACCCAGACGCAAAGCAATGGAGCACTGAAGGCTGTATGGTATGTTTTCCCCTGGATAAAATCTGATCATTTGGCTCTGCATGCACTATAATATTCTTAAAGTAGCATAGGCGAGTACCAGTCAGTCATGTGTTGTGTTTTTCCTCAGGTGGGGAAAGAAAGCACTCCGCACCGAACGCAGTGTCTCTGTAATCACCTCACTGTCTTTGGGAGCTCCTTCTTTGTGATGCCAAACTACGTCGACATATCCCGCACTGCGGAGCTGTTTGCCACTGTGAATCAGAACTATGTGGTGCTGGCCCTGCTGTGTGCATTTTTCGGACTCTACCTGATGACACTGCTGTGGGCCTGCTATTCTGACCGGAGGGCACGCACAAGGGTCAGCCTGTCTCCCGCCAGTTTTCATAAATCCAGCCTTTTTTTGCGTGTTTATTTTCATGTTATTTAACATCACAATGTTGTACGTTTTTGAACCATCAGAGAAAGATGACACTCTTGGAGGACAATCACCCAGCTGCACAGTACAGCTACCTGATCGGCATCCAAACTGGACGCCGCAGAAATGCTGGGACCAGTGCCAATGTAAGTCTTTTTTCCACTGACAGCAGAGATGGGCAGATCAATCAAAATATCATTTCAACTCAGTTTTATTTATATAGTACCAAATCACAACAACAGTCATCTCAAGGTGCTTAGTATCAATAACACTAATACCAGCGCTGGTATTAGTATTATTGATACTATCACAATGGGATTGATACTTTGCTTGCATCCTTTAAGTTCAGTATGTAGTCCACTGAACTGTGTTAAATATTTTTTTAATGAAAAATATACCTCAAACATGCTCTATTAAAAATCTCTGAAGCCTTTTGTGTTGATGGTCACGTCTTTATTTGTAGCTGATGGCACAATATAGCTTTAGAGACACTTCAACATTCCAGGTCTCAGTTTCAAAATGCACAAAAAGCTGAGAAGCATTGCTTTGTTGCATTAACTAAGTTTTGTGAAAAGTATAAATCACAGTTTTTAGTGGTCATTAAAATGTGTTTAGAATTTGCAAATTGATGAGGACTCATCTGATACATCATGACCCATTGCTTTCCCCTGCAAAGTGTCGGTCTTCACAATACTGGCCCTGTATTTACACGGTATCAGATTGATACCAAAATTTGCAGTATCATGCAGCACTGACAGTTTAACAAAAATTTTTCACTACCTTACAGACAGGCAATGGATTCAGTTCAGTTTATAGTGGGAATTTAGTTGATAAAGAACATTTACATTTAAAACAAGTCAATATATTTGTTAAAAAGAAAAAAAAAGTTCCATTTAGGCAAACAAGAAGCAAACACGGCCATCGGAAAAAGGACTATGTAAATATGGGCGCCTCCCTAAAGGATAGGCTCATTTAAATCTTGCTACATGTAGAAGACTATAAACCACAATCACTGTGGATAAGAGATGATTACAGAAAACAAACCCGATTCAATGCTCAGACAGGCATCTTAGTGTTGTTTTCAGACAGGATGACATACCTGTCTTTAATGAATAAGACTCTTTTACAGCCAACTCACAACTTCCCACTGACACTGGATTGCTGGATAGGTTGACAGAGTCACTCACTATAACGACAATACTATAATAACTATAAATGAAGAAGTATGAAAGAAATTCCTAAGGACTACATGTCAAAGAATATTGTTAACTTGTGTTTTCCTAACATTATTTGGCAAGCACTAATATTATATCTACAAGAAGAGGGAAGGTGCTTAAATGAATGGAAGCCGGTTTGAAATTACACATGAAATCACTCTAGAAACCTCGGTCACCGGTTATGTCAAGTCTTCACAGTTTGTTGCACAAGGCCAAAAATAGTGCGGTCCTTCAAGTATATACAGTCTGGGTCACGTAATCGGTACGCTGTGCTCTCCCGCAGGTCACAGTGAAGCTGATTGGCTCAGAAGCAGAGAGTAACATACACACTCTCACAGACCCAGAGAAGCCAGTGTTTGAGAGAGGATCTGTCGATTATTTCGTGCTGACCACACCCTTCCCACTGGGTGAAGTGCAGACCATCAGGCTGCAGCACGACAACTCTGGAGGTCATCCATCGTGGTAAGGACATGAGCAGCAAAAAGTAGATCATTTGGCGTTACATCAGATCAGGATGAAGTGCTTTTCATCAGAAATGAGAATGTTTTCTCTCATACGTGTTGAAAAGCTGGCAACTATTTAAAGACTACTATACTACACAGACAGCTGTGTGTTTTTTTTATACTTGGATTGATTTGGTATTACACAGGTAAGGGGCTAGTCAAAAGCGAGGGGTGCAATAAGGTACTTAAACATGCCTTTAAATACCTTCCTGATGGGTTTATGCCCTTATTTATTCATTTCAAGTCTCCTTTAATGCAATATAATGCTCATTTTGTTAACTGTGACTCTATTTAGAGTAAAATAGATGATAAAGCAAGGTATGATTTACAGTGTGGCTATGAATATATAGATTTGGGTCCTACTAATGACGTCTGGTGTGTGTTTCTTTCACATGGTATTTTTTCTGTTTTGGTGCTCCTAGTTTGCAAAGTTGCTTTTTATTTCCATGATTTTAATTCCTTAGGTAAATGTTAAACGTGTCATCTTTCATTTCTGTATATTTTTTCTTTAAAGGTACATAAACAAAATGACTGTACAGGACCTCCAAACGCGACACATGTGGCACTTCTTTTGTGAATGCTGGCTGAGTTCTGAGCGCGGAGACGGCATGACCAAGAAAACCTTCAATGCTGCAAAAGTCAACGAGGTTGCCAGCTTCAGGTTAGAGTCCCTTTACACTGCTGAAAATAAATTGCTCATCACATCGCTCACATTAAGATATTATTTATTCTCTGTCCTCTCTCAGGAACATTTTCCAGACCAGGACATCGACTGGATTTAGAGACGAACACATCTGGGTGTCCATCGTGGATCCTCCCTCACGCAGCCCGTTCACACGTGCCCAGAGGGTTTCTTGCTGCATGTGCCTTCTGCTCTGTACCATGGCCATCAACATCGCCTTCTGGAACATCCCTGTGGATCCAAACTCAACAATACTCTTTTCAATTGGTGATTACAAAGTCTTAGATTATTGTTTGATTACTGATTACATCTGTTTCTTAGCATCAAACAACAAAGTTTAATTCAGGAGGGGAACCTGCTCTTTGTCCTAATATTAGCAGTGTTTGGATAAGGATTACTGCTCACAAGCGATTGTATCTAGGACCGAGGTTGCATGCCAAAGGTGAACATGACTGGTTCTTAATAATTACCTACAACACATCTGCATCCAGATGTGCACCAAACTCAGAACCTTACTAACTCCGCCTGGCCAAACACTGTTAAAACTGCTGCTTTCTTAGCAGATCTATGTGTTATTGAGTTTCTACATTCTGCACTTGGATCTTCTGTTGATGTGACCTTTAGTCACACCTTGCTATTGTATGGATAGATATTCAATATTCAAACAGAAATAATGTAAAGTTGATTCCACAAGGTCAGAGAGCAAACAATCGCACACAGCTTTCTGTTAAAATCAACTGAGAAAGAACACTGCAGTAAAACATTGCATTACTGTTTGCAGCTGTTTATTTGGGTGTTATTAGCTGGAGCTGTATTAGTTGCTTCACATCATCATCACCGTGTCCTTTGTTGTGTCTGTCCAGGTTCAATAAAGATGACCTGGCAGGACCTCATGGTGGGCGTGCAGTGTGGTCTCCTCATGTTCCCAATCAACATCCTCATCATCACAATCTTTCGAAGCATCAAACCTCGCATAGTTCCAAAATCTAAAAAAGCTGGCCCTGAGGAGAACGTGAAACCCCCCATAGTCAACATACCGACTGTGCTGAGGGTGCGTTACATGTTTATATTTGTCAGATGACCCGTACTCATCACAGAACCTGCAAGCCTGAGATGTTTTTTGAATATAGTCCATGTCATAGTCCGTGTAGCTCTGGCTTCTCCTTTGCTATTACATACATATCTATGCAGTGAAACAGTGCACCGCTCATGTATAATTCAGTACTTGTTGTTCTTCCCTGCAACAGGATGTAGAGCAGATCATTTTTTTGGCGAGCAAGAGCCCAAGAACCAAGATGTTAGAGATGCACAGACTGGAGTCTGTTGTTGATCTCTTCTCGGCCTTGGACAGGTTGAATGAATTAATTCAGCACATGCAAGGTAGTTTTATTTCATTCACTTTAATCTCAGCAAAGGAAAGAAAAAAGAGACACATAAAATGTTTATAATATAACATGAATACACTTAAGCAACATACTATTAGTGATCTTAAACTAATAAAAGAGTACATAAGATGCATAAGCTTATGAATACAGCAGTTTGTTGCTACTTTAACTGAGAAGAACTAATAAGAAGGCTAGTGAACGCTTATTTCCTTGCTCTCACCCCATCAACAGTTATTTCAAACAATCTAAAAACTTAAATTTTGTAACCATTATACTCTTTTTCTTACTAAGGCAGCTGTGCAGTGCACATTTTACCTTTAACAAATGCTCGGCACAACTTTATGATTCAGACTTCAGTATTCACAGAGGGAGACCTATCTCAAAGAAACAACGGTGCTGAGAAACATGACGCTTGTATTTAAGGCTTATTTTCTTTCTTTTATGTTTTCAGGAAAAAAACATCAATACCATCAGCTGTGTCTTTTAAATATTTCCATGTAGCACACTGCTAGGACCTATTTCTTTTTATTCAAATTGAGTTTTAGGCAAATAACTTCTCCTCTGTCTGATCAGTTCAAGCAGCAGCACTTTTCTGCCTTGTGTAGTGTGACAGTAGTGTTACCTTTCTTCTCAGAAAGAGGTAACTTCAAGGCCTGACATGCCCGGGCACGCACAGAGAAATGTAACTACCTTCTTATGTATATGTTTGAATATAAATCTTTCTCAGGAGAGAGTGAGAGCGACCATCACTTGGTGTACTGCAGCAAGTTTCTCCTAGCTAGTCTCTGTCATCTCCTGTTGTGCCTGGAGAAACTGGATTTCAGATACTTTGCGACTCTAGACCAGTACCAGCAGGCCCTCAACTACACCAACGCACTGGTTCGCAAGACTGAGATGGTCTTCAGCAGCCACTTGGCCTACTGGTCAGTACTCCAACTGCCAGTGAGACAAAAATATTTGCAGAGCTATTTGTGCTATTATACTGAACTGGTACGTCATGCGTGTGTTTTTTCTGTCCATCTCGTCCCGACCCAGCCCACCTCCTGCGAAGAAGCCAAAGAAGAAGGCAACGACCATCCTGGGCTGTTGGCTGCCATGGTGGTTTGTGTTTGTAGGCTGGTTCCTGTTGCTGTCCATCAGCGGCATTTCAACTTTCTTCACCTTGTTGTACGGCTTTCAGTACGGCAAGGAGAAGTCCATCAAGTGGGTCATGTCTCTGGGCCTCTCCCTTTTCGAAAGCATCTTTATTCTGCAGCCTCTAAAGGTGGGTAAAATAAATCCTTTTTTTTTAAGTCAATTTGCTTAGCTGATAATCTTAAGTGTTTTCCTGCATGTCACGCTCTGAGATGATGTATGTATTTGAAGATACTTGGGTTTCTACAGAATGTTATAGTTTCTTTCTGTTTTTGAAATTTCTGCAAACGTGTATGCAACACTATTCGTTTCTTGTACGGTCTGCTTTTTCTCACAGGTGATAGGCGTTGCTGTGATTTTTGCCCTGCTGCTCAAACCTGTAGCTGTAGACGAGAGTGAAGAAGTTGAGCAAGTCCTGTTAGGTAAGAAAAACTTGTTCTGTAGTCTCTGTGCAGCCAGAACAGGTCAGTGCAAAGCTTTAAGTATATTCTGTGATGTGATGTTTTTGTTGAATAATTTTTTTATATTTACAAAAAAGTACCCATTTTTTTCTCTTTTATAAATGTTTTTATAATATTTTATAGATATTTAATATAGATATTAAAATTAAATAAACATTTTTTTCTTTGATAATAATCATTAGTAGTATTAGAATAAACGAGTCACTTTTGTTACTCTCTTTAATGACCTCTTTGTTCTACTTGTGACATTTTTCTCAGCAGTGTATAAACAGTATATTTTCTTTTTGGAGTACTTTTTTTAAAATAAAATTTTTTAGAAAGCCTTATTTTCACCGTACTAAAATATAATGATGTTAGGAGAGCTGCTATTGTTTGGTGCATTAAAGTTCTTAACATATTGTCCACTATAACACTATAACATGCATCTGTGTATGTATCAGTCTTATACAACTGAATGTAAACAATTAGATTCATGAATATATATAAAAATTAGTAGATGCAACAAGGATGCATTTGTTGCAAAAAGCAAAATTGTGGTGGACTGATTTCATTTTACATGTTTGCACTGACTTAGAGTCCAAATGGCCTTGGCATTATAATTCCTGTGGCCTGTAGCTCCTGTCAGAGGACAATGGGTCAGATAGGTGGTCACCAGGCTGTCCTGAAATCAAAAAATATGAAGTTTTCATTAATTCACAGAAAATAAAACAGGTTGGATGAACCTATTTTGCGTGTACATGTAAAAATAATCATTCATATTTCAAACTGGAAGAATTTATTTACCAACATGCAAAAAATATATGGATTCATATTAACCTGAGATAGTGTCTAAATATTATTCAACACACAGGAAAGATTTACTGCAATCGTCTCATTCATATTTCACGAAGATGACCTAGGAAGCCTTTTCCACTTTATTTCAGCTTGGCTCCCGAGAGCTCTGATGTAATCATGCAGATCACACACACCGAAAATTTTGTTGACAGCGATAAAGGACGGATCTTTTTCTTTTCCTGTTACCTTTCTCTCATGCATCTGTGTATCCATGTACCCTTTGCGGAGTTTGAGATAAGTGCTTTGAGTCTTACAGTTGTGTCTTCTCCATTTAACAGAGCAACAGGAAAAGTGCAGACAGTACAGCGGCAGGGACACGATGTGAGGTTACTGCATCATGGTGTTTTGTATGTGTACAGAGGTTCCAGTGCCTATGAAAATCTTTTTGAAGTTGTGAGTCAGACTAATGGGCAATTAAATAACTGTTCTTGCATGTGAAATTCACCATGATTACGTATGAGAAAAACAGATTTTTTTTTCCTTTTTAAAAAAACTGTTGATACATTCATTTAATGCTAGTGCAAAACACATATAGAGATTCAGACATATGTAAACACGTTAAGAACTATTATCATTGAGTGTGAAAAAAGCTGTCCTTTATCCAATAAAGTACAATAAAGTAGTGATCCAGGAGAAATAGGAAAAATTTCAACAGAAAAAAACCTGCAAAGAATTATTTTTCAGTAACTTTAACACAGCTTTCTGTTTAAATGCTTCCCTATGATTCTAACGGTTAATAGCATTCACTGTCTCCTATCCGCTGACTGTTAATGAAGTTGTGTGAAATAGTGTGAAGGTGCTTTTATGTTGCTGCCCATCTGGGAGCTAATGATTAATTGATTACATTTTTCATTTCACTCCTGTCACTGTAATTGATTCTGAAAGTGCGTTTCATGCCTCTTTATCACTCTTGGCTGCATCTTTGAGATTCATTCAGTCCTCAGTTTAAAAGGCTTATGTAACAGATCTCATTCAAGTTTGTGCTTTTGGTTTGGGAATACAAGCTGTTCTTCAGACAGCTGATTGTCCTGTCTTAGATCTTCTGTGCTTAATCACAAATGATTTAAACTATTTATTCACTGGTGTCATACAGTAGTATTATATGTGTGAATTTCAATAAACAGCTCTCTGGTAAAATCTGCAGTTGCTTAGTTGATGTTTAATGTTTAAATGATTTATAAAATTGAACTCGGGTCAAAAAGAGATGTGCTGATCTGTGTATGCATTGCTAGTGAATCCCAGAGATGACCAGCAGCTTACATAACAATTAACAGTCATTGCATTAGTAAAATACATCAGTGCACAAAGACTATCACACCAGATCACCCGGGAAAGCTGAACCAAAAAGTGGTATTTGTGACCTTTGCATGATTACTGCTAAACCTCTTGCAAATTTTGTATGTATGTTTTTATAAGTTCAATATAAAAAAAAGAAATTAACTACCTCCCAGCTTTAGTACTTCCCACACATGTTCATCCACATTTTCCCTAGCTGAGGCTCAGGAGGTGGAGCAGATCGTCCACTAAAGGTTGGGAGTTCAGTGGCTGGCTGCTCCAGTCTACATGCCAAAGTATCGTGGGCCAAAACATTGACCCCCAAGTTGCTTCTGATGCGTTCGTCAGAGTGTGAATTGTGAAGTGCTATATAAGAAGCAGTCCACTTACTATTTACAAACACACTCCCACATTTAGTTTGTTGGGATCTGCTCATCTCAACAGCATCCCAACCCTTGGAAACACAACTCTCGAGTCTTTTTTGGACACCAGTTTAAAAAACAGTCGGCTCAAACACACAGAAAAACACAAATATTATTACAAGTGTGTAAAACAGTGTGACCACAGACTACAACACTTAAGAAATTCATCTCATACCAATTCAAAACAACAGCAACCTCAAGGCATTTTATATTGTAAGGTAAAGATCCTACAATATTAGATAGAAAACCAACAACAAGCCTATAATTAGGACTAGACAACAGTGGGGAGGAAGAACTCCCTTTCAACAGGAAGAAACCTCCAGGATAAGCAGGCTCAGGGAGGCAAAAGAGAAAAGGTAAAAAGGAGACGATAGGGAGACACAGATAAAACAAACTATGAAAGAGAAAACATGAACTTTAGGAAAAAGGAAAATTTTAAGCCTAATCTCTTTCCCAAATCCAAACTGAGAGCTGGGGTGAGGCCTGATACCTGAAGGCTCTGCCTCTCATCCTACTTTTAGAAACTCAAAGATAGAACAAAGGGGAGAGTCCACAAAGACTGTCCAAAGCCAAATGATCACTAAAACTTAACAGGATGAGTTTTCACATGATTGAGTCGCTCTTAACTCACACCTGTATTGATCACAAGTGTCAAACAGAAAATGGGTCAATTATGACTTCATGCAAGACTGTTGCGATAACTGAAAGGATCCATTATGTAAAGAGGTTAGTTTCACATTAACTTAAATCGCAGTATGTTTTACATCATTGAAAAAATGATTTCCCTTTCAGAGCTTTCCCTTAACATTAGGGACCTCTGCTGGTTACCCTTGAGCATTACAGGTTGTTTAAAAAGAAAAATTGATGGAAAATTATGTGCAGACCTTACAAGCTTTCCAGTTCCAAATAGTCTTTTATTAAATTGTTATTGTAGTATACATTGTTTGGGGGGGAGGGGAACTATTTTTTGCAACAAGACACTATTTTGTGTCTTAAAGTTTAACATGAAAGAACAATCCAACATAGAAAAGACAGTGAGCAGATCACAGTTCTGTAGTGTTAATTATCTCTCCGTTTTTCCCAGCTCATGTAAAACTATTAATTAACTGCACGTATAACCCAGTGGGGAAGCTTTTCAAAGCGCTGAGTCATATTATTCAAGGCCACCGTCTATTTGCCATGCAAGCAGAGCCCGGTGTAGTCAGGTTACAGGAACAATAACAAAAAACCTCTCACTACACTTATTACAATAATTAGAAACATCTACCTCTAGTGCCTGTACAGATTTTTTTAAATCTATCAAGCAAATTAAAACTCAATCTGTGGAGTGTAACGCAAATAAGGTCAACTAGAAACTGAAAAACGCATTATGTGTCCAGTCTTGGTGGATAACAGATGCTTAATCCTAAAACAGACTGGCAAGGCCTCGGATGAGAGGTGAAAGGTAAGGCAAATGGAGTGGTGAACATACAGTACAAGATCCATGCACAAGATCACAATGGCACAAACTTTTTCCTCTGCTCTCAAACTTTACATCTAATCAAATCAGTTTGCTGTCTGGCTGCTTTCGCCTGCCAGGATTTTAATTGCAAATTTGTTTGTTCAGTCATAAAAAAAGTGCAGGTATTTTGTAAAACTGACATTCAAAAGGGCAAAAAGAAAACTTTATTTGGAGATAGTGTATATAAAACAGATTTGTCAAATATTGAACAACTCCCGGCTGCCAAACTCCTTTTCCTATACAGTTAAATCATTCATGTACATAAGTCTACCTATATTGCTGTAAGTGTTTTATATTACAGATTTCCATACATGTTGTGATGTTACATCTGTGTCCCATCACCCTCAAACGGAAAAGGTTTGAAACCATACAATTTTTCTGATACAAATACACCTTGAAGTTTAAGAAGCTTGGTAATGATGAGTATTTAACAATCCCACAGTGAGAAAAACTGCGTAACACACTGAAAATATGGCTTCTATGTGTCCCTGTACAGCTGAGAAAAACCTCACTGACTGTTGGAGCCTCACTTTGGAAACTAAATGGCGATTTTAATGCGTAAAAGCTTGTTCGCCACCGAGGCGGCGCAGCCCGCTATACCTGTCAAACTGGTCTGAGACGGGACTGAGCGACACAGTGGCAAAGATCACAGCGACAGGGTGTCCAAAGTAGAATAAAGGCATGTACTATAAATATCAATCAAACCCAAAACCTTCAGGAAAATCAACACTTAAGATCTACATGTGAACATATTAATTACCACACAGACAAATGGAAAAGGTTAAACTTCAGTGCGATTTTAAATAAGGAGCGAGAAGGGGTGAACATGATTGTTTAAGATTTTATCCAACGTGCCAAATAGAAGAAATGAAAACATGTGGCGCTTAAAAGTACTCTCTCTCATTAGCTGGTCACAGCTATATAAATGAGGTAATAGATTACATGTATGTTTAATATTTGTGTAAAATTACTTCACCAAGAAAGAGGGAGGAGAGCTATCCAAATCTGATTCAGAGCCTTGAACAATTTCTATTTCCTGTTCTGAGCTGTGTAGGTGACACAGGCCTGTTTATGTATATCAGGTTAAAGCATTTAGGTCTTTTTCTTCAGCTCCTCAAAGCGCCGCGTCAAATCATCAAAGTCAATGTCATCCGAGGTGGTGTTGCTTCTGCCCAAGGAGGATGTTGGGAGTGTGTCAGGAACAGATGGGAGTTCTGGAAGAGCGTTGTTGTCATAAATCTGAGCCGAAGGAGCAGGACCTGGAGAGTAACAGGCATTAATTATTTAGGAAAATGTTTGGCAGGTGAGCATTTTATGGATAACTTAAGTCCTACCCTACTTTATTTTCCCACCTTGTTAAAATCTACTGCAAACAAGACAGATTAAAATAAATAAACAAACGAGGTCTGTTCCACAGACCTCCCCCACCTGTGAGCTGCACTCTGTAACCTTTGCTTTCATTAGTATGTGCCTCACCATCCTTCTGCAGCAAATACACATCAAAGCAGCAAATCTGCTTCCAACAAGCACACTGGCATGCTAATAATGCTTAATTTGCACAATAAATTACAAGATAATTTTGTCAAAGAGTTACGTATATATATGAAATGTTTTAAAAAATTATTTCATGTGGGTAGAGTTAAAAGATTTAAATACTATTCAAGACTAACTGGCACAATGTGGGTTATAGTTATTTCAGTTGATTCGCTGACAATAAGAAAACAAACTATTCCCCCCTCATCATTTAACTGCTGCTGATTGTTGACAGAACTCACCTACGGCCTGGGAAGGAACAGAAGGTTTTTCAGTTAGGTCGTCAATCTGAAACAAACAAATGTGTTTGTGATGAACTCATCCCCATATTTAAAAACAAAAACAAATATATACATATATTTGTTAGTATTAATAAGATTTTGATTAATACTTCATTTCAAAAAGGCAGATGCAAAAACAAACCAAAAAAAAAAAAAAAGGAAAGGAAAGGAAAAATGGAAGCCATCATCTTTAGTGTGCAACACTAAACATGATTTTTGGTAAAGGGCCTCAGTTATCGCTTCTTTCAGTCCCGCTAAGAAAAGCTGATCAGGTCATAGTTAGTAGGTTAAAGTTGGCAAATTTCATGCTACCTACATCCGTGCAGATGAACCTGAATCTGGGCCAACTCTGACAAATAATGTTAAAGTATGGAGGACAGGCAGAACTGTAAGCAAGCCGAATAAACAGTTCTTCCCTGAGTGGTTCCCTGCCCTGTCCGTCTGTCCATCTTTGGAAACATGAAGGGGGCATGGATGGAGGGGAAGGGTTCAGTCGTACAGACTTACAGACTCGTATGTAGGGGGAGAAGTGGGCAACTGAGGTGGCTGCCCTCCTCCCATGGGGGGCTGGAAGCTGTTGTAGGTTCCAACGGGTGCATGAAACGGTTCCTGGGGGTAAGCAAAATAAAAAGGGGGAAAAAAAGAAAAAAAAAAAGGTCAAACAAGTTTGAGAAAGGTAGCTAACTGTTGTACACATTACACTACAAGGTCAAAAGTATTGGGCCATACCCCTTTTGTGAACATTTGTGAATGAATGGGTCATTCACTGTCATTGAACTGGTACTGTAATACAATGTTACCAGTGTAACAAGTCAGGCTGTTAAATGAGTCACTAAGGCTGCTGACTCAATAACTATAGAGTTCTAACATCTGGCATTAACATCAGCCCAAAAACTGCGTGCCAGGAGCTTCATGATATGGGTCTTCATTGATTCCCATAGGTGTAGGTGGCCCAGTACTTTTATCAGTATAGTGTATAGTTCTCATACAAAGTAAATACAACAAACTAGAATCTATTTCATCCTGGTGATCTTACTGCCATTAAATCATCCTCAAAACAACATGCTTCAAAAGTCAGAAGCAGCTGTGAAGGGCTTTTCATACTGTTAAAATGTAACAAAACATACATTTTTCTTTAGAACAAGTGGTGTAAATGTTCTATGCCATCTATGCCTTTCAGAAATGGATGAAAAGCTGAGGGGTCACTGCCAGTGGTAACAAATTACTGCTTTGCTAATTTCTTTAGATGTTCTGAGAACCAAAAACAAAATTCCATCCAGATACACATGTAGCAATATCCTGAAAATGAGCATAACGTTATTACAAGGCAAAGTTAGAAAAGTGTTTTGTTTTAATATCAGTGAAATGTTGTTCACGTTAAATCTGTAACAGAAAGTAAAAAGCAACACAATATTATTCAACTAAATCATCGTCTTTAAAAGGAAACTCTTACAGCTCCATTGGGAGGTGGATAGTTGAAAGCTGTTGGCATTGGCATAGCCATAGGCATGGGCATAGGCATATGGATTCCAGGAACTAGAGGAGCTGTGAATCCTCCACCACCTCCTCCTCCAAACTTCCTGTCATTGTTGACATCAATCAGGTCTGCCTCCTCCCCAGTACACACCTCAGGCTATCCGGAGAAGTAGCGGATGGTAAATAAACAAACAGAGGGCAAAATTTCCAACTTTCACATTGAGTAACAACAGATTCTTTGCTGCTTACCCGGACCATGGCGTCAGGTTCATAGGGGACATTGTAGTTCTTTGCGATCTCTATCAAGTAGCGCTCGACCAAGATCTTGGGAGGAGCCTCAACACTCAGTTTGTGCATCAGCTGAAATCAGATATTTGATTAGATGTCGCTAAGAGCACACTAGACAAAAGGTTCATACATTCCTATACAAGCTTGTGGACTGTCACTGGGAAAAAAATTACCCTGTCGTTGACTGTGCCAATCTGGTTTGTCCTGCATAGCTTGCCGTACTCCTTGCTATATTTTGCACACAGCTGTTCAGACACCTGAAGATTTTAGAAACAAGATTGTCAATACTGACTTGAAAGGAATAGATGTAAATACCAAGTGTTTATTATCACTGGAGACAACTTTTTAGATAGAACTTACAATTTTTAGCTCAGACACCTCTGACTGCAGACGAGGAGCTGCCCAGATGAGAGTGGACACTGCTTCCTGTAAGCCTGGATCTAGTTCTCTAATAATGGGTAAACAGCAACCGTGTTAACGAGGACAGACACTGAAGGTAAGGAATTTTCAATGCTCAGTACTCACTTCATGGACTGAATGAGGCCAAAGCGAGTCAACAGCAGGTCACAGTAAAGCTCTAAGATCTCCATGGCTTCAACCAGATAGTCCTCTCTGATGATGTGCTCCACACGGATCCGTGCCCGCTCATCCTTACCTGATGACAGGTAATCTGCAATCTCTTTCCTGGCCTTCTGAGCAAGCTCAGCTTTATGTTAAATTTGGCAATATGGGAAAAGGAAAAAAAAACATTAGAACTACTTTACAAATAAAGAGCCACTTCAGCTATTGGAGAGCAGCACGGTGACTCACTTTTCTTTTTCTCAAGGAGTTTGAGTCGGTTGATGACCAGTCGGAGGTTGACTCTCAGCCTCTCTGATTTGAAACCTCCTCCCAGCATGATGACGGACAGCCTTTGGACAGGAGAGAGGAGAGGGGAAATAAGTGAAGACGACCTATGGAGCCCATCTAACTTCTATACCATCTCTGATCCAGTGAGTCACTCAATCATGTGAGCATGACCAACCCATCGTAACACAATGACTCCGCACATTCACGCGACACACAACACAAACACACACGTAAACAAGGTCGGGAATAAACATTAAGTTAGTTACCAACACAAAGTATTAAACTACTAACGACTCAAAACATTAGCTTTAGCTTGACGCCGAGAACAGGTAACAAGAAGGCCAGCCATGCTACTTTAAACGATACCGTCTTATCGTGTCCAGTACCGTTTTATCCATTAACCTTACAATCATTCATTTTTAAAAACACGAGCCGGTGCTTGTGTGAACAAATCTGCTAGCTACAGCCTTTGCTTTGTTAGCAGTCTTCTGTTATCGTTTGTGCTAGCTACCGACCTAGCACCGTCGTTTAACGTCAACAAAACCAAGTCAAATATACTGAAAGACTTTAAGAATTCAGAGAGTTTCGAAATAGTTTAACAAAAAATGCCAGAAGCTTACCTGTAAATACAAGTCGAGCGCACACACCAACTTATTTGAGTCTGTCTTGTTTCGTCGCTCACTTCACTTCCGTGATTATCTCCAGTGACGTCATGGGGAATAACCCAGGGGCGGGGTTGCTGTCCGAATCAAATCAACAGGTGCAGGTGTAACCCAGTTGTCAGCCGATGACGTTACCTTTTCCTTTCCTTTCCTTTTTTTAAATGTGGCCCTAATACTTCTTTTTATAGATAAATATATAAATAAAACAGTTTGTATGCTATTTTAGAAATACCGCAGCTGTCCACAGTACAGGGTAAATCAATGAGTTTAAATGCTACCTAACACAGACTACTCCAAAAGTTAATAGTTAACAGAGGTTAAGCTAGGTGGAGGCTAATTACAATGTTTGTTTTTTTCCTTTGCTTGAAATAATTTAATTGTGGGATAACCCAGTTGATAAAATTAGGGGGGGGGGGGGACGACAAAGGTGGGTTTAGGGACTAGGGGGTATGAATATATTATCAAGATGAAGCAGTCTGTTTCAAATCTGTGGTTTATCACAGCATAAATTAAATGAAATAAACCTCAAAGTTATGTATCCAAGTAAACATTGTACCATAGATTTAAATGAAATAAATAACTAGGAAGCCGAAACAACTACAAACATGTTAAAAATACACAGACTAATCTACAGACACGATTGGTTAATAATTAAAATGATCAATATAAGAATTGCTGAGAGCTGCTTTTCACTGTGAAATTGATCTTTTCCAGTCTGGGAAATTACATGTCTTTGATCTATAAATACAGTCTTTACAAAAAGATATCAATTAATATTCATTAGTGAGAGAAGTACCTACTTTATTCAAGGTTTAGAGGCTATTTTATTATTATCCGCATAGTTCCCACACTACAGAGTGAGCACAATACCCAGTTGTCTGCCCAGAATGATTCAGAGGATCACTAGCTTACATTTTATAAGAGTGTCAAGAGATAAGACTCCCTTAGAAAATGGCTTAATATTCAGAGGACCGTCTAAAGCCATGTGGTGGGGTCTCTATTCATACAGAGGGATATGGGAAATGAGCAAAAACCAAACAGAACACCAGCACATCTGTAAACCTGATTTTTTTTAATCAAAATGTTACAAGAATTTCAGACATAGCATTTATTTTGCATTTTCATAAAAATATATACAATAAATCATTGCTAATCCCTAACAAACCATCACAGCTATTATAACTTGAGTTTGCTAACAGAAACCTCTTTGTTTTTCTTCTTCTTTGTAGGCTGGTCCTTTGCACTTTTGATCTGACTTTTGACCTGGTCCTGCAGCTGAGAGAAGAACGCTTGAGAGGACCGCAGAGCCTTGTCCTTCCCCTCGTCCTGAAACAGAGGAACAATTGGTTAGTAAAGTCACGTCAGGAACATCTGCAGCATAAAGTAGGAATTTCTGTAATGTTTACAACAAAAGCCTTCCTTAAAGATGTGGTGTGTCTGAGAAGCGGAAAAGGCTGACTAATTGTTTGCTAAAAATAGATTACCCAGTCTGTGATGGCACTACATAGTTAAAACATGAGTTAATCTACAGAGCGCAACCTGCTGAAGTTCAAACTGTGCATCAGAATGAGGAACACAGCTGACTTTGAACGTGACACAGTCGTTGATTCTGAGAATATTCTGAAGCTGCTGATCTACTGGGATTTTCCCCAAACAATGTCTAGTATTACAGAGAATAGTCCGAATAAGATCAAAATATCCAGTCAGCAGTAGTGTGTGAAAATGGCATGTTGATGTAAGAGGATAACGAACTGGTAGGGAGGCAACAGTAACTCACAGAACTGCTCGCTACCACTAAAGCCCCGTTTCCATTGGTACCTACTCAGATCGACTTGCAACAGTTCGCCACAGTTTTCCAGTGATACAAGCAGGTACTAAAGTGTGACATCGTCAGACTACATGCCACAGATTGGCCTGTCAGGGGGTGACTCCATGAGTCATTAGATTATCTCATTCAAGAAAATCAAAACTGCCATTTTTTAAACCCAGCTAGGAGGGAAATGGCTACAAATAATGCCGGTGCCTCCCGATCTGACGAAAAGCCACAGACTGAGTAGCAGGTATATTCTTGCCTCGACATCCACCTTTGTTGTAGGGTTCACGTCTCAAACTAATTACAGAACGCTTGGCCATGTTGTTATGACAATGACCACACACATTAGGTGGTACTCGATTGTATTGGAAAACCAGTCGATCCCAGTCAAGTTGTGGCAAACAGTGGTAAGTCGATCCATGTAGATACTAATGGAAAAAGGGGCTTAAGGTATGCAGAAGAGCATCTCTGAACGCACAACTCGTTTAACTTTGAAGCAGCAGAAGATCACACTGGGTGCTGCTCCGGTACGAACATGAAACTGAGGCTGCAGTTTTCAGAGGCTCAGGAAAATTGAACCACAGAACATTGTAAAAATGTTGTCTCGTCTTATGAGTCTTGATTTCTGCTGCAACACAATGATGGTTGCGTGGCTGGTTATAAACAACATGAAACAGGGCTCTAGAGTGTGACCAATTTGGTCATAAATGTGACCTAATTTCTCAATGGTGTGACTAAAAAAAAACATCCTAGGTCGCACCGGTGCGACCAGGCGTTCGAGTTACAAACAAAAAAAAGTCTCCACAACTCTGAAAGTCTCTGTGTGGCCAACAGCAGACCACATTATGCCCAAATCATGGTCTAAACCAATCTGAGGTAGTCAAGGGCAGAACCTCTCAGATGATGTCAGTGAAGCACCTTAAGCACAATAACTTTATCAGTACCGTATTTTTCTGACTATAAGGCACACTTAAAATCCTTTAATTTCCTCAAAAGTGCACCTTATGTATGAATTCTGGTTGTGCTTCCTGGCCGCAAACTGATTTTATGTGGTACACGGCGCTCAAAAATCTTTTAAAATGCTTTAGTACGACTTTGGTAAGCTACAAAGCCGCACCGCTTGATAAGATTGGTGGAGCATTACGGCTACCGTAGTCAGGAGTCAGGAGTAATACATACCGTACTTCAACATAATATTACTGTATTGTGTGTCTATATGGACCCTATAAGGCACCTGTTAAGAGACATGATTATGATACAGATTTCAAACTCTATCAGTCACGCAGTAGAACATGGGAATAGAGCAGCTGCGAGAGAATTCAACATTAATGAATCAATGACACAGAAGTGGAGGAAGCAAGAAGAGTGAGTTGAGTAAAGTTTGACTTATCAGACTGTTTGGTTTCGCTTAACCCTCTGGGGTCCAGGGTATAATTGGCCGTTTTTGACTACTTTTGATTTTACCTCTATATTTCACCTTTAAAATATGTTTTTCTTGCCTTGTTTGGTATCATTATTTTCAGCACAACCTCAAATATCTGAAATTTGAGTTATTTTTTCATTTTGGTATACTATATTAGCACAGTTGATCTAAATTCAGACAAAAAATTCAAAACCCGAGTAGAAAAAAGTTATATTTTTTACTGTAAAACCCACAAACATGTTTAACGAATCATTTTCATAACTTGAAATGCAAATAGAAATTGTACATTTCTAAAAACTATGCACAAGTTTTGCAAACAACAAAGTTATATGGTACTATTTACCTAAAAATGCAGCCAAGGCCTCAGGCGTTTTTTATATAACCATTTAAATCTATTTACAGAACAATCAGCTGTGCTGCATCAAATAAGAAGGTACACAAATTATTTGTGCCAGTCCAAAAAATGTAGTTTGTGTTCAGTATAAGACAGAGGAGAACACCACAGGCCTAAACCCTGCAGGTCTGACAGCAGGAGGTGCATTAGTCCAGTTTTCCATGTGGGAACAGCGTTTACACTGGAATCTGCCTTTGACGGCTTTTTTTTGGAGAAAATGTGAAATTCAGCAGGCTAACTGACACACAATACAAGACAATAACTACACAACACACTAACTACAGCCTCCAAACACGCCAAACGTCACTAATGTCTCACATATGAAAACTCACTCTCTCTCTGTCTTTCGCTTGCCCGCTTTCAGTCGCGGACGTCACTCCTAAAAACTTCCCCTTCTCCCTAAACAACCAAATGTCACATGTTGCCATATCATTTTTTTTGATTGGCTGACATGGTAAACTCTAACACCAATAGTGAAGGGGTGTTTTTTCTTTTTCTTTTTTCACTCGCAAGCAGAGAGTGTTTGCTAGCGATGTCTGTAGAAAACGACGTTTTTACCGTCCTTCCCGCTGTAAACACCACTGTTTTGTTCAGAAAAAAAACATCGCGTGTATTTTTTATCATAACTCTGGTTTTACATGACCCATCGACACAATTCAAAAACTGGTGTATAGTTTGAAGTCCGCACTTTCGACCCAAGTTGAAATGGAGAATCTGACGTTCTGCATCTTGTAGCCTTGTCGTCTTAAAGTTGTCATGTGATTTTGACGCGCCGGCGCGTCCGGCGACCCCAGAGGGTTAATGCGCCTTATGGTCCAAAAAATAAATTAACTTATCTTTCTTGTAGAAATGTTCTGCAAATAAAGAACTTTGTGTTGACAACCAACAAATCTGCAGAAAATGTGTCACGCTGTCATGTCAACATGGAGCAAAATCTGTTGTTGTTGTTTGTTGTGTCTCCAGCACTTCGTTGAATTTGTCCAACAAAGACTAGGTACTAGAAATCTGTACCTAATAAAGTAGCCAGTGAGTGTAATGAAATTATTATTATTCATGCTTAAAAAAAAGTAATTGTTTTTTATCAACTTCATTGTGTATACACTTTGTTTAAAAAAAAAAAAAAAAAAAAGCATCACACTGGTGTTTAGTGATATTTAGACTTAGTCGTATCATATGAATAATGATTACTTTCTCCTGTGTGCATCTTTAAAGCACTTCCAAACATTTCTAACGATGATCTGACAGAACTCTGAGCAGGTTGATGACAATTTCCTACCGAGAGCAGCAGAGTGAAGCAAGATCAGGCACTCACCTTGAGTATCGCCGCTTTGCCTCCTTTTGTGACTTTCTTGAGGGTTTCTGTCACTTGAGCCTTCGATGGCTTTTTGTTCTCCTCGGTTTTATTGGCCTCTTTAAGTTTCTGTTTCTTTTCCTTCTCTTTGATCTTCAGTCGCTTAACCTTCTTTTTGTTGCGCCTCTCACGTTTCTTGTCTGTTAATGTCTTCTCTGTCGCTCCCAGCAAATCTCCCGCTTTGTTCTTCTCCTTTGGTTGGAGGAGAGGATTGTTAGACAAAATCCTCATATGAAAATAATGGACATCTGTACATTGATTGAAGACTAACCTTGATTTCTTCTGGTGCGAGTAGCGTAGCATCACTAGTGCTGATAGGAGCCACCTCCTCCATTGTAATGGATGGCAAATTAGACACCACTTTGACCTCAGGAACAGGCTATGGACAAAAGCAAACATGAATACAAAATGAATCAGAAACCTTTTACCTTTCACAGTACAGCACTGTGTAAATATACATTCAGTTTATCAGCTGTTTATCCAATGATAATTACAGCTTAAATTAAAGACTACAATCACGTTGGGACAGGTTTTTAAAGAACCATACACCTGAGAAACTGCAGACTATCTAGTTTTAGTCACTGCTAGCAGGAAAAATTCACCGGCTTAGGTGTGAAGTGGAAGTTGGAAAGAGCATCCAACTTTAGGAAGAGTGTGTCCATAAGCTTCTGAATTTCTACATGGCCTGGGTTCTCCTCCTCCTCCGTTTTTTGCTGAAATTACAAAAGAAAATAATAACAATACAATGAATATTTGAGGCAATGCTTCATATGTGTCAAAGTTCTAATGAAAACAAGAAAAAAAGTCAAACCTGATTCTGCTTGAGATATTCTTGCTCATAGATTTCTGCTAAACTCTGCTTGCTCTTCTCATGGTCCAACGTGAGCCTCTTCTTGTACTCAAATGCCTCCTCCTTAGGCTTCTCTTTGCGAACCACGTCATCGAAGGCCTTCCAGAAACACAAGTATAAGTAACTAAGTTATTCATTATAATAATATAAAAAATTAATAATAATAAAAAAATACTGGTTACTGTTACTAACTTGGTCTTTAATTCTCTGTTTGATGATGTCTTCCAGCTGTAGTGTAGTTTCTTCTGTGATTGCAGGGGCTGAAAAAACAAAAGAGAAATTTTACTCTGATTTGACATAATAAGGCTGGTATTAATTATTCAAACTAAAGCATAGCCATTGCAGCAAACAGAGTGGGAGTTTGGGAGGTGCTGGGTGGACACTAACCCGTCCTGGACGTCTGCTCAAACGCCACGTCTTCCTCCAGCATGCTGTTTTCAGGACGGGTCTGTGCAGTTACTTCTCCGGACAGCTGCCAGGGTTTCTCTGCTAAAGCTGCTTTCTCTAGCTCTTCAATCTTCTGGGACATCTGCAGGTTACAGCAAATGCAGAACTGCACAGTCACCAACAGTGAACTAAAAATCAGCCCTGTTGGGTCAATGTTGGATACCCATGACCTGTGCTCCTTCAGGTACAGGTGAGACATTAAATCAAAGGAGGCAGGTAAGGAGTTAAACGAATCTCCACTCTGAAGCAACTACCAATGAGAGTGAAGGACGCCGTTCAATAATGTGATACGTTGGGAAATTTACACTATAGGATCACCTATAGTGCAAGAATCTGAAATTTATGATTTCAAAACAAATAAACAAACAAACAAACAAAAAGTGGTATTAGCACTCCGGCAGATTTAAAGAGTGTACTCGCACAAAGTAATCAGTACCGTGCCTGAACCCCCAAATTCTAGTTCATTTGTGAAGTGTGATCGCTGCTCGCCACTGTTTAGTTCAACTCAGGCCTGATACAGATGGATGCAACTACTACATCATCATTCACTGGTTTCTGAACTCCTGATACTTCGAAATGAGAGTTTTCACCCTTGCCATCTCAGTGTTTTAAAACCAGATGAGATGAGGGGTGGATCTGACTGTGAAACCACAAGTAAATCGCCTAATAAGCTGTCAATCACAAGCCAATGAGCATAACCTGGATAATTCTCCTTTCTGACAAACACAATGACCAAAATTAATCAGCAAAGTGTTTACAGAGGTTCATTTACTTGTAGACTTGAATAGGATTTTAAGTCTTTCTGCAACCACAACTATGCCACCTGGGGGCCATTCAAAAGAATGCAAGTTTAATGGGGCCTTTTAAATACATCTATAACACATGTGAGAGGACACATGCATCCTAGAATCATGAACTGTGCTCTACAAGAGCACTTTTAAGAGTTTTAAGTGCATGAAAGAGCAAGCACGGTACAAGACAACCACACTTAGTGTGAGTACACCCTCAGTCCTCTTGTGATTTAACACTTATTTTGCTTTTTATTATTCTGGAGGGCTTACAGCTGCATCCTCTTAAGTCAAACAGGGATAAATTGGAATTAAATTAAAAAAAACTTGCTCCAAGTTGCTGTGTTGGATATGTTAATCAAACCAGTGACATCTAAAACCTCGTTTCAGTTGCATTTCATTTACCTTTTCTTGCCGTTTCTCAAACGATGACTTTGCTTCAGACTTGGCTGAGCCTTTGGCTTTTCCTCCCAAAATGTCCTCCACATCCTCTCCCTCGCTGTCTTCATCATCCGAGAGATTAAAGGTCACTTTCTTATGAGACGACCTAGACCGACCCCTCTCCTCTTCCCTGCCAAAGTGCAGACACGAACATGGTGAAATTGACGTCTCCCACACATAACTGCACGTTTTTATCATTTTTGATTGCACTTACTCATCATCACCCTCCTCTTCGCCATCATAGTCGTCATCTATTACTTCTTCACCTTCCTCCTGGCTTTCATCCACGCTGTCATCCTCTCCATCTGACGGGTCATCTGTTTTAGCTGGTTCGCTGTCCACGGTGTCAAAGAAGTCCTTGTACTTGAGATTCCTGGAGCTCTTCACCTGTTGGTATAAAGAACAATCAACATATTTGCTGTCGTTTGAACTATCGGGAGGCAAAATGAGTGGAAAATGTGTGATAAGATACATACGGTATTTTTCTTTTGCTTTTTGGTGGAAATGATTTGCTCTAGGTCAAGATCATCATCCTCATCTGAGGGCAGGTCCTGAAAATAGTCTACGTCATCTTCCTCCTCCTTTCCCTCGCGCTTGTCCATATCATCCAGAAATGCCTCCATCTCTGACAGTTTAAAGAACTTATCATCAACCTCAGAGGGCACCACCTTTGCTTTGGATGCCTTCCTTCCTGTATCCTTCTTCTGTTTCTCTTTTTTCTCCAGAGCATCCACATCAAAATCCAAATCAGAGTCATCCTCTGTGTTATCGTCTTCCTCCACAGCCATTTTCTTTGTCCGTCTCGGTGGTTCCAATTCTTGTTCCTCCTCTTCTTCTTCTTCATCGTCATGATCATCAACATCATCATCTGCTGATGCTCCTTCTTCTTCTTGACCACTCTCTTCCTGCTCCTCTTCCTCCAGCACAGTTAACGTCTCATCTGCTAAAGCCTCATCTATGGCGTTTTTAAAGTGTTTCAGTACGGCTTTGTTCTGCAGCTCTAGCTCCTGCCAAATCTGTTCTTCATCAAAATTTTCCACAACCAGCTCAGCTAGCGGGCTTCCTGTATAATGTCCAGGTTCCTGAGCTTTGTGGAGGTCATACAGAGTCTTTGTGATGGAGGTAAAGTCTGTTGCCACTTCATCTTGAAGGCTGCAAAGATGAAAAGACACAGAATTAGTCAGGTATGTCTTATGAAGCGATATTGGAGGGAAGATTTGTTGTTGTTGTTTTTATTAAATAACTGAATTGGATGAAAGTCTGTGGTTTATTTATTAATGTGTTGGTACAAAAACAAAACCACTACGTTTCATCCATACAGCTTCTACCGCTTATCTGGGTTCAGGTCGCAGGGGCAGCAGTCTAATCAGAGAAGACTTCCCTCACCATGGCCACTTCTTGCAGCTTATCCAGATGGGAGCAATCACATCCGCAAACTCGTTCTTTCGGTCACTGCCCAGAGCTCGTGACCATAAGTGAGGGCAGGAATGTAAATCGATCGGTAATCCAAAAGCTTCATTTTAAGGCTCAGCTCTCTCTTTACCACAACAAATCGACAGAGTATACGCATCACTGCTGATGCCGCTTCAATCCATCTGCCAGTCTCCTCCCCCCCCCCTCATTCATGCTTAAACTCCTCCACTTGGGGCAGCAACTTGCCCCATGGGACTGTTTCATCCGTCAAATTATTGATTTAGTTGCCATGTCATGATGTGGCCTGTGTTTTTGGGCTGGCTCTAAGATCACTACTATACAACATACAGTCTAGAAGTGCACGTTTTGCCACTTTTCAGCAATTTTCTTCTCTTGTTTTAGTAGCTCAGAATGAAGTGAAAATTTGATAGAGAAAATCACATTTTTATGACTGCAGCAGTAGCATTTGGCATATATTACTACAGTTGCCACTCCAAGAAGCAATGAAATGCCACAATTTGGATTGATTAACAATTTTCCTGTATTACGCTGACTTTTGGGATCCTCAAGAAAAAGCTGTGCTCTATCTATCTGTGTGTGATCCAGGCCTCCCACACCCAAACAGCATTGTGCTTATTTGTTAAACTGCTTAAGCAGCTCCAGCTACTGGCCTTTGAGATGTGCAGTCTGTGGCAAACCTGTGGAATCAGTCCTGTTCTGTTTGGGAAAACTTGCCTGTCTGATTGTGGAAATTCAGTAGGGGTTCTCCACCATTTTATTCATAAAAGTTTTCTCCTGTTTGGTGAGGTGAGGGGTCTTAACCCCCATTTGAAATACGGCAACACAGACTTGTGTGCACAAATGCATATACTAGATATTTACTTCATTCAAGACATTTGAAGTTTTACATTTTCTAACAGGTGTGGACTTTCTGAGTCTAAATCAGGATTGACAAACATGATATGCAATGAATAAACATCTGGTGTGTCACAGCAGTTGGTAGTCTAACACGTCAGTTATTACAAGCACATCATCTTTGTTTTCTTTTCTTTTTTTTACGTAGCTCTACAGACAGCTTACAGTAAGGAGCTAACTTTTATTTTATGAGCATAAATGTTACTGCAGTTGGATACGCTCATACCATGAAGATCTGTTTAAAAGGTGCAGCAATCCCCAAATGCAGACGTGAGCCAGCTGATTTTAGGAACATAAAGCGATTAAATGTTTCTACATGAAACAAAATAGAGAAACTCGCCTAATCATTTATATCTTACCAAAACCTCGACGTATAAACGTGTTGTCAGGTAAATGTGTTAATGCGGCGCTAACGCTACAGTTAGCTTCAGCTAGCTGGAGCGAATTTATAAAAATATTTAACAGCTTCTTCAAAAGATTAAAAAAAATTACTCAACGCAAACAACAAACACTTACCTGAGGAAGTTTTCTGGCTGTGCTGTGTTGGCATTTATTTTCTTTACACACTCTTCCAGAACACCTAAAACATCTCCACTAGCCATGATTGTCCCCACATGTGTGGCTGTCTGTGTCGCACGTAAACAGGCTCACCGAGAAACCGCTCTGTACCTGCCTCTTGGTTCCGGGGAACGAACATGGCGTCCGCCGTGCTGAAGGTTGCAGGTCTGTGTCAACAATTATTCAGCTACAAAATATTCGCTATTAAGTTCACTGTTTTGCAAACGATAAACGATGATGCTAAGATTCGTTATAGTGAGCTGTAATTTTTTTCGGAAGCTTAAACGAGCCCGCAAAGTTGACGAACATAAACAATGTTTACATGACATCATGAACCAGAAGCACTCAAAAAGCGCAAACCTCCGCCAAGGCAGCTCAGTCTGTATACAGTATTTACTTTTAAGGGAGTGGTATTGTATTTTCTCTATATTCATTTATTTTCTTGGGTCTTTTCAAATATACTTTAGGAAGTTTGTAGTGCAGCAAAAAGGCTTTTGTTATTTGCCGCGTTGAAACCCATTTGAATATAGTTGACATAATTTTGAGTATCATTTTTTATAGTACATGTGTAGCATTCATTTCAGTGGTTCCTAAAATGTTTAGTAATGCATGTCAGATGAAAAAAGTCTTTGATCAAACTAGTTTTTACTTTTGTTTTCCAATAAAATAGATCCACGTAAATTGTTATCACCCCTCAATCAATTCAGTCTATCAGGCTATCAATTGATCAATCAATTGACCTTGAAGGAGAGGTCACAGGTCAAATGTGACACATTTGAAATCTTCACAATCTGCTTTCTCCATATTTACAATACACAGGACAATTATAAGAATGATAGTTTCCAAGTTACAAAGCTTTTTGTGAATTTGTGACCAATAAATCATTACGCTGACCATGGTGGATGTAAGCCAAGTTAACATGACCCCACGCTACACCCCTACAAAGTTTTATCATTCACTTCAAGCTGTCGCGTTTACAGACAGAGATACTTGGCCAAGGTACCTATTAACTTCCTAACTACTAACTTAAGCCAAAGCCATACCATGAAGTAACTTCACACTGGAGCATTTTATTCCAAGATTTTTGTATGGTAAGGAGATGTGTGTAAAATTATATGGGTACTGTTATTTACTCTCTGAAACACAGGGTTGACCTAATAACCTAATTATATGTATATGTTCAGTACATAAACAGCAGGTTTCCCAGACAGGGATTAAGCCTTGTCTGAGACTAGGAGAAGAATTCAAAGATGACCTCCAATGAAGGCAAAAACAAGATTATGGCCTGGGAAACAAAAGACTGCTCTTATAGTAATAAAACAAAGATTATTGATATGTACTCCTGACACTTCAGCTTTAAAATAAAAAACTATGTCTTCATAAGGAGACGGTAGGTTTATTTTACAACATAACTCAATAAAGTCATTTGAAAGTATGAAACACTTTATTGAGTTGAATGAATGGTAAGGTGCAGAAAAGCCAAAATAAGGGTATTATTTTATGTTCAGTATGAGCACTTTACTTTAAAAAGTCATCTTTAAGGAATTGCCCTGTCGATTGGTCGTAGGAAGCCTAATCATTTTAATTTGAAAAGTCTTTCTTTCACAAATTTGTGGTATTCATGTTTACATTAAGTCAGCAAGCATCAAACAGAACACCAGACAGTAAAGATTGGTCTATTTATTATTTATATGATCTAAAACCAACAGTCAGTCACACAAAGGAGAACAGATTTGGGAGCGCAGGAAGCATAGGCTTTAAACATCATTAATGTAACTCGGGACTTGGTCCAGAATATATAGCATACATCAAAGCTACTCGAGTAGAAACAACAAACACAGCTGATCTCTTTGTATTTTAATTTCATATTTAGCGGCAGGTGTTTCCAGATGCTCTCGCATCGTGCTCCGGAGGGCACATTCAACAACGGTGCCCCTCCATCAGGGTGTTCCCGCGTCTCTGTGGAAGCTGGGCAGGCTTAACCACATCGCCATCGCTGTCCCAGACATGGAGAAGGCCACGGCGCTGTATCGGGACGTGCTGGGGGCCACGGTGAGTGAGAAGGTGCCCCTGCCCGATCATGGTGTCTACACTGTGTTCGTGGAGCTCGGCAACACCAAGCTGGAGCTGCTCCATCCTCTCGGAGAGAAGAGCCCCATCTCGGGCTTCTTGCAGAAAAACAAGTCAGGAGGAATGCATCACATTTGTATCGAGGTGAGACGGCGATGACAGGGGAGAGCTTTTATTACATGCTTCATTTTTCTGTTCACCTGACCCCAAGTTCACGAGACTGAATTCAGAATTTGTTCATTTTTGTACTTCCTCTTGTCTACGTCTACTGTGACGTGTATATAATGAATGAGTGTACTGGTATAAAGCATTAGTTGCACTAGTGTTTTATGAGCCAATCCTTGCCTTCTGGTTCATATTCATTTTCCTTTTGCTCTGAGGATGTGCTGCAGCAAAATCTTTCTCTCATGTTTTATGAGGATTGTGAGTCAGAAGGGCCCAAAGAAAACATGCTTTTCTTCAGACTGTGACGTGGTATTTATAAGAAACTGTTGTGTTGCATTTGTTGTGTGAATTGGTGTAGTAGTATGGCTATTTGGTACATATAAATACATATGATATGACCTGGGATGACCACACGATTATCTTTGCTTGTGTTTTTATTTTAAGATCTACTCTGAATTTACAAATACCCATCATAAGGTAATAATTTAAAAGACGGAAACTAACAAATTAATCTAAAAATGAACATTTTCAAACACTAAAAACTGAAAAGTAATTGTCATCACTGACCCTGAGAATGGCCTAATGTAATATTATGAATTTACTAAATTACATAAAGTAAAATAACTTTTAAAAAAAGCAGTTCAGCTTTTGCAGAAATCATAATTACTACATGTATCGAAGCTAAAAAGTATTTAGGAATAATTATCTAGGGCCTGTGTGAGTGTAGCAGAGTTTGTTGTTAGTGTTATGTGTTCATGTCAGACAACAAATGTCAGTGTTGTTGTTGGTCCTATAAATCTAGTAACAGCTTGTCCCAAATTATGTGACTCAGCACGGGGGGCCTGTGCGTTAGTTTGCAGTGTTATGAGAGTTGACACTCAGTTGTGATCATTTTTAACCCTAATGATAACAAGTGAATTGAACAATAATGTTTTGTTCCTCCTATGACTGCAGGTAGACGACATTAGCGCTGCGATAGCCGACCTAAAAACCAAGAACATCAGAATGCTTTCGGCGGAGCCGCGGATAGGTGCTCACGGCAAACCGGTCATGTTTCTCCATCCTAAAGACTGTGACGGTGTGCTGGTGGAGCTTGAAGAAGCGTGAAGCATCACATCTTGCTGTTGACTGAGGGGAGCCATTAACATGTTTTCCAGGCAGTTTGATGATCAGAGTGATAACGGGGATTGTTCCTTAAAGCACTTCTGCTTTTGGAAAAACAGTTCTTCTTTGTATGGAATAAAGTTTTATGTGGTACATAACATGTGATGTATTAGTATGCGGTGTGTTGTTCTAACAGCTTCCCCTAAAGTGTTTGTGATAGAAATTTGATATTTCCCATATCTGCTAATTTGTGACATACAGTAAATGGTGCCTTTCTTAGATACAGCACTGGGTTGGACTTCCTCTTGGGTTCAGAGCATGAATTCAACAAGGTGCTGGAATCATTCGTCACAGATTTTGGTCCATATTGACATGATAGCATTTTTTGTCAGCTCATCCACAACGTCAATCTCTCATTCCACCGCATCCAAAAGGCGCTCTATTGGACTGAGATCTGGATGGTGACTCTGGAGGCCATTTGAGTACAGTCAGCTCACTGTCATGTTCAAGAAAACAATTTGCAATAATTTGAGCTTCGCGACATGTAAGATATCCTGCTGTAAGCAGCCATCAGACGACGGCACACTGGTGTTTAAAAGATGCTCAATTGGTAAAAAGAGTCTCAAAGTGTCCCAATAAAATCTCTCCATCACTGTTACAAAACCAGCCGTCTGAACAACTAATACTGATCTACCATCTAAATACTGAAGCAGAAATTGAAAGGCAATGTTTTTTCAGTTTTGGTGAGCCTGTGAATTGCAGCCTTAGCACTCTGGTCATTCTCCTTTGAACTCTTGCATTAAGACTTTTTTCACCCACAGAAAATTCCTAAAGCATTCATAGTTAAAGGATTCGTTGTAATGTAAATATCCAGACTTTACTTAACTTCACTAGTAGACAGAAGTGCATTTAGAAAGTATGTGAGAGGAAAATGCCAAGATAAAATTAGCACCTAAATAAATACAGAACACAGACTATCAATGTCAACGTCTATAAAGACAATTATGCTTTAAAGAAAAGAGAACTTGAGAGAAAATTGAGTAGATCGACTCATGAAAATCTCAGACTACCACGTCGAGCACCAACAACCATATTATGTTCAAAGTCACTGATGCTCAGTTTGAACCTCAGGCCATCTTGACCATGTCTACATAAGTTGCTGCCACGTGATTGGTTGATAAGATTTACAGTAGCAAGCAGCTGAACAGGTTTTCCTGATAAATTGCAGAGGGGGTGCATATGAAGTAGGATAGCTTCAGGTGGGAATAAGTTTGATTTTCTCACTAACATGAATTCACTTTTGCATTTTGACTGACATGGTTTAAATTGGGCTACTCTAATGCATTGATTACTGTTTAATCCCTTTAAATTTTGAACAATGTCTGAATAAAATGTTGATAATTTAAATGTTGATAATATATTTTTAAATGCAAATCAAGCCATAAAAATATAAATCTTAAGTTTTTTTTAGGTGAAGCCTGAATAATTTCATTTCATGTAGGTTAATTAACACATTTCCTTGGCATACATTATCCTGCATTTAGTAACTTGCAGTTTTTTCCATTATGGCGGCTTGTAAGGCATTCTTCCGCCTTGCTGACACCTTTACTCTTGCCATCAGCGCTGTTGTTAGTCTTGCTGGCTGTAACTCACCACTGGAGGGAGTCACAATTAATACCAACCAGAGGGCACAGTCTGTATCCTTGGAAGAAAACATGTATGCGACTGCAAAACAGAGGAACTGCTGATGACGCAGATAGACTCTCGGACATTTCATCTTGATTTCCTGTACAAGCTTTGCTCAAGCTGGAAATCCCCAGATTAATTTTGTAAACTTTGTTGAGGAGGAAAAAAATACTGAGGGAGCTTGAGAACGTAAACTTGGAAAACTTGGACAACAAACTGCCAATTAGTCTAACATTATGGTGCTTATTTGGGATTTCTGGTGGGTACGTTTTAGTAGAATTGAGGCTCTCTGAAAACAGTTTATGTTCAGCTAAACTGACTATTTTGCTTGTTTATGCTAAAACAAGAATTTCTGCCAGACTTTAAACTACCAGTTGCTGACAATTTAAAACTGACCTGACATTTGTGCCATTTAGCTCCAACATATGTGATTTTTATCTGAAGGCAATCAGCTGCAGTTTATTTTCTCTGGAGAAGGAACTGAAACAGATTGAAGTTTGGTGTGAGCAGGTTTTTTGCACTTTTACCATCACAGAAACATTCAGAGACATGAAAGACAAAAAAAACTTCAGAATCCAGAGGGTTGGTTTATTTTGTCTGAGTAACACCTCCAGGCTTTAAAATACAGCAAATATGTAGCAATGACGAGCGTTTCTAATTGCAGAGAGACATGCAAGATATAGGGAAGGTTTGAACACAAACTCACTCACAGGGGCTTCTAATAATAACATGAGTAATAACTTTAAAGGTCTAACCAGCAACATGCAGATGGCTTTTCATTTTGAAGCAAGATACAAATACACATAAGCTGTAGTAAATGTGGTGTGAGAGATTTAGCTGCTCTCTTTGCCAAGAGTGTGTTTGTCAAACAGGTACTCCGCCATGCCGTTCTGGGGAGCGCCCATGCGGCGCAGATTGGTCACCCAGTCAGCCAGCTCTTTGATAGACTTCACCTGCTCATCCAGGTAGTGATTCTCAATGAAGTCACACATCTGAAAGAAACAGTTTCGTTTAATAAGACGAGACCAAAACAAAAAAACAAGTAAGGTGAGACATCTCCTGCATTATACGTTCACTTTAAAAATAAATGTCATACAGGCCACATCAGAAGAAAATAGAGTTCCAGATTTGCAGGTGTACAACCAATCAGCATGCCTTACGTGTGTGTTTTCACAATTTAATTTTGGTGTTCCTTCTCACTGCACTTTGCTGTGTAACATACACACCATATTTTAGTACTCACATGTGGGTCATTGTGTTCAGAGCAGACTTTGTGCAAATCCAGCAGTGACTGGTTCACACTCTTCTCGAGCTGCAGGGCACATTCAAGAGCCTCGACACCGCTGCCCCACTCATCCCTGTCTGGCTTCTGCAATTAAAGCATTATAAAATAAAAATTAAAAAAAAAAACGAGTGAGACATTTATTAATGAAAGATAAACGTTCACCAACCTGACTTAGAAAACAAGCTTCCTGAATACGTAAAGCAGATTTGCAGTTTAACGTTTCACTCAAGTTCTGGCGGTCATGTTTGCCTGCCCGAAAGCGATAAGAGACTCTGCACGCCCACACCCTTGGTATCTCTCTGTCCTTATAAAACCCTCCCTATGTGAAGCTTAAGATAGCCCAGAACAATCTCACACTCAGCCAGAAGTTAACATATGTTACAGTCCATTTGTTTTCACAAATCTCATACCTTGACGTCTTGGAGGAAGATCCTTCCGCCCCTCTGGTTCTGCAGTTTCATTAGCTTCTCAGCGTGCTCACGCTCCTCATGCGACTGATGATGGAAAAACTTGGCAAAGTTGCGCAATGCCTGATCATCACGATCAAAGTAGTAGGACTGTAAGGAAGAAAGTTTGTAAACTTTAGGTAAGGTTTTTAAAATCTACCTGCCAAAACTATTACAAACAAAAAGGACTTGTCATACAGAGGAGAGAAACCATAGTTGCCTGCCTGTTCTTTATACATACTCAAAGGAACTTCAACCTTTTTTTTTAAATTCAATACCTAAACATTAATATCCCCTCAGTTTAAAAACCTCCCTTATATTTGACTGATCCTGTTTAAAAAGCAGCTTGCTCTGATAGTGGGCTATTTATTTATCCATTTTAAATGGCAGTAGGCTGCCTCCGAAACAACTTCCCCTGCCTTTTTCTCAGCTCAATGGCTGTACCTGGACTGAAACCAAGCACAGCACTTATACCACATAGCAGCCTAGTTAAGGAATTAAAATCACTTCCTTGATTATAAATAAAATCTACTCACACTTCCCTTTTCTCTGAGCACTATTACCCGAATGTCACCAGATGTTACAGACTGGTACTTTCCACCGAGCTGTCCTTCAATAACCCTTTTTAATCTGACTGTGCACCATGGATTGCTCTTACCATAGACAAGTAGACGTAGGAGGCATACAGCTCCAGGTTGATCTGCCTGTTCACTGCAGCTTCGCAGTCCTGGTGGAAGTTCTGTCTGACCTGGGAACTCATGGTTCTGAAACATAAAAATCACAATTATATCAGTAACTATTTGCAAATGTGATTAGAGTATGACGAGTTCAAGAGCAGTGAAAAGGTTCTAATTTATTTTATTTTATTAAAATAGGCTCCTTTTACTGTGTTTAAATACATTTTGGGGGTTTGGCCCACGAATCTCAGACAATAGCACGACTCATTGTAAGTGTCACACCTCATAACAGCTGCGTAATACTGATTGTGTTGCTCAGTATTTTTGATGTTCGACGAACGCGATTCGTTCATCAAACAGTATCACTGGGCTAGGCTATGTACGTTACGTAAGGCAAAAATCAGGAAAAAAAAAAAAAGAGTTTCATGAAAACATCTGCTAAACTTTGCACTCTTTACCATTAAAACAGGCTTTAACAATTACATAAGTCACAACGCAAAGTATGAATCTGGTTAAAGCTCGACTTGTTTAAATAAAGTAAATATTTATTTAGTACGATGTGTTTGAAGGAAGCCACACATGGCGCTGAAAACACTGCGCAAAGCTTGGGCAGCCAAATGCGCACAGGCCCACACTGACTGCGACCTGAAGCTGATAAATCGAACCAGTATTATCAAACTACAAAGCCAATGTCAGCCTGGAATCTATAATCAAACATAACGATAAGAAAAGAAAACATAGGGAACGTTTCCTTACCAAATTTCAGTGGCAGGTCTTGTTGAGAGGAGGTCGAAGCAGTGCTTTGTTAGCAAAACAAAGAGTTAGCTTCCGAGCTAGGTGGTTTTCAAGGCTGACTAAGCTAGCTAATGTTTCAAGTTTAAATTCACTCGATGTATCGGAGCGACTGGTCCCTTGCTGTGCTGTATAAAGACAGTTGAAAGGTTGCCGTTCAAGCACTGTTGAAGCAGGTAACCTTCACTGTCCGCTAACGAGAGACACGACTGAATGTTTCGACTCAGGCGCCTGTAGATTAGCACTTAGTGACGTCACCTGGCGGAGGGCGGGGATGTGGGAGGGGCCAAGAGGCAGACCATCAGAGCACAGTGTTAGTGAGCCTATTTGACTTTAATTAGTTTCATTTAAAAACATCCTTTTCATCATTTTCATTCACATGTGAACAAAGTCAACTTAGAAGTGATAATACTAACTAGTTCATACGTCTTTGGTCCTGTTTGTGGTTTGTAACAAGATCTGCTGACTCACCTTTGATCACGTGGAATGATTCATCTATTTTTTTTTACTATGTCATTAAAACATTCCAGAAAATTGGAGGTTAAGAAACAGTCTCATGATCACTTACCAGAACATGACTAACAAGTTCATTATGACACCCTGTACAGGAGTTGCCTTGGTAAAAATCCATAGCGTAGGCTTGTTGTGTCATTACCAAGGCAAGGTTTCCCAAAGTGGCAACCAGCTCTCCCTAGGGTTGTTTTTGTTTGTTTCTTCCCTTATTGTTTTTAAAGAGAGAAAAAAATAAACACTGCTTGCACATACTAAGTACTGTATTTGTTGGAGCATTGTGTGTAATTTTCCTCACTTAGATCCCAACAAACTGGGATCTAGAGTACACTCACAATTTCTAGTACAAGTGGACCAGCTTAACTCTTTATCACCTAGATTTAACAAGGTGCTATAAACACTCCTCAGAGATTTTGGTTCATATTGATGTGACAGCATCACACACTCACTCCATGATGTACATTTCCTGACCCACCACACCCCAAAGGTGCTCTACTGGATTGAGATCTGGTGTCCATGGAGATCATTTGTGTAGTGAACTTATTGTCATGTTCAAAAAAACAGTTTGAGATGATTCAAGCTTTGTGACATGGCACATTATTCTGCTGGAAGTAGCTATCCACAAATAAGTGCATTGTAGTCATAAATGGATGGACATGGTCAATAACAGTACTCAGATGGGCTGTGGTGTTTAAATAATGCCCAGTTGATACTAAGGGGCTCAAAGCATGGTGAAAAAATATCCCCACATCTTTTCACCACTACTGCTAGTCTGAACCACTGATCCAAGACAGTATGGATCAGTATTTTCATCTTGTTTACACCAAATTCTGATCAGGATTCTGAATGTGGGAGCAGAAATTTAGACTCATGAGATCAACATTTATCCAGTCTTTTGTTGTACAATTTTGGTGAGTTTGTGTGAATTGTAGCCTCCGTTTCCCATTCTTTGCAGACAAGAGTAGCACACAGTGTGGTCTTCTGCTGCGTATCTGCTTCAGGTTTTGTGTATCCAGTTATGCCCTTCTGCACACCTTTGTTGTAATGAGTGGTTATTTCGGTAACTGTTGTTTTCCAGAGTTTGAAGCAAGTCTGGCAATTCTCCTCTGACATCAACAAGGCTTTTCATCCAGAGAAACTGCATAATTTCTCTTTTTCATACTCCGTAAACCCTAGAAATGTTTGTGTGGGAAAATCCCAATAGATCAGCAGTTTCTGAAACACTCAGACCAGCCCATCTGACACCAGCAACCACGTTCAGAGTCACTTGAATCACCTTTCTTCCCCCATTGTGATGCTAGCTTGGTTTGAACTGGTTTGAACCAGCAAGTCATTGTGACCATCCTTAAAAACCTACTTGCACTGAGCCGCTGCGGTGTGATTGGCTGATTTTAGGTATTTACATTATCAAGCTGTTGAACAGGTGCACTCAACAAATTGTCCACTGAGTGTATGTTTGCTTGGAACCCATTTCTAAAGTTTGGAGGTTGTTTGAAAAAAATTTTATGTATCTAACTTGAAAAATAAACACGCACAAGGTGTTTGGGTTAAAGTTTTGGCACGGATCATAAAAAAAGAACAAATGTGCTGTAATTGTTTTTAAATTAAAAATGTAAAGCTTTTTACAAGGACGCAAATATTTCAGCATTTGATCTTTAGTTTTCAGTAGGAACGAATCCATATTTGAGCCAAATCTTTCTAGGGAGCTATCTGTCTGTCTCTTTTAAACAAGAGCCAAATATAGGGCAATGTCCTAATATGTGGGACAAGGGTTCAAGGTATAAAAGCTCCACGTGAAGCAGGACACCTTCTCACCCTAGGTACTTGGAAGAGGCATTCAGTATAACTCTCAGTCAATAAAAACAACATGTGATGTTTGGTCCCATATAATGAGAGAAAATTGCTCTTGATACTGGACGCCTGCGCGGTTTATACTGTGGTGAATAATTTACATTCTGGGTGTTGACCTTTACACGCTGATAATATATGCTTTCAGGAGAGTGTTTGTTTTAATTTTATTATTGCTTCCAACACGTTACTTATTACACCTAAGCTGTTTTGTAAAACCGTTTGTTCCCTGCTAAAATCTAATAAATTAACCATAAAAGTATCATTTCTAGACCAACGTTCCAATTTTACATACATGTAGTTTTACGTTTTACTCACATCAAGCACTGCAAATCAGTCTTCTCTTAAGCGTTTATCCTTTACACAACTGTCTTATTTACCTTTACGCTATGCAATTGAAGCAGCAGCATCCTTTCTTTTCCTCAAAACGAATACTTCTTTTTTGCAACTTTGCTTTTTCCCCTCGGAAGCTCACTGCTGCTGACGCAGAGGACTACGTGCAGCTTCAGCCGTGCCGGCAGCAGTTCGCCGTCACGTGACACTTTATCCCTAGCTGTTAATAATTTAAGTGTTAGCCACACAGGTGTCAAGTGTGGATATCTGCGTCTAAGCTCGTGGATAATTCAAACCGCTGAACAAAACCCCAAAAATGAAGGATCTGGTGTCGTCTGCTTTAGCGCTCAAAGGCTCCACAGCGCCATCCACTGAGCACTGGGCTCAATTTCATCAGCCAGAGCCTTTTCAGGTTTTTTTTCCTCCATTAAACTGAATAAGATCACATACCCGAACAAAGAATAGGCCCGATCAGGTCAAATTACACAACCCCCTCCCCCCCCCCTCCCAAAGTTTTAAAGTAAAGAGAAAAGCTGCATATGAGGGATTTTGTAAAAACTTTATTGATCAGTTCAAGGAGTTTAATCGAAAAGGCCGAATCCCATGTCGTCATCGGACTCCTCAGACTCTTCCTTCTTCTCCTCTTTCTTCTCCTCAGCTGAAAAACAAAAAGCACTTGACATCACTTCCTGCTGTCATCACCATGACACAGCAACCTGCTCACATGGTTGCCTAATATAGCGGTTGTTTTAAAATATATTTAAATGCAACTGATTTTTATTTTGGAATTTCCCAGTTTTTGTTGAGCGTTTCTTACACGCTGCTGTATTAATATGAAAACAAAAAAGGCCTCATTCTAAAACCATTCAACTAAAAAACCATAGAATAAATTAAAATGCCTGCACTGTATTTACCCAGTATAGTACGGATTTTGTGTGGATTAACTTGTGTAGATGCATCTTTCATGTCAACAGATCATTATTTGGCTCCATGTAGTCGTACAAACATACAAGGTGAAGGCAAAATCACAAAGTGGCTAATATGATTGATGGTGCCAAACAAGGTGCTAAGCTGCATTGCTCACCTGCAGCAGGAGCTGCGGCTCCACCCGAGCCAGCAGCTGCAGAGCTGGCAACGGCTACGGCACCACCTGCTGGCATGCTGGCCAGCTTACCGTAACCTGAGGAGACACGAGTTGGCAGACATGAAGCACAAGTGATAACATCGACACTCAGCAGTCAGAAACAAGACAGAGGTCAGAAACGGTCCGTTACATGTGGTCTGACTTTACACATCTGCTTAAATACAACCTTTTTCTTATCTTATATTCAAATCGATTCACTTTGTCCAATGGGATATCATGCACTGCGGGTTTATAGAAACTATGGCAAGAAAACTCTTGACATTATTACAGCAAATGCACCATGACACACTCATAAAATATTTTATTTCAGCCCACATATAGGGTGCAAGATCAGCTATCACGAAGACCCAAATAAGAAAATGAAATATTGATGTTTTGCAACTTTCACTCACAACATCCCAACTGTATTTTAGGATTGTTTTTGCATTACAAGTAGCACTGATATTAACCTTTAATACTGTGCCACTTTTCTGCCCATCTGCAGTACTCTACATTATGATGTTTATATTTCATTCCATTGTTCTTAGCTGTATCTTTTTTAGTAGTAGTTTAGTAATGAGTTCTTTTTTTAGTATTTTAAACTTGATACTGGGTTTCTGTTTTTTACTCTTATTGCACTGAGTGTGTAAGATGACTAATAAAAAATAATTAAGAAGTATAATTTGTGCATACAATAAGTAATTTGTCTATGCACAATACCCTTATGAACCATTTTCAATGAACAAATTCTCCAGTATAACTGTGGTCCACACACAGTGTGCCATCCTCCATTACGGAGGAATCCAGCATTGAGAGCTTAGTTCACTCATATTTTCAAAAAACTCTTTTTTTTTTTTACCCTTAAATCTGTTTTCCCTGTGTGTCAAATGAGTTTATCACCAGTCACAGTATCCAATATCATAAACTAGTTCAGACCCCTGCAGGGAGTCCATGTCAGTATTAAAATACTGCCTTAAGCCATTTAATTCTAAACTGTCAGACCTAACAACATTTCAGCCAAACAAAATTGTAAACCAAAATTAATCATGGTCTCACACACATAAATGAAACAGTGGGAAACTCACCTGTGGTAATAACGTCATTCACGTTCTTGCCCTTCAGCTCACTGATAACCTGTTGAGAGAGAAAGATAGACGCAATTATAAACATAACCTAAAGGTAGGAACCAGCTGCAGGGAAAAACTGAAGCCACAACAGTAATAAAACACAAAGAAGAGCAGGTGGCTGTGTACCTTGTCGAGGCGTGTGTCATCGATTTCAATGCCAACGCTCTCCAGGATCTTCTTGATGTCCTTGGCATCAGGGTTTTCATTGCCACCGAGGGCAGCCAGCAGGTAAGCAGCAACGTAACGCATCCTGAAACACCAAGTTTACTGGAAACATTAGTAACCATGCGGGACGTTTTTGTGGACACAGGAAAATGAGTTATGTCTAAAGTTCAGACAATCTGTTTTTGCATTAACAAAAGTGGAAACACAACAACTCATACAAACATGTTAATTTTTCTTCATTATCGGCATATGCTAAATTTTTATATGAAAATCAAAGCCTGGAGAAAGTCATGGTATGCCTCAAAAGCTCAATCTCTGATTTTTATGTGAAAATGTTACAGTATATAAGAAATATATGGCTTCATCACAGCAGGGGAATATTACATATCGTCCCTGTTAGTGCATCATTTAACAAAAAAACAAAAACAAACAAAAAACATCAAAAGACGTAGGGTCGACCCCTTTAGGGGTCAGTTTTTTCCTGGGTTTGGCTACAGGACTGTGATCCCAACGCATTTCTGAGTTATTACGGCGATTTTCAGTAAAACAGAAGTTCGCTGCTTTACTTTACAGCCGATACTCATCGTCCACTCATCTAAAAACTACATATTTTAGAACATTGAATATGCTTCTACTAAAATACTGTTTTCTCTACCTCTATAAATCCTCAAAAATGCGACAATGTGGGAAAACACGGCATAATTTTAACACCCATGCGGCTCTCCGCTACCATTAGCCAACCTAGCGTAAGCTCCGGGAGCCAAAGAAAGGAATTAATGTCGGCTAAACGCTCTTTAATATTCTTAAAATGCCTGGGCTGGAAGTGTACATGCTTATCTGGGTGGCTCACTTACTTTCTTAGTGTTTAATACATTATTTACGTTTTAAAACCAAACTTACTTGAGCTAGATAGGAGAGCGCGTGTTCACTCTGAGGTTAGCACGGACAGAAAGGAAGTTACGTCACCGGAAAAAAGCAAAGTAGCCTTTCTTCTTCGTAAGAGCATTAAAAGTAAGCAGGAACCGAGGCGAGGCCTGCTGCTCAGGAGTGTGTTTGCAACCTCGGTGTAAAAACTTTACCTAACGCGAAATATTACACAAAAAATACATTCTTCTTCTTCTTCTTCGTGTCCCCCCTAGGAGTTGCCACAGTGGATTAAATATCTGCCTTAATTTCACCTCTCCATGTCCTCCATCTCTCACTCTATGAATCAGTTTTGTGGTCTTACTCTTTTGCTCCTAACTGGCATCTCATCATCATATTCAACATCCTTTGTCTCTCTAACTTTGCTTTCAAACCGTTCAAACTAAGCTGTCCCTCTGATGTACTCATATCCTGTATAAAAGATTTGGAGCTTGTAACTACATGTTTTATTGATATGAAGTGCTGGATGAAATGTCACTTTTACAAGAATCAAGGTTACTTTAATGTCACTGTGTAAAAAAAAAAGTGACACTGTACACTTCCTTGAAAATTAATTTCTCAGGAGTTCTCAGGAAACAGTCTATGTTGTACTTTTTGTGACGAGGCAATGTGTGTTGTGTGTCTGGGTGAGGCCCCTGAAACTAGACACTTTCTCCAACCCTTTTCCATATACAGTGTTGTGAACAAATATGAAAAAAAGACAGAAATCAGGAAGAGGCCAAATAGTTTTTCACAGCACTGTATACATAAGGGAGCTTGAGAGAGTCTCCGGTTTCAGGGACCTCACATGGACACACAACACGCACTGCCTCATTAAAAAAAGAATAACACAGACTGTTTCCTGAGAACAGCACTGTATGTTCAGTGGTAAGTGGCCATTCTGACTTCTCCTGAAATCAATTATCAGCTCTCTGGTCCTGTTGGTATTTAGAACCAACTTGTTTTTAGCACATCAGCCTGTCAGCTTCTGAACCTCTGCAGGCAGAGTCATCTCCTCCACTGATAAGCCCCGCCATGGCATTGTCTGTGGACTCAGTGATGGGTTTTGTGTTACAACGTGGTGTGCAGTCATATGCATACAGGGTATGTAGAGTAAAGAGAAGGGCTCCAGCCGCAACCTTGTGGGGCTCCTGTGCTGAGTATGTGAGTGGATTGGCTGTGGACACTTGGAGGCCTAGACTGGACATCCTGTGGACATTTTTCTTTGATTATAAATTATTTATGAAACTTGACCAACTGTGAATAAATGTAAAAGTTTACAAGTTGTGGGCTGAGTTTCTTTGGAACTAACTTCCAGGGAGCCAGGGTTATAATATGGACAAATCAATGTCGCAAAAAACAGCTGTTTTTTGTTTACATAGTGCCAAATATAATGCATAATCGTAATCAGTTGCTAATTAACTAATAATACAGTATTAGAGACGTTTGTAAAGCCTAATCATAACCCTGTTAGAGAGTGAGGAACTAAACAAGAAGAAAAGCAGTAAAGACATTTATGTATTATTTTAATCTTGTGATCTTTCAAGATGGGTGGGAACAAACCTCTGAGATTTATTTCAGCATAGTGCAACATTAAATTATAGTTCGCTTGTTTTTTAATTTGCACTCTGTCCAGTTAAACAGGAAAAGTAAATAAAATCTTAAATGATTCACAAAGGTTACTGGGAATCCATATTTGTATCTCATCCAGGAGACTTTTATCAGCCTTCTTCTGGTGCTGTTTGCAGAAGTCCATCCCCACCTCATTATTTGGGTCAATACTCATGTATAAGATAAGATAATAATCAGATAATATCTATAAATCATCTGCATCTTTTTGCACATGAAGCTTTGTGCTTTCGTGACTCTGCAGCAGCTCTCCTCTAACCATTTCAGTGTGTGTTACACTGTATATGAACATGAATCAGTTTCTTCCTCCTTGTCTGCTGCTACTGCTCACTTGGCTCCTGGTCCGGTTTGGCCTCCTGCCTCTTCTTCTGTCCCTGCTGCTGCTGCGTTTGGTCCTGGGTGTGATTGATTTCAGTTGCCAGAAGAGACGAAGTGAGCCATCCACACATGAGAGCCTGCGACGGATGGCGTCAATGCCATGAGAAGGCAGCAGCTGGGCTGTGCTCTCAAGCTGTAGTGTGAACAACCAGCTCTAATGAATCGCTGTCACGTGCACTGCTTGGTTCCAGGAGAACAGGCCCAAGCTCTTGTTACAGACCTCCTTCCTCTCAGACATATACAGTCTGGATGGGGTGCAAAGACTACTTAATACTGACAAGAGCAGCAAACTTGCAGGAGTTACCTGAGAGGGATACTTGTCAGATAGACAGACTGTTGTCTTAAACGAACTTGGATGTATAACATTTAGTGAGTAAGCATTTATATCTGGATTTATTTCTGTATTTATTTCTGGATTTCATCATTCATGGCAATTCGTACCTCAAAGCTACCTGTGCACAGTCTCCATGTTGATGTTAATGCCAGAGGAGGTTTGGAGCGCTGCAGTTTCTGAGTCTGCAGAGTGTTGGTGGCTTAAGTGCTTTTTACTACAAGCCCCAATAGAACCTTTTAATGTTTACTTTTAAAATATCAAAGATTAAGAAGTGTGGCCCAATACCTTTGTCTGTATAGTGTATTATTAGCCTTGATATTTGTGAATGTTAACAATTTATCTTTGCATTGAAAAAACTTTAGGAAAAAAACTAACAAAGTATCATATTAAATACTTGTTTTTATGGATTTGTACTTTATCTTTCCTTTTTTGTGGAAGGAGCCAACAGAAAATATCTCTGGATATCAATGAGTGTCAGCTCCTCCGTCCTCTGGAGCATTCAGCCCACAGAGATGACTCATTGAATATATTTCAAATATAAAGGAAAACGATGGACACAAAAGAACTGCTGACCTTCATGCAGTCATGTCATTCGTTCCTTTGTTCCCCTCTGTTATCCTATGCATTTCGCTCTACCCCTGATGGCCGTGTCTGTCTTTGTGTGATTGTGTGACGTCAGTTATGAAATTAATTTCAACCTGCCACATAGTATGTCTATATGTTTGTGGCATAGAGCCATAGTTGGTTATGCTAGAGAAGTCAAAATAGCTGCTGTGAAAAAGGCTTATAAATCACATTCACACAAAGGCCGTGTTTATTCAGACAACGAATTTCCAGTTTCTGTGCTACTTAATTTTTCTATATGCATCTAATGATTAATACAGTTTTCAATGGAATTCTGAACTTACTCCCGATTGTCCTTGTTGTGATTTTATTTTTATGTTCTACTTTCACATCCATTTGGGTATTTCCATAATGCTCCGACCACGTTTCCTTACCTTTTAGTTTTGGTGACGATCTTGTGTCTGGAAGTATGTGAAAGCAAATATTTGACCATTTCCTCTATGCCATAACAAGTAGTGCTGCATGTTTCAAAAAATAATTAAACATCCTGGAGTGAAAGAAGAGAAACAACAACAACTGTGCAATAAAAAAAAAAAACATAAATATTGCCTGGGTCCATAAAGATCACCAGGCCTATATTTGTTTTGTTGAGCTGGGAAATCACAGCTGCTTCCTCCACTGATAGTTCAGTTCTCCACACTGACTCATGCTGGTTGATTAGTGTCTCTTCTTTTTAGCTGATAGAAAGGCCAGTGCTTTTCTATTTACAGTTTTTTTGCTTATGCAATGGACATTTTTCCATCTAGTGAACAAGTAAGCAGGCGAGGTTTAATTTCCAAATTAAAAATACGTCAAATACTTAGTTTTATCAACTAAAAATGCTTAATGAGACCAGTGTAACTGCATTAGTTCAGTTGAGTTTGAAAACCTGGGGGCCCATCCGAAGCAACGGACAGGGGCTCTTTTCCACAGTGTGTTTTTTGTCCTGTCTTCCTCCCCTCACCCTCCACTGGAGACTGTAGATGGCCGTCCTTATGTTAGCCTGGTTCTGCCGGAGGTTTCTTATTGTTAAAAGGGAGTTTTTCCTTCCCACTGTCACCAAAGTGCCTGCTCATAGGAGGGTTATGATTATTGTGGTTTTCTCTCTAGCTATCATTGTAGAATCTTTACTTTACAGCGCCTCAAGGCAACTGTTGTTGGGATTTGGTGCTATATAAATAAAATTTAATTAAATTGATTTTAATTGCACAAGAGACGTGAAGAGGAGAGTGCAGGCAGGGTGTAGAAAAGGGGTGAGGGGTGAGTGTGGGAGAAGAACAGCAGAAAAAGTGAAAGTTTATAAGATGAGACCTGCTGTGATGTATGGTTTGGTTTGGAGATGGTGGCACTGACAATAAAACAGCAGGGCAAGCTGGAGGTGGCAGAGTTAAAAAGACGGGAGTGACCATAATGGAAAGGATAAGAAATGACAGAGGATGTTTAAGATGGAGCTACCAGGAAAGGAGGATTGTTCCTGGATGTAGTGAAGAAGGACACACAGAGGACTGGAGGATGTTTGATAGGGTGAGATGGAGGCAGACCCCTGAAGAGAGCAGCAGAAAGAAGATGATGTTATTTTTGCTTCATTATTTTTGTACTATTTTGCATGCAGGGTTAGCAGAACACAAGCAGCTAAAACCTGCTGAGACTGCACCTCTTCTGACAGCAGGAATCATCAGTTCATCTTCCAGAGTTTTCCTTATTCCCTGTGTCTTTGCTCTTAGAAAGTATCCGCATAGCAGAAATCATTTGCAGATGAGATGAACAGATTTCTACATGGAGCTTACACATTCTCTTTGTGCCTTCCAGCTCCAAAGACATGCATGTTAGGTTAACTGATGACTAAATTGGCCCAAAGTTTAAATGGGAGTGTGAATGGCTGTCTTTCTCTCTCTGCTAGGCCTGCAATAGACTAGCAACTGGCTCCAGCACCCTCAGCAACACTTTCCAATTTGCCTTGTGAATTCACTGAAGGGTCCATGTTACCATTTCTGATCACACGACCCACCTTTTTCATGCTGCGCTGCTGCCATACTACTCTTTTCTTTATAGATTTACCTTTTTGACACCTACCTTGTACCACAAGAGTGACAGAGATGTGTCTTTCTTTCTAAAAATGAATGTAACGTGTAACAGATAGTGGAAAAACACGTTTAAAAGTCATAAACTTAAGCACGGTTTATTGAGCCTCCTGTCCAACTATTATGTTCTACATCACAACATTTTACATTCCACATCAATGTAACACAGTAAATTAGATAAACAGACTAGAGAACACAAAATAACACAACACTATCTACAGGCAATCATAAATAAGCACTGACTAAAACAGTATCAACATTTTAAGTTTGGTCTTGGTCCTAGAAAGAAAGGAGAGATCAGTGCAGAGCTCAGAAAAGAGGAGCTGATCTGTGACAGTTAATCTGTCCCACATCTGCCCCGCTTTTCAATGACGCTGCGCTGATATGGCCCTGGTACACAGTCAAAATGGAAGTACCAATCATTCCTGGTATCTGATTTTTTTTTTTAGGAAAATCACTTATAAAAATTGAGAAAAATATCAAAAAAAGAAAACCATTATAAAAAAATACTCTATTGACCAATACACAATGAAAACGGGTAGAAAGTTGAAGGTTTACCTCACCAAAGGTTTGTAACTAAAATCAGACTATAGTCAGTGACATTCAGTGGAGAGTGTGCAATATCAATACCAAGTCTCATTACATTTTTTTCCTGATTTACTATACATGTTTGTATGTGCGTGAGAAGTGAATCTAGCTAGCTAATGTTAGTTAAAACACAATCAAGGGACAAACTGTACATTATATTAAGTCTTTTATGTACACCCCGACTGCTGTGCTAAATGTTCTGCCTCCAAACAAAAGCATAATCAATGTAGTTTAAATAAACTGTTACGTGAAAGTATTCAGGAACGCTTATTTAAATCCCACTATTTAGCATTTTAGTGTGTACAGCAGTGTACAAGTATCCAACAAAACCACACTATACTGTAGTTGTAAGGACACGTAAGAACATTTCTAATGTTTTTAAATATTTTTATTCTATTGCCTGTCACAATTTGAGAATACATCACATTGATGACAACTTTTAGTTTACAACTACATTATAGCCTGTTAACTACTGCTTATGAATGTTTAATAGAGAGCCATCTCCCAAAGTTTTGCCAATTGCCTTCTTTGACTCCTTCATGGTAATCAGTATGTTACATCAAAAAAATAAACAAAAAACCTCCCAAAATTTGTAAACATCTCATAGGATCATCCAACTACATGCAACTCTTCTCAAAATCCTGCTGAATGTCATATTTCATTAGACATTCGTCTACACAGCCTTATTGTTGTAAGTTTAATAACATTCTGGAGGAAAATGACAACTATTTTGCACCAATAAAGGTTTTTTTTTAAAGACCTTGCATAGATAATTGATGTGCATTCCATATTTGCAGCGCATTTTACTTGAGACTTTGACCTTCAACTCAGCTGTCTTCATAAAGAGAAATGGATTACAGGGGATTCACCCACCAAATTTACCTGTACTCGTCATGTGTCGTCATTTCTTGTGATATTTAAAGCATTATTTAAGTACCATACAATCAGATGAGAGTCGACGACCCCTTTCACTGACTTACAAAAACCTGCTAATCAAAGCAACAGCTGAGCAAGTTGATGTGAGGGAAACGTGCAGAGACATTCAAATCATCAACACTAGCACGCCACTTTCAACTAATAAAAGGTACTGCTTTTTAACCAGAGATTCATTTCAATGGATTTAATCTACAGTAATCTTTTTACGAGTCTTTTCCCACTTAAAGGATCGATTACCAAAAGCTCAGAAGCCGGATTTTAGATTTTATCCTCCCAAAAACAGTACTGATGGACCTCTGAACATCCCATTTACGATTTGTTAGTAACTTGGGGAACATCAGAGTACACCAGGGGACGGTGGATAAAGTAATAAAAAATAAACAGATGGAAATACAAACAGCTGTGGAGCAGCTAACCAGGCAAACGGAAACTCAAAGTGACCTCATTTCAGATGACACGGTCACAAGAACCAGACAACATACATCTATCCGCACACGCCAATCAGCGGCATGCTCATAAGACTCCCTCTCGATAAAACCGTTCGCTTCTGAAGAACAGTTTGGCATCGGATGGTTAATCTACACCAATATGAATCACTACCTTTACGTTACTACCTTCCTGTCTCAATAATGCCAGGTGTTGATCCTGAGACTGGACAATAGTATGGCTTAGTCAGCAAAAGCCTGGTTTCCATAATTCTGTACACATATTATTAGAACTACCCTGCAAACAAAAAACCTCTAGGAATAAATCTTTGAAGTTAAATCTGTCCTGTAGACATTTTGCCAAAAAAGGTGGATGATTAGACATCTAGTGAGTTGATTTTTTAATGAAACAATACATTTTATTTTTAAGAGAAAACCAAGACTTGTGGACTTGTTTGACTGAGATGCTGAATGAAGATTTCCCTATGATGACTATCAACACAGTAGCTAAACATGCAGCCACTTCATAACTATAAAATGTGGAACATGAATAAGTGTAACTGTGGCAGCCTACACATTAAAATATACAGTAGACAATTAAGACTGTTTTGTGATTTGCCTGCTTAACAATTCACATCAGAACAAACTTGATTGTTTGGCAGTATTTGGTAATAAAGTGTTTCTCATTTTTATGATATGCATTTTGTATATTATATATGAGTACATTTGTGCCCAACCCACCTAAAAAAGAAAAAAGAAAAAACGTATTTGCGCAAAGATGAATGGAAAATAAATTGGTAATGACATGCAGGCAAGACCAAGTTTGAAATTATTGCTGTAAATTATTGAAATATGGGCTTTACTAACATTTTATTAACATTTTACAAGCATCAAAAAATGTTTTTTTTTTTAAGTAGCTGTCGATAGATCTTACCCAAGCACCTGTATCGTCTTTTGTCCTTTAACATGAATGCGATATGTGAATAAAAAATACGTCAGGTTAAGCGAATGTTTGATTTACGACTCCCTTGCTAGATGTTAAGTTACAAAATGTAATAAAAAAACTGATGAAAGATTACAAATAGATATATGTCGCTGCAGCACATTTACAGCATAATACACCAAAAACTGTAGAGGTTATATACAGTATGTGTACTAACATTTCATTCATTGAACAAGTGATCAGAACTCACATGCTGCATTAATGTGACTGAAGTTTTGGTCACATGGGCTTAGAGGCTGGTTGGCAACCCCTTGGCATCCTCTGGTTGCTAGGGGGAAACGTGTATTCCTTGACTAGTTGGTGATTGCTTGCAAGCAGGGGGAAATGAGCTCCGAAGACGGCGCTGCACCAAAAATCTCAAACACTCGCCAATTACTCAATAATAGTGAAACTTGAGGGAGTGCAAGTTTGGAGAACTTTCACCTTCAAAGTAAAAGCTGTGTCTTACTATTGCTGTCAACATGTTTTAAAAGGCGCAAATGGATCAGCTTCTGGTTTGTGTCACAGTTTTTGAAATTTCACTCAGCGAACAGTTGGCGAGTATTTGGAGGTAAGTTGGTATTATCCATGCAAACTGTAAGTAAACACAGCAATAAGCTAGCAACCAAACCTCTTTGTTAATCATTTCACGTAGTCGCTGGCAGCAACTACTCGCCAGCCGGTTGGGGAGCACACTTATTTTCCCTGGCAACCAGAGGTTTCCAGGGATTTGCTAACAAGCCTCTAAGCCTTTGTGACTGAGGCTGTAGCAGTCGATTTCACAGATAGCCAGCAATCTCCAGCAAACACTCTCCAATCAGCTGGATAAAACACATTTTTCCCTAATGATCGGTGGTTGCCAGGGGGTCACAGCTTGGTTTCTAGGCTTGCATGACCAGGGCCTTACAGAGACTGTAGGCATCTGACTAGCTGAATTTTACAAATGCCTAATTTTATCTTATTTTGATGGTCACTGGATAACTGACTTCTTATCAAGTTCTGTCACTGGCAGAGTAAAAATGTGACACAGTACATTCCTCATTTATGTCAAAACAAAATAACTGACTTTCATCTCATGTCATACTGACTCCAGAGTTTTGAGGGTTTATTTTTTTTGATAAATGTGCGAGTCTTTGTGGTGTCAGCTATTTAGTTCACGAGTTGCTGAGACCCCATTACATCACTTACTGGAGCTTTTTATAGCGTGGCATGATGTTAAAGTCTTGCAGGGTAAGCCTAGAGAGAACGCTCGAGCATAATCCAGCACTTTTGCTACTTTTTGTAGGGTAGCCATAACACCAATCTAACAACTTATCACTTTAACTAATTTAGACTGTCGTCAGCACCTCTAAAGCTACGATCTCTGAGAAAACAGGTGAAAAGCATGAATTAATTCCTGCCACAATAGTTTAATTTCCAGAAATTTAAATGGTTAAAGAAAGAAGAGAAACGAAAAAACAGTACATAAGATAAATGTGTTTGCCCTGAGGCACTTGGTAGTGGCTCTGATAAATCACTGAAAAACACTACCTTTTCAGTCAAAGCAGTTGTATAGTTTGTCTCAGAAGTTGCATTCAAATTGTCAATTCAAAAATAATGCACATGGTGTGACACACACTGACAATCGTGATCTTCCTAGTGTTCGTCTAGAGTTGTAGTGTCTAGTACAATACACAATGGTGAATATCAAAATGCTAAAGAAAAGGGCAGAAGCGCAATATACAGTGAGTGTGTTCTTTTTTTGTTCTTTTTTCAGGGGCAGGCAGATGAGAAAGGGATCAGAACAGATGGCCAGAAGGCTAAAGAAGGAGAGACACGGGAGCTGGGCATCAACATGGGAAAATCCTACTTGGGAAAGTTGTTCTGTTGCCGGCGCTTCGCCGACCTCATTTTCTCAAAGCGTGACTCCATTTCCTCTAGGACTTTGGGGGTGTACCTTACTACCAGCTTCACTGTGCCCTGAGCTGCTTTGAGGAGTTCCACAGCTTTCTCATGGTGCTCTCCTTCCACACTCTGAAGGCAAAAGAAGCAGAAATTGAGTTTAAGATTTCACCAGGAACACATAAAAGTCCATGATCTCTACAGATTAACCTACTGGGTCCAATTATTAAACACAAGAGCAACGAGGTATGTGGCCACTTTTGGAGTAAACAAGAGTTTTATATGTACTGGAGTGAATGTAGTTCCAACATAAGCTCTAGCAGCTGTTCACATAAAACAGCCTGCAATTTGGAAATTTTAATGAGGGAACAAGCTGAGCAATAAACAAAGTCAACTGGATGATTGCTATTGGCTGATCTTTGAGATTTACACTTCCAGACAATAGCATGGCACGTTTACATTCAGTGTTCCATCAGTACTCACTGTGTCCATCTTTAAGCCATAATAAACATGTTGAACACATTAACATTTCCAGAGCTTTACAAGAGGAACCTGACACCTTCATTATTTACATCAATGTACTATTACTACAATTATTATTATTATTATTATTATTTCTAAACGTACAAAATTGACAGCTTCCTGTCACTGACATAAGGAAATGCTTTTCCATTGCGCCAAGAAGACACCAAAGACTCCACAGGGTTTCTGAGGTTTTTTTCTGACCGCTGCTTCGTGCCAGCTCACTGGTAATATAGATTACTGAAGAAGGTTTAGCTGGTAAATGGCCATCATTGTCAGACTCTATGGCTAACAATGAACCAACATGATGATGATAGTCTGAAAATAAAAAAAGCACAGGCGAGCACAGGGGATATTGATTTTTTTTTGGTTTTCTTTGGGGTTTTTTTGTTGACGCAAATTCCACTGATTGAATCCTGTCAGTCCCTATGATGGACAAACTGTTGCCAACAACTCCAAGCTACAAGCTGATATCTTCTTATAGCACTCCCCTGTTTATTAGGCTTTAATAAGCTTAATTTTAAGGCACTACTAGAAGAGTTTGACGAGCGGGAGAGCTGTTGACCTGCCTTACAAGTTCTCATTAATAAATTATGGTGTAACAAGTTAATAAACAACGATTTTACAAGTAGATGGGTCCCCAGATTTTTGCACAGTGATTGCAGTTCCTTTTATTTAAATCCTGAAACAAAATCCAGCTGTGCATTAGTTTATTTTGAAGAATGTATTATTTCTAATATCTGTCTGTTTAAAAAAAAAAAAAATCTGAAATAGAGAATTTGCTCAGGCTCAGTCTAAAATGTAAACCATTCTGTGAATTACACACGCACCACTCCATTCACTGAGAGAAGCTGGTCCCCTCTTTTCAGGCCTCCATGTCGGTCAGCAATGCCTCCTGGGATGATCCGTGAGATGTAAATTGGTGAGTTTTGCTCCTTTCCGCCCATTATATTGAAACCCAACCCTTCTTCTGTCTTGGGCAGTTCCACAACTCGTGGATGTGAGTGTCCCTCACTTGCTGCAAAAGCTGCCACTGTTGCCTACAAATAGGAAAGTGGTGTTTAGATATCTCGTCTGTATGTACTGCAGTCAAAGCACAAAATTACCCATTTTAAGAAATTAAATGTCTGACATTAAGATTACAAAAAGACCAAATCTTGTGTTCAGACAGTAACTGACAACTATCTACCTTTGCTGTGGCATTGGCCCTGACCTCGGGGCTGCTGTTGATGTCCACTGTTTCATACACATGCTCATAGACCTGAGGAGATATTAGTGGACAGTATTTCAACAGGCGAACACAAAGAATTCAAACCAAACCAAAGGGTTAACCTTCTATAACCCATAAAAGCTGTGGGCAGCCAGCATATTTCTACCACTGTCACAAACACTTTTGGACACAGTATACTTTAAAAATTTGAGTTAAGTCAATACTTAACAATAAATCAGGGGAAAAAAGAAATGGCTGTGCAATTTAAGTATTTTGTAATATTTTGGATTTTATTTCACACTATGGCTGACGTACATCTGTAAACAGTGTCAGTTGTCAGTCCACTATTTACAGCATTCGATCACATCAATTTCGAGGAGGCTGCAAAACTTTGTAAAAGGGGACTTATATGATGTGAAAATGTTTATCAAAGGGAAATGTGATTTTTCAGACTCTCTAGCTTAACGTTATCTGGTATAACACTACCTGTTGTTCTTATAGCCATCTGGCTATCAGCTGTCCCAAAGCGGCAGTACACAATTGTTATATTATCGGGAACGAATAAGTATGTTTATGCATGTTTTATTATGTTAGAGTCTCGATTTCAGTTGAGGGGATAAGGCGTGAGGTGAGGAAAACGAGAATGAGTTGGAGGTTAGGGAGCAGAGAGGAGGGGTGGATGTGCCAGATGAAGAAGAGGAGGACAAAGAGGTAATGATAAAGAGATGTTGAAAACATAAATGTACAAATCTTAAATGGTCATATATAGCTGGAAAGAACTATTAGTGACATTAAATTTAAACTAACTTTTAACCAGACTTCCACTCTCTTTCTTAATTCTGGAGCATTCTATTGGGAATCCTATTGGGATGCAGAGGGTTAAGCTCCAAACTGTGTACTAATGTCTCTTAATTAAGCGTTTGATAAGTGAATGATACAAGACGAAAAAGACTCACTTCTCTGACAGCATTACAGAATTCACTCTGTAGGACCCTCTGCAGTGCCTGCAGCTTCTGGGGAGGCACTTCCCCTGTCCTCTGGAGTTTATCAAGCAATTCAATAGCACGGTTGATATCTGTCAACAAGAACATGTACATAACCATTACTGAGGCCTGCAAATGTAGATTTTAACATTGGCAGTGAGAGTTTCCCACATCAGTGTCAGAACACATTTATTTGCACTACATTTGTTCTGATTATAGATATGCTCCAGACAAGCTTGACTCCCACGGTCACCAGAACATACTACAATTAGTACAAATCGCTATAATGCAATAATAAAGCAACTCTCAGAGTAACATGAAGTAAATTCAACCACCCCTAACGGGATGAGGCACCAGGCATCACGTTTTTGTCTTGTTTATTTTGTTTTTGTGAATGTACAGCTTACTTTAATAGCAATGAATTCATAAGCATTTGTAAGTTTATTAAATATTTCTAATCGTGAAGTTTTACGTGTGTACTTGTGTAACTCGTAAGTTTAAACGATCGCACAAATCTGGGCTTCCTCTGCACATTTCAGCAACACACACCCAGAACGTATGTTATTTACAGACAGGTCGCAAAAATTAATATAATGATACAGCCAGCGTAACTGTAAAATATTCTTTCTTTTATGGTAAGATACAGTGAACAAACCAGCCAGATTAACTAATCACTGTCTGTTGTCATTAATTTTAGCTAGGTGGCTAATGTACTAAGTACAAAAATGTAGCCGTAATAGCTGTGGCTGCTTTAGCTGGGGGACTATATATACATAATCATACAAGAATTAACCGCAAGATGTCTATTCTATTGTTATCCCACCATAAATCAGAGTACACAGACAAAAAATAAACCGCCTGCTTTAATGAGCTAATGCTAGCTAGGCTAGGTTTGTGTCGCCCGCATATCACAACAAATATTTTTAAGCTAAAGCTAGCTAGCTAATTAACTTCACCTCTTTCCAATCGCACGGGCTCCCCAAGCGATGCCATTATTGAAATGAGAGGATGTTTGGCGTTAGGGAGATAGTTAGCTAAAAGGAAAAATACTGAAAACTAAATTTGGTAATCCTGGCTGGCGTTATGTGCGCTTAACTGAGACGATAAATCAGATTAGCCAAGTTAGCCGGCTAGGCTAGCTGCCAGTGTCGTGATGCATTCAGGGAAACTTTGTAAAAGTGTGAACTCGGAATGTTCAGTCACATTCTAAAGTCATTGCGTGTGTATTTGTTACCCTATCCTTTTACTAGACGACTACTCGTGTAAAACTATGATATATCATACATACATAAGACACATAGATTTACCAATATTCCACCAAAACTGCAGCTGCACTGCTTCTCTGTATCCTGAAAGTTTCGAGCATGATTCACTCCTGACCACACCCCAGTGGGTGATGAAACGCAAATCTTTTGACAGGAGATGAAAAATACCTAACGTGACATCACAAATGTGGGCGTGACATAAAGCAGACACACGGAAAGACTTGGTGAGCAACAGCTTTTGTTCTTTTCTTAACACAGTAGACCCATTGTTTTCCTAAAATATTTTTTCTTCTTGTTTTTATTTCCTCAGCAACAGCAAAGTAATACCACATTATACTGTAGGATTCACTCATATGCCTGATTTATGGTCACACCGAAAAACACCATGGGCTTCATCCTGCCGCCCTTTATGCACTCTTTTATTAAATGTATAATTGGCAGATTACTTTTTTGATCTTTGTAAAAAATAATAGCCTAAGGCTCATGCTCATGATAAACAAAGCACATCCTTATCATCTTATCTAAAATGTTGAATGGCTGATTCATTGTCCTATGTGCTGAGGACGGGATAGTGTTTGAATTTTACTAAATCATTCCCATTTATACATTCAGGTGGATTTTTCTGGAAGACCAGATCATTTATGATATTGTTTATCTTCCCACTGTTTGTGTTGCAGAAGCCTCTGTATCTTTTTTTTTTTTTTTATGATATTAACTCACAGCATCATCATCAGGCTTCTGTGAAGGGTCCAAGCAGGGCAGTGAAGAAGCTGGCCCATCCTTCCTTCAACGTCTTCAGATCTGGCTGTCTTCGCACTTACCTTCAGGCTGATGGAGGCGTGGTAAAATGAGGTGATTGTGTTCATTTATAAGAGATCGCTGGTGTTTTGAAGAAATTTTGTATATTCATTTTCTTGTTGTTGTTTTTAATCTTTTTGCAGTATGTTCTGGAAATGTTTCATGTAACGAAGATGAGACGCTGAACATATTTTATTGTATTCCCACTAAAACCTTAAGCTATGGAATCCAGACTTGGCAGGCATGCATTGCAATGAGTTATTAGCTGCCTGAGGGAGAAAGTTGATTCTTTTAACCCAGGTGCCAAACCAGTTATGGAGATCGGCTTCTCCTTCTGATCACAGTGACTTTAGAGCCAGAAAAAATCAGTGGTGATTGTCCTATTGTGGAGGAGTTAAAGCTGGGATTACAGCACACTAATAACAAAACACTGGGTGTACATTTTTAATGTACACAAATGTATGGGTGGTTGAATCCATCACTGTCAAGCTCAGGCAGTGTACCCACTTGTACTAGTCTGCACTTGAACGTGTAGGCGCTTTTCTTGTGTTAATAGTGTCTCGTAATTGTGCGACATCACACGTGCCGCTGGAGCAAAAGCTCTGAACACCTGTGTATGAACACTAAAGATCCAAAGCACATAAACTTGTTTTGAAAAAATGTGCTGGTGGAGAGCAGGAAGCGGTTTAGGGGCACCTCCTCTCTCCTTCTCCAGTTTCTTTTCCTTCCTGAAGTAGCTGAATGACACCAGGAGCTGCTTTCTGTACTCTAACACTCGTTATCTTTGAGTGACCCAAAGCAAGGACTCGTTTTCTTCTCTTAAAACATCACTTCTTGTTGCTCAGGATTTGAATTTCTGCTCTTTCATGCTTCGGACGTGTGGCGGTTTGTGCGCATGCATGTGTGCATATGTGCCTCTTCCCTCCTTGCCTGCAGACTGTTCGTATAATAAAGTTTACTCTGCCTAAAAATGCACCGTTGAAACTTTATCGACATTGATTTTGTTTTTCAGTTGCCTATAGTCATTTTTATTTCTTCAAATATTTCAGTTTAATATTGCAAACAACTTCACAACATACAAAATGAATAATATTAACCCAGAAACATGTCAATGAATAAATTTTATATATATATATATATATATTTATATAATTTTTTATATATATATCTTGTCCTCTGGTGGGGATAAAAAAATAAACAGCAAAGCTTTGACAACAGCACCTTGACATAGTATGTAATTCCAACATTACCTTGAGAAGTTTAGAACAGTAAACAGATAAATTACTTGAGAGGAAATTGTTTTCTGCTGAATATGTAAACGGAATGTTTTTTTTAATAATTTTTTTTGGTCAGCATCATATCCTTTTTTTCTGTAAGTGGAGAATTTATCGATTTACAATTGAAGCAGCATGCAAGCTTTTGAAGATGGAACTGTCCTCGCTCTCTTTCTGTCTCCCTCTTTGTCTCTCTCTCTCGCTCATTTCTTGCCTGTTAATTTTTTTCCCTTCCTTTTCTAATTCTTGGCAACGTAAACAAATCACAATGTCTTGAGGAATGTGATATAGTAATTTAAACTGGGCGCAAATGACTGATCAGATTTTTTTTAATTGTTTACAAGGTCATGAATATGTTCAATAAATAGACTGTAGTATCACTTTTACTGTATAAACTTCATCTTTTTTTACATGCAGTCCATAAAATTTTCATTTGACGGAATAATTTACCCTGTTATGTATATATACAAATAGATATTTTCTCTTTATTCTCTTTTTTAAACTCTTCAATAAAATCTATACATTTTATACACTATCTCCCTCTTTTAATGGTCAATGTGCATACACATGAAGTGTCTATCCTTATAAACCGCCAGCCAATCTTCTTTTTGCTATCCATGGTAAGCGCTCGCACGTAGGACTGGGTTGTCCTGCATTGGGAATTATAATGCCGCTTGTCTATTCCTCTGCAGCCCTCCTTTGTGTACCCCATGGGGTTGCATTTGGTCTCATAAAAGTATTGCTTCAGTTGGCCATTGGGGACAGGGACCTTTTCCATGACGGTAACTTGCTGCCCAGACATGTCTATTGCCGTCTTTTTATCCACAGCTGTCACCCACTGGCTAATACTGTCACACACACTGAGCTCTCCACGTCGTGAGGGATCGGAGTGTCGCCGCACCCTCATGGACATATTAGCGGCATCCAGATAGTTTTTGTATTCCTCCAGGAGAAAGAGCAACGGCGGCTCCAAAGGCACTTGGTTGCTGATCATCACCCGTGAGTTGTACAGATCGACATCCTTGGCCTCCGTGGTGACCACAGAGGATGGGCCACCACCTCCCTGGCTCTTATCGGCCCCCTGTCCCAGCTGCGCCGCCTCGCCCTCCACCTCCAGCAACTCCTCTATCACTTGCTCAAACGTGTCTGTGAGCGAGGGCAGTTCCCCACGTTGGCCTGGGCCTCCACCACTCTGGGGAGTCCCGTGGCCTCTTTCGGCCGTTGCAGCAGCGCCCAAGTAGCCTTCCGTCCGATGGCCCCGCATGCCCGGGGCATCTCTCAGGGGCGCAGCTCTCATGCAACTGAAGTATGAAATAACCATAGTAAGGAACAGGATGGTCATCACTCTTCTAACCTGGTGGAACTGGAGGGACGGGAGAGAGACACAGAAAGAAAACAAGAGGAGAGAGGAGGGTTGGGGGAGGGCGAGAGAACAAGATGGTCAGTCAAAGAGCATCTTCAACAAAGTTAGCTTATTTTTGATCCATAATGCACCACGTAAGCCTCTCCTCCTATTTCCACCCTCCACTCTTTGTTTGCAAGCCAAAAAACTGGAGCCAGTAGCTTCGGAATAATCACAACATGTTTTTATTAAACTGATATTGGCACTGTGTCATCGGTGTTTTCAAATTGTTTGCAAACTGTAATCATTCTGTTCCTATGTGAGGTCTGGCTTAGATCTCTATTTGTTGGCAGCAATGCACAAAAGCTGTGCTGAGCATCAAAGCGGCTGCTTATTACAAAAGATAAGATTACACAAATAGATGTCGAAACATCCTAACAGCTTTTTGACTGGTCTGTTAAAAGGCACGGTGCCATGTATATTTACAATGGCCACACCTGCCAATCATGGCTTTCTGTTGGAATAATTGGCTCTTTTTCTTTCTTTCTTTCTTTTTTTTGGCTGTACTGAAAGCTCACAGGTGCCCCCTGCTTTTGGGTAAGGAAATTGAGGATTTTCATTCTTAAACTTCATCCTGTAGTTGTTGAATTCTTGTGGATGGATTTATGCCCCCCCCCAACCCGCGTTACGAATACGCGACCGTGACGTTACCGTACAAACAAATCATTGGTATTAACACTTTGGGAACCTCCGGTGTGGACAGCACTTCCTAACAGAGTCAGTGTGTTTGTGTCAGCGCTGGCAAACATTGATGCTCCAGTATTACTTTATTAAAAAGAGAAAACAACAAAAAAAAACTGGTCAGTACTACACCTTCTAGTCATGAATGGGAACTATGGGTTTGTTGAGGGACACTGTTTGTTTTCGGCAGGTGGAAGGCGAGAGCACTGCGGGATGAATTAACAGGAAATTGAATGACAGAATGATTTGACATCCTGCCGTGCAAAGCACTGCTATTGAGGCTCTGGAGAACAACTCAAAACATACGCAAAACCAAACTGAAACACTGTACATATATATTGTAAAATTACCTGAGCATGTGTGCGTCCCTTACCTCTGAGAAGCTCTAAGATTCACAGCAAATCAATGAATCCAAAGGACATAGATCTAAAAACACCCATAATTTTTTAAAAAAAGAAAAAAAATCTAGATCTTGCTTTCCACAGGGGCTAATTTAAAAATAGCCCAGCCGAGGCTTTGACTGCACTCTGCATGTCCGAGCCTGACACAGGAAAACACAGCGAGAGCGAGCCCCTGCTCCAGCCTCCACTTACAGAATGGACACAAGGACCTTTACAGTATAAGGAGGAGCGAAACCCCACCTTAAAAGCATTTGTTTCATTCTTAATTGGTATCTGGGGCTGTGGCTGCAATTAACCGACACCACGGTGACTGCCATAGAGATATCTCGTCTAAAAATAGACGTGCTGGGAGTCTCACAGTCTCTATTCAGAATATCACATCCTTCTTCTTAATGAGCCACTCATTCCCTGAGCTCAGTGACGTGCTCCTCCGGAGTGTGTGAGTGTGCGTGTTAGAGGGAGGGCATGGGGAGGGGCTGGCTTGTATGTGTTTTGCAGTGAGGTGGTGATGGTGGTGCTGGTGGTGGGGTGGGTATTTTTCCTCTTACCAACTACAATGGGGACAAAGCCAAGAATAAAGAGCTAATTGTCAACTCGGATATTGTTAACAAAATTCCATTTATGGCTCATTAACCCTTTGGTTTTGTGAAGGTTGTGGTTAATGATATCTGAAATGATATCTGCGAGGCTTCCCAGCACTGAGAATCGTGTAGGTTTTTACGGGATCGAGGCCAGTCACGAGCTTTATGTGTAGGATGCATTTAGGCTGATATTATTATCAGCATCGCGCTCAAATGGTTCCACTTCCACATGAGGGAAATGAAGGCAGAGGGCTGATTACTGTTAGGCGTCAAACTTCATGCTGGAAATGGTGCAGACGAAGAGTGCTGCATCTTCCGTAACAGACCACAGGGGTAATATTGCAGTAGCAGGGGGTGGAGAGAGTGCCAGCGTCATTTCGCAGCATAACAACCACAGATGACGTCTCTTCCAGGTCTCCATAGGGGAGAGAATGGAGAGAAGGGGTGGGGTGGAGGAGAGGGGGGGAGAGGTTGCTGGGGGTAATGCCACTCAACAGTGTGCAATTGCAGAGCCATTCCCCCGTGTATCGTCACACCGGGAACAACAGATGATTTTATTTCTATCTCGCTGATTTCCTGTTTCCATCAGTACAATCAATATGGCTTATGCTCTCAATCAACATCCTGTTAAAATGCGATAAAGCCAATGAATCATTTAATTGCTGTGGGACCGGCGGAGGATCTCTGGCTTATATCTGTGAGAGGCTAAATGTGACAACATCCAGTGTCTGAAGATTTTATGCGGATTTCACAGTTAATAAAAAAGCGGCCTGAGCATTAACAGTATGAGCAATGAATAATAAAGCAAGGGATGGATTACATATGGAAGAATAAGACCCCCCCCCCCCCCCCCCCCCCCACACACACACACACACACACACACACTCCGTTGGAGCTTCTAGTTCTCAGCGTTGTGGCAACTTGTGCTTGGGAAAGGTGCAGTTTCCTCTGAGCTGACTGTTTAAAGAATGCACAGCCATCTAAACATGACATGCTGAGAACTGAGCTAATAACATGAACGGGGGAAAATAAAGCCCACAATAACTGCTGCTCAAACATGCCTTTATTCATGACAGCACGCCTAGAGCGTGAAACACCCCGAACAATAGCAGCAGGTGAGTGTACGGACTCTGTTTTCTGTTTAGCTCCAGATGACCACCTGTTCATCTGCTTTGAGAGCACGGCTGTATGGCAGGGATATGTAACTTACCCTCGCAGTTATTCTTTGTGCCAGGTGGGGATTAAAGTGATAAATGCCTCCTCTGACAGACGCTGAAAAGTTTCCCTAAAGCATGAAAGGACTAGCGTGGCTAGTGTTATTACACACTACAGTAACGATCCCAGCCTCCATGCACATGTCTGCACACTTTATCTTTACTAACGGCAGGTGTGATATCTTATAAACCACTGCATGGGGGAAAAAAAACACATCAAGAGAGGAGATCTGAAGTGTGGTTACCACATTTGAATGGAAATGTGCGACCCCATGGCAACATTTGTTCTCCGCCTCTGTCTCTGCTTCCTCGTAGGCACCCATCTTTGTTAAATTCCTCAAGAATACGGTTTACCTGGCAACATGTTTTATCACGCTCAATAAGAATAACACACAAAGCCAAATGTTCAGTTTGAGAGCAGAAAAAGTACAGCAAATATTATCAAAATGGCTACCCTAGAACCCCTTGTGCACTACAATGCAGCACTTAAAGAAAAACAAACAAACAGGCATTTAGACTTAATTGTGTTGTCTGCAGTAATGGCTGACACATGTGGAAGCTTGCTTCCTGAGATCTGTTTTCAATCTGATGCAGCTTCAGAGCACATTTTACTAATACATGAGCATCACTGAGGATTATACCTGGCCACCAGGCCAACCCCAGCCACTGCCACAGAAAGCCCAGCATTCAAATACCTGCTGAGTGATTTATGCTACCCAAAAGAGCTGTTAACTCCCTCCCACACTGCGTGCTGCAGTGGGCACTTTAGAGGATACAACAGCAACATACAGCATGGTAAAATCCTTACTGATGTGCTTAGGTTCTTGTAAGCTTAGCGAAGAAATCCTCATTTTAACCCATGAATGACCAACAGACCTGCGGCTGCACACTGACAGCGCTGCTGTGCACAGCTTTGTACACTAGATGGCATATGAGACCGTCAAATAGTCTGAGCTCGTTTTCTTCCACCCTTTCTCCACCTTTCTCTCCTCTGTTTTTCCTTCCTCCCCATGAGATAGATAGATAGATAGATAGATAGATAGATAGATAGATAGATAGATAGATAGATAGATAGATAGATAGATAGATAGATAGATAGATAGATAGGACAGTCATTGTCTTTTCCAGGGCATAGTCATACAAGACATCTATAAAGTTAAGTTGGATGTTGTTTAGTTACAAGCCCAATTTGCTTTTATCTTCGGAAAGAATGGTTCATCAAAAAAATTCGTCATTAAACCATCTATTAATCTGAGATTACTTCTTGAACCACATATTTTCACACCGCAAATGAGCCAGTTTCCTCCCACTTTGTTTGAATCCATAATTATTGTGAGGTTTTGGGTTTTTTCAACACGAGCACACACCTCCAAAAAAAACCCAACAGTGTGTGTTGGCCGACCGAGCTAGGCGTTTAGGTCTCGGGTTTCCTATAAAGTCTTAATGAGTTCATCAAAGTTTTTTCCCTCCAACAAAACAACAATACAACAAAAACTGTCTGGAGTGTTTCTGTCTCTTTTCTCACAGAGGAGGAGGTGGAGAAGGAGGAGGGTCCAAGCTTGGACGAACAAATGCAGACAAACAGCCGGAGGAGAGAGTTTATTGAGCAATTTATGTGCGTAAAGTTTCCTTAAAAAACACCCACACAGATGCACACTGGACGGTTTCCACTTTGCTAGCTATGGAGAAATGCCTACCTATATGTACCACTGGCTGCTCCAATAATGTAACCACAGACTTTTTCCCCCCTTCTCCTTCTTCTCCTTCTTCTTCTTCTCGAGATTACATCTGCTGAGCTCGTGCTCCCCACTGGAAACCCAATCAACATAATAACTCCGTTTTTTATTAATGAACACGAGGATAAGGTTACACATATCCCCTCTCGGGCTGCTGCGCTGTCTGTTCGCAGGATAACCGGGCTTGATCGAGCTACTTTTAGACCCCCCCCCCCCCCCCCCCGCCCTACCCAGTCCACCCCCCAAACACCACACACACACACACACACACACACACACACACCAGCTGTCTTTACCACTAGCAGCATCAAACACGGCGAAAGTGCTAAAAACAAGTTATCAGAAAGAAGCAGACACATACCTTTTAGTGCCCAGTCGTAAAACAGACCATTCAACAGGACGGTAGTGTCATCTGGGATGTTTTGGACAACTCCCCGAGTAATTTACTTAAGCGGTATTTCTGACCCCCCTTCCCCCCCCCAAAAAAACACTCCTCTCTCCCGACAAGCTTCAGGATATCTCTTCAGCTTTGGAGCAAATAGATTAAATTATTGATAGTGGAAATTGCATGGCTGAGGTAATGCACTCCCATGGCTGCACGGCTCCTTTGGAGATCGCCTGAAACTGAAGTTGTCGCATGCCGAGACGCCGCCGCCGCAGCACCACCACGGAGATGAGAGACCTCTGGAGCTGAAATGAGGAGCCTCTTTGCAACTACAGTAACTTTACTACAGAATGACGCTGCAACATGTGACCTGCCGCTGGCTGACTGCCTGGTCGCATCCAAACTCCTGTTTAAAAAGCCCCGAGGCGGAACTATTAATGCGCGTTCAGAGTGCATTATGTATTATTATTGTTTATCTGCATATGCCGTAGCCTGCAAAGGAAGCCTCCTTCTTCCGTATTTTTTTTTTTTTTTTTGTACTCAGCCTAAAAGAGGTGGCATTTTTTTAGAAGGTTTTGCGTAACAGCGCGTCTCCACCAAGTCGTGATACACTGCGTGCCATTTACAGATGGCCTATTTGTGTAAAATTAGACATCGGGAAAATTAAAAATAAGCATTTTCTGTTACGGGTCTCGAAATAGTGTCGAGACTGGGTAAGTTATATCAAAGAAAGCTTAAGTATTTGTGTGAAGGAGCCATTTGCGTGCCCCTTTCACATCATTTAATCCATCTTGTGTTAGTATCCCTGATATAACACATGAAGAACCCTCTCATTTTCTTATATAAACTAGATTTTGGTTGTAATTCTGATGCTGTATACACAGAATAAACCCAAATCCAGTATAGGATTATCATCTTATAATTTAGCTGCTGTAAAATGGCAGTGTTGGATGCTAACAGGCACAGGAGGGAGGTAAAGATGAGAACTTATTAAAAGCAGTTCTCCTCCTTGCTTTTAAAGTGAGCCATCTCTACAACAGATGGATGGCTCCCCTGCAAGGTGCTCTGCAGTGTAGTAACCAGCTTTTCATGGGTTATTATTCCCAAAATGTTAACCTAAGCAAACCACATCATATTTACAGGGAAATCTTGGACCGCGAGGCTGATTTTGATATTGTTTCTCCCCTTGGTTCACTTTCTTTAATGAGGCAGAATTCAAGTGAAGATGTCAGCCGAGGCACAACCTTTCAATGGGTGATGAACGTTTGGAAATTCCACCTCTGATGAATACGAGAGCGAGCATAATGGAGAAACAGAAGCTCATTATCCTTGTGACTTGGCCTCGGTCCAGTGCAAAGATTTATTGTGATGTGTTGGCTATATTGCCGTCATGATTCTTCCCTGCACAAGCTTATGAACTGGAGAGCTCATGTTTGGCATGTAGCTGTATGGGAGTGGATGCTCACACCTGCTTAATGAGTCACTCCCACCTCCAACACCCAGGGAAATGCCAAGATAGATATAGCCCTCCCCAAAGGCTCACAGGAGGTGAGGGCAAACTCTAGATGACAAAGAGTTGCATCAGCAATCACTGAGCGACATGACTCCAAAGAGGATAAAAAAAAATGCACACTGCACAAGGGGGCTGTTCCAAACAAGTAATTCATAAATAAATCACCTGGCATCTCATTAGAGGAGCAAAAAACAACAACATGGTCTCTCTCATTTCTGCAAATACAGCACAACTGAAGGTGGTTTATCAAGAGAAGTCGTATGGCTTGCACATGTTTGAGGCTGGATTTCTGAATTAAATCCACACAATGCCTAATATCTGCAAGGAAATAAGGGGTAGTGGGGAGTATTAGAAGTCCTTTGACTCCTCCAGTTGAGGACCAGACTGAAGCATGACATTGTTGACCTAATACAAGTCACCCATGAGGTCGATTTGAAAACCACTAAACCATCATTGGATCTTGTTGAGGTTTGAGATCTCTGAAGATGAAATCTTCTGTCTTTTGATGTCGTATGGCAACTTTTCATATGCTTTAGTCATCAGAATGACAGGCGAACACATGTAATTTGAAGTAGTAGTTGGGTAGTTCTCTCCTTACATCTTCCCAGCTCACGACCCTTTTTGCTGTTTGTGCTGCAGGAAGAAGAAGAAGAAGAAACAACCACAAGACCTGACAACACGACCCACTTGTATAACCTTTCAAAGCTTCTCTCGCCAAATGCAACACGAATGCTGACAGATCCACACTGCCGAAAGCTTCACTTAACAAGTAGAATTATGCCTCCTTGCATGAGAGAAGGGGACCATGTAACACAGGCGAAATGACTTTTTCGAAATGTCATTTTCACCGGGGATAAAGCGAGGCGATGAGGGTATTTTGATCAAAGGGAAATTGCATTGCTCCTCAAGGAGGCAACTGAGAAAACATTTCTTTGGATGGAGGTTGTGTGACGTCAAAGGAGACGAGGAGTGAGCTGAGTGAAAACTCTAAATTGATAAAGTCAGTGCAGGGCCTTTTTTGAAAAAGAAATAATCAGATGCTGGTGTGAGGAGTTAATGTCATCCCTCCTGTGATGACAATAACCTTTAATGTGATCATGAAGCAGACAGCAGACTGGGTTTCTAAGCATCATATATGGCCTATAGACTCCTCCTTCCCACACCCTCATTCAGCTGATACATTATTTCTATAGTGGCAGACTGCAAGTCACTCCATAGCCTGTGAAGCCTCTGTCTGTCTGTTTTCTTACCTTCTGCCCCCCCAACACCACCCTCCCCCATCACTAATGTTTGCTTCACTGCTTATAATAAAATATTTTCTATTTTAAAAAAGAAAGCAAAATTTAAAAAAATGCTAAGAAAGAGAGGATGCACAAAATTAAAACCCTGCCTTCACTTGCTATAGAGCGATTTCCTGCCACCATATGGAAGCAAAAACGCAATTTTCAGAATAAAGGCCTGAAATTAGATACTTTAAATCAACCTTACGGGCCAAAGCCGGCTCACTTTCCGTCTAACTGGCACTCAGGAAACAGCATTAAAAAAAGCTGTTTTGATGGCTTCTGGAAGCTGTCTGAAATCACTGATGTGCTGCATGTTCACATACTGCTGGGAGACACACGTGAATGGTTTGCCGGAATCGTCGAGCATTTCCTGTCACGCCGTGTCATGCATCCTTGTTGTCCCGCAGTGGTCCGTCATATAAGATGTCTTTACAGTAAGAATATTCCAACTGTGTATTAATAACTCATCGTGGGCTTCATCGCTGCGAAACCACAGTCACGCCGCTGAATGACGAATAACTGGTAATTAAATGTTCGGAATAAAGGTTCAAGGCTTCGCCTCCTGCCAGAACTTGTTTAAACAAGCCTCTTAATTGGATGAAGGTGCCAGTGATGAAGATGATGATGATGTGGTGACTAAAGCAGGAGCAGCAGCGGGGACAGCGACGGTGGCGGCGGCCGATGTAGCCTACATTTTCATAATGATTAAGATGATTAATTTTCAATCTAAATATATCGTGACGTCCGCCTCTCTGCGGAGCCCAGATTTCCGAGATCTATACACCCCCGCCCCCAATAAAAGAAAAATAATAATCAATAGCCTATTTATAATTTATATCAGACATCAAGCGATTGCATTTCATGAATGAAAGCGGGGGGTGGAAAAAAATCCGAAATCCGTTTTACTGGGGGACAAACGTCGCCCATGTCTATATAGGGAAAATGGCATTTAAATCCGGATTTTTCCACAAAGTGCAGAATTAATGGCGTCGGGGTAAAAAAAGAAAGAAAGAAAAGAAAAAGAAAAAACCCGACACACAAAGACCAACAATTACATGATGGAGAAAAAAATAGTAGCTGCACGAGACAATCTAACACGTTAATATATTGCTATCTTTATTTCCACCCAGGGCGTTTCTTTTTCTTTTTCCCCCGTTTAATTTAAAAAAGGCCCATCCGAAAGAATTTCATCGGATTTTTTATTATTATTATTTTTTTTTGCAAAGAAACCTACCATCAGGTTTGTTTTTGACGCCCACCCCAACTCTGCAGAGCTGCGAGTGCAGAGAGAGAGGGGAGATTCTCGGTAAAGATAACACACGCGGAGACGCACGCACACAGGCGCGAGCGCACGCAGGCGCACGCCCGCACACAAACACGCGCAGCCCCATTTATGGACTGATCCGCTGACGTACATTGCAGAAAAGTGCTATAAAAAAACCTTCATACATACAAAGTGTGTCGTGCCACCCCACAGACCCCTCCTAACCCGCCTCCGCTCATCCCTCCTCCTCCACCCAACACGCCCACGCCCACACCATCTAATCCCACGTCTCGATGGAAAAAAAAAACAAAACATAAATAAATTAGAAAATAAAAATAAAGCCACGGCCAGAAAATAGAAATAGAAAAAAATGCTTACGTTTATAAACAGTGCAGTCGGAGGGGAAAAAAGATGGTGCAGTAGAAAAGAAGAGAAAAAAGGTGAGACAATGATAGCATCTGTGAATTAAAAAAAAAACATAAGGCCAAAAATTTCTTTAAACTGTCACAATTCCCCCGATCTGTCATCCAATGAACCCTTACTTTCGTTTCGTTCGGCAAATTAATGATTGGTCGTAATTTGTGCAATCAGCGGGTTTTGTGGCACTGATGCCTGGAATGTGGCTATTAAAGTCGCGTCGCTGCCTTTATTAAAGGAGCATTTTTATGAATGTCGGGTTAGCCTAATAAGTAATGTGATCTATTTGGGTGTCAGCGTCTCATAAAATGAGGAATAATAGGTCATAATATGCGGAAACCGATCTGGGCGCATTACATTGCTGGGTTAAAATTACGGAAAACGCCAGCAGAAGAAGAAGGAGAAAAAAAAGGAGGGGGGTGTCCCATAATTCAAATGTAATTAGGGATTTACTGGATACTTTCATATTGGAAGTATTTATTTGAAATCGCAGCCCCCTGCACGAGGAGTCTTGATTAAAACAGGACTGCCAGTGGGCGTTGGGGCTTTTCTCTTCCCATGCTGTTGTTTTGCCATGCAATTGCTTCGACTTGGATCAGAAATCTTAAATCTTTGACCAAAGGGGGGGGTGAGTGAGAGAGCCGGTGGGTTGGGGGGGGGGGGGGGGGGTAGACAATATCCACTGCTTCTGCATTGGTGCGAGACGAATTTTTAAGGCTACAAGTCCTTCGGGAGGGCACAGAAATAAAATCTCAGGGCAGTTTTGGGTGATGATCATCTAAATCAAATAGGCGAGATGAGTGATGCTGATTGCTTTAATTTTAAATTACACAAAAAGACGAAGAGGAAGAAAAGAAAGCAAGCGAGGAAGAAAGAACGAAAGAAAGAAGCGATGCTTCCCGAACAATTTCCTCTCAAGCCATCTTATCTCTCACCATAACGTTCAGCCATAACATCTGTCAGAGGATGGACTTTGACCACGCCCATCTTTATTGTAATTTCACACAAGAATAAAGCGAACAATTTGTACACAGTAAATGAGCTTCGCTTTGGCAGCAAATCACACGAGTCTAAAAGGGGCGAGGAATTATTTATTCTACCCTTCGCTTTTTTTTCTTAAATTTAAGGCTTTATTTATCTTTTATTATCACTAATATTTTTATCCATTCGTAGCATGCAGTCTGACAGGTCGACACAGAGCCGTGTACGGACAAAGAGGAGGAGGAGGGGAGGAGGAGGGGGGGTAGGGTAGCAGGTGAAGTGAAAAGCACCTTATGAATGAAACCGTGGAGCGGTCGTAGTAAAAACACAAGTGATTTGATGGCGATGACGGGAGGGGGGGCTATGGAGGGAAAAGGGGGGGGGGTGCTGGCGCGGGAGCGGGGGGGGGGGGAGTAGGGCTATTTTTGGTCGATAACAAAATCCGGAGGGTTTGACATCAAGACAAAACATGAATGCAGCAGACCAAACAAGAAAAATAAGCACAGATAGAAAGATAGGTAGATATTTTATGATGTGCAAGAGCATCAGTATTCCAGTTCGTGCTGAAAGTATCACTGCAGCGTCTTAAGTCCCATATTGGGAGCATGATTAGGCACAACGCAACGATTACGCAAATTGTGTTGCAGCAGTGTTCGGAAACTCCAAAAAACGCTTCACAAAGCTCCCCGCATGAACGTGCACGCACCTATATTTTATTTAAAGAAGAAAAAAAGCTTAAAAATAACAATAAGTTCAGGATTGTTTTTTAAGAAAGAAAGAAAGAAAGAAAGAAAGATATGCTCCGCGGGGTCTTGGTCACCTGGATCGTGCTTCATTTCGGAGTTATTTCGGTCATTCATGTCCACAATGAACACACTGCAAAAGACGAAGGGCTGCATGCTGTAGTTTTAAGTTCATTTCGGAAAAAAAGCCAGCCGAAGCCTCGTGAAAAAAGCCGACAGGAAGAAAGGATTCACACAAAAAACAATGGATTGTGCTCTTACCTTTATAAGGGCTGACAACCACTATGTGCGTGGTTAGATCTCCGCGACCAAGACTTGCATGTCCCAAAGTTTAACGCAGTGTGGGGGGGCTTATAGGTACCGAGAATGTGATGTGCAAAAGACCAGACGCCCTAACATTTCAACTTTCACAGTGCTCTACAAAAAAAAGGGGAAAAAAAGAAAAAAAAACACATCTGAAGCACGAGCTCTTTTAATGGCAAGCGCTTTTCTTTTACCCCCTTTTTTTAAAATGTTTTCTCTCTCTCTCTTGCTCTCTCCCTCTCTTTCTTTTTAGAATCCGGTTTATTTTCCGTTTACAGACCACAGGCTCCTTCAGAATAAGCTTACCAAAAGTTGAAAAAACAATCCCAGGTTTGGCAAAGGGGGGCTGGGAAAAGAGAGAAAGAGAGTTGGCGTCCACTCGGCGTTTTAGTCCATGCACGACTCCGGTGCCTCTGTCCAACGTGCTGAAAGCATAACACAGCCAGGGTAACTATGAGGGGCCAAGAAAATAGCTATATACTTTTTTTTTTGAGTGCCCACTTTAAACAGCTCTTTTTTCACCCCCCTACTCAGCTTGCTTCCTCGCGTCTTGTCACGTGTATTTTCCCACCCCTTGCCAAACCAGTCCTCTTAATATTTGATTACATTTTGGTCGGACATTTCCTCCCAGATAAACAGCACCTATACACCACAAACGCCGGCTCAGTTCGCTCGCCACAGAAAGGCTACACTCTTACGCCAAATTGTAACCGGCAGCGCTGATACTGTGCCCCATTGTTCTTAATGTCATGCTTATGACAAGTGTGACAGCCAAGTGGCACATGTTGCTTATGTTATTTAAACAAGCATGGCCACCGCTCGCAAAAGGCAACATAAATGCATGCATAAAATATAAACCCTTCTCTGCCAGCACTCAGCCCTCCAAGGCAGCCTGTACAGCCCACATCACATCCACACACAGCGCGCAGACACAATGTAATATTTCCTTACCCCTCTCACTGTACCGGCATATCCTGAGCAGAGAAATGCCACACAATCCTTTCTCACACAGGCTTTGTCAACATCAGCCTCATCAGACATGGGTCTCGATACTGAGTTTCTCAAGTAGAGTCCAACCCTTCCAGCAATGCGTTGCCAGACTAAAGAGCAAGCACGACTATTTGCTGGTAATCATCCCTTATATGCTGTGTGTTTCCATTGCTACTTACCATTTTCCCCTACGCTGTCCTGGAGATAGAAGTGTCTTAATATCCACTCACTCCAACAGATGCTGGTAGGTAATGTGTCTTGTTTGAAGTCATCATATGAGAACTTCTGCTGTGCTCAGTAGATCGCCCACCACTTCGCTGACTTATGAATCTAATAACCCTTTGCAATATCGGCGTGCTTAAACTCTGTTAGGCAACACCTTGGTGGCTCTACAGTAAAGACAAATATCAACAAGGCTGTCTTGTCAGAAAAGCTTGTACAGATATACGTAACACCCTCGCCAGGACAACGCCATTAGGGGGTCTTACGTGATTGAAATAAGCGACGGCAATACAAGTTTATGGGGGGCACTCGCTCCTGACTGATCGCCTCGTTCACCGCCTCAAATCTTTAAATCCGCATCGAGGAACAACGAAAGAGGCATAAAACTTCTGAGACATTTCTCGATTCACGTGTTTGTGTAATAGACTGTTAACTCCCTCTTTGGCGAAGGGCCATGGGCCTATTACGCATACGCACAACTGGTCATTTAGATTGTTCTTACGGGCAATGCGCAGCGGGCTTTTTGTCTTTCTTTCTTTCACCCCCCTCACAAAACAAATAGACATTTACAGCGCCCCTGTGTCTGCTTGTCAAGTTCTAGAGGAACTTGTTGCTGCTCAAAACGAAACCCCCCTCCGCCCTTTTCTTCCTCCCTTTCCTTCTTTTTCCCCCTTTTCTGTTGGACCACACTCCGTCTCTCTCATATATATATATATTTACATATATATACATATATATATATACATATATACTCACACTGTCAAACTCTGCTGAAGTGCTGCGTTTCCCCCCTTCAGGACAGAAATAAATGTGAAAAAAGTTAATCCACGTCCTCCGGAAGCGTTATTACACCGAGAGAAGCGACCACAGTGCGGGGAGTCACGGATGATACTTTTCGATCAGGAATATCTGGAAGTTCAAAGGCGAAATCTGTTTTCAGTAAAATTCCATCAGTTACACTGCCAACACTCAGCCATCTGATTGTTATGCAGTGACGAAGCGCCGTACTTGCAAGTGAAGCCCCAAATGTACTAAGTAACATGAGTAATAGGTGATGCCTGACTCTTTGCCAACATCCCAAACTTTTTGAGTGCGTGTGTAAGAAAAGTGTCATTCTGTGCTATGATCTTTTTTTCGTCTTTTTTTTGGTCATAGCTTATGGAAATAACGCTGCATGGGTGGCGCGCTATTGGAACCTGTAGGCGTGCTTCTTCAAAAAAAAAAAAGAAAAAAAAAAAAAAAGAGACAATAGCACCAATCTAACAAATCTTTGGACTTTTCTCTGGAAACAAACAACAAAAACATTAAATTACCCCCCCCCCCCAAAAAAAAAGAAAAAAAAAAAAGAAGCTGCTCATCAAAGTGTCTCAGGTACCTGGATGCCATCCCACCCACTCTGATACTGCTGTTCGCCTTCACGTAGGGGAATACATGTGCCAAAATACGCACTGATTTGAATATTGAACCTGAAGTCGCATTTCTCTGTTGTCAGTGGCACTTGTCAATATTGTACCAAAACTTCTGACACATTCAAAAAGTCTTTTCTTGGCGAGCGCAGCTGATTCTAATCTGGTCTGACTACGCATGTAGCTACTGTGTCAGCCTGCTTGTAGAGGCAGTGGCCAAAAACAAACAAACAAACAAACAAACAAACAAAAAAGAGAAGTTTTTTTTGTGGTTTGTGTCAATACATTTCTGCCTCAAAGACACAAGATGGTATAATCAGATAAAAATAAAAAACATATACGTGTGTTTAATCATAATTATTACTGGGCAAGAAAGATGTGGTTCTCCGTGTACCAAACAGGCAAGCAGTGCTGGACTTAAGAGCCACACATAGCTTATTATCCTTGAACTCGGTCCTCGCAGGCTTTTCACACAGGGGGCTACTCATTACAGGCGACTAATAAAAGGCAGTGACATGAAGAGAGAGGTAACACATATCAGCCCGGGTGAGGACAGCACGAACAATTCCCCCTCTTTTTTTTTTTCACCTTACATGATTAAATGATTAGGATGTATGTGTCCCCATCACCTCGCAGGCTCCTACCATCATCCTACTCTCAGGCCTTTTTGCTTCCTGACGTGGTAACTTGACTTGCTCCTACTTGTGATGTTGTTAACACTTCCTCTGCTCCCACAGCTTTTCGCAGACTCTGTTACTGACTCATGCTCGTCCCTTTTCCACTATCCGTGTCCTCCCCCGCACTCTTCAGCACAATATCTTATCCGAGTCCGAGGTCATAGATCAATCACTTCATCCCCTGGGCTGCATATGACTGCATGGCATTTTGCTCTATGGTCTGCCAAGATACTTCACCTCTTTTGAGCTTACTCTTGGAACTTATAAGAGTTTGAGTGAAATATATTTTGGCACAGGGAGTGTTATTAAAATGTGTGGCCAACGGGCTGCACCTCGGGATAAACATGGGGGAAGAATGTGCACTGTTCCGGCCTTTTCGAGGTCTGTTAGGAGGTACAGGTGTTGGTGTTAATCGGATACAGGTGTTACGTAAGGCCCAAAATGGCCTCCGTACAAGAAAGGAGTAGCTCTAATATTGACCAGTAACGAACCACCACACACACACTGCAGTGGGTTACACAAGATTTATTTGTTCTTTCTCCGGGTAAAACTACTGGCTGAAGACACAACTCCAGCCAGGAATCCAAGGCCCAAAGCCACCGCGGTCAGGGTTGTTAGCCTGGTTACAAACAGGGGAAAGGTGGTCACTTGGAAGAACAAGCAGCCAAAACGTATCAATACTGCATCTTCCTCAAAAAGGCTTGCCACCCACCTTTTCGGGCCTGACTTCGTTCGAGGCTGGGTCTCCACATCACACCCTGGGAGCTGGAACTTCCCCAAAACTGGTCCAGTTTCCTTGTCAGGGGCACAGAGAGTCTCCAGTCCAGTGTTTGTTTTCCTGCCTCCCAGCACATCCACTCACATCCCAATAAAAATGAGTCCTCCCGCCAACATCCTCAGATTATTTTAAAAGCAAAACCAGGCCAGGTTAAAAATCTTTTCCTTTAAAATGTGCACACTTCATCCTGGATCTTCGAGGCTTCCCTGATACACCATTGTCCTACTAAAAAAACAACGACAACCCCTACTTCCTGTTTCCTCTCCCCTTTATAGAGAAGGGCTCCAATCCTCCCCAATCAGCTGTTCCCTGTACTCAACTCCAAATAGCTGGCAGCTGGACTAGAGTAGAATCTCCACTCCCACATAGGTGTGGCACACACCTCACATCAAACCCAAACACCAAAGCATGCAATTAATACAAAACAAAATCTAAAGTTATGCCAACCCAAAAGCTTAGTGGCGGATTCTCTCCATCCTTTTCCACCATGCTATACTCTGTAACACAGGCAATGCAGCAAAGAAGATGTAGGATGTCACAATAATAGCAGAAGCAGTCGCGGTATCTCTTTTGTGATTGGCTCATTACCACTTGTTGTTGTCGTTGTTGCTCTGTATTTTTGTAAACCTGTCTTTTAACCTCCCGAGCTGCACGCAGCCTTTAAGATGTAACTGTGTGTAAGATTTTGTCCAACCTTTTTCCCAAGGAGCTTCCAACAATCTGCCCGTGAATGCCTGAAAATGACTCTCAGCTCCACCTCCTCAAATGACAACTGTAGAAAAATTAATCACCAAAAAGAAAGAAAGGGGGGGGGGGGGGGGAAGTATTGTTAAAGCCATTTTAACACTGCAGTCATCATACACCCCTGTTGACATCTGCTAATCACATTTGGGGCCCATTGTGGTCTCTGGAATCATTACTAAAATGCAGAGTGCCAGCCTAAAAATTTTGAGTCTATAAGCACTTTCCTCCTCCCCCTCGCCGTAATGACAACTATTAAGCGAGGATGGATCCAGTCAGGGCTGTGTGTATCATTACTCTGTCTTAATCTTTGTCCCATAAATATTGATAACAAGAGCCCCACGTCATGCGTTACTAGTACCTGCTGTTAAAAATAGACGGCTCGCTGATGGCAGGTTATCTCTTACTGTCAGATCCCAGTGTATCTCTACCTCTTGTATCTACAGGAAGTTGAGCTCTGGGACAAACAAAGAGCAGACAGAAAACAACAAATAGTCTGATTACACATGAGTACATCAAACCGCCGGATCTCCTGTCTCCTCTGTTTACCGAAAACAAAATACAACTTGTGGAAAATAAAGTGGCAAGTATTAAAAATGAAAACTACGGATTTGTTTTACAAGAACGCACAATCTCATAACGAAGCAGTCAAAATAGCTTAATACAGTCACCCTGTTGACAATGTGCTTCATGCTGTACATCTGTCATTCTGTAGTGCAGCTTCATAATATTTCTGTAGCGTGTGGAATTAATTATCAGGCTCGGTCGATGACTCAGAGCTCAGGTCTTCAGAAAGTAATGCAGCCCGTAAATAATCGCCCCTACTGCCACCATACTTCACACTGATAGCGAGCATTGCGTTTGTGCTAATTTCGCTGGTCTATGTATAGTGTGATGGACAGTGTCAGAATGAATGATATCTGGGTTGCCCCAGTGGCTAAGCAGGGGCCGAAATTGAACCGAATGAGCAGCTGTGACATTGAGGGGGTTTCTATCTAGCTTTGCTGCCTACACTGTCATCCATCTTCTTGTGACCAGTTAAACACCAGGTGACTGTGTAAACTCTGCCTTTAGGGCTTCGGGGAGGAGGTGGCGGAGGGGGAATCTGGAGCACCGAGTGTGACATAGAAGTACACTGATGTCTTAACTCTGACTAACTTCCGTCTGCTCAACAGCCTGGAGTGGAGGGTGCTGCCTGTCTGCTGTTATCTTTATCCCTGCCCTGGGTGAGACGTGTAATCCGGGCCTGCCACTGGACTAAGAGGCTGCTGAACTACAGTGAGCACAATGAAAATGACTAAAATAATCTAGAAGGTGTAAGCTCAGTCTCCTTTCTTGGTCAACAAGAAAAGTGAACACAGAAATATGGATCTGAAGTCGTCTCAGATCAAATATTGCCCCAGGACTGTGACTTATTCATGGATCAAACGAGGGCTCATTGCACTGAGATGAGATTGTGTGTGTGTGCGTCTGTGTTTGTGTAAGCCCTGAATGTGTATGGAGTGGTGCGAATTTGAATAGATATATTTGCATCTTGTTGCTTAGCCAAAGGCATTATTGGCTCCCAGTGGTCGTGACCTGAAATTTTGCATGCAAGGCAACCCTGCAAATGGTAGCCCCTTTATGATCAGCCAGATATTGCACAGTGGAAGTATGAGCCACTGACCTTCAATGCAGCGCATACATGTAACACTTGTCGACACAGATGTTCACATTTCATGACTGCCTTGGCTTCTTCGGTTTCTCTTCTGAACTCTATGAGAAAAAGGAGACACAGTAAAATAAGTGCGGCTGCATTAAAAGTATTGTGAATGTTCAGGCGGATTTGGCAGGTTCGGTCATTAATATTTAACCCTGATGGCCGATATGTAGTCAGACATGCTGGAATGTAACAAAAAAGGAAGGAAACGATGGTAGTGACAAAAAAAGAATAAAATAAAAATATCAAGTGTGTGGTTATTTTTATAGGTTACAGATGTACAGAAGTCATTCCACAGTAATATTGCACACATACTCAGGAAGTAGGAGGTAGATTGTCTTCTCAGATATTCACTTTGTGTGATTCAACCGGACACCGGTGAGGTGGACTGAAGCAGCACAGGCTGTTGACCTTGTAATGGATTTCTGAGTCCGACTTTGAGTTCACAGGCATCCTCTTCTACTTGCAAGAAAAGAAAACCTTTTTTTTTCATTGTTTAGGTTTCCAGTATAACCACCAGTTCCTTACAGTACAGTTGAGCGTAAGCCAACATAAGCAATACCAGCAGTCTAAACTCACATCGGCATTATTCGTTCTGTAAAACAATCTGTTTTTATGTAAAAGCCCTCTTCTGACCCCTGTACTAAAATGTCTATGCGATGAATATAATCTTTATCTGCTTAAGCACTTGTGGGTGCCCCCAGGAATGGAAGGGTCAAGAGTTTTTAGCTCTTTTACTGGTCGTCTGCTATAAAAGACAGCAGCAGCCTGCAGAGGAGGTGGATGCTCGTGACTTGGACGGCTGGCAGTTCAAATCCCCGGACTGACTGACAAAAGCTGTGTAGGAAAGCAATGCTGCACTCTGCTTCAAAAGTGACTCGTCAAAGGGCGGCTGCGTGGAGTTACTCAAGTCCCAGCTGTTTGGTAACAACAGTGTAAAAGCTGCGGCTGCAAATGTGAGCGCGTGAGCTTTCTCTTCACCTTGTCTGGACTCATTTTCAGATTTGAATCAAGCTCAAATTAAGGCCAATGGCTCGCTGATTAAGCATCAAGCAACATGGGCAGCAGCTACTTAAACAGGGAGTTATTCTAAAGGTAGAGCCTCAGAACATTTGAGATTTATAGCTCACCCTTGAGCACAACACCTTTTGCTCCACAAAGCCCATACACTACCTGATCTGGAGCTTTCCGTGATATCTCTTCATCAGTGGATCTGTCTACTTGTCATTCAATTAAAGATCTTGCCTGTTGTTTGCTTTCTTAGTACTTGGATGACTTGCCAGAATAGGCTTATAGTGAATAAATGGCTGTCTATGTTTATGAAGAATACTGAATATCTAGAGATTTTATTTGTTTTTAATGTGCGATGTCTGCAATAAGCACAACATCATATTATATTTGTAAAGTTTAAAATGGTAACAAAGCGGACAAAATAGCACCAACCTGCTCCAGTTTGTTTTACTAAGCTAAACTGACGCCCTGACCTGACAGCACAGCAACTAAGCATATATGCCCAAAGTCCCACTCCCCACCATCCATCCCCCAAAGCCAGACAAGATACCCCATTACAGTTGACAGACAGACAGTAGGCACAAAGTTTAAAATAATGGTCTTAAAGGGAATAAAAGCCTTGCAGTGACTGGTGAGGGAATTGTTAAGGATAATACAAAGGAGTGGGATTTCTTGTGCATTTGTCTGAGAGGGATATCCCAGCCAAAGTTTCTCTATACATCAAAGGGCCGACACAAATAAAAGCACACTTGTCAGGGGCGAACAAACTGCCTCCTTTGTGTCTTCTACCAACCAAATTCAGGTGCACAAAGCCTTTGGATGTACAACACCGCAAAGAAGACATACTATTCAGATGACATGCTTTGCTCTCTGGTGGTTTGCTGTGTGCTTTTGTGTGCCCTTGACCAGGACAGATATATAATATCACTGGATCAAAATCCTTTCAGTCCCTTTTACTCTCGTTACACTCCCTCCCCCATACACTCCACTATTCTTTCTTTCCTTAAACAAAGTAAACTTGATGCAGCCAGATAACACTTGCAGCCCTCAGGCCTCATGTCCAAAAATGAGTCTCAGGTTCATTCTGGCTTTTTTTTTTTTTTTTTTTTTTTTTTACAAACTATGGTCAGACTGCGTGGCCACGTCAAATCTTTGTTTGATTTCTTCTAACATCTGCCAGATACTAAATTCCTGCAGAATAAATTCTTATCGCTCACAAAATATTTCCATGCTATTAACAAATAAGAAGAAGGAAGTGAGATGAGTGCGTGTGTATCATTTATACCTTTTGTGTTCACTTTCTTGCTTTCATCAGTCTTTCATGAACTAAATGTCATTTTTTTCCTTACAGGCACTTTGTTACATTCAGTCTATCACAAAACACATATTTTATTCCATTTTCTTCAGCTGAATCCATAAAAAAAAATGCAAAAGATAGCACAGTTTGACAGTCACAATATAGTATTTTTGCCCAACAAGATGATTCCCAAAGAGCCATTTGTCATTAGAAAACTGGACAAATGGAGGTTTAAAGAAGAGGTGGCAAGCCTAAAAAACTACTATCTACAGCTGATGAACAGTATCTGAAAAAAAATCTATCTAGGGCATGAGAGATTCATCAGGCCCTTCAGTTGATCCTGATGCTGTTTACTGAAGCCTCATCAGAAATGGTCTCAGTGGAAGGGTGGCTGTCAAGAAGCCCTTCTTGAGGAAGGGAAACCGGGAGAAAAGGCCACATAAGATCTGGAATTTTTCAGCATGACAGTGATCCCAAACATACTGCCAATGCAGTAGAAGCCAGATAGATTTGAAAAGCACACAATGGAGCACTATCAGTCGTGGATTGGCCTCCTCAGTGCAGAGATTATAACATTATTGAGACTGTGTGGGATCATCTTGATATACAGAACAAAATGCAGCCAACATCCAAAGAAGAGATTTGAATGTTTGAGAGAGAGAATTCAGGCTGGGTTGAAGAATAAAGGTGGTCATACCAAATATTGACTTTAAAGCTTGTTAGAATTACACATTTTATACAGTATTGTCATGTACATTTGTACATTTTCACTCCAACTATTTCCAATTTTCCTAAGAAACATTAATAAATGAGGAATGACTTGAGATCTTTGCACAGAACTGTATTTACTAAAAAAAATAGATTTTTAAATCTTTAAGTGAATCTAATAGTACATTTGCTTTAATTATCGAGAGTTCCTAGCAAAGCCTTTGCAGTTTTCTTTTTATTGTACATGCATGAAAAGAACTAATTCCTGATTCCTTTCAGTACAAAGAGAGGAAAATCATTTTAGAGGAACACTGATTAATGATTTTACAAAGATAAGATGTGTGTGTGTCTGTGTGTATGGGTGGAAAAAGTGGACTGAAATTTAAAGATTTTATGTACTATTTCTAGTTGACCTTTACTCATTTAAATATATTTGAGAAAAACACAAAAGTACAGCTGAGTTCACTCGGAGAAATAATGGCAAGGACCAGTGTTTAACTCTGCCTTAAGAGATTTCACTTCAGTGTGTTGAATAAAAAAAAAATCTGAGTGAATGCAATGACTCATCATCAGGGTCATTTGCCTTTCACTGCAAATGAGTGTGGGTGTCTGCCTAACTTGCAGTTATAAGCTGGATATTGTTTTCTAATCAGCAAAGAGAGAGAAAGAAAGGGTAAGAAAGAGAGACCTAGTGCTTTTGTGTACAGTATGCATGAAAGAGTGCAGAAGCATGAGTGTGTGTGTGTGGCTTTGTGCAATATGTGTGTCAGAGAGACAAAGACTGAGGGCCACATTTAGAGTCTTTGAGATACATTGTGCGCCCGGAGACACGCGTGTTATTTATCAAACAGGCGCTTTGGCCTGGAAGTGCAGCTTCCTGTCAACTGACAGAGAAGCCCTGTGTGTGTCAGTAGTGAAGTACGCCTCTCAGACCTCTCATGCACATGTACAGAAAGTGGGAGGAGATATGGCGGGGTGGTTTTAAGTAAGAATTTTTCATCTCTACAAAGCAGATGCAATTTTTTTTTTTTTTTTTAAATTAAAGGCGAAGGTAGACAGGAGAAAATTTAATTAACCTCTGTCCGCAGAAATCCAGCCCACATACAGCTAGAATTATATCCATGGTAACACTTCATTTGAAAGGGTGTGGATAAGGCTGGCATTACACTTTCATGGAAACCTGATCATGAATTTAACTTTATGATTGCTGCTAGTGCCATTTAATTCAGAAATGTCGCCTTAATTGGCCAAATGCTAAGTCCAACGATAACATTTTTCTAAAACTTTGGGTCAGTTGGAGAATGGTTTTTGACAGTGAAGAAGCCTATAAAACATGAGTGACACTTCACCCATTGTGCTATTAAATCTAGGGTCTGATATAATAAATAGTGCTGATCAATTCAGTACAATTAACTATTACTCTGGGAAGCTTCAGGTCTTGGCATTCATGTGGCCATGTCCACATGTAACAATTACAAAAACAATCCAGACAGAGCTGGAGAAACACCACAAACACCCCAAAGCAACACAGCCTTCAAATATCTGGAAAATAGCTAACTAAAGCAAGGGGACAACAACATTTCCATATACATAAATACCACATCACACCACCATTAAGGTGAACAGGGTAAAGCTGATCCACTTGGAGCAACCATAGCAGTAATAAGGTATGCAAAGGCCGTAAGTTATGGTACACAATAACTCCTGTCATCAATTTCATGCTGAAGTCCCATTTTATGCACAACCGGTGCATAGACAACCGTCCTTTGGATGTAGGACTGCACTTACAGACTTTAATAGTAATGAAGTTCATTCACTGCAGACAGCAATCACATGCATGCACACAAACAGCATCTCTATTTATATATTATTTTCATTTAGAAGAGGAGGGTAGTTTCTGATGAGCAGTTCATTTTGTTCATCCACTGCCATAACGGCCGTTAGAAAAGTTTAATGCAGGAGGTGAGAACTAAGGTTTTTGTGATCTGCAGGCAACTGTAAAGAAAAATCTGATTGATAATTTTTTTTACTTTTCTTCACAATAAACTCATGCTTCCAAATAAATAAAAGTATAAACGGTATGGTCTTATAAGCTTTCACTGATTTCCAGAATGCTGGTCTGTCGTTGTTGTCATTTATGCTTGCTTGGTTAAGTTTATGCAATAAAACATTTTGGTTAGGTTTACGAAGAGGTCCTGATATTGGTTAAATTTAACATTTTTTTCATTGTTAACCACAACAGTCTTCCATTTACCCAAATGGGGTTAAAATGTGATGCCATGGTTCTTGCCAAAGCATTATCAAGGTTTAGTAGTGAGAACAGGTTAGTAAAAGCCACTCAGTAAGTGCACATTTGCTTGGATTAATATAGTTTGCTTAATAGGTTCAATAGGTTTTGGGTTACATGTGTATTGTGTGGCAATATTCTGGATCAGCTCCCAGACTTTGTGTTAAAGTAATGCTATGTAAACAAACAAAGGGAAAGACAATGTGAAAATTTTGGAGCCTCTGACAACACAAAATCTCCACAATGCAACACCAACACCACATCACACTGTAATATTAAAAATATTAGCTAGCATTGGTATAAATGACTACATATCATTCTACTCTCTGAACTTTAAGATATGAGAGTGAGTGCAGCCTGGACAGGTGTACACAGACAAACAGGTCTCTGAATTAATTTAACATTTAACTCTGTAACATAGCAGTCTATGGGGACTGACAAAGATTGATCAAGAAGTTACCTTCAGACCTCAAAAATGAAACCAAAAGGCCCCAAAACTGCTGTTCCTCTACCTCCCACTAGGCTGGTTCTAAGAGGACTAACATGTTCAAATGTCCAACCTAACGGAATTAACATTTTACAGAAATTTTACATTTTGCACAAAATGAAAAAAATCAATCAATAAAAATGGCAGCCCCTATCTCATAAAAACTCAGAGTGGATTAAATTATTTTTATACCTCATGTATGTGAATGTGCTTTTGGTTCACTTTAAAGATTTGCCTAACTTATATTATCGCTTTCTATGTGGTACAGACATCCAAGAAATCTGTGCTTCATTTGTGGTGAGTCAGAGTTCCTCTATTTTACAAACCTGTTACCTGAGCACCAATTAGCAGGTGGATCACATCTGTGCAGTGTATGCATGCAGCTGCCAACCAAGCCAGCTAGTTAGCTGATCACTTAGCAATCCACCTTCTCATCCAAACATGGTAACTTATGGCTTTAGAAAATACACAAAACATGAAAGAGCTTGCACTGAAGCTTCAAAACCAATATCGATCTTGTTTCTTGCATGAAGATAACCTCAGGAAGATAGGAATCATCAGCAGGAGGTACTGTTTTAAAACATATATTTATAGATTTGTTATTAGCTGTTTACATAACAACTTTACTTTTCAATAAGGAAGCACCTATGATTTTGTTGCAGCCCTCCAGCCAAAGATAAACCTGACAAAACCTTCATCAGTTTACTCCAAATAACAATCAGATTGTCATTTGGGATTGGACTGGTGAGATATTATGTTCCCAATAATAATGTGTCTCGTATTTCTAGAAAATGCAGATGAAATATAATTAAAACATTGCAACAATCATGTGCACCCTAATACTGAAGGAGAAACAAGTGTGAGAGTAATAAGGATGTTAAAGGCTTTAAGTTGTACTAACATAACAAGTGCAAGGAAACCAACAGTAGAGTGATACGAATGTGAATCGAGCAGTTTGTACACACCCACACAGTCCTGAGAGGAGTTCTAATCAGGCAAAGAAAGTGAAAACACCTGTGTGGGTGTAACATGGATGTGGCTCTAACTTTATTTGAAGCAAAACCAATTAAACCCAAATAAAAAGTTGCTCCGTTGTTCGATAAAAAGGATGTCAGGAAGTGTAAATGGCCCGTGGTGTTGTATTGAGACTATAGGCTACTGGCTTTCCCCCTGCAAGAACCACCTGCAGGGGGAAGGCCAGTGTAATCTTAACACAAGCTTGTTTTAACCAGCCTGTGTGAGCACATATATTTTTACTAAATGGGCAGTGTGGCTGTTGAGTGTTTACTGGTGATACTCAGACGGGGGATTCTCGGTTAAGATTAAAGTTGTCTGGTCTATATTGTAGATTACAAGATAATTTATGAGAATATAAAAGTGTCAGGCCCACATTGTGTGTACTAGATGCAGTAAATATTAGCTCAGTCACACTAGAGTGAAAATAAGATGGCAGCCTGCTTAGAAAAATTGGTGGCTGTCCTGTGATTGCTTTCAATTTTTTCACATTTGGTGAGCACTTTTGATCCCATTTTGATTGCATGGGTCATTCCTAGTCACACAATCATGACAGATGGGTGAATTTTTGGAAATAATTGCAGTCAGATTTATAAATACAAACAGATTGTCAACACGTTACAGTCAGTCTCCGCGAATGAGCACAAATTGTCTGCAATGCGTCTCTTTGCAGCAGGGAAGTCAATTCGGTTGCAAACTGGTTTTGTCCTGGTTATATTCCTATATAAACCAGGTTTCTAAGCTCCTATGACAATTTGCGTTTAAATTGCTGTCCTGCAGCAACTACATCAGTATTTCTGGAGGAATATAAAGTCCTGGCTAGACTCTATATACGTATGTAGATGACAACAGATGGCAACACCTTTTCACTGATTTCTCACAGCTAATATTATCACAAACAGACAATTTGATCCCAGTCAACTGGAAACTGATAGCAGACTAACTCCATCTTATTGCTCTGTTTTATTGCCATCAGACATGGCAAACCTGGTCTTGGCTTTAGAATCAACATTTCAAACATGCTCATACACATAAACATGACAGGTCCAAAACATTAAAAGTGAATGCTGTCTAGCTGTTGGGTGGCACATTCTTACTCTTTGACGGCGCAGCCTAATATTAATTGTACCAAATCTGGACGAAGCCTAAAGCAGTCAACGATGTTTTAATGCAGTACAATTAAAATTAAATCACAGCACAGTGGCTCCCATTGCTTGGTCATCAGTGATAAACTTTATGGTAGGAACCGTATCCGCTAATATGACAGAAAAACAGGATGCTGCAAAGTAAACGATAAACAAGGGAGAATTTTACATGTTTTAGGGGAACAGTGCGTGTGTAAAAGGCTGCCGGGAATCGAAGATGATTTGAATGGACGCATGTTCCACAACCCTCCAAAAGAGGCGGAGTCACCCATCCACCCAGCGTGCAGTCTTCCTGGAAGTTGCGGTAAACGGTAATGAGCATACACTCATGCAGTGTATAATACCACTAGGTTTGGGATTGAAACCCTGTCTCCATGGCAATTGCTGCAATGATGACAAATTTTCTGTTTCAATAAACAAAATGGCAAAAAAGGAGAAAAAAATCCACAACTCTGTGCGTGTTTGTGTCAGGATTTCACTGATGTACACGTCACATGTGTTACACTGAAGGGGCACATCAACACCACAGGACATTTTACACGGTGTGCCTCACAGACAGAATGAGGCAGAATTGGTTTGTCAGAGTTTGTATTTGCAGTCTGCAGGATAAGACTTTAAGTCAGCAAAGTACTTCAGAAGACGCTGCAAATCGTGAAATGTTTATTTGCAAGGCTACCTGCACCTTGCAGCTCATTCTCCCGAGGATGAGTCATCCACAGGCTACATACAGTACATTTGAGGTGAGCTTTGGATAAGCTCCTGGAGGAGAATGTAGAGGGGCAAAGAACACTGCTGAGCCATCACAGATGTACTGATTTTCTGTCACATTGTTTCACAACAGGAGACATTACCTGGTAAAGGAAACTGTAAATCTCACCCATCCTCCCCCTCCCCTTCCCTCACGATTACCACCGCACAAGGTCCTGTCAACAGTCAGATGTGTATTGATAAAGAGAGCCAGATATTTGCTGCCACATATTTTTTCTCTCTCTTTTCCTCGCAAAATACGCTGGCTGAATCAAATGCAGTCAGAAATGAAACGGTTCTGCAACTGCTGGGTGATCAGCGAAGATTACAAACACATAACCATATATAAATAAAATCAGATAAATCTCTGCTGCACTTATCACCATCACCCTCTCTGTGCTCCAACATGATCAATCGACAGGCTTTACTAAGTCAACAAAATCAGCAGCTCTCAAACCCCAGCACTTTGTAATGTGTCCAGCGCAATGTTCCGTTTATGAACTTGCTTAGTCCCTTAAATGTTTTAAAATAGTGCAATAGTGCCTACAATTAAACCAAGAGGACCCATTCAAATGAAAGAGAGAAGAGCACTAAATGCTCACACTGGAGTAGCCAGAGTGCAGTCTTGGATAAACAACCTAAACAAATGATCAAACTCACAATTTTCAGAGCACCTGATGAATACATTTATAAACTCTTACCTTGTCTAGAGTACTACACCAAACCACCTTTTGAACCGAAGCACGTCTCCAAATGTGCTACACTTCAACAAACAATACAGGCGAGTTTATTGTGTTGCTAAATCTCTGTTCCTTTGCTTCCCACAGTGGGATTTACTGGACACAAATGTGCATGGTGTAAACAACCATGTTCACATCCCTGTTTTACATGCCAAACCTGGGTGCATCCCAGGAATTTCCATAAACCCCATTTAAATATTTGCATTAGGCATCACGGGACGGGCCAACGAGCAAACGCAAACCTTTGGTGCTTTTCTTATGCTATGTTTTTGTCTCAAAAAAAGAAATGAAAAAAATTGAATGAATGAAAGTTTCTTTTTTTTCTTGCCCCCCCCCCCCCTCCAGGTGTCACAGCCATGTGATTCAGGGCCAACAGAGGAAAAACAAAAGCCAAAAAAAAGATTAGTGGTAAAAAAACAAACAAAAACAAAACAAAAAAGGACAGACAGTACTGGTGGTCAGCGCTCCACTCTGACATATTGCTTTAAGATATCAGGTCATCTAATAAGACAGGGGGCGAAAAGTTCACAGCTGTGACGTGTGGCCTTGTGGGAGTCAGGAACATTGCAGGAGAGATCATACGGTTTGCTTTTATACTGAGTGGTCTGCAACTCTTTCTGCTGCTCATATAATGGCAGCCAAAACAAGACAGAAGGTTTCCAATCAGAAATGTATCAAGGATCATATTAAATGCATCTGTGATTTGTGTGTGTGAGATGGTGTCTTGGGGGGGGGGGGTGTTGCAGGTTAAATGTGGCAAATGCTTCACAGGCAAATGTTTCATGGACAGCCAGCATCTTTGCTTTGAGCAGCCCTGTCTGTTGTCTGCTTTTAATCACTCACCTCTGACTCTGCATGAGGTTCACTGAAGGTTATTATGCCTGTAATGAGGAGCAATGAATAAAGGAGAAGAATCTAAATTCCTCTGTATGTGCTCCAGTCAGTCTGGTGATGAGACTAAGACAGGTACTGGTGGTAACATGATGGCAATCAATCAAAAAAAAAAAGAAAGAAAGAAAGAAAAGAAACGAAAGCACTCCTTCTTGAGGGCAAAATGCTATTAAAGTCCCTGCCATCTTTGTTTAACAGTAACAAAAATAGAGTTAACAACTTTGTGACGCATTTGCACAGGGGTGTCTTTTACTAACAAATGACAACACATAGCATGTAATGTCTCTCAGGGAGGCGAGATAAAACAATGGGTCCGACATGATCTGAGATTCTACCTGCAGTTGCTAAGCAACACCCACCTCCAACCTCTCAATCTGTCCCATTGGTCAGCAGGAAAAACGCACAAGGCGTCCCATTGGCTAAGAGAAAGTTAATAAACTTTAGCCAGAACCTGCCTCCTTGTGTGCGCACACGCTCTCTCTCTCTCTCTCTCTCTCTCACACACACACACACACAATGAAGAGATTCTTGTGAATGAGAGCATGAGAGGGTGTCAGTGCTTGCGCAGTACAGTGCTGATATATGCATTGAGCTCCTGAGCTAAAAATAAAGATCACACCGAATGCTGTGCCACTGAAAGTTGCAAGACTGAATTCAAAGTGACAAGTCTAGTTCTCTCCAGACAGAGCAATGAGGTCCCACCCTCATAATAGATCCAGCAGTTTTTTGGGGGTTTTTTTTGTCTTTGGTTTTTAGTATAGATTTCAAACAGAAGCCTGTTCCCAGTGATTCACCACATTTCATCAGTCTAAAAATGTAACACAGGGAAGCCCAAAATATCTTCAAGGCACAACTTTAAAGTGGCGTTTAGCAGTACTTTCCAAAAAAAAAAGGAAAAAAAAGTAGCTTCTTATAAGACCATGCTCAAGTATATTGCAATGTATGCCTCTTAATTTAAAATAAATAAATAAATATATATATATATATATATATATATACATACATATACACACATATATATATATACACACACACACACACACACACACACACACACACACACATATATATATATATATATATATATACACACACACACACACACACACACACACACATATACATATATATATATATATATATATATATATATATCTGTGCTGTATTTAGCTTAAAAAAACTGGTGTGACAAACGTTGGATACTTGTTTCGTTTTTACTTTAATCCTGAGTCTCTCTGTTACATATCTATTTCAGCCATTTGTTTTTTATGACTTTAAGCTCATTTATCTGTTATTCTTAGCTAAACAATTTATTCATTAGTTGTAGCTGTTTAAAAGAGCTGTGCTCCAGAGAGCTCGACACAAATAAAGAAAACACAAGCAATTTAGGAAACGATTTTACAGGTTTTGCAAAACATGTGCATCATTTTAAAAAGTGAGAAAATGACCAAGTACAGAACCAAGCTGAAAATAGCCTACAGTGCATTGGCGCTGCACAGCGCTAACGCATTGGCGCCATGCAGCCCCATGCACGAGGCAATCCGCGTTAACTCGCTAACGGAAATCTGCCATGTCAATGCGGTTATGGCGTTAACGTCATTTTAACGAGATTAATGCTGATAGCACTAACAATAGTGAGTCAAGAAGAAACCTATTGCATTTTCAATTACAGTGTAACTAAGGGAAAATTCAGGGTCACCTTATCTATAAGCATTATCAAAAAAGTAGTTTTAAGTCTTATCCTAAAAGTAGAGAGGGTGTCTGTGCTGAATTCAAACTGGGAGCTGGTTTCACAAAAGAGAGGCCTACAATGAATTAGTGCATGACAGTAAACTGATAAGTAGTTTTCTTTTCAATGCAGTCCACCATGATTCCTTTATTGACCACTATCACTCTAACATACCTTCTGTATAAGAAAAAGACTTTTTTTTTTTATGTATGAGGCAACACCAAAGTGATTTGTTTCTCCTCCTGGGGATCTTTTGCTCAGTATAAAGAAAATCAGCAGCTATATTGACATAAGCAGAAAGCTTGATGGCCCAAATATGAAAGAAAAAAGTAGTCATATATCAACATTTACAGACAGCTTTGCTTTACATGCCTATTTGCAGCTGTTAGATTTATTTATTTATTTATAAATGCTCCAGAGAGACCTCTTCAGTAAGGAAACGTAATTCTCTGATCCTGTGATTTAACCCTAACCCTTACAGCACAAAGGTCCCTTGTTCAAATCCATGCTAGGGCCGTTCTGTGCTCTCTGTGCATATGGTTGAATGCCTTATCTTGCTGCAAGTGGTCCTTAAACCCCATGTGAGAGGCACTTTGACATATTTGCCTTACTTGTATGAAGCCTGAATTAAGTTGCCTACCTTGGTGTTGGAGTGCAGCCTAACTTTGTGCATTGTCTTCCTTACAGCCAATACTCCCAAACAGTAACAATGTGACTATTGTGTTACGCTTTGAAGGACAATTTACTTGTAAATGGTCTGGCAGTTGCCCCCTTTTCCATGTGTTCTTTTTAAACATATTTTTGGCAATTGAACAAAAATGAAAAAAAAAACAAAACAAAAACAAAAACAAAAAAAACAAACAGAGCAAAAAACACCCAAACACAACACCAAAGTACTTTCATCTGTAAAGACAGAGATCGTGATTCCAGCGATGCTTTCCTAAAAGCATATGAATGTTATAGGAAGACAATAAGAGTTATGTGTGACTCACTCCTAGCTCAGTTCAATTTTGCCTGCCATTGTATTTTTCACCTTCTCTGAGGCCGTCTGATGTCACTTACTTAGTGTTGGAACATCTCGTAACTGAAACGTCATTGAGAACCACATTCACGCGCAGCATCAATGGCACAAAAAGCAGATATTACTTTCTTTTTTACTTTTTTTGGTGAAAAGGATCTTTTTATTGAAAAACCACAGATTCTCTTACAAGCACTTTTATTATGAAATATCTATAAACCCATGTTATTACCTGTACAGGATAAAAATAAGAAACACAAACAGCTCAGAGTCGAGCAGTTTCGATGTTATTAGCTGCCCTGGTTAATGTGGTCACCTAAAAGGTGATCACCATTTGAAAATAGATCAAAGTACATAATGCACAAAAATATCTACAGGACACACAGTGATTTATCCATTTTTTTCTTTTTGCTGTTAGTGTGTACATAACTTTAATAATACAGGTTAAAATCCAAAGGAAGGCTCCAAACTAATACAAATCAAGAATAATCTGAATATTCTACAACTGCCCATACAATGCTTATGTACAAGTGAAAGTTCACTTCAGTGCAAGGCTGTAAGGAAATAAAACGTGACTCAGTAGAACTTTTATACAATTACATTTAGCATTTCTGCACGATTGAGCACTTTCTTCTAAGCTTTGGAGAAAAAAAAAGATCTTCTAAAAACACCAATGAGGATGGAAAAGGCGCGGGGTCGAAAGTGTTTTTATAGGCAATATGACTTGAGCTCAGTGCTGCCTCACATGCGTTTAGCCACTCGTTTCAGCTGCTGAGATGTTTTATAGAAAATGGACTTGGGTTTCTGCGGTTCAATGAGGTTAAGATATCCTTCAGAAACGCTCCTCACAACTCTCCGAGGCTTGTTCTCTGAACCTGAGGAAGAAACACCAAACAGACGATATGGTCAAGAATAAATAAAACTGTACTCCTCTATTCCCGATGGATCTCAGTAGCATTCGGTTACTGATCACTAAATTCATATGTAATGTGATGAAATCAAAGCATCCTTCTGGTTCACATGTAGAGCAGAATTAATTCTGGAGTTATGAGAGAGATGCACAAGTCAATAAATGCGTTTGGTCTTTCAAAGCAATATCTGGTGTCAATATACACTGTGACCATTTGCTGGGTCAGGCATTCAATGTTCTGGCTTTACAATGTGTGTTTGTGCATGTCCTGTTTTGACACTTACCAACAAAACGATGCACTCTGAGTGGCCTCTGGGCCACCAAGGAATCTTTCTTTACGCGCTTTGCTGCATGTGTTAACTCTTCTCTGAAGCTGCTACAGCACAAAAAAACAAAAAAGAGAGAAAAAAAACGAAAGAAAAACAGAAAACGTAATCAGGGCCAGAAACTCAGCACTGTCCTGTCAGAAATGTCTGTTAAGTTGTCACTTTTGTGGCAATTTTAAACAGCTTTAAGAGCTTAATTGGCCAAAAACACAGAGAGGTACATTACCAGTTAAACTTTCGCTTCCCTTGTGCAGCAGACGTCATACTCATGTAGGTCGGGTTGGTGCGTCTTGCTTCTTGGAGCGGTGCGATCTGTTGTCTGTAGAGCAAAGGTTCATGTTACATGACATGTCTGCTATTTGGACTTCACTGTTTGGCACATTTCCCTTCAAATCCACCTCACCTATCTTAATTTTTGTTGTGTATTTCTCAGCTTGATATCTGGTGTGCATGCAATCAGAATTTGGATATACCAACTTTGCTGTCATAAAGTTGGCTTATGCAAAATGAGCATCCTACCTCATCTTCAACAGTAAATCAATGATTTTTGGTTGGGTGTGGCTCATTTTTTAAACAGGACTCTGTAATCTTGTGGCAAACGGATCTTTCTTTTTCTTTACGACATCACTTCAGTTCATTGAGGTTTGCAGATTTTCATTTATGCACAGCTCTCTTAGGGTCTTTTTGCATCATTTCAGGTTGAGGTCTGGACTTTGACTGGGCCGTTGCGACACCGTGATTTTTCCTTTTCAGTCATTCTGTTGGAGATTTGCTGTTGTGCTTGGGATCATTGTCCCGTTGCTTAACCCAGTTTGGCCAAGCTTTAGCTGACATAGATGTCCTTACATTTGACTCAAGAATACTTCGAAGTTCATGGTTGACTCAGTGACTGCAAGGTGAACAGGTCGTGTGGCTTTAAAACAAACCCAAATCATCACCCCTCCATGCTTGCCAGCTGGTACGAGGTGTCTGTGCCAATATGCTGTGTTTGTTTTTCGCCAAATATAGCTTTCTGCATAATGGTCAAAGTTCGCCACTTTGTCTCAGCTGTTCTAAGGACATTGTTCCACAAGCCTTGTGGTTTGTTCTGGTCAAACAAGTAATATTTGTTCAGTCTTTTTCTAATTGTACTGTTGTGATCTTTAACATCTAACATGCTAACTGAGGCCTGTAGAGTCTGACATCTAGCAGTTTTACTAAACACTGCACAGTCTGACGTTGGGGTGAATTTACAACGAGGTCTGCAGCTGGGAAGATTGTGATGTTGTGTTAATGCATACCAGAATGTGCTGCTTTTATTAAGGTGTTCATACATGGCAAATTAATTGTGGATGTTCCATTAACCATACGTAAAGCTCTCGTCTTTTTCCTCCATCTAGTTTGCCTGTTTTTCTTGCTGTCATTTTCCTTTGAGGTTTCTGGACAAGCAGCAGCTGGAGGGTAAGTGCTCTCTTAAAGGCTGGATTAGCAATGATATTTATTATTTGAGGAAAGAGCAGCTTGTCATGATGCAGTGTATTTGTGCTGTAGTGAAGATGTTTTGAAACCAGGCAGATTGTTTGTGGAGCCATTTCATTGTTTGAGGTGATGCGTTTTGCTTTTGAGGTTGGTCAGGAACAAATTTATCCAACAAATAAGAACGATTCTCATTTTGTTTGGCACTTCCAGCCGAAGACACAAGGTCACTGCTCAGCTCAGTTGACTTAAGCCTCTTTGCCCAATGTTCCACTCTGAAGACTTGGTGCTGGTGAGAATAACTCTACTCTCCATCTTGTTTTGATTAAAGTTTGAAGGATTTACCAGTTGTGGGTGGTTTAGTTACCGTGTGCTTTGAAACATTTAGTGGATGATTTTAAAGATCTTGTGGAAAGAATTAAAAGGCTGCATTAGTACTTCTAAACCAGCTTTTAAACATGTAATTTGTTTAACTAATTCTGTTAAGAGTCTGACTCATACAGTTTAACCCACTGTGCTTCTGCTTCTGTTTTTGTAACATTACCAGCTCGTGTTGAGAAAACCTGTTTGGTGGATGAATAAAGGGGTTATAGATCAAGTATTTTTTCAGCTCTCTCTCAAGACTAGCAAGAGAAATCGTGTGCAAACTGTGCAAAAACCTAATGTGGAAATGTTGCACCAGGGAGTTGCCATAGCACGAATGCTGAAGTTGTTTTGCTGTCTTATACAATAAAAAATTAAGCTCTACTGTAAGATACACTCACTGAAAGCATAGATAACAGCTGAAACAAACATTTGCAGTTAAAATTAAGTTTTTTTGTTTTTTTATTTTACCGTTTGGTGGTCATCTGATTCCCCTCCATGGCTTTGTTAGGTTGACCCGAGACGTCTGTGGACGTTGATGCTTGACACGGACTACTGCTGCTTATTATGATGGTTGCGTTACTTGCAGCTTGGTCTTCATTGTCTGTAACTTCAAAGGTCATGTTTGGATCGATGGCACTGGAGGAGCTTGGCAGCTGGGCCTGGGTGGTTTTTTGACATGGTTCTGGCGTGCACTGGAGAGGAAACATGTCCTCCTCAAATTCTTGGCTAACAGCAACTGTGCGGGGGCTTTGCGGTGGGAGTAACGCAGATAAATTTCTCCTGATGGGCATTCTGGGAAGTGATTCCTGTGCCACATCTGTTTGATTTCCTTTGCCTGGAAAACCAAACAGCAGCAGTAAAATCAGTCCAAATCAGAAGACACAATAATAAACAACCTTTTCCCCACCAACAGGAAAGATAATGGCTGCTCTTATTTTTATCAGGGGTCTAACATTTTCTTAAAACAAATCTAATTATTTATATATTTGTTTTTTCTGTTTTACTGATATCTTTTTTGATATCTTTAAAAGCGCCCAGACTCAGTAAAGAAAACAAAAAGGCGTGTTGTATCAATCTATCAACTCAGAAAATATCTGATCAGATTCTGATGAAAACTGCGGGTTGGTTGCTTATGCATGGCATTGTCAGTGCTAATCAAAACACACCCACACAGCCCTTTGAAAGCAGATTGATTTTTTTCAAAAAACTGTTGGAACTCTTAATGAAAATAATTAAAATAAACTTTAACTTTGTTGCCTATTTGGTCCATTTTTTTTTACAAAGCATTTCTCAAAATTGTTGAGACCAACCCATTTCAATGACTGTTAGGACCAACCCATTTTATATATGGATTCTTATCAAAAAAACTAATATTTGAACAGTCACAGATGGTCAAACCTGGACTGAGAAAGTGGAAAAAATTAAAGTGGAATGCCCCTGTATACTGCTTCCTGTTTCCTGAATTCATTTCCTATGCACACACTGTGTATCCAGAGTTTATTGCTCCAGATGCCGCATGTGTTGTCAGCAGGTCACATGATGGAAGAGGATGTATGTCAGCAATGTCCCCATTTTATTCCGTGACTACAATGTTTGCTAACAGTATTAAAACCACCTCTGCAATAGGTTATTTATATTTTAGAACAGAACATTTTGCAGCGTCATTCGACCATTTTCCACACGTGGAAGCGCACGGAAAGGTTATCCCCCCGTATGGACTTGATCGACACTTAGCAACTGAGTGTACCTTTGACGATTACTGTGTTTGTTGACTGTTTTGTCAATAGACCTTTGTATCACTTCTTAGACAATAATTCAAGCCTGTGGCCTGCCCCACATTTGGTCCTTGAGAAATGACTGGCAACAACTAATAAGCTGACATTATTTCGACCTTTCTTATCAATGTGTTCCTCACAACTGCGGGCCTTGGAAGTGAAAGCAAATTAAACCATTTTAACGGTAAACACATTTCTTCCCAAATGATGCAGTCCCCAATACTCTATCAGTTATACGCACTTAAGAGTAAGCCCTGAGCTAAAGAGTGCAATTTAAATAATGTCACAACAGAGGAATTAGTCCGTTCCCTTAAGTTACACTAAAAATGTGATCACTGGTGTTGGAGCCATTATGCACAGTTCCCACCTTGTAAACATTAACTCTACAAAGTCAAAACTGAGGCGTGCATTGTTATTAAAAACGTGGATCTTAAACACATAACAGTAGCTACAACTGCTGGTGTTGCTCTGCTTTGTTTTTAACAAATTGATTTAAGGTTACATTCTGAGAAAACGTGTAGTATTTTATGAGAAAACCTGACCAATGCTCGAAGAGGAGTACTGATTCTTGTCAGAAAGTATGACAATGACCTCACCTTGAACACAATTTGGGTGAAAGCCCATTAGGTTCTTCCTAACAGTTGAAGTGGCCTGTATGATACTTAGTTAATAAGAAGGGTTAAATGTGTCAGATTCTGGTCAATTGGGTTTAGATCAACCAGAAATTAGCCCTCCAAGGATGGCTGATGGTGCTCGCTGGCAGAGTGACTCCTAAAACCTCAGTCAATATGGGCCTAGAGACTGTTTAGGGAGAAAAAAGCGCAATCCCTGACCAGTTAGTGAGTTGTTTCAGGGGGTTACTTGCTGTTATATTAACCATTATTGTGTAGTACTTCATTCACTCTGAAACTCAACCTTGAAATGAATGCTGATGTGAATTCGACTAAATATCCAAATATGGTCCACCTTTTTATCCAAATATGGTCACCCCCCCCCCCCCATTATATAAAATAATTGTATATTATTTTATATCAAGTATGTTTATACAGATGATATTTTCTGAAGCACGTTTTTGTCACATTGATGTATATCCATGTTGCAGTGGTGCATTTAAACACAGCAGCAAGAACAAAAACTTTTACAGGCTCCATCGCAGAATGAGGTTAAATCAAGGTGTCTGCATCCCATTAGCAGTAGTTACACTCATGGCATTTCCTGTAGCAGTGTGGTAGTGGTGAGGGAGGAGGCTAAAAGGGAAAGAAGCCAGCACATAAAGGAAGCGAGAACACTAAATGCAAAGGTGAATGACTGATTTATACATTCCCCTAAATATCAAATGCAATATTTAGCAAATGTGAGTCAGACTTCAGACACCACACAGAGTGAGGAAACGGTGATAAATAGACCTTTCCTGTGGCTGAAGTTGTCCCCAGCAATAAATGGCAGCAGAGTTCCTTCAATCACATATTTTTGGCTTGTAGGGGATTAATACATGCATGAGTTGCTATTTCTGGTGGAGGCTGCACTGAATTAGGGTCGCCTGGTTGCTGCTGCCTGTTTTTTATAGTGCGCCTTTTCTGGTTGGTGGAGCAGGGGAGTTTACGTCTGTTGACGTTTTTTCCTGCCCTGCTGTGGATCTGCATTTTCATGAATGAAGCTCAAGAGGGATTGGGAGGGTTAGATGCTAGACAGACACAGAAAAACATTTGAGGGTAGGAGGGAAAGAAAGGTAGAATGGAGGGAGGGGGCACACTGAAAGATGTTTGAAGAAGAAAGGATCTAACGGGTGGGGTAAAAAAAAAAAAAAAAAAAAAAGAGTAGATGGGAGAATTTAGAAACAAGATCGAACAGAAAGATATAAAAAGAACAGCCTGTGGGAGGCAGTGGGAGATAGCTGAATGAAAAATCACATTACTATTAATAAATGCATCTGTGGTCTTATAATTATTAACAGTAAAAGGCTGAAAGTCTCTTTTACTGTGATCACGTTTGTGTAAATTGCTGCTATAAAGCACTCCACAAAGAGTTAACGCTCCTTTGAAACCACAACCCTCTCTAAAACCGATGAAATTTGATTGGCTTTGCAAGCTGCAGGGTGGAGCTATTTTTCTTAACATGCTGCAGTGACTTCCATTAAGAGCCGAGGAAGCAGTGAGGGACTGACAAACAGCACCATGAGAAGATCAGAGCGCTATGTCTGAATGCTAAAAATAAGCCACCTTAACTTAAAAACCTGTACCATTTCATCTCTGTATCATTATGTTAGTAAACTGGAAAAATGTTTTTTGCACAGCTGATTAACACTGCAGCGCTTGTGTGTATATAACACGTGTGTGTGTGTCTGTGTGCATATATGACATGCATGTACGACTATTGCCTCTGGATTGAATCCAAGATGGGCAGAGTTGTTTTTGAAGGATGCAAGTGTGCGTCAGTGAGTGCAAGTTAACCCAGATGAAATTGCAAACTGTACATGATACAAATGAAAGAAAAATAGTGATGCAGTTACTAAGCACCCAAATTACACCACTCATATGATGTGTCATATGAGTGGTGCTAATCAAGCTGTTGGTAGTCTCAAAAAGGCTTGCATGCACACCTCTACTTGTCGGTCAGAACATTAAATCCACTGGCAGGTGATGTGGAGCCCAATGATCATCTCTTCACAAAGCAATGTCCTGCTGAGAAACCTGGGTTTTGAGGTTGATGCTGCTTTTAGTGGATGGATGTAAGCCATAACATTACTTGGCTACTACTAAAATTCTTCAGAAAGACACAAACACAGCAGTGACGTCCATTTTACTAACTCGCAGTACTCGAGGTTAAGTCTAAAAACTTCCTGTATCTGTTACTATGATTGTGTTCTTGTTCACATTTTCTGCCTCAGAGGTTACTACTTGGTGGACCAAACCAAACACTGCTGCAGGCCCAGCTCAATCCCCTCCCTTTGCAGCGACGCTCCCAGATGACCGCTGCGTACTGGAAAATAATACAGCCTGCCACATCAGGAAAAGCCAAAGACATGCAACACAGTGTCCAAGTATTCTCTGGGACTCCCGAAACCCTGATCCCATCGGCCGTTTGTGTAATGCACCAGAACAAGCCACGCCCCAAAGGATCTGGCGAGTATGCACTGACGGATTAGTGACTTTAGTGGTTCGAGATACTTTAATGTACCTAAAATTCCTGTTTTTTGTTCATTGCTATGTGCATCGTTATATGGTCAATTAAGAAAGATAACCGTATCCATTGGAGTTTTTCCATTAGATGTACCCACAGTTTTCTGGTTGTGTCTAACAAAGCATTAAAAGGCAAAGGTTATCCATTTAAGTCAAACAAATGCAGCATGTGTGCAGACATTAGTCCAGGAAAAGGTGCTGCTATGTGGAACTAATAAGAGCAAATGGAAAAAAGAACAATAAAACCTTGTTTGACCAGCAAAGTATAAAGACTAGTCATGGTCAGACAGACCATGCAGAGAGTGGAGCTTTTTATATCAGAAAAACAAGTCGGTGCGCTATCAGAGCTCGCTTATTACAATATATTGCAGGGAAATTTAATAGAGGTGGTGACAAACTCCCTGATGCCTCCATATTTCATTTCCATTCAAGAAACTCTGGTCATCTGGCAGAAGTATTTTCTTCAGACGTAACATTTCCCACAATAAGTTTCAATGAAATGTAGACCACCTGCAGTAAATATCATTACAGGCAATTTGAACAGCCATATTTCACAAAGATTTTTGTGTGACTTTCCCCTAAAGGCTCTGCATGTACAGAGTTCCCTCTAGAAAACAGCTTGTGAGCATTCACCTCATTTCATTATTCAACTTTTGGCCGGGACAGAGGGTCAGCGGCGCAACTATAAATCACATTATATTACGTGTCTGATTTTTATTGTGTATTTTACGGCTCTGAACAAGTTCTTCACAGCTAAACGGCTAAAAACATGTCTGGTAAATAAAACACAGCAAGGTAGAAATGAAGGCGAACACATCAATTTCCAGTTTACATGGTAATTAATTAAAAAAAAACAAAAAAACCACACACTTTACGAACTGGTTTCTGCTTCCGTTATAAATAAAACTGTCTGTTAATTTATGTTTGAGTAATTGATGGTAAAAAGGTGATGAGGGGGAGCACAAATAGGTGAATGACTAAAGGTGAGTAGGATTAACAAGTACGCAGGGGCTTTAGAGTAATTACCAACCAGAGAGCAGAGCTGACTTACCTTTTGGTGATGGAGAAGGATTGCACAATCTTTTCACGTGCCTCTCTGAGCCTGAGAATAAAACTTTCAAGTGTCATTAAAACACTAAAGGATCAATTTTCTTTTCATACAATGTAACATTTTCACAAGTTTTTTGGTAAAATCACATGGATATATATTTTAAAATTGAGAGAGATGATTCACTGAATGCATTCGTGACAAAGAAGAATACGAAGGTGAAACATTTGTGAGCGCTTCTTATCCAATTTTCTCTGTGAAGGCAGCGCAGATGTTCAGTCAGTAACAAATCGTGATTCTATCATGGAAAAAAAAAAAAGGCAATCTGGCTAACGTAAAATGTGCAGGAAAAACAACATTTTAACAACAACAACTTTGTCAAAGCCAATGCATGATGCACAAATGTGGCAGAGATGTGAAGTCAGGAAAACAATAGCGGCATAAACCTCCAACTTTTATTCATAATGAATTCCCCAAAGAACAACTTCAAGTGTTTTGGCGTGTGTACAAAAACACCTAATAATCATTTACAACCGAAACTATAACCCGAGAGAGGCTGCAACGCCGCTATTCACGAGTGATCGGATTCCTCCTTTTACTGTCGGTGTATTTCATTAAAAGTCACCAAAAACGAAAAGTAATACGATACTGAAAATGCAAGCAGCGGTGCAGACAGCCAAGTCAAAATTTACTGCATGACAAACAACAGACAACCATCAAAGTAAGTGAATATTGTTGGCTGGCTTCAGTTCATGCTCCACTGTCTGTCATGGCTTATATGTCACGAGGGCCTGGTGCTGCTAGGTCATGCAGAGATGACAGTTAAAAATGAACTGTGCCGTCTCGTGGGTCCCGCCATACACAATAGACCTGGACTAATGCCATAAACACTCCTCCTTACCAAACTACCTTATAGCACGACTGAATTTTTATATTTAATGCTGTAATAAAAACTTGCTTCTAGGTGTCACACATGTAGACTTGGTGTCAGAAGAACTTGTGATCCGAACACTGGATACGCTCAATTGTAAGACAAACTGGGGAGGTACGGGATAAGCATTAACATATGTGAACCTTACATCCCCTTTTCAAAATGTGTTACACTAAATAATGACAATGTTACGTTAAAAATCACAATATACTGAATTCTTTAAAGGTTAGTATTCATATAATGATACGCACTGAACTGGAAACCTTTCACACAGATGTTACATGTCCGCACTTACCTTAGTATCTTAAGTCAATAAACTGATACTGGCTATTTGATTGATTAGTGTAAATCCAGCTTGAGACACCCCAACACTCTTCTGGCATAAAAAAGAAAAGAAAAAAAACTCCTGTATGGATTTACTGAAGGGATGCTGTGGTAATTACAAACAAGATGTGGATGAAAAAACCTAGAAGCTTCCTTTTCATAACACAAAACTTTTCCTCCCATAAATGACTGACACATGCTCATTTAGCATCAAAACCCTTCTCTTTATTTCTCTCTTGCTCTCTTTGATTGCTTCTGGCAGAAGTGAGATTGTCAAATACACCTGAAGAACTGGGTAAATGTATCTCCCCTTATTTCTCCAACTGGATTTTGTGCTGTTCATAATTTCTGTATTCCCTGGTGAACTAAATACAAACATATTTAATGGTCATTAGCATTACATGCCCTCCTCTTCACGTATGCAACCTAGTAGCCAAAGAGTGAATAGGGTGGTAAAAGTGTGATGACTTACTGCAGGGGCTATTCTGGTGGTATTGCAGATGTGTGAAAGAGAGGACAGGTGCCAGCTCGCTGCGGAGTCCAATTTTTCCTGCCTCATTTGTCTCCTGTGACTCCACACAAATCCCTCCACCTTTCTGCTGCGGCCCCGCCCCTTCCTGGTCAGCCCAGACCACGCCCCTCTCCCTCAGCACAAGGTGTTCGAGTTCTTGGTTGTCCGTCTCGTCAGCTTCTGTGGTCAGCCCGGCTCCACGCAGCGCAGAATAATGCCGACTATAAGCTGGCAGCAAGATGTTCACCATTCTGAAAAGAAGCAGGAAAACGATCGTTCAAACTTCTCCGGGTGCGCCGCAGTAAGAGTTCACTTAATTCAGAGTGAATTCACTCTGGCCCAACCTACTTTTGCATGCGCTTGTTCTCCTGATCCTGCAGATTGGTGAGCTTGACCATCTGCTTGATGTGTTGTTTGAGATCATTTACCTGCAGCTCCAATCTGTGGCAGTGTAGCTCCTTCTCTAACACCTAAACCAAGGGGAGAATTGAGGTCAGACAGCAGAAGTGACAACTCAACAGCCATTCTAACATAAGTACTCTGGAGGGCAGAATTAGAAGAAGAAAAAAGAAGAAGAACTAAGAAAAAAAAGATGGCAGGGGGGTTAGGATACTAGGGAAAAGACACAAAGTTCATCCATGTTTCACCAGAAAAGCTGTCAACTCGGGGTAAGGAACGGGAGGGGAAAAAGATGGGGAATAAAAAAAAAAAAAAAAAGGGAACTCTGACGTAAAGAAACTACGAAACAACAGCAGAGAGAACATTTGACCAGGTGGATGCGTCATAGTTCTGGGTCAGTTCCTGGAAGAAAGGATAAAGCAGAAAAAAAATAACATGGACATGGTTTTAGGTAACTGGCTGCTGTGTGAGGGATGAGTAAAGGGTATTGATTTATTCTCTTCAGTGATCCACGAGTGAGCTAGAGAAATAAAATGAGCACGGTTCTAATTACTGGGAGAACAGATGGGAAGAAAACAAAGACAGTCACGACACCAGTAGAGACACAGCCCACCTTCCAAAATAAACAAACAAAAAACACCAAGCAGTGAGTTTTGACGGATGTAACCCACATTGTAAAGTTTTTCTCTTCATATAATCGTGCTCACTTGTCTTCCAAGTTATGTAATGTAGGTAGTGATCTACTGATCAAAGACTGACAAGTATTAACAATCTTGATTGCGTAATGTGATCAGAAATACTTAAAAAATAAAAAAATTAAAGGAGGATAGAAGTTGATTCATGTTTGCCAGTGAATCGCTCTGGTCGTACCGCCAGTTAAAAACCAACCCCCCCCCCAAAAAAAGAACCAAAAAAAACCTGAACGGGCCAACGAGTTCAACTTACCTCTGAGGTTTGATTGTTTGACTTCAACAACCTAATCTCGTTCTCGACGCGGTGAAGCCAGCCGTCGTTTTCCAGGAAACGCGTTTCTGCCTCCTTCAAACGCTTGCAAATGTGTTGCTGCTGAGTCCGTAAGCTGGCAATCTTCCGCTCGTGCTTACAAGTGGCCTGTTGAAAAAAACATCAAACGGTAACATGCATTGTGTTATGCTCGTATTAGAATTACACACCATTAACTGTGTTCGTGGTCTGAATAATTACAGCTGCGAACAAGCTGTTTTTTTGGGGTTTTCTGGTTTTGAGCCAATGTCGGAAACAAGTTGGGTCAACAATTTGAATAAAATAAAAGACTAAAAACATACGCACATAGTCAAGTACACAGGTGTGGTACTAAACACTTCTTAAGAATTCTCTTTTCTATTTTAAATGCTATCACAGCTGAGACTAACACTGGGACACACACACATGACAGAAAAGAGCCGGGGACTGATGAGCAGTGACCCTTTCCCGTAGTGGCGTAAATGAGAGACTGAGACAACTACAGGGAGCGGAGAAGTGAAACGATGAGTCAGCAGCTGTTTTTCTGCAGGGATGATGAAAACTGTGGATAGCAGAGTAAGCATCAGTTACCTTCTCAGTCTTTTCCTTGGCACAGAGGTATTGGACCTGCAGGTTGTCCTCCTCGCTGTAGCGCTGGCGCAGCTCATTCTCCTTCAGCTGTCTCTCCAAATCCAGCTGTTCTTGCCTGATTTGGGCTTGGCTCGAGAAGATTCGCCGCAGCGTTTCTGACACCCTGGAGACAGAGACTTTTTCATTAGAAGCTTCGCCTTAAAATGCCAAACTTTTTTTTTTTTAAAAGCAATATGAATTGACCCACTCGGTGTGTAATTACATAAAGTCAGAGCAGGTCAGTCTCCCTCATTCAATCATCCGACAAACCTATATAAACAAATGTATACTTTTAATGGGCAAATGTGGATTTGCCCTTTAAAAGAAAAAGAAAAAAAAATCAATAACAGGAGTGATAACAGCTTGCAATGCAAGTGTGAAGCTAAAAGGTTTCAGTTTTGCTGGTAATGTCAAAGAGACGCTCGTGATTTTTGAGGCTGTGGCGCTGCAGCTTCGGGAAAATATTACACTGCAAGTTGCTTTGGTTCCCTCCGATTCACATAGACGAATGGGGGCAAAATATTAGAAACACTTCTTAGTATAATCCAGTGCAATAAAACAACACCACCACAGGGTTTGGAGCCAAATGTGATTAATAGCTGCTGTGTGTGCAACATGTAAAGGGGCAAATCTATCAATCTATCAATACATTGCAGTGCCAAAAGATCTTAAAAGTTTCTAATAGCTCCTTAAAAGGCCACGAGATATGTAATATTTTCACAACACATCTAATCTGCGTCATTATTGTCCGATACATTAGCAAATGCAGTAATAGAGCTAATAAAGTATGAAAGTATATGATCTGATGACTGCCATCTCTTATAATGTTAAAACGAATCATTAACTTTCACAACATGCCACTTCTGTTTGCACTGCGACCGTAAGATATTCTTAGCTTCTTCCTGGACTAGAGCTGAGGTGATGTCCAGGTTGGATTCAAAGGGATGTCTAGTTCAGGAGGAGAGATAGCAGAGGTATGCAGGTAAATAAGGCTGGAGAGCTGTCGCTGAAATGTGACTGCACTCTTCAATGCAACTCCAGTGACGTAGGAGACGTCGTGGCCTTGCTAGACTGCTGAATTTTTAATAGTGTGAGAAGCGTGCAGCCTCTATTCAGAGCCTCTCACTGTGCGAGTTGTGAATTCTGATGCCAGTGAATGAAATGTGTGGGAGTGAGACTCATTCAGCTTTTCCTTGCCCCCCTCCCTACCCCTAACTCAAGTACCCCAACAGATGCCGCTTAATGCCTGAAAGATTACTAGATGCAATGATGGTGATGATGTGATTTTTTTTTTCCAAATTAAAATAAATAAATGTGCATATATAATTTCATTTAAAAAAAGGCTTTGGAGGCACGGCTGTCATTCGAGACTCAAGATTAAAGAAGAAATCTATCTAATGTGGATTATAGCAATTTTAATCAGCGCTAGCATAACTTGGTCCCAGGAGACACCAACTAACTGCATATTTGTGTCATTTTATCCGTGTTTCAGAATACAAAACTGTCCAGTGCCAAAAGTTTCAAATCCCGACAGATAAAATGTCTGCATAGAAATAATCGTAATTCACATAATAACAAATATTTAGTTAGTTACTTTAAATGTAGAGCCAAGTGAGCCCTTTACTTATTCTGCTCTCTTTTGAAAGTTCAGTTAATTGCTGTCACACTGTCAATCACTATTATTATTATTATTATTATTATTATTATTATTATTATTATTATTATTAAAATGCATATCCTTTGCACTGAGTGTAGCTCAGGGATGAGTAAAGGTAAATAATCACAAGGAAATGTTGCAGATGTTAAATTTGCTTGTATCTGCTAGTACAATATTGCAGATTTAATCCAAAGGGGGGAAAAGCCCATAAAAATAAATAAAGAACTCTCTCTAAATGCTGTGAGAAAGTGTATTTGTGTCTTTTTCTGATGCATTTCCTACACTATACATTAGACATTACACATTTAATCCCAACAATTAAACCAGTGGTATATCAGTAAAGAGGAGGGAAAAAAGGCTATTTGGGTGGAATGTTTTTTTAATGGGACTTGTTATACCCACTAGTGCAGCATGAGGTCATCACTGAAGACGCGCTGTTTTCCAGGAAGTAACAGTTTTCCAGGAGGCCTAAGCGCAGATTTCAAGGGACAGCATTTCATGGGAGTAACAAAACAAGCTGCTTAAAAGTAAAAATGATCAGGGAAACAAGGTGGGCTGGACTCATTTCATTAGAAATTTAGCAGGACTGCTATCATTGGCTCACACACTTTGTTTTCAGTACATTGTGGACAGGTCAGCTTTCAAAAACTCTGTTAAAGGCCTATGTGTGATTATATACGCATGGAGGCACATACAAATAAATAAACAGCAGCTAGTGTTTGCCACTGCACACCAACATTATGTCGGCATACAAAGCGTGTAGGATTGCCTTGGGCCAAACAAAGTCACTTTGCTCCTATTTTAGCAACAGTTTCATGTGCGATACATGAAAAGTGCCACTCCTGGTTTAAGAGTGCATTTAAGCTTTGGGATAATATTTAGGAAAAACTTGAGGACAAGCTCTTCATAGACTTTCTGCCGTCACAAATCCATCCTGTATCATTTCACAAATTGTCACTGGTGACCGTTGAAAGACAATTAAAATGTGGATTTTACTAGCTTCATTCACAGTAGTTCGGGTGTGTTCCTCTACAATCTGCTAGGAAAATATATACAGCACAGATTTATTTAGGAACTACTTGCTTCTCTCCAAAAGAAGGAAATCAAATATCTTTACTTCTTGTTTATCACTGAGGTGAATTTTGCTTGGGAGACTGGCAGGTAGACTAGTATGTTAGATAAAGTAACATGAGTCTTGCAATTGACTGTCAGGAGCTCCACGTGCTGACACTATGAATGATATTACAGATGCAAAGTGCCAGAAGGAGTTTTCGTCACATGGTTCTTCCTTTAAGAATGGGATGAGGGGTGGAGACATTCAGAATGCATCTGCAGTTAAATACCAGCCACTTTTCCTTAAAAAAGGGGCCTGTGGAGGTTGTTAGGGCCTCCGATTAAATCCAAAGGCAAACCCGAACAAAGCTTTAGGAATTCTAGACAATCTTGTTTGGACTGGGAATGCCTTGAGAAACCCTCCGGAAGTACTGGAGAAAGGTGACAGTGATAGGGATGTCTCACCACTAAACACCACTTTTCTTAATCGGCTCCAGATTGATTATCAGAAAATACACAGAGCAAAACAGGGCGCAAGACAACAGCTACATAAAAACTGCTCGACTGTTCATGCAGAACTGTGATTCTGAGGTCTGGTGTTCAAAGGTACCTTTTGTAATGTGGCTGTCTTTAAAGTGGAGCTAATGGTGTATGGCCAAAGTCAGTGCATGTGCAAGCAATCCGTTAATAAAAAGCTCAGGCTTCAGACTAATAATTGTTTCACATTTTTTCTACTCCTAGATATTTCTGACATCAAAAAGAGCTTCCTTCATACGGTCATCCCACCTACCTGACTATGAGCACCTGAATCCCTATCTATTGTTAAAATCTTCTGTTTGACAGGAGTAGCCAATCAGAAGACAGTGAGCTTAAAGGGAGGCCTGTAGGTGATACAAAACTACTCTAGTAGAGTCCAAGGGAAAAAAAAAAAACCCACATGGAGGTGGAAATGACCATCCTCGTTACATGTCATTTAAAAGCCTATTTAGTAGGGATGTGGTCACCTTAACTCATACCTCATCTTTGAACAATGCTGTGTGCTATTTAAAGTTGTTTTTTTGGTGGTTTGCTTTGTTTTTAAAGCTCTAGATTAGCTAAACCCATCTGAGTACACTACACCTGCCCGCCCTAATAGCCTAATAAACAAAATATGTTATTATTATTTATTAAATAATAAAATAACAACCAGCATGCACCATCATTTCTAGAAGACTTCTTAAACTAGAACTGCACCCTATGGGAGAATAACAGTGATGAGTCTCATGTCCTGAGCAATAAATTTCACAAGTCTATAATAATAATACCATGGTTTCATTTTGAACACAGAGGAGACTTTATAGCTACTCAAAGAGGCCAAAGGCATCAGGGTTATGGCTGAACATGCCTGCTATTATATTTGTCTATTAGATCAAAGATACTGAAATATGCCCACACTCAAAGCCAGACTCGTTAAACACAAAAACTGGAACATCCTCATGCTGTTTTTAAATAACACGCCACGTTGGTTTTTGAATTGTGGGGTGCTGTCTGCAAAGTTTTCAGAATGCCTCCTTGGAGACTTCTTTGACAGGCTGTCAATAAGTTTGGAGCCAAAGCTGATTAAAAGTTGAGTGAATGTAAACATTAAATAACGCAGATCTAGCAACTCATATAAAGGCTTTGTACGATGCATACCAATTCAAGATAGCATATTTATGCCACTGACCTCATTTTATTCCATCAAGTGATGGTTTTAGTATAAATCTTGGATCAAGCAGCTCAATATATTCTCAAGCTGCTGAGCAGATTTAATAAAAGGCTCATTGGTAAAAGCTAATTTCATAATATTTAATCTACCACAAATGCCAATGAACAAAGAGAAAGGGCCACATTAAAAATGCTGTAAATTGGGATATCATTCTTGATTATACAACCTGACCCACTACACCCAATTACACCTTACGTTCCCTGTTCCACTTCTTTATAGAATCTAATGGATCTACAGCCACCAGAACCATTTACAAAACCACATAATGCGTCATTATTGTCCGATACATTAGCAAATGCAGGCCACAAGCTCTCTGCCTGAATCATTGTCTTCATTCCAGTTACACGCTTTACAATAAAAGTGGCTATGAAACATAAAGTAACAAGTTACACTCTGAGTCACGCTCATGGACTTGCTTACCTTTTGAACTCTTCTTGCTTCTGGGAAGAGATTGTGCTAAAAGCCCCAGCCCCCGTGCTCTTCGTCTCATATTCTTTTAGTTTCTGCTTCAACTGCATGATCTTTAGGGATTAAATAGAACATTGATATCAGTCAGGACTTATCATGTCCATGTCCGATTGTCCAAATACAAAGTAATTAGTTGTCCTGTTTGTTATTTTGTCTTACCTCTTGCCGCTGCTTCTCACAGACCACAGCATACTGGCCAATATGACTGTCCAAGCTGACAACATTACTCTTCAGCTGTCGGGTAAAGGTAGAGAGAAAAACGGATGGCTGATATAATGTCATTTTGTATATTTATGGTCCAAGAATCACAGCTAGGATTACAACTGGTGACCATAACACAATATGACTTGAACACTAACCGAGGACTTGATCTCCTTAGCCCTGTTGGCATACTTTAGGGTATTATGGGTGTCATCATATGATTTGGAAGAGGGGCTAACATTGGCAATCATAACCGTCCTGCAGTTGCCTCCCAAGGAGTCTTTAAGTATCCGCGTCAGCTTGCTGTCTCTGTACGGTATATGAGCCTTTTTACTCTGAAACACATGAGAAAAATCAGGGTTAGCACAAAAAGGGTTAGGTTTCTTTATAATGTAAATAGACAAGTATCCAGAAAACACAGGAAACTCTCCAGGCTTGTGCTTACTTAAAAAAAACTATAATAAAAAAAATAAAAGGAACAAACTCAGAATTGAGAATTTTACTAGTTTTACAAAACAACACACAAATCAATAATCAGTAATAACCCTTCATGGGAACTGCCCTAGGATGCATCTCCATCTGGACACCCGCCACAAGAAAATCTTATTGACATTTCACTGTCTGGTGGGGACCAATAAACCTAAAAGGGAACAAAATTCAGCACGGAGTGTTCATTTTAGATTTGAAATCTTTCTCAGCTGGTCTGTGAACATAGGCTCAAGTCTTAATAATGGCAGCAGATAAACTACAGCTGCTTAGGTGAGTCAGAGTCTCGTGAGCATTGGGACTGCAGAAAGTCACATTAAAGACGAGTTAGCAAGAGAAGTGTAAAATGATCTCTTTTAGGGACCACAGCTGTGCCTCCACTTCTCTTTGGGAAGAAAAAAAAGACAACATCTGGATTCAACCATTGTTCATGTCAGGTCTTGGGAGTTTCAGGATAACCGGGCCTTTTTTTTTGGGGGGGGGGGGGGGGGGAGAAACAAAATCACAGTTTTAATAAGATCAGGAGTTCAAAGTTGTGCCAAAGTCAGTATCTAGAAGGGAATATGTCAGCCAAACTCCAACCGTTTGTTTTAATTTTGTTACTGTGGTGTGTCACTGAGAATCTGTTGCAAAGTCTGTGCAAAATGATCACCACAACTTATAGGTGAATATAAGAATCTGAATCTGAAGTAGCTACAAAATAACACCAAATTCACATTCGCAGGATTGGAAACAAGCCAACACCTTTTACATATCAAAACAACAGGAAAGTTAGCCGAGGCTCTTCTTGTTAAAAATACAATATCCTTCAGAAAAAGTCATGGTCCAGTCACTCTATTGATCCATCTCTTTTCTTTAACACATACAAACACAGTTGAAGAAAAAGTTTGCTTACATGGGATACGTGGAGACGATCCATATCCTATATGTGGAGGTCTGTTAAAAAGGTTGTGTCAAAGCAAAGTGTAATGTGTGCATAATAATGACATGAGCTGGGAGAGAAAGCTGGGGGCAGCTGTTACTTTTTGCACTTCTGATAGAGAGCTACCCATCCACTACACTTGGGTGTGCTACAAAAGGTAAAATGGTATTATAGTCATTGTTCAACAAAAGTACAGCCACAAAATTAAATAAAAATCATCTGGTTCTTGCTAGGTCTTAAAACTAGCTAATAACAACCTCAAATGAACAAGAACACATGACATATTATTCACTTCACCATTATTTACTTAAAACGAAACGAAAATGCAGCAGCAGTGCGCGAAAAACAGTCCACCCTTACAGCTTCCGTATGAATTAAAACAGTAAGTAGCAGCTGGGTGCTGCCAGTCAATGCATTTGATTAAATTATCATCAGCAAATGTGAGCACCTCTCTAAAAGCAAACGTTTTAAGCCTTCTTAGCAGGTGAGGTGTTTCTTAACACAATGCCAAGGAGGAAAACATCAATAATGACATTAAAGAAGCAACTGTTGCTGCCAATCAAACTGGGAATTTCCAAACATTCCACTGAAAACACTCAAGATATTTCCCAATCACACATTTGACATGCTAACTCTGGTCAGAGACCTGACATGCATGTTAAATGTTAAAATTCATGGCAGTACAATTTGAAAAAGACAATAAAATAATGCTTATTTGAAAAAGTTCCCAAGAGAAACAATCTTCTCTCTAAAAAGAATGTGGCAGCACAATTAGGCTTGCAAAGTACCATCTGATCACAGCGCAAGACATCTGCAACAATGTGCTTTGAAAAGACTATACTAAAGTTGAAATGTTTGGCCATAATACACAGAGTCATGGCATATCAGCACAAATATTTCATACCAACTGTCCACCATTGTTTTGCAGCCACAAGACCTGGGCGCTCTGTAGTCATTGAGTCAAACATGAACACTTCTATAAACTAAAGTATTCCTGAATTGAATGTGAGGCCACCTGTCCAATAGCTACAGCTTGGCCCAAACTGACCTTATGAGAGTTGCGCACAAATTAATGTCTGCAAACCTCAATAAACTGAAGCGACATCGTAAAAGCCAAGTGGACCGAAATTCCTCCAAAATAACGTGAGACCGATAAATTTATATAGAAAACAAGTACTTCAAGCAATTGCTGCTACAGGTGTCTCTATGAGTCGCAGAAGCTAAACTACACTATACTGCCAAAAGTATTCCCTCGTCTGCCTTTACATGCATATGAACTTGAGTAACATCCTATTCTTAATCCATAAGGTTTAATATGATATGTTGGCCTAATCTTTGCAGCTACAGCTTCAACTCTTCTGGGAAGGTTTTCCACAAGGTTTAGATAGTGATGTTGCATGCCTCCGCTCTTATTAATCCCAAAGGTGTTCTAGCAGGTTGAGGTCAGGACTCCGTGCAGGCCAGTCAAGTTCTTCTACACCAAAGTCAGTCATCCATGTCTTTATTGACCTTGCTTTGTACACTGGTGCACATGTTGAAACAGACAGGGACAATCCCCAAAAAGTTCCCACAAAGTTGCAAGCAAGAAATTATCCAAAATGTCTTGATGTGCTGAAGCATTACGAGTTCCTTTCATTACAACGAAATAGCCCAGTTCCTGTCCCACAGCATAATCCCTTGTCCACTTTACCAACTTTACATTTGGTAATTTACTTATCTATCAGTCTAGAGATCACATAGAGTCCAGTGGCGGCATGCTTTACATCAGCGGTCCCCAACCCCCCCGCCCCGGAACGGAATTGTTTGGTACCGGGCCGTGAGAGTTGAGGCTCGGGTGTGAAATTGATGGTTTTCAGGGTTTTTAGCGTTATTTCTTTTTAATCGTTAACTTGATTTCCCTGCGTCTTTTTGCGTGTGTTATGAATAAATCTTCTTTGTTTTGGTACTACTACTGGTTTTATTTTGTTGTATTTATCTGCAACACCTTAATGGCCAGTTGTGTATCTGACGGACGAAAGCCGAACCAGTTCCATACCACTGAAGTTGCAGCATTTTTACAAACCAATTCTGGTTCATCTGCTTCATTCATCGATCTGCTTTCGCCCTTCTCATTCTCCGTCGCCGCCATGCTTTTCCCCCCATGTGCATATGAAAACAAAGGCACTGCGCATGCGCGTTTTACCCATATTCTATTGTGATATTTCATTTTCTTATCATTGCCTAACATTATACCGGTATTACCATGAACGGTATGATATGGCCCAGCCCTACTAGATCATATATCATATCCTTATATGTAAAAGCTAAAAATTGACAAAGGATGCACCTTCTCTGTAATAAAAAATAAAAACCCAAAGCAAAAACAAATACAAATTTCAACCAAAAAAAAAAAAAAAAAAAAGAAAAAGAAAAAAAAAAAAAGGTAAATGGCCTGCATTTGTATAGCGCTTTACTCAGTCCCAAAGGACCCCAAAGCGCTTTACACTACATTCAGTCATTCACCCATTCACACACTGGTGACGGCAAGCTACATTGTAGCCACAGCTGCCCTGGGGCGCACTGACAGAGGCGAGGCTGCCGGACACTGGCGCCACCGGGCCCCCTGACCACCACCAGTAGGCAAACACGGGGTTAGTATCTTGCCCAAGGATATTTGGCATATTTGGATCGAACCACCGACCTTCTGGTTAGTGGCTGACCTGCTCTGCCACCTGAGCTACAGCCACCCCAAAAAAGTTAGGGTTGATAGTAAGGTACCCTGCTACAACATACCCTAACTGGCTCATGTCAACACTTTCATAAAGTCTAGCTTTGCCCTTCTACGAGAAATGAACTTTCAAATATATCCATATTCTACAACAGTTTCAGAAAGTCCCCTTGTCATGACCACGAAACAGTGGCCTTGTGTAGACAGAAGGCCAAGCTGGAGAGTAGGGTGCATCGTAAAATGTATCTGAATTACTTCGGACATTGCCTAGGGCAAACAACTTACAACAAAAACCTCTGTGCAACATAGCATGAAGATGACACACTGAGCAGCCCAAATGCAAGTACACACATTCTTCTCACTCAAACAAATGGCATGTCATCCCAGACACAAGTGAGGACATTCTTTCCTGTAAACAATGGCCACAACATGAATTCTTGATCTGCCAGCAGCAGACAGTGAAACACCAATAACCATGGCGACAGGATGTGAAACGAATGCTGGGCATTGTAGGCATGACGGCAACACTCAAAAATGGTGGGATGGTATGACTCTAACTGGACGGCGCCCATGAAAGGACACTGCTTTAACTCAAGTATGAAGTAACCTGTTGAAGTTGGATCACATTTCAATATGGCTGTGGTAGATCTGCACAGCGCTTCCTAAATGCATGTGGCCTGCTTACGCCTCGTCCCTTGAGACTGTGTGTAAAACGAGAACACTGCTTGACAGGTTAATGTATGCAACTGGAATGAAATAATACCCAAATACTCAGTTGACTCTGTACTTCACAGACACTCTGTTTTATATAGAGACTATTGGTTAACTTTATGTACCTACAACCACAAAAATCTTAACATTATTTTTTTCCACTTATAAATAAAGAACAGCAAAGGAATAATAAGGTTAAAAGTTTGACCTTCTGAAATATATTTTATATTCACGGTATCCGTTTCTATTTATGGAGACATCTACATATAAACCTTATAAATAAACATTATAAATAAATATACCTGTTAACACTGTTGTAGAGTCTGTTGTTGATGATTACGTAGGTGAAGTCAATAGAGCCAACTCAGAATGTAAAACTCTTGAAGTAAACTATACATGAGATAAACTGCATTTTCTTTTAGTTTTGCTAGCTATTATAGTATTGTTTAAAATACTGAATTCTATTGTATTATTTATTTGTATTTATGGTTTCCAAATGAAGACATTTTTATAAATACTCCTTAATGTAACTTTTTTATACCTGTTTTTTATACCTGGCACAATACTCGCTAAAGGTGGTAAGTCATAAAAAAAAGTATGTGTTTTCTCAGTATATTCCTCTGAAATGCTAAACCAAAGAGATGTAGATCCGGTGTTAAATGTAACGCTTGCACGTTACTGTAATCTGATTACTTTTTTCAAGTAACGAGTAAAGTAAGGGATTACTATTGCAAAAAAGGTAATTAGATTACAGTTACTTTCCTGTAGGAACCCTGCGTTACTGCGTTACTAAAACCGTGATTTTTTTTTGCAAGAATGTCTCATGACAGTGACATAAGCGAGTGCGACGTTAGTGACAACAGCTGTGTGCCGATCAACAATGGATAATATACCAAGTGCGGGAGAGAGTATGAGCGTGCAGCGTTTAAAGCGTGGAAGTACTGACCTTACTTTGAGTTTGATTCCATAAAAAGTGACAAAAACATTAGCATCCATTGTGCGTGGGAAGAAAACTTCTTTTTACACCGAAAAAAAAAAATAACCTAAACAAGCTCCGAGTGCGCAACGACGTAATGGGAAACTCACAGAGAAACTCGCGGATTCTTCCACTGACCGCTGCGGCACACCTGCACCAGGGTAAACCTCCGCCTACCCTACTCCTGCTTTACAGGTTAAAATAGAGCAACAGGACCGCTAGTCTTTGATTTTATTTATTTTCTGCTGTGTTTTACTTGCATCTATTTGAAAGACTGAGTGTAAACACAAAAAATATTTTATTTTATGTGCTGGAATGTGCAGAAAAAAGGTTTAAATGTTAAACTAATTTCTTCAAGTCAGAGAATGGTGCATATAATTTAATTTTTGCTTGATGCATAAAGTTAAAAGATTAAAACTGATAAAACAAGTTAAAAAAAAGAGACTTTTCCATTCAATTACATTTTGTATGATGGATTATGCAGAAAAAGTAGAATTGGGCTGAAAGATCTATCGCTTTATCACCTATTCAGGTTGTAAATCGTGTTTTTAAAAAAGTAACTAAGTAACTAAGTAATTAATTACTTTTGAAAATAAGTAATCAGTAAAGTAACGGGATTACTTTTTTGGGGAAGTAATCAGTAATTAGTTACTGATTACTTTTTTCAAGTAACTTGACCAACACTGTTTACAACAGCCTCCAAAGCAGCACAATACTTGCTAAAGGTGGAAACAGCAAACTTGTTTCACCACTTGAGACAAAAACACTGTCCAGTACAACCAGGTTCTGAAAGAGGAGATACTTGCAGGTAGGGATGTGCTACCCAGATGTAAACAAATGACTGCACCTGAGGGCTCGTTAGCTGTAGTGCATATAACGGGAAGAGCAAACGGTGGATGGAAATTACTAATACAATTATATGGTGGGAAAAGCAGGGCGTTAAGCAGCTGGTTAAAAAGCTCAACCCTGGAGACAACATCCGAGGTAGAAAATTATTTTCTGTTTTATTATGCAACAATATTCTGCAGCTCCTACAGAGTTACATGGTTATTAAGTTACTCTAATTATTGTTAAACTCAAGTGTTAAGTTGTCCTTTTATACTTGCTTCAAATTCCCAGGGAAAACACTACCTGGAATACTTTTGTGCTTACATTTGACTTATGTTGTGTTACTGGATGTAATAGTATTGCTGGTACCTTGTTTCAATAAATTTACACTTTAAAATAATGCCACACTATTAAGCATTATTAATGTATTAGCAAGCGGTTAATTCATTCATCATTTAAATAGCATTACTCCTCCTCAGTATGCCATTTGTAAATACAGATATATTGTTATGACTATGCTTATGATTATTACTAGCAGTGATATAGTAGCAGTGATAGCTGTACATGGTGCAACAGTAACAGATGGATAAACATATCTGTATTTATAAATGGAATACTAAGGAGGAGTAATGATATATAAATGATGAATTAAGCACTTGCTAATACCGTACTAATACCTTTCTAATGCTTAATAGTGTGACATCATAATAAGAATATAACAAGTGCTACCGAGACTTCTTATTTTGAAGTGTGAATTTATTGAAACAAGGTACCAGTTCGCCTTGTAATCGAAAGGTTGCCGGTTCAAGCCCCGGCTCGGACAGTCTCGGTCGTTGTGTCCTTGGGCAAGACACTTCACCCGTTGCCTGCTGGTGGTGGTCAGAGGGCCCGGTGGCGCCAGTGTCCGGCAGCCTCGCCTCTGTCAGTGCGCCCCAGGGCGGCTGTGGCTACAATGTACAGTGGGGCAAAAAAGTATTTAGTCAGCCACCGATTGTGCAAGTTCCCCCACTTAAAATGATGACAGAGGTCAGTAATTTGCACCAGAGGTACACTTCAACTGTGAGAGACAGAATGTGAAAAAAAAATCCATGAATTCACATGGTAGGATTTGTAAAGAATTTATTCGTAAATCAGGGTGGAAAATAAGTATTTGGTCAATAACAAAAATACAACTCAATACTTTGTAACATAACCTTTGTTGGCAATAACAGAGGTCAAACGTTTACTATAGGTCTTTACCAGGTTTGCACACACAGTAGCTGGTATTTTGGCCCATTCCTCCATGCAGATCTTCTCAAGAGCAGTGATGTTTTGGGGCTGTCGCCGAGCAACACGGACTTTCAACTCCCGCCACAGATTTTCTATGGGGTTGAGGTCTGGAGACTGGCTAGGCCACTCCAGGACTTTCAAATGCTTCTTACGGAGCCACTCCTTTGTTGCCCGGGCGGTGTGTTTTGGATCATTGTCATGTTGGAAGACCCAGCCTCGTTTCATCTTCAAAGTTCTCACTGATGGAAGGAGGTTTTGGCTCAAAATCTCACGATACTTGGCCCCATTCATTCTGTCCTTAACACGGATCAGTCGTCCTGTCCCCTTGGCAGAAAAACAGCCCCATAGCATGATGTTTCCACCCCCATGCTTCACAGTAGGTATGGTGTTCTTGGGATGCAACTCAGTATTCTTCTTCCTCCAAACACGACGAGTTGAGTTTATACCAAAAAGTTCTACTTTGGTTTCATCTGACCACATGACATTCTCCCAATCCTCTGCTGTATCATCCATGTGCTCTCTGGCAAACTTCAGACGGGCCTGGACATGCACTGGCTTCAGCAGCGGAACACGTCTGGCACTGCGGGATTTGATTCTCTGCCGTTGTAGTGTGTTACTGATGGTGACCTTTGTTACTTTGGTCCCAGCTCTCTGCAGGTCATTCACCAGGTCCCCCCGTGTGGTTCTGGGATCTTTGCTCACCGTTCTCATGATCATTTTGACCCCACGGGATGAGATCTTGCGTGGAGCCCCAGATCGAGGGAGATTATCAGTGGTCTTGTATGTCTTCCATTTTCTGATGATTGCTCCCACAGTTGATTTTTTCACACCAAGCTGCTTGCCTATTGTAGATTCACTCTTCCCAGTCTGGTGCAGGTCTACAATTCTTTTCCTGGTGTCCTTCGAAAGCTCTTTGGTCTTGGCCATGGCGGAGTTTGGAGTCTGACTGGTTGAGGCTGTGGACAGGTGTCTTTTATACAGATGATGAGGTCAAACAGGTGCCATTCATACAGGTAACGAGTGGGGGACAGAAAAGCTTCTTACAGAAGACGTTACAGGTCTGTGAGAGCCAGGGATTTTCCTTGTTTGTTATTGACCAAATACTTATTTTCCACCCTGATTTACGAATAAATTCTTTACAAATCCTACCATGTGAATTCATGGATTTTTTTTCACATTCTGTCTCTCACAGTTGAAGTGTACCTCTGGTGCAAATTACTGACCTCTGTCATCATTTTAAGTGGGGGAACTTGCACAATCGGTGGCTGACTAAATACTTTTTTGCCCCACTGTAGCTTGCCATCACCAGTGTGTGAATGTGTGTGTGAATGGGTGGATGACTGGATATGTAAAGCGCTTTGGGGTCCTTAGGGACTAGTAAAGCGCTATATAAATACAGGCCATTTACAGGCCATTTACCAGGAGCAGCATTATAGCCTGTGATTAATGACAGCTCATCGGAAAATAGTGATGTGTCGGTCGCGAACAAAATGGCTCTTAGAGCCGGATCTTTGACGTGAACGATGCGAGCCGGCTCCTTATCACGAGCCATGGGTTTTTTTTTTCCTTTTCTTTCTCTCACACTTTTTTTCCGCTTCACTCCGCACGCGAGCCTTGTGTGGTAGGTACACTTGCAGTAGCACAGGAACCAGTGTTGGGTGTAACGCGTTAATAAGTAACGCATTACTGTAATTAAGTTACTTTTCCACTGAAAAAGTAGAGTAACTGATTACTGTTCATTTTTAGGTATTTTAATTACAGTTACTTACAATGTACTTGCGTTACAATGTAAAATAATTAAACTCGCTGAAAATCATCATTTAATTTCAATAATTTATCTTCTAAACGTAGAAGTAAACTCTGCCGCTTTAACATCGCTGTATTACAGCTGTACCTCATTTCGCGCCAGTTTGCTGCATAATCGTATTTTAAAGCAGAAGATGTCGGACTCGGGTGAAGCGAGTGGCTGTTTTATGAAATGGAAATATTCACGTCACTTCACTTTTCGAAAACAAGCAGACAAGAACATTACAGTAATATGTAAGCTATGTCCTGGGGAGAAAAAACTATCGGCCGCTGTCAATAGCACGAGTAATCTACTGAAGCACCTGACATGGCAGCACAGACAAACCCTTCTGAGTGATTCTTGTTCATCATCCATGGATAACACCACGGCAACTCCTGCTAAGCAGGCAAAACTTGATTTTACTTCAGCAGCACAGAAAGTGTCTGAAGGTGAGCTTAAAAAATGATTGCAGGCTACATTGTGGAAGAGATGCTACCGCTGCGTACTGTAGAGTCTCCGTCTTTTAGGTGCATATTAAACAAAATACCTGTGTGTGGCAAAAAAGCAGCACTGCCCGATCGAAAAACGTTTTCTACTTACTTAGATAAGTGTTATGCTGACATGGAAATGGAGCTTAAAGGGACATTCGAGAGTTTGGAATATATTTCCACGACTGCTGACATTTGGACCAGCCATAACTAAAGTTTTCTCGGAATGAGGGCACATTGGATTGATCCTTCTACTTTTGTACGAGGACATGCAGCGCTAGCATGTAAAAGAGTTTGAGGTAGACGCACATATGATGTCATCTGCAATGAAATCGAGCAAGTACATTCGGCTTATGGACTAAACTCTAATTTTATCAAAGCTTTTAGAATGTTCCAAAAAAAATTTCATGATGTTGAGAAATGGCTTCAAGCAAATGAGGCAAAATTCATCTACAGAAGTGCAACTTCAGAGTGTTCTGCAATGTGGACAAAAGCAAACCGTTCTTCTGTTGCTTCAGAGTTAGTAGATAATTTTTTCAAGAAAAAACTCATAGTACCTGTTTCAACACGATGGAATTCATTTCACGACGCCCTGTCCAGGATCACTGACATTCTCCTTGCTGAATTAAATACTGTCTGCACTCAGTTTGGAATCAAATGCTTCACTGATCGGGAGTATCTGTTCCTAAAGGAGTATTGTATCGTGTTGAAGCCACTCACTGTTGCACTAGACATATTGCAAGGAGAAGAGAACTGCTTTTTTGGAATCCTTCTTCCAACTCTGGAGATTCTAATGTCCAGGACGCTGGCACTGCAGGACGAGCTTAAGCTGACAGCATCCCTCCCTGATATAATTGTTAAGGTAATCTAATATGTATATATATGTATGTGGCCTTACCCTAAAATAAATTGTGGTTTTATTTATCATGCTCTTATGTGAAGTGTCTGACGTATTTTTGTCTCATCAAGGTGCACTTTTCCTCAATGATGGACAATAAAGAAGCTCTCCTGGCTGCAGTCACTTTGCCTAAATTTAAGTTACGCTGGATCAGAGAAGAAGAGAAAAGACATGGTTAGGGCAATGCTTACTACAGAGTGCCGTGGGTTGTCTCTTGAAGACCAACAACCTGCTCAAGATCACAAGAACCCTGCTGACTCCACTGATGACTTTTTTTCATTTGAGGAGGACGACTGTACCTACTCTGCTGAAACAGAGGTGATGGAATATTTGAAATCTGCTGGGTCTGAGCTGGGTTTCTTAGCCAGTTTCCCAGGCCATTTCACTGAGGTACAACACAGCCACACCATCAAGCGCACCAGTCGAAAGGCTTTTTAGCCTCGGCAATCTTGTGCTTACACCCAGAAGGAACAGACTGTCAAGTGAACGCTTTGAGAGACTTACATTAATGAGATACAACAACTTTTTCAAAAACAAGACAGCTAAGTAGTACAAAAAGGTTTTTGGAAAACATATGAGTGCATACAGTATGCAGGAAATATGGTGCTCATTGGTTTGAGGAAGTTTCACTGGAATTCTGTTTGTTAACCAAAGGTCAGAGTTAACTTCACTTTGTTGAAACACATGACATGATTACATATATTATGTATGAATATGTTACTCATTGCTTTGAAAATTAAAACATTTTAATGTTTACAGCGTGATACATGTCATGTTTAACATTTGTTAGGTTAAGCTCTTTTGTTATTCAGATATGTTGCAGATATTTTTTGTTATTCAGGAATTGTGTTTCTTAGCTAAAGAAAGTTACATTTCTTACTAAAAAATGTAATTATTAAATAATGTTTTTTTATAGAATGTAATAAAGATGATTCAGAAAGCTAAAAGGCTAAACTATTTCATGTTGACTCGTATGTTTTTTTAAAATTATTTATTATTTAAAGAGTTTAATTTCTATTGTTTGTCCACTCAAGGTTTATAGGGATTTTAAGAAGTAAAATCCAGCTCCACCGCCGATGGACCGTCCTGGACCTCATCTGCCTCGGAGCTGTCCTCCTCTGTGGGCCTGTTAAAGTGCACAAAACACAAAGAAATGAGAAGGCTGCTACTAGATTTTCATTTCAACATTGAAAAAAGAAAAAAAAAAAACAGGATACAATCATTGGTTGTAGATTTTTTAGTAAAGGTGATCACAAGGGAATCCCACAGAGTAAAAAGCTATCAGTGCCTGCTGTACATACCTGTGGGTGCAGCAGCAGGAGCGCAGGGACTGGGGAGCCAGGAGAAGCAACAGGGGATGCTCTGCTGCAGAATCAGTTGGCTCTATCAATACAGTATTAAATGTTAACAGGTTGAATATAATAATCATAGAGTATACAGTGGTCCCTCATTTATTGCAGGGGTTCTCAGAATAACTAGCCCCTCGCCACGCACTTCATACACTTTTTTTCCCCACAAACATGAACATTGGTCACAGTTCTCACAAGTTGATTCTCAAAGTGCAAACCTTTGTAGATTGCAAAACGTAAAAGTATTATTATGCCGCGTTTTGTCTTCATCTGCCTGCCACTTTCGTGCACCTTTTTCCCTCGCGGTGCAGGTGTGTATTTCCGAATGATTGTCATAGTTATGGGTGTTTTTGTGCTGTTTTTTCTATTGGATGTGATGGTTATCAAAACCAAACATGATAAATTTGGCAAGCGCAGGAGACACGACACGGAGGAGATTTGTCAATCAGGCTGCAGAATGCAATGCTGTACTGTGCAATAAAAAAAATCAGCGAAAAAGCGAAGCAGTGACGGATGAGCGAGACCACTGTGTGCTGTTTATTAATAAACAATAAAATATATTCCTATATGACAACATGCATAAAAGCAAAACGGTATTTGTACAACAGTGGGAAAATAGCAGTGGCTTGCTAGCTTTTGTGCGGCTTCCCCGGGTCAGTGAAAACTTTCAAAAGGGAAATGAATGAACTTACCAGGTTGCCCGATCTCTTCACAGATCTTCCTCCAAGCTCGGTCCTTTATATTCCTGTCTCGGTACAGAAAGCAGCTGGTGTCGTACAGCTCCGGGTTGTTTGCTACAGCGTTCATTAGCCTTCCCTCCATTGAAGAATGAAGGGCTTTGGCTGGCTCTGCCCCTTTGACCTAGGTCAGAGCCACGTCACCAGGCTCCTGATTGGTTGTCGCGGCGCGATTTGACGCTGGAGTTCAGATTTTTCCAACTCGAGCGGTAGACACAAAACACACGTATACACAAAATGCAACACAAAAACTCACGCGCGTGGTTTTTTTTCGCGAGTCAAACTTTTGGCGACACAAATCTGCTTCTGAATTTTCGCGGGAACAACAATCGCGGGTCATCACGCTTTTCCATTGACTTTACATGTAAACCATGTTCGGTGTGAACACACCGTAAGTGTCAACAAAATGTTGTCCATTTTGTTTGTTTTGCTTGTTGTTGTTTTGGTTATATCCACAGAAATTACATTGTTGCAAATTTTCCTCAAATACCTTGATATCATTTTGAGGCTATATGGGTAATATGGGCTACTACTTAGTTTTAAAATAGACCTTAGAGCTCCAACTTATTTTACTAACTAATTTTAACTAACAATTAGGCAATTATAGTTCGAGTTGGAATAAATGCAAGAGTATTATTGTATTTAAAATGCAAAGGTAAACTACTAAATAATCCGAAAAAGCAGAATAGCCACATGTGATTAACAATTTCCTTTATTAGTAATTAGGGCTGGGCGATATGACCCAAAATTCATATCTCGCTATTTTTTAGCTGGATGGCAATATATGATATATATCGCAGGTTTTTTTTTTAAGCCATAAGGTAAGAACAAGAAGAGAGTTCTTAGTCAAAGCTGTGTCCCAGAAGTTGCACAGGCACTTTTATTAACATACAGCGTAGATGTGCATGAAGAAATTACTCAAAAATAAATTATCAGCACGGGGCGATCCGCGGTAACTCGTTAACGAAGAATTGCAGTGTTCATCTTGAAGCTATGGGGGAGGGGGAGTTGTGTTCAGTGAAGGAAAGGCGAGTAGTGATGTGTCGGTCGCGAACGAAATGGCTCTTAGAGCCGCATTTTTCACGTGAACGACGCGAGCCGTGGGTTGTTTTTCTTCCTTTCTCTCACGCTCTCTCTCGCACTTTTTTCCGCTTCACTCCGCATGCGAGCCTTGTGCTTGCGCTGGGAAGAGGGGGGAGGGGCGGTAGTTACAGTCATAGTAGCACAGGAACAGAGCAGGAGGGAGAGACCGATAAAGAGAGCCAGGGCCAAAAACGTCACATTAGAAAGGTATAGTAATCATCCACAACTATTTTCAGATGATAAAGGAGTCAGAAAGTTTATTCATGCAGGCCCATATGACAGAGAATGTGCATCTTCTTTTTGTTTTCATATTTTAATTTATATTTAATTGTGTTGTGATTTGCAGTGTTTTGTGTTGTTTCACTTTAAATTTGTTTAAAAGGAAAAAGCTGAAAATTTAAATAGCTAAAAGTTGAACTGTGAATAGTTCGTTTTTGTATTATGTGATTTATTTATTTATTACATTTTATGTGGAGTGAATAAATAAAAGTATATTTACGGTGGTTCCTAGAGACAAAGCACATACAAACTTCAAAACACGTCCGAACTCTGAAGGCACGTACAAACTCCAAAACACGCAAAAACTCCGAAGCACGTACAAACTCCAAAACACGTAAAAACTCAGAAGAACATAAAAACAATACACATATGCTTTCAATTGTGTAATTTAAGTGATCTAGGTAGCTCTGTTTTGGAAGTTCAGTTAACGCTAGAAATGTGTTTTGGAGTTTGTACGTGCTTTGTCTCTTGGGGCCACCGCCCCAAGTATATAAACATATATAAATAAATCCACTCTTTTTTTTACATTAGTAATTCCTTTTGTGCATAATTTTATATTGTTGTTAATAATACATTAATTAAAGCAACAAAACAACCTGAAGAGCCGGTTCGGAGCCAAAAGAGCCGGTTCTCTAAAAAGAGCCGGAAATCCCATCACTAGAGGCGAGGCAAAGTAACGTTTCATAGAGACAAAAGTGGACAAAAGAGAGGCAAAATTGCGGCTCCACAAGTATAATTATAACGTAACATATACTATATCGATATAAACGATATTGTCACATCTTATATCTCGTATGAAAATATATCTATATTTTTAAAAAACTCGATATATCACCCAGCCCTATTAGTAATGTTAATAAACATATATATAGAGCCTATATATAACCTAAAAGGCTAGTAAGGTAAGATAAGAAATGTATACTTTATCTTAAAATTTGGAAATTATTTTCTTTAAAAAAAATTAAACAATCCTAAATCTAACATCTAATATAATTGGCATTAAAAGGCTGTTTTATGGCCTGTATCGATTTTTGGGGTTGAGAATTGAGGTCAAAAATGTCTCTTTTTATAACAAACACCCTTGTACAAGACCCTTGTGCTCTGCAATATGGCAGCCGCTTAAGCCGAGAAGTGTACAATGAGTTGAGCATACTTATAGTTAAGGGTTCTGTTTACTGCAATATTACAGTTTTAAAATATCAGGTGCTGCCTTATAGTAACCATCCAAACCTTTTATTTGCCAGTTAGGAAACAATATTATCAACACATTGTTTTTTAATTACTGTTACTAAGTGTTTTTAATGTTTTTAAAAGGTTTTAAATGGCTCTCAGAAACAGTTGTGATTGTAAAGTAGTTCCTTGTACATTCACTTTCACTCACCTTTGGGTCAGCAAGAGCATTGATGACATTTCCCAGGGCGAGGAGTGAACGGTTGATGTTAGCGCCTTCTCGTAAGCGTGCCCCTTTAGCGTTGGTGGCACTGGCTCTCTCTGAGCCTGCCAAGTCAATCAGGCTCATTTTGGCAACACATACATTATGATTGAGGCTGGCAGTTTTGTCCTGCTGTCTCAAATATATCTGGAGGAAAACAACAGAACAAAGTTCATTCAAGGTTATCAAAAACTAAAGTCTGATCCACTGTTACATGATTGGAGCGATAAGGAGTCTTTAAAAAAACTTAACTTTTCTATTTATATTTAACATTAGTATTTATATCTTAATTTATTGATGATTTCTGGTCATTTAGCTTACCTGAAATACAGCATGGGAACGAGAAGAGGTGGCGTTCATATCAGTCGGGTGCTGTGTCCTGTTTCGATTGCCAGAATCCAAAGCCTCGAGAATCTGCTCTGCAGATTTGGGCTGTCGGTAAAAACAAAAACAAAGACGTGAACATACACAGGACGCCACACAGGGGAAAATAACTTGCAGTGCACTGCCATCAAAATACATTTCGCACAGTAGCAACCATGATACGATAATTAAGTGAAACGCAGTCTAATACTGCAAGATAATCTGTGATACATCATATCTGCCCCTGACGAAATAAAACATACACCTAAACATGCTTTTATTCAGACATTTACATTTTTTCCACGTGTTTCTGTGCAATATCATTATTTCTCAGTCTTAATAATGAGGCAATTCATTTAATTAGCTTTGTGATTTGCTTTCCCCTGCCTTTATCCCCTGTGAGTTCCTTCTTCTGCAACATAAGTGAGTTAAATTCCTCATTCATTTGATAAGCACCATCTCAAGTAGTCATGAAGTAGTGATTCT